>NC_092127.1:127177519-127791425 GCF_043159975.1 Macaca nemestrina | reverse complement strand
CAGGTAGATGAAAGATGCACCAGGCTGGAAAGGCCACAGCCTTATGTAACCTGCCGGGCAAGTCATTAGTTTGGACAGGAGCAGCATCAGCCCACAATGGTCTGCATATTACTGTCCCATCTATATGAAAAGTAACTATATCTCAGTTACATAGTTACTCTACTTCATCTACAACATTGCACATATGCCATGGCTGAAGTTCACAACAATATGAAACTGAATATTGGCTACTGACTATTTTAAACTGATTTTTCATTATTATTACTTTAAAGATAATCAATTAATATCATCCATGTCCCTTTTACTCTGTGACAATCTAATTAAACTTTATAATGTGATAAACTACCGACACAATCATATTTTACTCAGATATTACTTTGAAAGAACATTTACACTAATTAAAGTATATCATCAGTTAAGAAAACTCAGATGAATATGGAAATTATGTGGTTTTTAGAAATCAGTAAAATTGCAGTACTTATATTAAGATGAAGCAGATACTTGAAATTAAGATAAAATTATTCCATCTTAAACTGCAAGTAAAATATGACATATAGCAGAATGGGTATTTTTAAAAGAATGAAAGCTGAGAGGTTCAAAAGTGAATCATAGTAGTAGTCAGGAATCATATAATACTTAATGGTGCGAAAATGGGAAAATGAAAGTCACACATCCTGGGGAACATAAAGCCATACAATGTTAGAATTTCCTGTCTGAACCAATAAATGGCTTCTGTCTAGCATCACTACGTGCTCCTCTCATTTGAGGCTAATTCAAAAAATCTTTACTTGAGAGCATTAGGTCTTTGGTCTCCTTTGTAAATCTGCATTCCCCCTTTCTTTTCGTGACCTAGTTTGGCCTTCAGAGACTCATTGTTTTACATACAGAATTTAAATTTTGGATCGCTCATTTTTGTATGTTTTAAATGGATGTATATTGCTCATGTTTTTTTCAAAGCTCTGGTAGAATGAGGCCTGCCGTGTCTGAAATGTCTTTAAAACAAATAACTGAATAAGCAAATAAGAAAACAAACAAACAAAAAAATCAAACAAAGAAGAAATATGTTCTAACAACTCTTACAGTGTTAACATAGGGATTTTTAATCTGACTAATGACTGTGGAACTGCTGATGTCTTTATTAGCAGTCACAACAAAATCATTTCCAAATGATCTCTGACCATGGTAACAATGAAAGTTCTGCTGCAATGAATATTAATAGCATTTACTCTGAGCTCTGAGCATTAATACATCAGAAAAAAATATTCTCCTTATTGACACTTTTGGTACTATTTTTGATAAATAACCAGAAAGAAGATTTCAGTGACAATCTCACCCAGCCCTCAGGAGTTGACAGGATGACCTAAAAGATTCTATGAAACCTTTATACTTATGATTGATGGATTAATTTTCTTTATGTGAATGTTACTATTATTCTATTTTCCCCTTTTGAGAAATAACAGAGTATGTTAGAAGGAAAAACAAGCAATGCAACATCAAACTTACATTTTTTGGTATTTATCATGACTAAGAATCTATAGTGATCTGAGTCCCCCACCAATACTCCAACACTTAAAAAGATCTGATCATAAGATTTTGCATATCAAACAACCTGTATATATGAATGTATAAATTAGATATGGTTCAACTGAATCTTTGTAGTGTTCACGTTACCATAGGATTGCCTAAGGTAGTAGCTAATCAGAAAAGAAAAATAGACTCTTTACAGAAAATTGTATAGAATTTGGTCAATATCTTGTTATATTTGGGTCAACAGAGTTAAAAATAGCCTTTTGAGTTTTAAAAAGGGCAGTGTTTTTAAAAAGATGTTTTTTGACACATAAGCTTTGTACAGTATTTGAGGCTCAGGCTCAAATACATAGAGAAGACAGCTTGGCTAGCCATACTAATATAAATCAGCCTTCATGATACACAGATTTACTCTTTGCCCTGTACACCTGCTGTTCTGGCAAGTTCCATCAATAATACCCAACTAGAATTGCTAAGTAAACAATATGTAAATGGGATTACTAGAATAGGTAATTGTGAAGCAGAAAAGGTATCCAAAGATATTTAGTTACCCTGTGCTATATTTCGAATATATTCTATATTTTATGTTAAATTATATATCAAACATTCAGATAATAAAGCTATAGTATAAAAGTTATGGATATTATGCCATAACCAGATTTGCCTAAGCATGCTGCCACTAGTATTTTATCCCCAAGTTGACACACTTATTTGCAGAAATACACTGCGTTTCTGCAAGGGAATCTACTTCTAAGTAACTTCGAGTATAAACTTATACCAGACATTTTAATCCATTGCTACTATGTATATTATTTGCATTCTTTAATTATTGATAACAGAATAACCCAAAATTTCCAAAGAATTAATATCATAGTTGTTTTTTCCACTTATAGAATATTTTATCTACAAAAGTTTTACTAGAAAATATTTGTTTTTGGTAGTAACTCCATAATTCTGGGGACTTCCACCATCAGTTTCTATGTCTGTTTACCTCCACTTACTTTTATTTTTCATAGGCCAGGCATGGTAGCTCACGCCTGTAATCCCAGCACTTTGGGAGGCTGAGGCGGGTGGATCACGAGGTCAGGATATTGAGACCATCCAGGCTAACACGCCCCGTCTCTACCAAAAATCCAAAAAATTAGCCGGGAGTGGCGGCATGTGCCTGTGGTCCCAGATAATTGGGAAGTTGAAGCAGGAGATTCGCTTGAATCCGGGAGGTGGAGGTTGCAGTGAGTTGAGATCGTGCCATTGTACTCCAGTCTAGGCGACAGAGCGAGACTCCGTCTCAAACAAACAAACAAACAAAAAGTAACAAATATAACACCAATTTGCCAAAACAACACAAGAAGTCGTTAGGTTTTCTTTAGGATAAAAATAATCCCTAGCTTATTTAATTTTGTATATTCTAATATAATAAACAATTTTTTCTAATATAATAAGATACTACAAAATAAATACTTCATGAGAATTTAAAATATTTTTGTTTGTGAATATTTCTTTATACAAATAAGATTAAGCCTAAAATGATTCTATTTTCTCGATTTACTTCTAGATACTGGGCTATGTTGATTGACAGGTAGGGAAATTATGTATCCTTCTCATGTTTGTCAATGCAGGATTTGCGATATTTTCTTGATAAAATACATTTTGGGTAATTTTTCTGCATAATTTCAAAGAAAAAGATTATAAGATAACAGCAATAAGACTGTAATTGTGATTTTGAACAAATTTTTTTACTCCTCTTTGTTAAGTAAGTGGCATTAAATAGCATATTTAACCATTCGTACGTTTAGTTTCCTCATTTGTATAATCTGAATAAATGTATGTGTCAGAATACATAACATATCAGAACCAATTACATATATTGTACACAAACATATTAATCTATACATACAGCAAATAAAGCAATTATTTATATATATTAGTAAACTCATACACCGACAGACACATGCACACCCAAACATGCACACACACACGTGCACACTTATATGACTGACCCATACCACCTACTGCTGAATCGTGTATATGATTCTTTAAAAATCTGTCGATATATTATGTTTAGGGATATTAAAAATAATAGTTCTTGTTTAAAATTCCCAGAAATATACCCATATTTTTCAGGGTGTGATCCGTGGGGATGGTCTACTGAAGATCCTGAGACTGTTTTCCAACTGCTTAGGGGGATGCTAAAGGATTATGTTTTGATCTTAGTGTTTGACCTACATGATTGACTCTTTCACTTCATTAATTTTCCTAAGGCAAAAGTAATAGCCTCAACCACCTGCTGTTTAAATTAGAGTACATTAAAAGGGCATATGTTAAAATTTAAAACATGATCCTCAAGACCCCTTAACATGGGCTTAGGTCCCAGCTGTAGGAGCAGTGGCTACCATCAGGGCCTTCCTGAGCAAACTCCTTCCTGTCACTGCTGCACACTCCTATTACCTAATGCATTCATGGGAAGAAAATCAGAAGATCTTGGTCTTCTGGAGGGCCACCTATCCTAATGTCTCTTTCTTTATAACTCTTTTTTTGTAATCATTCATTTATGGAAACAAAATATGCTCACTGGAGGCCTGTTGTGTGCTTGGCAACATGTGAAGGCATCAGGAATTGGAAAAAAAAAATGTGGTTGCGTTTATAGATTACATTTTATCATAAGAGAGAACATCCAATGTGACAGGAAGATGAGTAAAACAATTGGAATTTTTGATAAATTCTATGACAGAATCCAATTGAAGTATGAGACAAAATTACAGTGATGAGAGATACTGGAACAGATGTGGAATGGAGTAAACCAGGTGTTTTGGATCCTTTCCTTGTTTCCACAGGAATAAAAGCCTCCAACTCTAAGAGGGTTACTCAGTCATTCATTGGCCAGTCTAAGCATAAGACAGAACAGTTTTGTCGTATAGTATAGGTGGACAGTGTGGCATGTCCTCAGCTATTGACTGGACCTTAGGGAAGGTCCAGGACAGTTTTCAGCTGCAGCCTCTGAAATGGATGAGCTCAGGTGCCATAGGAGGCAATAGAGAATTGATTGCCAAAGAACACAAGGGTTAAGTAGTGGTACATGAAATGGGAGGCATATTAGAATCACCTGAGGAGAGATTTTTAAACTCCTAGGACACTGGAAAAAAATGGTTCAAAATTTTCTAATTACTCAGGTACAACGTAGGTTGAATGTCAAGCCTTTATACTATCAAGTGGCAAACCTAAACATATGTTCGTGTGTGTTTATGTATATGTGTATGTTTAGTGACAGCATATAATTTACTCAATATGTTTTGAACAGTCAGACCAAAGTTCTTTGGAAAACTGACCTGTTTCAAGAGGTAGAAGTAATTTGCTGATAGGTGAATATAAAGAAGACTTATTGTTAGCAAACTTTTGGGAAAAAACAATCTTTGAAGAAGCACTGAAGAGGCTTTAACTTCTTAGTTACTATGTTCAGAATTGAAAACAATATTTTCCAAATCTATTCTATCTATAATACATTTGGTTTTCATTAAAAGAATAAAAATATGTTCAAGAGAATATGAATGTATTTATCCCATTTTCCTAAAATGTAAACATCTTTTTTTTTTTTTTTTTTTTTTTTGCAAATGTGCAAGTGAAATGCAAGCTGTCATTGAGAGGAACATCCTTCTGAGGCACTAGCTAAAATGAAGAGCTCTGAATTTACTGATGTTCATTCTCATTTTCTCTGACACATGTGTATTTTGTTACTACATTAAATCTTATTAATGGCTTTATATTTTTATGATCACTATTGCTTTGTGAAGAAGATATTATCAAATGGACTTGGAAAATGTCAGATATTTGCTCTTATATCCAGAGTGTCCTTTAAAGTTTGTTACTAAAAGATTTTTGATAAAGATATATTGTCTAAGTCAGAGAATTTTAATGTGCTGATTTCAAATATGATTTTATGCATCTATGAGAATTGAGCCAAAGGACTATAGGCGTTCTGAATACCAATACAATGTATTGTGTATCTTTTGATTTTTTTTCACAGTTTTAGTTTATTTTCAGAATGCTGTAAGTCCTTGTTTTCATTCAATATTGCATTATAGGTAACGACAGTAGCTATCAGAACATCTCTTTCTGAATATTCATGAAGCATTTTTTATTTTCCCTGGCAAGAGAAAAAAAGAGAAATATGCTATTGGAAAAGAGGCCTCATTGAAACAGGTTAGGTGATTTAACAACAGTTTTCACGGACAAAGAATTTGCTATTCTCTTCAGTAACAAGAGAAAAATGTCACTGAAGACTTCTAGACCAAGAAATATGGTATGGAAAAGATAAAAGTACATCAGGGAGGCATTGTTTTTCCTTAATTTCTGAGAAGCAACTTAGAATACTTGAAAAACTATTTTGAATACTTGATCTTTGAATAATATATACTTGGGTTGAAATTCATGCCTTGGCACTAATGAGATATGTAAACTCTGACAAATTATTCAATTTCTCTAAGTCCTTGTTTCCTCATTTGAACAATGGAAATAATGACATCAGCCTTTCAGGCTTGTTTTGAGGCTCTGAGAGAGCATCTGGCATATAGTTAAGATTAAGTAAATATTAGTTCCCTGCCTGCATGCTTTATTTAGTCCTTTGCCTGTTGGTAAGAAAAATAGTTGACAGTGATTGCAATAGTTCCATCACCTAACAATGCTATTGTCAGTGAGGCAGAGCCATCTAAATCCCTAGTCATTAGCATCAATTTCTTGTTCTATGAATCCATAGAGTGTTGTAGAATTGCTTTAGCCACCTGCCTGATATGCTACATCCCTATATTCCTTCTGTTAACTTTATTTTCTCTGCCTCTTTAGCCTTAAGCAATAAGAGGAATGGGGAGAAGCTAAATTTTTGTCTTGTAAAGAATGGTTCATTGTATCCACTTTTATGCTCAGATTCACCACACAGGGAGTGAGGGATTGGAATTCTGTTCAGTTTTGTGTTTGGGAAAATTTAAAGGACAGAAATGATCTAATGAACGAAGCAAAGTCATATACTAAAATGATAGCAAACCAATCTTCTGCATAAGGTAGTTAACATTTTGAAAACAATTTATTTGGCAGCACTATGGCATATAATCATAAACCAAGTCAAACAAGATGAACGTATGCACATTGTTGAGCTGAGTGGTGGAATGGTTCTTCCAGCAGCAACACACCTGTGTAACAACATAATTGTCAGATAAATAGCTCTTTTATAGCTAATTAGAATTGAGCCTGAGATACTGTTTTGAAGCTCCAGTCAAGGAGCACAGCGATTTGCATATCCTTGACTGAAGAATCATGTTCCTTAGAACGGAAAAGGTCATTCTTGAATTGTCTTTTATTGTTACCACACCTGCTGATAAAAAGAACAGTCATGGAAATGGTTGCCTTGACCCTCAGCAAATAGGGATGTTCAATATCACTACCAGATAGCCCCCACGGGCAGTCTCTGACTCAACTTTTCACAAAGAGAAATTCATTATTTAGTGTGCTAACTGTAGACTTTGAGCAAGGACTGGCATAATAGATTATAACATAAATTTGCTCACTCTTCTTACTGAATACAATCCATGGGATAGTTTCTGAGCTACGAAGAAAGCAGTTATGAAACACTCATTTTACCTTTGATCTAAAGTCCTGATTCATTTGTACTTTCAGTGTTTGAACGAGAAATTTAAGGAGCAGTGAAAAAATAAGATAAGCAGAGGGGCTTTTAAGCACTATTGGTTTGAAATCAGTTGGCATTTAAATCTGCTCCACAAAGAAACAGTACCTTTATCAAAGCAATGCTAGCTCAGAGCTGAATCAGATGCAGCATGAATTAACTCTTGTTCTTTATGGTTTTCTTCATAAAGAGGACATACCAATGTTAGGGGAAAGAATGGGGGGAAAAGTCAAAGAAACATCTCCAAGTATACTGCCTCAAACTCTTTGTTTTACATTTCAAACAACTGAGAGAATAATTGAGAATATATTGGTTTCTGTCAATTAAACTACTTGGTTAATTAGTAACAAATTTGGGATGCGAATTCCTGTCTCCTCTTTTATACTGCAAAAGAGCTTTCATATACTGGGCTGCTACATTTTTAAAGACAACAAAAGAATAAACATTTTTGGCAGGGCGCGGTGGCTCACGCCTATAATCCCAGCACTTTGGGAGGCCGAGGAGGGTGGATCACCTGTGGTCAGGAGTTTGAGACCAGCCTGGCCAACATGGCAAAATCCTGTCTCTAATAAAACAATAAATAAATAAATACAAAAATTAGCCAGGCATGGTGACACTCACCTGTAGTTCCAGCTACTGGGGAGGCAGAGGCAGGAGAATCGCTTGAACTCAGGAGGCAGAGGTTGCAGAGAGATGAGATCGAGCCACCGCATTCCAGCGTGGGTGACAGGGTGACACTCCATCTCAAAAAAGAAAAACAACAACAACAACAAACAGTTTTTCTTACTACATACCTTGTGAAATATTTTTAGCCAAGTATTTGAACAGAATGAAAGGTAAAAACCTTTCACAGTCAGTACAAAAATAAGAGAAAATTTGGAGGATTATTCTAAAGAGAGGCTATTCTGTTACCCAAAATTAAAGAATCTACATATGGTTCAAAAGTATCCTGTTTTTCTTCACACATTCCACAAATACACTATTCTTTCAAAACTGGTTACACCTGAAAAATATTACTTATCCAGACAAAATCATAACTACTCAAATAGCATGCTTTGCTTACTAATATATCATGGTTCATCTCCACTTATTTTTTATGTTAGTCCATCATAAAATAGTTTTAAATACTTGTAGCTATAAAAATTGTAGGTCATAAATTCTGCCTTCAATTGACAGCCTCTAAAATTTGAATTTTAATAATATAACGCTGACATAAGGGAAACAAAAACATATTACTACTTTTTTGTGGGAAGACTACCCTCTTGTGGCTTTAAGTGGTACTTCCACTGTCTCCTTTTTTTCAGGTCTGGATTCCTACAATGAGACTTGGAAGAGTCTTGAGAGCTAAAAATGACCTTAACAACAGTCTTACAAATAACCTACTAATATAGTTTTATTTTTCAGATATTAAACTTGATTACTGAGTGTTGAGTAACATTGGCTTACAACTCCATTGAGATTCTGTAGCCTTAAAAAACAGAACACTAATTAATCATTTAATATTTGGAGTTGTATATCATCTTCACTAACCTATTATAGCATTTAGTAACTCTTAGATTTTAAAGCCATAAACTTATTGAGCATGTAACTTTACAACGTATGTCCACGTTAGCCTCCTTAGAGATACAAAAATGTCAATATTAGCTATTAATTATTTCAGCTGTTATAAACTGCTCAGAAGGTCACAAATTAAACTACAGATTTTATGTGAGTTAAAAATATATAATAAAATTATCAATTTTTCTGTTCAAATCCAATGATACTTTAGAATACTTGGTGAATAATAGTTTCTTATTACTAAATGAAGAAATAATAACTAAGCCAAATAAGTCAGGGAGTTCCTCAGTATCAATTGAGACCATGTTGCAAATTAAAAATTTGAGGCCTCTATAACACCTAATTTGGACCAATTATTACACTGGTAAAGAAAAATGCTATTTTCTTGCAGTCTGCTCACTACTGAGAATATGGCTGGTCTATTTGTGCCCAATCTCCTGTGGTGGCTATGGCTTCATGTGGTGGCCCCTGCTTCCCTTGTACCTGCAATCTATGTTCATTTACATTGATGAGAAAAAAAAAATCAGAAGTAGTGAAGGTAGGATAAAAGGTACATATGGACTACCTTTAAGTGCCAAAAGATCTCAAACTTTTATTTTTGTTCTCAGAACTATTCATGCATCCCCATGGGAGGAGTATACTTACTCAATCCTAGACGTTGGGTTTCACAACATGAGTGACTTCGGATAACAGGACGTCTTCAGACACAGCAGCCGTTAAATTTGCAACGTGCTTGCGAATGTCTGTTTACTCATTTGCTTTTCTGTCATGATCATCATAAAAGCACGCTTAGCTTCCCCTGCTGGTCCCAGGAAGAGGAGGGACAGGTAGAGTAGAGCCTGCCTCTGAACCAAGTCCAGCCTGGATCCATTGACCTCAAATTCACAGAATTCTGAGCTAAATAAATGCTTAGTATTTTATACTGATGAGATGTGCATGTGTGTGTGTGTGTATGGTTATGTGTGTTTTGTTTCTGTTGTTGTACTGTGTAAGTTGGTCATTTCTGATAGTGACAATTTTCCTTTTCCACGTGGTAAACATCTGATTCACAGTCATATAGAGGTAGTGTTTACATAGTAGTTCAATCAATTGCTTTCTTCAAAATCTTTATGAGGCTCACTATTTTGCTTTCTGAGATCAAATAAGTGTCACTTTCTCTGAGTGCTCTTTCTGACTACTTGTATAGAATATCTTTCACCAAATAAATATTTATATAATCCATTCATGTATTGCCTTCCCAACAAGTAATATTTTTATTGGTCTTATTAATTTATCCATAAGGCCCAATCAAATATAAATTATATGACGGCAAGAATCCCATCTTTTTGATTCCTGCTACATCTCCAGTCTCCACTTCCTAGAATTCTCTCATTAAATATTTTTGAATGAACAAATGAATGATTCATTCAGTCTATTAATAGATCAATCAGTTCCATCACCTGATTTGGATAACTCCTACTTCAAACATCACCTTTTAAAAAAATAAGTCCTCATTAGTTTTAATTAACACTATAACTGTTCTTTAAATTCACCTGTGTGTCAACTGTCAACAATTCCCTAGTTAACTAGTAACAAACTATTCTCATTTGACTTGCAGCTCCATACTCTAAATCAGGCAGTTTTATTCATATACTTTATGTGAGTTGAAAATATAACATAAAATTATCTATTTTTCTGAACACACACACACATATATAACACATATACATATATATATGTATATAACACATTCAATTTTTTTCAACTATTTCCATCACAATTACGTTCCTTCTCCATCTAATTATATTAAATGTACAAGGTAGGAATTCTCATTAACTTTTACATAAGCTTATATTTTTAAAATCAGAAACCTAAAATTATTTCATCATGATTTTCTGATATTCCTTACATGGGTGATTATGAGTTAGTCCTTACAACAAGGCGTGGATGACTTGAAGACAGAAAAAGTTAATTGCCAATATTTTGTATTTATTGACTTAACAGTGAATATTTATTATAGTACTGAATGTAACTATACATAAGACTCAGCTCACATCCTTAAGGCCTTGCAGTCTTGCATAGGAGATAAGTACTGATTATTCTGCAGAAGTAAAAAATTTGGAGGGGAGTTAAGGTAAGTCTTATGAAGAACATTACATAAATGCAGTAATTATGATTCAAACTTCTCTGGAGGTTTCTGTGATTCCATTGTTTAAAGGAAACTGTATTGCTGGAAGAGTATATGAGCATTAGTTTTAGTAGTGCTCTAGATAACAAATGAACACAATAATAAGCAGAAGGAAACTGTTACACAATCATTGGTTTGTAGATCAGAATTTAAATGAATGTCATTGTACCTGAGGGTGTGATACTATGTCTTGTGGATAAAAAATTGTAATTGAGAGTTTTCTATTGCTATTATTATTACCACCAAAGCAATTGTTTTCAGTAGTATTTCCAGATAAATATAATAGCTAACCCTTATTTGTAATGATAATAGACAAGAAAAAGAGCATATGCTTTGAAAATATGTGTTCTCTACACCCTTTCCCCCATATCTCTCAACATATTACTTGTGAAGAAACAAGAAGAAGGTGACCATCTACAAGCAAGGAGAGAGGCCCTTAGAAAAAGCCAACCTACTAATACCTTGATCTCCGGTTTCTAGCGTCCAGAACTGTGAGGAAATTAATTTGCTATGGTAGTGTTAGCAAAATAACATAATATTTAATAACTATGTTTCCAAAGTCATATTTTTAAACAATGAAGCAAAGTTAACATTAGAGAATAGCTTTTCAGAACATATAATCCACTAGCATTAATTATGAATCTCTAAAAGATCAAGTACTATCGTTAATTTCTAAAACTTATTTAGCCATGCTACCTTTTTTTTTTTTTTTTTGTAATGAAACACTGGTTCACCTCTCACATGACAGAATGAACCGCTGAAAGTAATTAGGTAACTGTTCCTTCATAATTTTGTCTTGAATGGTGCCATTCCCACAAGTTTCCAAATATAATTTATGTGTCATAGACAACCAAATCTACATCTCTATGATGTCTGTCTTGAACTCAAGAGTTGGATATATTAATTCTTTAGTATTGCTTTCTACATATTGCTACTTGGATATGCTGAAGAAAAGTGTAATCTAAATTGAACTAATATTTTATTTTTTCCTGACATCTAACTCAAGCTTTCTTAAGTCTACTGAGAGTTAGTCAAACTGTGAAGTTATTGGCACAGTCCTCCAGACGGCCAAGTATGTTCATGACGTCTGACTCTAACTTCAAGAAGTTGAGTTCCAACTATAAAGTCAGAGGGAAGTTCACATAAGATCACCCTATATTATGACACCAACTGTAAGTTCAAGAGTTTTCCCCAATCATTCTCAGGTTCGATAATTTTCATTACAAATACTGATTAATTCTTCAAAAATTCGCTAGTTCGGAAAGACAGGACTCACTAAAACCTATCAGACAAGTGGCTACACTTATTACAGGAAAAGGATACATTAAAAATCAGTCAAGAGGCCGGGCGCAGTGGCTCCTGTCTATAATCCCAGCACTTTGGGAGGTCGAAGCAGGTGGATCACGGGGTCAGAAGTTCGAGACCAGCCTGGCTAACATGGTGAAACCCTGTCTCTACTAAAAATACAAAAATTAGCCTGACATGGTGGTGTGAGCCTGTAACCCAAGCTACTCAGGAGGCTGAGGAAGGAGAATCTCTTGAACCCAGAGACAGAGCAAGACTCCGTCTCAAGGAAAAAAATAATCTCTCTCTCTCTAGGAGAAAAACAAAAATCAGTCAAGGGAAGGAACACAAAGGGTGCATTCTGGAAGGGTTCCCAAAGCAATGCTTCCATCATTCTGAGGATGTATTATCCTCCAGCCATTGATCTGAAATGACATGCATAAGACATTATGAACCTGTGAAGCTCACCTGAGCTTCGGTGTCTCAAGTTTTATTAAGAGTTTATTATCTATCTATGGTCAATTGATTTATTGTATATGTACTTGAACTCAATATTCAAAAACTCCTGTACAGAGATTTGACTAATATGATGTGACTCCAGGAAACCCTGAGTTCATGAGTTCTGAGGTTACCTTCCAGGAGCATCAATAATGGCATTACAGCTCTTTTGGCAATTACACATTCCTGACTACACAATGCCCCATTTGGTGATATGGTGTTCACCTTGGCCCTCTGTTTAACTCATTAACACACAGAAATGCCAAGATTCTTGCTCAAATTGAGATATTTGCAACTGTTTCTATTTTACCTATAAAATCTCAGTATTGCTAGTTAGCATAAGCTTTAATCCTGTTGTGTTTAATGATTTCCCAGATCCCTGAAACATTACTTCATCTCCTTTTTTGTTGTTAACACATAACTTTAATCAAATCTTATAACTTTCCTAAGGCTCTTGTTTTCTCATCTGTTAAATAGAGATAATTACCTTTGGCAGGGATAAAGGCTTTATCAAAAGTTTTCAAACTTTGCTCCATTTCCTCTTTTTTAATAGATTCGGTGAAAACATAACAAAAGAAATGCTGTAAAATTTTGCCAACTTAGCTTTCCTCCTACAAGTTATGGTACCATCTCAAATACCCTTTTTGACCCTTCTGGGAAAGAAGAGAAAAAGGGACTGTGTTTGTCAGCAGCAGACTGAGTGTCTTAAACTACAGAAATTTATTTTCTCACAATTTTGGAAGCTGGAAATTCATTATCAGGGTGCTGGTCAATTCATTTCTGGCAAGGGTTATTTTCTTGACTTGTGGACATACGCCTCCTTGTTATGTTTTTGCATGGAGTTTCCTCAGTGTGTGCACAGGGAGAGAGAAAGGAAGCTCCGTGGTGTCTTTTCTCATAGAAACAGTAATTCTATCAGATCAGGGACCCTCCCTTAAGGCCTCATTTAACTTTAATTACTTCTGTAGAGTTCTCATCTCCAAACACAGCTACACTGGGTGCTAGGGCTTTGACATATGAATTTGAGGAGGCACATTTATCCATAACGGGGGTCATGACACAGCAATATGTTCAGTAAAGATTCATCATATTATGGTCTACTGGCTGCAGAATTGCATAGTCAGTGATCTTCTAGCTGACACCTCATGGGCAGAAGAGAAAAACAGTAAGGTTAAGGAAGAAATGCAACAAAGAGGATCTTTACCGCCTTTGCAAATATCTCGGCCTCCCATGACCCTCATTTTCCCTTTTACTCAATTGATGAAAGCCCAATACTGTTTATTCTGAGCCATCTGCTGATTCACATTGATCTACAGAAGCTGAGCGGTACTGGAGAAAAATTACAGAGCTGTGCTTGTTAATTTCACAACAATACTGCTTGATCATCATATCACTCCTTTAGGAAATTCCCTTTCCCATTCTCAAGAATGACTACACATTTTATTGTCCACTAAATCTTCAAAAAATGTCTTCCCCATTTAGTATCAGTGGATGAATTTGTTACATAATTCCTATAAAAATGCATAAAACACTACATAAATTAATTAACTTAATGACAGTTTCGCCTACCTGTTTGTACTTTGTCATCCTTGTGATAATGAAGTGCTCCTGCTTCTGTATAAGACCTGGTTCCCATATGCTGTTGTACCCTAAAGGACTTCATTTCTTCAATTATGTCTTTCTCTTCTACATGCTTAATTTAGTCTTTTCTCCCAATCACAGTTCGTAAACATGTCTTGGTATCACTAATTTTAAAGAAATACACTAATGAACAAATCAAATATTTTGCTTTCTTTTTAATCCTCTACTAATCTCCTGCTCGAATTATCTACTCTCCTTTATAGGAAACATATCAACAAAATTGTCTACACTCACTCTTTTTACTTCCTCACTTTTCATTAACTTTTCAGCACACTCTTCTAAATTAGTAAACGTCACCAATAACCTACGTCTTGACCAAATCAATGATCATGTTTACATATAGTGTTTTTTTATTATTATTTTGCTTGTTTGTTATTGGTTTTGTTTTTGTTTTTGAGACGGAATCTCGCTCTGTCGCCCAGGCTCAAGTACAATGGTGTGATCTTGGCTCACTGCAAGCTCCGCCTCCTGGGTTCAGGCCATTCTCCTGCTTCAGCCTCCCGAGTAGCTGGGATTACAGGCACTGCCACCACACCCAGCTAATTTTTTTCTTTTTTCTTTTTTTTTTTTTAGTAGAGATGGGGTTTCACCATGTTAGCCAGGATGGTCTGGATCTCCTGACCTCATGATCCACCCACCTTGGCCTCCCAAAGTGCCTGGATTACAGGTGTGAGCCACCCTGCCTGGCCACATTTAGTGTTCTTAACTCCTCAGCAGTTTAGTGTTTGCCACTCTTTACCCCTGAAATACAGAAATCTTTAGACTTTTTGATATTACCTAAAGCTTATTTTCTTTCTCCTTCACTTGCTATTCTTTGTCACTGTCCTTGATTCTTTCTTTCTCCATTGTCTGGCCTCTAAATGTCAGATTACGGCATGGGCTTGGTTCTGAAATTTTTTCTTGTCTAACAAACTTTTTTCTTCATAAATAATCATGTCAGTTTCCTTATTTTTAAATGCCATTTATTGGCCCATAAATCCTAACTAAAAAATTCTAATCTAGCATTCTCCCTTGACTTATAACCTTTTAATAGCCTCTCCAAGTGAAAGACATTCAATGATTTAACTGTCCAAAATGTAGCTACTAATTTATCTCTCTACATTTGTTCTCCAAGTTTCCTTGCCACAGTAAATGGCATCAACATACATTCTTACCCTAGCAGTCATCATAGTGTCATCTTTCCTCTTCACAACCTATAACCAATCTATTTGTAAGTCGTCTAAGTTCCATTGCTGAATGATATCCTGAATCCAACCATTTCTCACCAATTCCAGTCCTTTCAAGTTTTGAATCTCTAACTCCTGGATTACTGAAACAGACCATTAATGGTTTCCCTGGCTCTACCCTCAACTCTCTTCGGCTTTTCCACTCCCAACACTGTAGCCCATTCATTGCTCAGCAGCCATCCCGTGGTTTTTAGCACATCATGTAATCTTCCTGCTTATGCTTCTCTTGTGGCTTTCCGTGGAAAACAGAATAAAATCCGAGGAGGCCCTACTCAACTGGCTTTTACTATCTTTCCCTGCTTCGTTGATCTATTTCATTTAGCAGCACATTTCAGCCACAGCCACAGTGACCACCACACCCCTACCTCCTATTTCTCAAAAGCACTAAAGGCCTTTTTTTTTTTTTTTTTTCCCCTCAATGATATTACACTAGATTTTATTTGATTGTGACTACCTGCCTCTACACTTCTGGTTACTATCCACCTGTTATCCTATTTTAGTTTCTTCATATGTATTTAATTTCTGTATTGCTATGGTTTTGTTGTGTCCCTCAAAAAACATGTGTTAAAAACGTAATCCCCAATGCAACAGTGTTGGGTGGTGGGGCCTAATGGAAGTGTTTGGGTCACAAGCACTGCACCCTCATAAATGAATTAATGTTGATTATAAAAGCTCTGAGGCTGCACATTCAATCTGTTGCTCTAGCTCCTGCCCTCTCTTGACCTTCCAACTTTCACCATGTGATGATGTGATGCAATGATCTTCACTAGATGTCAGTGCCATTATTTTGCAATTCGTACCCTCCAGAACCAAGAGCCAAACAATTTCTGTTCATTATAAATTACCAAGTCTGTGGTATTCTGTTATAGCAGCATAAAACAGACTAAGACACACGTCATCCTCTTTTATTTTGTTTTATTATAATCAGTGACTAGAATCTTGCTGCCCAGCACTGTAACCATTACTCACATGTAATCATTGGGCACTTAAAATGTGGTTATTCCCTATTGGTAAATGATGTTAGTATAAAATTCATGCCAAATTTTGAATACTTGCATTAAAAGAATGTAAAATATCTGAATAATTTTTTTTCTTAGCTAGATGTTGAAGTGATAATATTGTGGATATGTTTGTTTAAATCAAATATAATGTTATACTTCTTACCTATTTCATTTTACTTTTTATCATAGCTAATAAAAATGTTAAATTATATGGGTGCCTCTAAGTTTCATAGGTTGACAAAGAAATGGTTATAATAATCTATGCTTATTTGGTGAAGAAAATCAAGAAGAGAATGTGTTTAATCAGACAGAAAGGAAAAAGACAGAATTTTTACATTTGATAAAAGGATTGAGAAGTTTATATGTGAGAATAACTAATAACACTAGTCTAGGAACATTGAAATAAGAGAAGAAAAGACAACTTATACAGCTCAATATGAAATCAACTTCTAAATTTTCAATAAGCATAATAGCATAGCATGTATTTGTTATAGGAAAAAATATAGGATGAAAACTCCAAATAATGGAAATGTATCTATGTAAAATTAACTAGGTTATGAGAAAAATGACTCTTTAAATATAGAAGAAAAGTGGTTATTCAGTACATAAACTTAGAATTGTTGCTTAAAAGGGGAAAAATACAAAAAAAAAAAAAACTGTAGAGATGTGTAACATGTTTTAACAGTGAAAATCTTTAGCTGAGTAGAGAGTTAGTGATTTTAGAAAATCTGCCTGTTCTGGCATTTTCTTACGTTTTCTGCAGAGTACATGCTATTTTAGTGTTAAATATGTATACTTTTTATAATATATATGCAGTATATATTTTTAGAAAACAAAACAGCAATTACTAGGCAATATTAGGCACATAAAAACAACAGCTAATGAAGAAAAAACAATTTTATGTCTATTAAATTTAGTAAAGGCCTAAAAATTAATCACCTTTAGTCTAGTCTCTACATTTTTAATGGACATTAATAATAATAATTGACACTTACAGATGTATGTGTGTCCCATTTCTTACAGTGCCAAAAATATCTTTTATCTGACCCATATATATTATGGTTATTAATCCCTTGTCAGATGAATAGTTTGCAAATATGTTTTTTTCTTTTTTTCCCATTCTATGGGATGTCTTTTCACTTTGTTGATTACTTCCTGGGCTGTGCAGAACTCATTATCTTATTTTACATAACAAGATCTAGAACCAGAAAACGACGACAACTATAATAATAACAATAATACTTGAGCTTGCAATTACATGGAGCAGCAGCTTTAGTTTCTTTCTTTCTTTTTAAGTAACTATGTGTACTTTGTTCCCTATAACATTCTATACTTTGATAGAATTGTTCCTGCTTAAAGAGGCAAAGAATCCTCTTAGCAGTAAATTGAATGGTGATCATTAGATAAGGAATAATGTGTGGCATAATGGAGAATGCATTTAGCAATTCTTTTGAGGTACAGTGAAGTTTTTCCTTAATAGTTTATTTTTATGTGACTTTTATCAAAGCTGAGAGTATATCAATCTCAACGTTTGAAAAAGCATTCTTTGTTTCAATTACCTTTCTTGTACATATGCATATGTATTTTATGTAGATATACATAAAAATATATATGTATATATGAATATGTATTTCATGTAACTATCTGGGTACATATGTATATATCTACATTTATGTAGACATATGTATATATTTGTATATAACCATAGATATACATGTATTGTACAAGAACTTTTCTTGGACAAAACTTTTATATATGGCATTATTTTAGAGTAAATATAATCTTAACAAAAGCATTTTGTTTCTACCTATGTCCTCCCAGTATCAATCACCTCTATATTTTCTTTGCTGAGTAAAAGAATAACCTGCTGCAGCTTGCCATTCATCAGTTTCCTGAAATGAAACTTATTAGAATAAGAACATGATGAATTTTCCCATTTCTGTATGTCCAATCAGTCTGTTCATTGTCTGAGAGTGCACCCGATGACTAAAGATGTCAGTTGTGTCTCTCCAGGTTCTTCCAGTAGCCTATTGCTTTAATCCAGCTGCTACTTTGCATTTGAAAACTAAATCAGCCTCAACATTTCACGGTCTTTTTGATCTTGGGTTTTATGATAATGAGATTTTGGCTACAGAAATCATCATTCGGAGAATTCAAACAGATTTTAGCACCTGTTAGCAGGTGTTAAAAAATAAGAATCTTGCTTAATTTCTTCCATTCTTTTGATTTAACTCATCTTTAATTAAAAACATTTTGTCATGAAAAAAGCTCTAGAATATGAAGAAAATCCTTATGCACTTTTATTTCTATTTTATTATTATATCTGTCTTGAGTTGTCAATTCTCAATTTGTCCTTCTCCAAAATGGGTAAAGAAGATGGAATAATTAGTGTTTTGCTGAGTCACCAGATGAACATTTCTGTAGTAATAAAAATAGCCAGAAATATATTTGACCTAATAGTGTCACTGATGCAGTGAAAATAAGAGAGGTTGTAGTCCATGGAGCAACGTCCGTGCCCAGTTTAAGGGCTCGTTACCAGAGCTGTTACAGAAAACCGTATCATGTTCTGTTTTTAATCATCTGAAAAAAGAAGTAGTTATGCTTAACGATTTCCAAGGCTGCTTTTGTAGCTAAAATAATATATATCAATGTTAGAAACTTGTATTTAAAAGTTTTTGAGCTACACAAACACATGGTGTGTTATGATTATTATTTATGAAAGATCCCGATAAATAAAATTTTGCTGAACTTATTGACTATGGGAAAACCAAGGGTCCTATTTTGTCTGTTTTTTAAATATTGAGTGAATAGTTTTTCACCAGAATTACAATACAGAAGTATATATAATAGGATTTAAAAATTATGAACATTTAAATAATTCAATATATCTTCCATAAATGAAGTAATAAAACACTTCTTTCTTTTTGATGCTTAATTTAATAGCAACTTGGAAACAAATATCAAATTTACAAGTACATCTAAAGATACATAGCTGTGTTTTGAAAAATGCTCTGACCTAAGAAATCTTCAAATTGGAAGTCTATTGGGGTCTATATGACCACATTTACCTTGGCTATACAAGCCTGTTCAAAAGTTCCCTATATCTTTGTTTACACGATATGCTACTATGTCCCCCTGTCCTTCAGAGTTGTCTCTCAGACTTCTTTACCGATTCTTTAGACTTCAGTTTTCAGCTTTCTTTTCTCATTCTTCTTATTCTGTAAAAGATACTGCATTTCATTCATTCATATAACTTTAATTGTTACTACTAACAAAATAGCCTGAATTTTGCCTTCTATTCAAGCTTCTGAAGCCATCCAGAATATACCACTTTGGCATAAGGATTATTTTAAGCCAAAGATACTTGAAAAACAGAAGATTTAAACAGCATTCTAATCTACTATTTTTTTCTTGCCTACAGGAGATAAAAACTCCCATTTTAAAGTCACCTTCCCTGTACCAGGAGAAAAGAAACATTCCTCTATGGGGACTCATAGCTGAGAAAATTCTATACAAAAAGACCATGCTAAAATAATTTTTATCTTCCTTTAGCCTCTCCAAATAATTTAGTTACCTTTCTGTAATTCCCTCTCTTTGATCAATCTAATAGAAAATCATATGGATTTTCCCACTTCTTTGGATCTTCATTTCCTTATGAGGGCTTCTATCTCACATAAAACTTAATATTAAATTGGTATTCTTTTGTCCTTTTAATCTATCTCATGCCAATTTAATTTGGGGGCCAAGTCAGGGACCCTAAGGGGGTAGCGGTAAAGTTTTACCTCTTGTAGTTACTTTATATTTTATATTTGCCTTAAGTCCTTATGGCTGATTTCAGGGTAAATTTGAGTACAAACTTCAGATTCCTTTGTCACAAAACAGGGAAAAGAACATATTTGCATAGTGCACTTAAGTATTAGGACAAGAATGATACCCCTGACATTTGAGAATGGTTGAGAAATAGTGGATATTATCCTCAAGAGGAAAAGAGTTCTAAAGATGTAACAGCAATATTCAAACATTTAAGTAAATGGTTTTAAGAGGAGGAGAACAAAGCATGTATTCCTCTTAAAAGTGCTTTTAAAACTGGAATGAGAATAAGAACTATATCGAATTTATAATTTTTCATCATACTAACATATTGTGAAATTTAAGGTGCTAATAAAATGACTCAGAAGATTTTTGTTGTATTAATTATTGAAAGTGGGCATAGATATAAAGAGTTGGAGATACCTGACATATGTTATTGAAAGAAGAACTTAAATTTTCTACACTTGGTGAAAGTTTATACCTAAAATCTATGTTTGGAAACTACAATGAGTAAAATTTTTATGAGTAAAATTATAAATTCTCTAACAATCTAAATGTTTAATGCATTTTATTAGATATATTTGGAGCACTCTCTTTTATAAGAATAGTAATCCAAATGCAAGACTATATCACTTTTGGTATTATACAGACTATTATCACTCGAGAAACTATGAAAAAGCAGAAGTGGTGATTCCCATTACACTATACTCTCATTTAAAATTTCTTTTTTGATATCTGCAAAAGACAGATGAGTCTTGGGAGAAGAGAAAAGCAATGTATATCATACCAGATGGTATCTTCCATTGCAGCTGCGGTTCCAGATGTGCTCTTTTTATTGAACTAAATAAATATAGTCTCTGGAAATTGTTATTCAGCTATTATAACTACTGTGTGATAGACCATTATTGTAATGGCTTCTAATAAATCACCTCTCTCTCTATCTATTCACTAATCTAATCTCTTCATTCATTAACTCTGGGCTTAGCCATGTGACTTGCTTCCGCCAATGGGACTGTAGCAAAAGTGACCCAAGAGGCTCAAAGAGTGCTCGTACAATAGGGCTGTCCTCTTTTGCTTGTTGCTTTTGGAAATCAGTAACAATGCAAAGAAGCATTGGCTAGTCTGTTGGAGACAGGTGGCCAGACAGAAGCTAGAATCAATTTTCAGACATTTGAGTGATGCCTTCTTTGACCATTTAATCCTCATCACATAAAGACTTCAAGTAGGACAAAGAAAAGTACAAAACTAAGCCCAGCTAAAATTACTTGCCCACAGGATTGTGAGCCAAATAAAATGACTGTTGTTTTAACTTTTGGGAAAGAGAATGAAGGAGGCCAAAGAGAATGAAGGCAACCAAAGAGAATGAAGGAGACCAAAGAAAAATGCCATGACCAACTGCCAAAAGACACAGGCTGACCTCTTTAACAGCTTCTACTTGTAAGTCTGAGTCCAATGCAAAAATAGGATGTTTTAAGAATAGTAATTAAAGGTCAAGTGTGGTGGTTCACAAGTGTAACCCCACACTTTGGGAGGCTGAGGCATACAAATCACTTGAGGCCAGGAGTTCAAGACCAACTTGGCCAACATAGTGAAACCCTGTCTCTACTAAAAATACAAAAATTAGCCAGGCATGGTGCTGCATACCTGTAGTCCTAGCTACTTGGGTGGCTGAGGCAGGAGAATCACTTGAACCCGGAGGCAGAGGTTGCAGTGAGCCAAGATCGTGTCACTGAACTCTAGCCCGGGTGACAGAGCAAGATTCTCTCTCAATAATAATAATACAGAAATAAATAAGATCAGACATCATATCTTTAACAAAATGAGGAATCAGCAAAAAGCAATACATAATAAGGGGTAAAGCCAATTTTATTAATTTTCTAGGTCTGCTGTAACAAAGTACTACCAACTCAGTGAATTAAAATAATAGAAATGTATTGCCTTTGAGTTCTGGATGTCAGAAATATAAAATCAGGATATTGGCAATGTTCCATGTCACTCTTCCACCTTTTCATGATGGTGTGTAATTTTTGGCATTCATTGGCTTGTAGATTCATCACTCCAATCTCTGACTTTAACTTTATATAGTGTCCTCTCTGTGTATTCACATGGCCGTTTTCTCTTACAGACAGAATTAATTTTGAACTTGAGGCCCAATCTACTCCAGTATAACCCCATCTTAAATAATTACATCTATTAATACAATAATCATATTACCAAATAAGATCACATTCTGAGGTTCTGAAAGTTAGGACTTCAACATATATATATATATTGGCGGGGGAGTGGCACGATTCAACTCATAAAACTATTCTATAAACTAACTCAGAAATTGTACAGTTATAGATTTAGTAGAGTCACACTTTAAACATTAATTATTACTATATCATATATATTTAAAAATGTATGGGAAAGATTAAACATGTTAGTCAAGATGAAGAGGATATGTTTAAGGGATCACAAGTGAACAATGAGATGTAAAAATTCTAATGTGAGAGAAAAAATACAGTGAATTCACTTAATGGTAAATTATCTGTTGCAAAAAAAAGAGTGAACTTGATGACCAAAGAAATTATCTAAAATGAAACATAGAAAGTGTCTAAAATTAAAATAATATATCATCAGTTTGGAAACAATTTCAAGTGGAAAAACATACACGTTTTTGGAGTCACCAATTTATACAGATGAAATGGGCATAATTACAAAAATATTTTAGAAAATAGTAGCCAAAAATTTTTAGATGTCAGTGAATCTTTAAAACCACTGTCAGTCATTTTAGGCTGCTATAGTAAAGCACCATAGGCTGAGTGGCTTATAAATCATAGACATTTATTTGTCACAATTCTGGAGGCTGCAAGTCTGAGATCAGGATACCAACATGGTTGGTGTCTAGCGAGGGCACTCTTCCAGTTGTAGACTGCTGACTTTGCATTGCATCCTCATGTAGTAGAAAGACAGCAGGCTAGCTCTCCAGCTTCTTCTTATGAGATATTCACTCATGTTATTCATGAGGGCTTCACCATCATGACTTCATTAGCTCCCAAAAACCTCACCTCTAAACACCATCCCAATGGGGATTAAATTTCAAAATGTAAATTTTTGTGATACACAAAAATTTAATCTCTAATGATCACTTGCCCAAGAAACTCAATAAACCCAAAGGAAGAACAAAAACATATAGCAATCTACACCAAAGCATAAACAAGTTGCTCCAGCTTAATACACAGAAAATCTTAAATGCAAGCAAAGAAAAAAATTAAAAGCACCTTATATGCATTGAAACAAAGATTTGTTGTTTAAAATAAAACAGGTTGGTGTGGTGGCTCATGGCTGTAATCCCAGCGCTTTGGGAGGCTGAGGCAGGTGGATCACCTGAGGTCAGGAGTTTGAGACCAGCCTGGTCAACATGGTAAAATCCTGTTTCTACTAAAACTGCAAAAATTAGTCGGGCATGCTGGCATGCGCTTGTAATCCTAGTTACTCAGGAGGCTGAGGCAAGAGAATTGCTTGAGCCTGGGAGGCAGAGGTGGAGTGAGCCAAGATCACCCCGCTGAACTCCAGCCTGGGCGACAGAGTGAGACTCCATCCCAAGAAGAAAATAATTAAATAAATGAAAATAAAACAGTACAAATAAGATTTCATGTAATGCTAACCACAATGATAAATATAAAAGGTAATATTATATTTTGGGTTTGTAATTCCTCCTTTTTTACTATTTCATTAGAAAGATAAAAGTGTTAAACACTAATTATAAGTCAATGCTAATGGACAAACATTGGATAAAATGTAATTTATGACAATAACCACATAAAGGGGCATGGAGCTAGGTAGAAACAGAGTGCATGTATTCTGTTTAAGCTAAATTGGTTTCAATTAAAACTAGACTGGTATAAATTTGGTATGATAACTGCAATCTCCATGGTAACCACTAAAATAAAAACTTAAAAAACAGAAAAAAATAATAAAAGAGGAGTCAAATGGTACAGTAGAAAAATTCAATCAAACATTTAAAAAAGCAGTATTGGACAGATTCAATGCAATTCCTACCGAAATCCAAATGTCATTTTCAGCAGAAGTAGGAAAAAATATACTAAAATACACATGAAATTTCAAGAGACTCCAAGTAGCCAGAATAATCTTGGAAAAGAAAAACAAAGTTAGTCAATCTATACTTCCCAATTTCAAAACTTACTATAAAGCTAGAGTAATAAAAACACTGTGGTAATGACATAAGGATAAACATATCAACAAGCAGAACTGACTTGACAGTGTAGAAATAAACTTAGACAAATTGATTTTTGCTAAGGAAACCAAGGTCATTCAGTAGGGAAAGAAATCTTTTCAACAAATGATGTTAAGACAACTGGATAACCACATTTAAAAAAAAAAAAAATGTGATTGGGGCCAGATGCGGTGGCTCACGCCTGTAATCCCAGCACTTGAGGAGGCCAAGGCGGGAAGATCACAAGGTCAGGAGATCAAGACCATCCTGGCTAACACGGTAAAACCCTGTCTCTACTAAAAAAATACAAAAATATTAGCCAGGTGTGGTGGCGGGTGCCTGTAGTCCCAGCTACTCAGGAGGCTGGGGCAGGAGAATGGCCTGAACTCGGGAGGCGGAGCTTGCAGTGAGCCCAGATCAAACCACTGCACTCCAGCCTGGGTGACAGAGCGAGACTCCATTTCAAAAAAAAAAAAAAAAAATGTAGTTGGACCACTACTTCACTTGTACGCAAAAAAGTGACTCAAAAGGGATTAATTATCTAACTATATGAGCTAAAACTATAAAACTAACAGAAGAATACATTAGAATAAACTGTTACCCCCTCATATTTGAGAATGACTTGCCAATTCAACAACAAAAGCATAGGTAACAAAAGAAAAAATGATAAATTAAACTTCACCAAATTTAAAAATCACTATGCATCAAAAGACACAATAAAGAAAGTAAATGTGAGATAAAATATGTGTTATATATATATATTTGATAAGGGTTTAGTATTCAGAATATATGAATAACTCTTACAACTCAACAACAAAAAGGCAAGTATTTCAAATAAAAATATACAAAGAAATTGAATAGACATTACTCCAAAGGAAATATACAAATAAACAATGAACACATGAAAAGATGTTTATCGTCATTGGTCATTAAAAGAACACAAATCAAAACCACAGTAAGTTACTACTTTACACCTGTTAGCAAAAAAGTGACTAAGGCAGGAGTATCAATCAATGGATGTTTATTGAACTAAAGTTTCAGGATGCACCTGGGAAAAACACATGTCACATTTGTTACCTGTGCTTTTCCATATATGGTTTGGGGAACTCAGTATATAAAGGGGAAAGAACGAGCAGTATAGAGAAAAGGGAGAGAGAAGACAGTGAGGCAAATGGTTACTTTGAAGTAAGGATCCAATAAGTGCTCAGTGAATCTACATTTTATATGAGATAAGGGAAGATGAAAAGAGAAAGTAGAAGAAAAAGTCAATTGTGCTTCCATCTCGACGTATACAGAAGGATGATTTCTGACCCTTCCCTTGTTCTGTATCTGTGAAGATAAGCTCATAATCAACATACAATCAGTTTGAGATTTAAAAGAACTGTGATTCAGAGCTGGTTTATTGGGGGAATATTTATCCTGGAAGACTTAGGGGCTCATAAGGAATTTATTTGTGAATAATGTGTGAGAGAGGCCATCTGGGGGACGTATGTGATTTTCTATCCCTTTGGGTACCTGGCTTAGGCATAAGGCTATGTCACTGTGAAATTACAGTTGTCTGTTTGGAGAAGGTAGTACTGCATGATACAGTTCCCAAGCTTAACTATTGCTTTGGCAAAGTGAGTTTGCAGTCCTAAGGTTTTATTTTCTTTCACACATCCCTATGATGACTATAATAAAAATAAAATTAGAAAAAAAAAATTAAAAAGTGTCGGTGAGGATGTGGAAAAATGGAAACCCTCCTACATTGCTAATGGGGATGTTAAATGATGTAGGCGTGGTGGAAAATGTGTTGGCAGTTTTGTAAAAAGTTAAACATTAAATGACCATGGAATTTGGCAATTCCACTTCAAGGTATGTGCAAGAAAGATGAAAACATATGTTCACACAGCAACCTGTACACCAATGTTCACAGCAGCACTACTTATAATAGTTAAAAGTGGAAAATACCTACATATCCATCAATGGATAAATGGATTAACACATTGTAGTATATACATACAATGAAATATTATTCAGTTATAAAAATGAATGACATACTAATACATGCTACAACTTGAGTGAACGTTAAACATATTATACTAAGGGCAAGAAGGCAGATAGAAAATGTCACATATACGATTCCTTTTATGTGCAATATCTAGAGTAGGCCAATCCAGCGAGACAGAAAGCTAATGAGTGGTGGCTAGGTGCTAGGGATGTGGTAGTTGGGAGTGATTACTTAATGAATACAGGATTTTTTCTGGAGTGATATATTTTTTTAAACTAGAGAGAAGATGTTGTTGAATAACACTGAGAATGCATTAAATGTCACTGAATTTAATATTTTAAGATAGTTAACTTTATGTTATATTAATTTCACATAAACTGAAAAAATCTTTTAAAAAAGAATGAAAGAATAGATTTTGCCATATATCATACAGTTATTAAAGATATAATAAAGAATAAGTTAAATGATCATATGGCAATAAAGTGTACATCTTAGATAAAATGAATAAAACTGTTGAAAGGCACAAGCTGCCAAATCTTATGTAGAAAAAATTAACATTTTATATTAAGAAATTTAATTCTTAGTAAAAAGAAATTGCTGTGATGAATACTTCTGGCCCAGATAATTTGACAGGTAAATTCTATCATTTAACAACAAAAAAAATTATTTAAGAAAAAAATAGTAAGAAAAAAAAATACATTCTGGAACATAAAATATATATGTATAAAAAACCTACAACTAATTTTTGTAAGAATAGCATTAACATGATATCAAAGTCAAACAAAAGTCTTACAAGTAAATAAAATTAAAGACCAACATTTTTCTCATGAATGTAGATAGATACCAACATTCTAAATACAATTATTACAATAAATCCACCTACTTATCGAATGTTGAGGATATTACAAACAAATTCAAATTAATCACAGCAATTTATGATTGGTTTATATTTTTAAGAAATCAAGGTTAATCAAATGATGGAAAACCATGTGTACATCAAACAAATGCAAGAAAATGCATTTGACTAAAATAAATGCCTATTCAAGATACAAACAGTAAAATAACCAGTCAAATTTCTCTATCTAGTACTGTATCTAGGGTATCCCTACACACATAACAAAACCTGTAGCTTCTATTCAATTGGGGGACATTCAATAATTTCCCCCTATGATTGGGAATAAGGCAAGTATATCTTTTCTCACTGCTTTTATTGAACCTTGTACTTTAGGTTCTAGTCAGTACAATAACACAGAAAAAAAAATAAAATGCATTCAAATTGGAAGGTAAGAAGTTAAACTGACTTTATTCTTAGATGACATATACTTGTAAAAAAAATTCTGACATTTATGAGAAATACATTAATTTTGAAAGGTCTCGTCTCAAGATTTGCAGTCAATATACAAAAGTCAACCATATTTTTATATAACTTAAAAAATTGAAAACTGAATTAAATTTAAATTAATATTAGTACCACTCACAACAGCATAAACATGGCATGCTTAGGTCTAATGTTAAATGTTTTCAAGATCTTTACACTGAACACTACAACACATTGTAGAGAACAAATACAAATGAATTAAATAAATGGAGTAATGTGCCAAATTTATGGATTTGAAGACTCAAAATTGTCCCGAAGTTAATATATATATTTAAGATAAGTTCTTCATCATTTTGTCTCACAAAATCTGACTAATACATGTCATCTTCTGCTACTTTTTGGAATGCACTCTGAGATGATTAAAACTTTCTTCTAGGGTTGAGTGTTCCTATCCACATATAAAATCATTTTGTTGTGTCCTATGATCTGACAGGTCTGCCACAAATGTTTGGTCCCAGAAAATCAGTTAACATCCTAACAGGCTATTTTTGAAGATTTTATTAAGCTAATTATAAAATACATATGGCAATAAAATGCACTGAAGGATAGCTAAGTTTTATTAAATAATAAAATTGAGAACTGATACTATCAGTTTGCATGATTTACTACAAATCTTCTATAATAAAGCTACTGTGGTCCTGACAAAAACATTGGCTTACAGATCAATGGAACAAAATGAAATATTGAGAAACAGACATATATATTATCAATTGATTTTCATTAAAAATTTGAAGATAATTTAATGAGGGTGTGATATAAGAAAACTTCTAAAATGGAGCCCAACAAACTCTAAGTTTTATATTCCCAACCCTGTGTAATTCACTTATCTTAAACAGGGGATGAACTGAGTGAGTTGCTTGTAACCAACAGACTATGACAAAGTCAATGGGTGTCATTTCCAAGATTAGATTATGGGTGTTACAGTTCTGTTAGAATTTATCTAGGTTTTCCAGTTTTCACTCAAAACTCTTGCCCTCTCTAGGGCGAGAAAACAAAAAGTTTTCAATTTGTCTTGACTCCTTTACTGGCTTTGATGAGGAAAGCTGCCAGTTTTGGGCTGCCCCATGGAGACCCCCACATGACAAGTTATTGAGAATGAACTCTAACTTTATTCTTAGCTAAAGTTAGTAACAAACAGAGCCATTGTTACAAGATCTCTAGGGCATTGATTTTTCTGGCCTGAAACCTCTGTGTCTGCCACGCCTTTGCCCAGGTTCTTGTCCTCCATCCAAGAAGAATGATATCCTGCATCCAGGAAGAATGAGGTAGCAGACAAGTGAAGAGTGAAGGGTGAAGAAGTTTTATTTAGTGTTAGAAAAGCCCAGAGGAGTGGGTAGCTCTCCTGCAGGCAGGTGGTTCCATCTAGTATTCAGTTCTCAGCAGAGAGGAGAACCTGGAGAGGGTAGCTCGTCTCCGCAAGTCATTCCAAAGTCTCTGCAGGTCTCTGAAGCTCTCAGCAGAGAGCATAGCTCCTCTCTGCCAGCAGGTTGTCTCTGCAGCTCTCAGCAGAGAGGGTACCCCTCTCTGCAGTTGGTTTCCCACTGTCTCCAGCTATCAGCAGAGAGGATACTCCTCTCTGCAGCGAGTCATCCTGTCCCATCAGCTGCCTGCTCCCTTCCTCTTCAGGCCATCCTCCATCTTGCTCTGGCTGAGCCCAGGGCTTTTATGTACCCCAAAGGGGAGGAAGTGCTTGCCATTGGTCCATAAGCTGCCATGGGCGGGCTGGAAGAAGCAATGCGAGTTCCCACTCTGGTCTGCGGAACGGGTAGCTTGGCCCAAGTCCTTCAGGTTCTCCCTGGCTCAAAGGTGGTGCCTTACTGGGGACCTGCCCCTCCACTCAGGAATCAGTCTGCCTCCAGCTGCCATTGATGGCCCTCAGGCTTGGCGCCATCTCCCATTTGGATATCGGAGTAGGCACCGGGAATGAAGAGAGGCCAGGCAAACACCCCCGAGCCTGCAGGGATAATCATCTTTCCTGGGGCACCCGATGGTGCAGGCTGCAGAGACACCCAGTCACTGCCGTCGTCAACCATCATCATTACAGAGAACATTAAGCCATGGAATTCCAGCAACAGCCACATAAGAGAGCTTGGGAGTGGCTTGAAGTGTACATATGAGATCCACTTTTTTTTTTTTTTCTTGTTTGAGACAGGATGTCACTATGTTGCCCAAGTTGAAGTATGGTAACTTGATCATAGCCCACTGCAACCTCAAACTTCTGGGCTCAAGCAATCATCCTTCCTCAGCCTTCAGATTAACTGGGACTAGGGGTGGAAGACACCACTACTGGCTAATTTTGTTTTTTGGTAGAGACATTCTTGCTCAGGTAGGTCTGGAACTCCTAGTCTCAAGTCATCCTCCCACCTTCCCAGTTGCTGCCATTGTAGGTGTGAGGCACCTGGTTTGGGCCAACATCTTAACTGACATTTTGTAGAAAGCCTGGAGTAGAGAATCTAGCTAAGTTACGCCCTGATCCCTTATCCACAGAAACTATTAGATAATCAATGTGTGTTATTTTAAGCTACCAATTTTGGGGGTAATTTGCTATTAAAACAGTAAACAAACTATAGAAAGTGTTATATGCTTCAACAAAAAATCTAGAATCACTTGATATCTTTTTATCTACATATTTTTAATGTACCTCAACTCTGACCTCAGGTTTAGATGATAGGCATGAAATATGCTGAAGTTAATTTATAAAGAAATCCCTTGGCCTTAGGGTAGAATTTTAGGACATTGAAAACATAAACTACACAATTAAAATAATGATAAATTAGACTTCAATGAAATTAAAATTTAATTGATCTTTGAAATATACTTTAATAAAATTCACAATCTGGAAAAATTTGCACAATAAATGCTTCTGACAAGAAATAGGTATTCTATCCACACACACACACACACAAACATAAGTTCAACTTAAAACTAAGACACATAATTCAAAATTGGACAAAAGAGATGAGCAGATATTTACAAAAATTTTTATAAATGGCCAATAAGCACAGAAAAAAATCAACATTATTAATCATCAAATAAATATAAATAAACATCACTGTAAAATTACATGCATAATTCTATGTATAGTTAACATGGCTAAAATTAAAAAAAAACTAAAAATATCAAATTTTAGATACATGGGAAACAATGGAAACTTTCATAAGCTATGGATGAGAATATAAAATGAAACAATTATTTTTCTGAAGATTCTGAGTTTCTCATAAATTTAAACGTGAACTTGCCATATGAAAAATCAATTATACAACTAGCTTATTCACCAAAAATCATGAAAAGAAATGTCCATGCAAACATTTGTATACAAATCTTTGTGGCAGTTTTATTAAAAATTGTATAAAATTTGGAACAATTTTGATCAACATGTGATTGGATGAACAAATGGTAGTATATCCATACAGTGCATGATATAATGATAATTCTACTCAGAAAAAAAAATTAACAAACTTCAGATATACACAAAACACCTGTATGTCTCCAAAGTATTTTACTAAATTAAAAACAAACAAACACACAAGTAAATTCTATATAATTTTTTTAATATAACCATACATTGAAGGAAGATATCACACACCTTTTTAAAGCATTTGAACACTAATGCTCAAGTGATAGCAGTCTCTGGATAATAAAATGTGTGTAGGGCGGCTACCATGTTCTTTATCCACAACTTGAAACAAAAACCACATAAGTAAATGAGATCCAGTCACTGTTTCCAGTGTGTGTTAATGTTAACTTCCATCAGTACTAATCGCAAAATTTATCATAGTGGTGAGAGTTTCATGTACCTTCAAAATGGAGGCAGTGTTACATTTGAGTACATCTGCAATCAGGAGTCACTTCAATTATCAAGACTTATTTAACTGGTACTGCCATAAAGATATAGTTTATCTGAAGATAAAAATTAAGTGGTGACTCTCCTGTTTATGGATGCATGCATTCCTTAACAATTTTGATCAGAGTACAATAGCCCAATCTGATATGTACAAAAGTCTAATGGATTTTGGAAATTAACCAATGGCTATTGTGCCTTAATTAGAAAGTAAGCACCCTGTTACAAGTGGTCCTGAATATCATATCTATGACTATATGTTTAGTGATTTCTGTTGTCATTTTAGATGTTAATTTAGAATTAGTAAGGTAGTGTTTGTCATTTCCCTGCAGGATAAATATAAAAATAAATTCACTGTTACTTGGAAAGCATGCAGCATAATCTTTATTGTCTCAAGCATATGTGGCTGACACTTGCTATGTCACCCTAATTGGAGAGGTGCAATCTCTGGTGATTAAGATCTTTTCTGGTGGGGAATGTTTCCACTTAAGTATACCCTTTTGGTAAGTCCTAATGTCTGACAATTTCTACCACAAAATAAGTAGTACCTTAATAAAGATTAATTCAAATGACAAATTCAGATCTTTCCCTTGGTTCCCTCTAAACATCAGCACAGAGACACATAACTCAAAAATTCGAAACTAAACTCATCTTACTAAACGGAACAATAATTGACAAGAAAGTCCTACATGTGATCAGACATTTTAAATTTTGTAATGGTACATTTCCTTCTTTAGATCTGATTAAGTCTCTTTATTAGACCTTTTGTATCGCTACAAAGCAATACCTCAGGCTGGGTGATTTATGAAAAAAGAGGTTTAATTGGCTTATCGTTCTGCAGAATGTACAAGAAGAATGGTGCCAACATCTGTTCAGCTTCTGGTGAGGGTCTGAGGAATCTTACAATCATGGTGGAAGACAGTAGAGAGCCAGCATGTCATGTGGCAAGAGCAGGAGCAAGGGAGAGAAGGAAATGTGTCATCCATTTTTAAACATCCAGATCCCATGAAAACTCACTCACTGTCTTAAGGACAATACCAAGCTATTCATGAGGAATCTTCCTCCACGACTCAAACACCTCCCACCAGGCCTCACCTCCAATGTTGGAAATCATATTTCAACATGGAAATTGGAGGGGACAAACATACAAACCATATCATTCTTTCACACCCTCTCAAATCTTATATCCTTCTGACATTGCAAAATATAGTCATCTGTGACAATAATCCCCAACAGTCTTAACTCATTCCAGCATTGAGTCCAAAGTCCTAAGTCTCATCTGAGACTCATCTCCTTCTACCTATGAAACTGAAACTATAAAACAAGCTATTTACTCCTTACATACAATGCTAGTACAGACATTGAGTAAAAATTACCATTCCAAAAGAGAGAAATTGGCCCAAAAAAGGGACAATGGGCCCCATGCAGGTCTGAAACCCAATAGGGCAGTCATTAAACCTTAAAACTGCAAAATAGTCTCCCCAGATTCAATGTCCCATGTGTAAGGAACTCTGGTACAAGGGATGGGATCCCAAGACGTGGCATAGCTCTGCACCTATGGTGCAGCCCTTGTGACTCTCTCACAGGGTGGAATTGAGTTCCTGTGGCTTTTCCAGGTGCAGAGTACAAGCTGTCAATATATCTACCATTCTAGGGGCTGGAGGGCAGTGGCCTCATTTCCACAGCAACATTAGCAACAGTAGGCAATGCCATGGTGGGGACTCTGTGTGGGGGCTCCAACTCCACATTTTTCCTCTGCAGTGCCCTAGTAGAGGTTCTCTGTGAAGATTCTGCCCCTGTGGCAGGCTTCTGCCTGGACATCGAGGCTTTTCCATACATCCTCTGAAATCTAGGGGAAAGTTGCCAAGCCTCCTTTATACTTGCATTCTGTGCATCTGCAGATCTGACACCATGTGGAAGCTGCTGAGGCTTATACCTTATGCCCCGTGGAGCAGTGGCCCACACTGTACCTAGGGCCCTTTGAGATGTGGCTTTAGTTGAAGCACCCAGGATGCAGTAAGCAGTGTCCTAGGCCCAGCAGTCCTGGGACAATGCAGCAGGGCAATGATGTCCTTGGCCTGGCCTATGAAACCATTCTTTCCTAGTAGGCCTCTGGGCCTGTGATGGGAGAGGCTATCTCTAAGATCTCTGAAATGACTTTGTGGCCTTTGTCCCATCGTCTTGGATAACAGCCCTTGGCTCCATTTTAGTCACGCAAATTTTTCTCACAAATGGTTGCTCCACAGCCTGCTTGGATTCTTTCTTTGCCACACGGCCAGGCTGTGAATTTTCCAAACTTTTACCCTTTGCTTCCCTTTTAAAACTAAGTTCCAAATTTAAGTCATTTCTTTGCTCCCATATCTGATCATAGATTGTTAGAAGCAGACAGATTACCTCTTAAACACTTTGCTGCTTAGAAATTTCTTCTGCCAGATACCCTAAGTAATCACCCTTAAGTTCAAACTTCTATAGATCCCTATTACATAAACATAATCCAGTCAAGATCTCAGCTAGTGTGTAACACAGGTGACCTTTATGCTAGTTCCCAATAAATTCCTCATTTCCATCTGAGGTCTCATCAGCCTGGCTTTCACTGTCCATATTTCTGTCAGTCTTTTGGTCACAACAATTCAACTAGTCACTAAGAAGTTCCAAACTTTCCCTCTGTTCCTGCCTTCTTCTGAGCCCTCCAAACCCTTCTAACATCTGTCCATTACCCAGTTCCAAAGTTTATTTCACATTTTCAGGTATCTTTATAGCAATGTCCCACTCCTTGATACCAATTTTCTACATTAGGCCATTTATGTTACTATAAAGGAATACGTGAGTCTGGGTATATTATAAAGAAAAGATATTTAATTGGCTAACCATTCTGAAGGCGACATGAGAAGCATGGTGCCAAATCTGCTCAACTTCTGGGGAGGCCTTGCAATTACAGCAAGATGTTATGAGAGCTAGCATTCTTACAATCATGAAGCTTAAAATCATGGCAGAAGGTGATGAAAATCATCCTGTCACATGGCAAGAACAGGAGCGAGGGAGACAGGGAAGGGGAGGTGCCACATACTTTTAAACACCCAGATCTCACAATAACTTACTCACTCTCTTTTAAGAGCAGAACCAAACCATTCATGAGGAAACCATTTCTCTGAACCAAACATCTCCCATCATGGCCCATGTTCAACATTGGGAATTACATTTCACTAATTAGATTTGGAGAGGACAAACACTCAAACTATATCAGCTTCCAATAACAAAATTTTTCATCAAGGTTTTCCTGAAAAATTCCTTGACATAAAACTGGAAATTGTTTATGCTCTTCTGATCATTCTAATTATTTTCTATATTTACAGTCACAGTCCAAAGATATGAAGAGTAGACAGTTGACATTTCAGAAAAAAACATTTGATGTCTCTCTTCTTGGAAGTGACTATTTTTCAACATAGGAAATTGCTTCATAAGTATGTCCATAGATATCATTACGTTTATTTGCCTGAGCATAAAAGGATCTAGTAAGGACTTAGGAAGCCACATACAAAGTTGTTTATAAAATAATACCAACATATTACCCTTAGAAGTCCTACATTTTATTTTATTTAAAACTTTTGTTTTAAGATTATTATAGATTAACATGCAAATGTAAAAGATAATACAGAGAGATCCTGTGTACTCTTCACCCAGTATCCCCTAATGGTAATATCTTGCAAAAATTGTAGTGCACTATTACAACTATGGTACTGCCATAGATACAGACCAAATGCAAAGCATTTTTAGTGCTACAAATATTATTCATGTGACGAGATATTTGCAAAGTTCATACACGACAAAACTCAACTCTACAAACAACAATCAGTTAGTAAAAGGTCACAGGCAGGAGAAAAAAAATTTACCAAAGAGGAAAACAAATGACAAGTATATGAAAAAGATGTTCACCATTATTAACCATTAGGAAAATACAACTTAAAGCTACAGTAAGGTATCACTACATATCTATTAGCATAGTTGAAATTAGAAAAGAATAGCAATAACATCAAATACTGGTGAGAATTTGGAGAAACAAGATCACTCATACACTGCTGGGGAAAATGTATTGCCACTGTGGAACATAGTTGGCTAGCTTCTTATAAAATGAAACATGTGGCTAACATATGATCAAACAATTGCACTCTTGGACATTCATCCCATAATAATGAAGACTGACAGTCACACAAAAGCCTAAACAGAAATATTTATAGCAATTATAGTTACAACAGGCAAACTTGAAATAATCTAGGTGTTATTAAGTGAATTCTTTTAAAAATTACAAAACAGACCAAGGACTGTTACTAAAATGAATAAACTACTGATACACATAATAATCCGGATACATCTTATTTTATAAAAATGTTAATCACAAAATGTTATATATTATTTATATATAATTCTTGAGATGACAAAATTATCAAAATGCTTAACAGATTATTGAATTTCAGGGGTTAAGGAGGACATGGGAACAAGATGGAAGTGACAACAGATTTTTCATTAGAAACCATGGAAGGTAGAAGAAAGTGGCACAATACCATTCAAATGGTAAAATAAAAGGAATGCTGTCTCTTGGTATAAGTATATTTAGGTTTATCCTAGTAAAGATTGATCCATGTTCCTGAATCTTATGTCTCTTGTGAAATATCAGAAATTTTCAGCCATTATTTCTTCCAGTACATTTTCAGTACCATCTTTTCTCTTCTCCTCATTAAATTCCAGTAACATAACATTAGGTCTTTTTTATAGCTTCCCAGGTCCCTGAGCCTTTATCTCTGCTGTTTCCTGTTTGTAACATTTATTGTAATATGCTCTGGTTTAGTGATTATTTCCTTTGTCCCTAATATACTCTGGTGTAGTGATGATTTCCTTTGTCCCTTTCATTCTGCTGTTGAGCCTATCAAATGAGCTTTTTATTCTAGTTACTGTATTTTTCAGTTCAAAACTTTCTGTTTGCTTTTATTTGTATCTTTCATTTACTTGCTAAGTCTTTCTACTTTTTGATTTGCTTCAACAGTGTTTTCAATTGCTTGTTGAGGCAATACTACCATGACTGCTTTAAAATATTTGTCTAATAATTCTATCATGTCTATTTTCTTGATATTAGCATTTATTTATGGCTGTTTTTCATTCAGTTTGAGATCTTTCTGGTTCTTTTTATAATGAGTAACATTTTATTGAAGACTGGATTTTTGTATTATAATATTGTGGATCTTATTTAAATGTTATGTTTTAGCTAGGTTTTTCTGATACCACTTTGGCAATGGAAGGGTAATGTCACCTTATTACTGCTAGATGGAATGAGTTCAAATTTCCCACTCAGCTTCCACTGACTCCTGACACTGTAGGAGTGCTTCTCCTTTCTCCTGGGCAAGAAGAGAGTATATACTAACCCATGTGGTCTTCACTGACACTATACAGGTAATAAAGGAAGTCCTGCTTCTCTATTAAACCTCCACTGACATCTGTCCATTGGGAGTTTGAAAGCACTTTGTTATTGCTGAGTGTGGGTGAAATTCTGGGCTTGTTACATATTCTGTACTGACACTGAGTAGAGGGGGTGTCTTATAATTGGCCTATGAAGATGAAAGTCCCAAATCTTTTTACTTTCAGTTTTATGACACCACTGCAAGAGGGGATTCATTACAGTCTCATAACTCTAGAGTAAATGTGGCTACAGCCACAGTTTTTCTATGATGTTTTCTGAAATTGAGTAATTATACTCTAAAAATTATCTGTGTATGGGCCGATTCTATTTTTTTTTTTCAGTAGAGTGTATTGGCTTTTGTTAGGCGTTCAATTTTGCTTGCGCCTGTTTGCATTTCTGAGTAGCCAGCTTCTTTAGCTTCAAATTCAGAACATATGAGGCAAAAAGAAAACCCAAAGATCTCATCTCCATGTTCTTTCTAAGAACCTAAGGTCATTAACCAGTCTGTCTTCTCTCCTTCTGCTATAATCTTCTTAGGTTTGTTTCATATTTAATGTCTAGGGTTTTTAGGTGTGCTTATTGTGGAAGCACAAGAAAAAGTGAATCCATTCTACAGAGTTGGCAAGAAATGAATAATGGGTTCTGAACAGAAATATAATTATAATTAAGCAATAATCAGGTTGCTCTTTGACCTACTTCTCTGTTGCTAAAAGTCACAGAACACTAAATACTGACCACTTGCATCCCCATTTTTCCCATAGATAGGATTTCTGGCATTAGGGTGATAAGTCTTTTTAAGAATTTATTTCCATCCCCATTGTCCAAATACACAAAATCTCTGACATTACAATCATAAGGCTGTTATTTAATAATTGCTTAAAATATATTTCAGATCCCAAATTCCAGCAACCACTTTGAAGACAATTACAGAGGAACGGGATCAGTATCAGAATACAGCTTCTTTATTTCCCTGTCCCATGATTTCCCCGTACACTCTTAGAGCAACTGAAGATCTCCACACTTTGGCCCACTCTAAAACCCTCAAAAATTGAAGACCCAAATCCTTCAGGGAGATGCATTTGAGTTTTTCTCTAATCTCCTTTTTAGGTGATCCAATAATTAAACCTCTTTGTCTATTACAATTTGGTGTCTCTGAATATTGACTTGCTATGTATATTGACCAGTGAGCCTATTATGGTTACAATAGTGCATGTAATCCACCTTCCTAGAAGCAGAAGTATATGTTTTTTTGTTTGTTTGTTTGTTTGTTTGTTTGTTTTGTGATAGATACAATTATAAGTTCAAATAAACATTTGATCACATTGACCTCTGTCCTCATCAGAGTTTGTTTCTAAATTCATAATAAATTTTAGATAGCTGTTGTATAATATTTAAAACTCATATCTGTTGAATTTCAACTGTAACATGATTGAACACTACTGGTAAAATAAAAAGCAGGTATAGATTTTGGCATTACACCTACTTAATGTATATATTTTTACTAGCTTTAAACTTTATCTGAAAACTGGAAGTAATTAAAAGAGATTTAGAGATAGTTTTGAATCTGGAAGTGTTATACAATAAAGGAATAGAATAAGCAAACCTAGTTTGAGTTGAAATACTGCCTTGAGTTTTCCTATTCTGTGACCCTGAAAACATTATTTTACCTATTCTATTTCTTCATCTCCAAAAAAAATGGTGAGATTTGCCATATAACCTCATTGTGTTATTTTATCTACACACTTTAAACATTATGTAAAACATTATTCATTGACACTAATTATTATAATGTTTCCTTTTAAAATACTAAATTTCTGAGTCTATATTGGTCTATGTTTATTGACTTAGGTCCCCTGCCCTGCCAGTAGCGCAGATAATTTTTAGAAAGAAGAACATGATGCACATGCAGTCTCTCTGGACAATCAAATGTAATTTTGTGGACACAAAATATACCTGATGATAATAACATAAATTACGAGATTCAAAAGTTCAAAACATCTCAAGCAGGATAAAAACAAAACCAAAGCTAGGCACTAAATAGAGAAATAGCTGCAACATTATTTTTAAAACAAATTAGGAGTTTAGCATCCAACATATATAAGTAAGCTCCTAGCAAACTGACTCTCCTTCAGAAATGAATTTTAAACCTGGCATATAACACAAATAAAAACCAAAATCTACCCAAATGCTTTTGATGGCACTAAGAAAACAATACCCCAAAATATAGTGCTGTGGCAAGTTAAATGCTTTGAACTAAAAGAGAATAGAAGGCCTTGGAAAGGAAACCAATGGCCAATGACTTAGTCAATCATGCCATTGTAGTAGAATGTTCGTAAAACCCTAAATGAAGGGGTTCAAGAGTTTGTGAGTTGATGAAAACAAACATAACCGCAAGCCACGAAGGAGACATACCCTACATCTAAGCGGACAGAGTTCATATGCTTAGGTCCTTCCAGACCTTGTCCTATGTACCTTTGTCTGGTTGTCTTCATCTTATTCTTTGATAAACTGAGTTCTCCAGGATTGCTGACTAGATGCAGCCAGGAGGAACATCTACCACCAAGGGAATGGGACATTGGGAAGTTTGCCACACTCCTAGCAGACTTTCAGAGCCAAGGCATTGAGAATAGATAGAAGGAAGATACAGAGACTGGGCTGAAGGGGCTGGAGGCAGGGAACCCAGAATGAGACTACCACCAACTAGGACTCATTCTGGACCCCCAACCACTCCTGCAGAAGGCTAAGTTAAACAGGCAAGGAGCAATCCGCTCTTGCCACATACCTCTGGAATACCAGTGTGAGGAGCCCACTTGTCCCTCATGGACACTTGAGTTGCCACAGCGGGCTGCTTAGAGAAGTGGTAGGGGCAAAAACTCCAGCCAATTGGGAACCCAAAGGTTTTGGTGTGGGCGCCTCTGTAGTGGAACATGACCAGGGACCTCTTCCCCCTTGGCTTACCTTGCTCCCATAGGAGACTTTAGCTCTAGGGTAACTGTCCGACCTGATCTATCCAGGGTAGTCTTGCCCATGAGATGGGGCCTGTCCTATATGAGCACCCCGAGGTCTGCTGGTCTCTCCCAGGGGCCCAACTTGACCATACCTGCTTGCAGTGAAACCCCCAGGTACCTCCTTGTGGGCCCACATTATAGCTCCTGTGCTGGTGGACTATGACTGACCGGCAGAATGCTCCAGCAGAGTAGCCCTGCAAACATGCACCTCACCACACTGCAGCCTCCCCCATCCAACATTGCCTGCATGTACCCGCTCACGGTTACCCACAAAATCGCTTTGCTGGCGCATGTGTGCATGGACGAACCTTCCCTTCCCTTACCCAGTAGCGCACGTATGCATGTGCACTCTGCAGTGCCACTGCTGCCTGTGTGAGTGCATCGTGCACGCCCTCCACACTGCCATTCTCATAGACACGTTGGTGGGCACAGAGCCCACCTGCCCCACCCCCGCAAGCACCCTAACCCTATGCCAACACTGCCACCAGTGTGAAACCAGGCATGGAGAATAGGGGACACGCCCTTGCCCTGAGCAGCCATCGACGCCCACGTGAACACGCACAAAGTTTCCGGGCACTCCTGCGCGCACCAGCGCCCCACTCCTGTGCTAAGGCCACCAGTAGTGCAAACATACAACGCAGTCACCGGCGAGGTCCCCTGCCCTGCCAGCTGTGGTGCCACTGCCTCTGCTGCAGATGCATGCATGGAGGCTGGCACCTTGGCAACCTCAGCACCCTGACACAGCCAATAAGCATACACCCTGCCACACTGCCACCACCACTGCTGTTGGCAAGTGTGAATGAGGCTAGATCCTGCTGCCACCGCCCTATGAAGTGCTTTGGCTAGCACGACCCATCAAATTATTGTGACCAGTGGTCTGGGAGCACCTAAGACCCTCTAGTACAGCAGGTTCTTAACCTCAAGGAGCGGGAGAACAAAGCCAAGTCCGCAGAGCAGTTCCCCAGAGTTAGAGCACACAGTGCAGGGGTCCTGAGCTCAGTCTCGGCCCCCTAAATCTTCCAGAAACAAAGCCAATTGACTGAACCCATCTTAAACCACAACAAAACTAACCCAAGGTCATCAAACAAGATAAAAGAACAACAACAACAACAAAAAATCCACCGAAAGGACAGCAATTTCAAAGACTGAAAGAACTCAGCCCACAAAGTTGAGAAGAAACCAGCACAAGAACTCTGACAGCTCAAAAAGCCAGAGTACATTTTTTTTCCTCCAAACATCTGCACTAGTTATCCAGCAAGGGTCCTTAAGCTAGCTGAGATGGCTGAAACGACAGAAATTGAATTCAGAATGTGTATAGGAATGAAGATTATCAAGATTCAGTAGAACGTTAAAACCCAATCTAAGAGAGATAAGAAACACAATAAAATGATACAGGAGAAATTCTAACTTCAGGAAAAAAAAACAAACTTTAAGCCAACAAAAATCAAAAAAGACAAGGAGAACATTACACATCGTAGAAGGCTCAGTTCAACAAGAAGGTCTAACTATCCTAAATATATATGCACCCAATACAGGAGCACCAGAATCATAAAGTGAGTTCTCAGAGACTTTCAAAGAGACTTAGACCTCCATGCAATATTAGTGGGAGATGTCAACAACTTACTGACAGTAATAGACAGATCACTGAGGCAGAAAATTAACAAAGATATTCAGGACCTGAACTCAAGCTTGAACCAAATGGACCTGATAGTCATCTACAGAACTCTCCACCAAAAAAAAAAACAGAATATACATACTTCTCATTGCCATGTGGCATACACTCTGAAATCAAGCACACAATCAACATAAAATGATCCTAAGCAAATGGAAAAAAAATAAAAGAAAAATAAAATTATGCCAACCACTCTCTCAGACCACAGTGCAACAAAAATAGAGCTCAAAATGGAGAAAATTGCTAGAAACCATATAATTTTATAGAAATTAAACAACCAGCTCCTGATTTACTTTTGGGGAAATAATGAAATTAAGGCAGAAATAAAGAAGTTATTTGAAGCTAATGAGAGCCGAAATACAGCATACCAGAATCTCTGCGAAACAGCTAAGGCAGTGTTAAGAAGAAAATGTATGTGAACTAAATGGCCAAATCAAAAAGAAAGATTTCAAATTAATAACCTAACATTACAACTAAAAGATCTAGATAATCAAGTGTAAACCAACCCCAAAGCTACTAGAAGAGAAGAAATAACCAAAATAAGAACAGAATTGAAGGAGACTAAGACATGAAAAGCCATTCAAAAGATCAGCAAATACAGGGATTCTTTTTCTTTTGGAAAAAAAAGCCAGATAGATTGATTAATTGCTAGACTAATGAAGAGGAAAAGAGAAAGAATCCAAAGAAATACAACTAGAAATGACAAAGGGAATATTACCACTGACCACACAAAAATAAAATAAATAAAATAAAATAAAATAACAGAGACTACTATGGACACTTCTATGAACACAAACTAGAAAATCTACAAGAAACTGATGAATTGCTGGACACATACATCCTCCCAAGTCTTAACCAGTAAGAAATTGAATTCCTGAACAGAGCAATAATGATCTTGGAAATTAAAATAGTAATGAATAGCCTATCAACCAAAGAAAAGCACAGATCCAGACAAACTCTCAGTTGAATTCTACCAGTTGTACAAAAAAAGAGCTGGTACCATTTCTACTGAAACTATTTTAAAAATTTCAGAGCAGAGAGTTTTCCCTAACTCATTCTATGAGTCCAGCATCATCCAGCTACAAAAACTTGACTGATTCACAACCTAAAAAGGAAACTTCAGGCCAATATCCTTGATAAACATTGAAGCAAAAATGCTCAACAAACTATTGGCAACTCAAATCCAACAGCACATCAAAAAGCTAATCCACCCTTATCAAGTAGACACATCCCTGGAATATAAGCCTGGTTCAACATACCAAATAAACAAATATGACTCATCACATAAACAAAACTGAAGACAAAAACCACCTGTTTATCTCAATAGATTCAATAAATTTCAACATCCATTCGTGTCAAAAACTCTCAATAAACTAGGTATGGAAGAAACATACCTCAGTATAATAAGAGCCATATATGACAAACTCATAGCCAACATCATACTGAATGTGAGAAAGCTAAAAGCATTCCTCTTGAAAACTTGTGTAACACAAGGAAACCCTCTCTCACCACTCCTATTCAGCACAATATTGGAAACCTTGGCCAGAGCAATCAAGTAAGAGAAAAAAATAAAAGGCATCCAAACAGGAAGATAATATATTCAATCACTCCCTCTTTGCAGATGGCATAATTATACATCTAGAAAACTCCAGAGTCTTGGTCCAAAAGCTCCTTTACCTGATAAACAGCATCAGCAAAGTTTTAATATATAAAATCAAGGTACAAAAATTATTGGCATTACTTTGCATCAACAAAAATTAAGTCAAGAACCAAATCAGGAATGCAATCCCATTCACAATTGCCACAAAAAGAATAAAGTACCTAGGAATACAGTAACCAGGGAGGTGAAAGAGCTCTACAAAGTGAATCGCAAAATACTGCTGAAAGAAATAAAAAATGATACAAAGAAATGAAAAATCATAATAAAAAATAAGAAAAATCATTTCATACTCATGAATAGGAAAAATAAATATCACTAAAATGCCCATATCTCTCGAAGCAATTAAAGATTCAATGTTAGTCCCATTAAATTACCATTGGCATTCCTCCCAATTTTAAAAACTATTTTAAAATTCATATTGAACCAACAAAAGAGCTGGAATAGTAAGGCAATCCTAAACAACCAAAACAAAACTGGAAGCCTTACACTACCCACCTTCAAACTGTACTAGAGGGCTACCGTATCCAAAACAGCATGATACTGCTTCAAAAACAGACATATAGACAAATAAAACAGAATAGAGAGCCCAGAAATAAGGCCCCACACCTACAACCATCAGATCTTTGACAAAGCTGACAAAAAAGCAATGGGAAAATGACTCCCTATTTAATAAATAGTGCTGGGATAACTGGCTAACCATAAGAAGAACATTAAAACATTTACAAAATTCCTTAAAACATTTACAAAACATTTACAAAAATTAACTCAAGGTAGATTAAGACTTCATTATAAAATCCAAAACTATAAAATCCCTGGAAGACAAGATAGGCTACAATTCTGGACACAGGAACTGGCGAAGATTTCATTGCAAAAGTAATCACGACAAAAGCAAAAATTGGCAAATGGGATCTAATTAAAGAGCTTCTGTACAGCAAAAGAAACTCTCTACAGATTGAATGGACAACTACAAAATGGAAGAAAATATTTGTCAATTATTGATTTGACAAAGTCTAATATCCAGCATCTATAAGGAAGTTAAATTTACAAGAAAAAAGTAAACAACCCCATTAAAAGTGGGCAAAGGACATGAACATATACTTTTCAAAAGAGTACATACATGTGGTCAGCAAGCATATGCAAAAAAGCTCAATATCACTAATCATTAGAGAAATGAAAATCAAAACTGCAATAACATACCATCTCACACCAGTTAGAATGACTGCTATTAAAAGGTCAAAAAATAACAGATGCTCTGAAGTTGCAAAGAAAAGGAAATACCTATACAGTGTGGGTGGGAGTGTAAATTAGTTCAACCACTGTGGAAAGTAATGTGGTGATTCCTGAAAGAGCTCAAAACAGAACTACCATTTGACCTAGCAATCCCATTAATGAGTACATACCCAAAGGAATATAAATTGTTGTATCATAAAAGAGCCAAATGATAAGACAACATGGACACATGGAGGGGAACCACAGACACCTGAGAGTGAAGAGTGTGAGGAGGAAGAGAAGCAGGAAACATAACAATTGGACTTTAGACTTAGTACCTGAGTGATGAAATAATCCATACAACAAACCCTGTGACACGAGTTTACCTGTATAACATACCTGCACATGTCCCTTGTACTTAAAGTAAAAGTTTTTATTAAAAAAAAAAAAAAAAAAAAAAAAAAAAGACCTTGGAAGCAGTGTCAGAAGCAACCTTTCTCTCTGGACTTCTGTCTTCCTCTTTCCTTTTCTTGTCCCCCAACAAAGGCAAGCTATAGAAAATAGAATTCTTTTCCCCCTGGGCAGGCCATAGAAACTAGAACATTTCTCCTTCAAAGCTATCCATAAAACCTAGAAATATTATTCTAACCTCCCCCCATCTTTCTATGTAAGTGCTGAGTGTAAATAAATTCTCTAACCTACCTTGTCAAATTGTAGATCATAAAACCCATATTCTAGAAGGGGTCCCACTCAAGACTTGAGAAGAATTGTCACACAAAACAGCCAAAAAAAATCAAAAAAGGCATGTCATGTTGGGTTTCCCTCTTCGTTTATTACTATTAGATCATACCCATTTTGTACAATTACGTTTCTACCTTACTGTCCATTCTTTATGTAACATAAAAACAGAAATTAATTTTTTGAGTCTTTAGGTTTTCATTTCTCAAGTCTTCTATGTCATGTGACACTTTTGTAAAATCAATTTGTCTTACTTTTCTCTCTTTAATTTGTCTTTTGATACAGTAGTGGCGGCCATGACCCTTATGATAGGGAGGAAAGATATCACTTCTCTTCTGCTCCTATATTCTGGAGTATAAACCAATGCAGGTGTATTTTTGCATGTCAGCTGCCATTTGGAAGAGAAGAGTAACAACGTGAGTGTCTTTTTGTTGCCATGGCTTTTGGCCAGAAGGAAACTCACACCTCACTCTGTGTAGGATATTGGCAAGTTTGAAAGAAAGAGAACTCACAGTCTTTCTGGTGTGACAACCTAGAAAGCAGAGTACAGTACATTGCAGCCAAGGAAAGGTGTGAAGTGAATTTTGGAAGAAAGAAAACAGGAGAGAAAATGCCCATATCCTATATATAAAATATCCAAATATCTGGGGAATACCTGAAACATGCGTTAAAATGCGAGCAACTAAACTGTAAATGAAGAGAATGAAACCAGATGTCAGCAGTTTTCCAAAAGATGGAGTTTAAATTTCAAATCTAACCAATTACCTGTCAAATATTCCAACATCCTTAAAAGAAACATAACAGAATCCTTAGTATCCACACTATTACTACGTTCAAATATAAATCAGAATACCTCAACATATAAAGAACCAGAGAAATGAGACTCATTCTCAAAAATAAATGACAATTAACAAAGACTGGCCCAGATATTGATATTACCAGTGAAAGTTTTTAAAAGACTATAATAATTATGCTCATTAATATGAAAGAAAATTTTTTGTAACAAATCGAGTGATATGTAACATTAAAAGAGATTTTGAAACCTTAAGGAATAAGCAAATGACAATTCCCCAACTCAATAAATACAATTTCAAAAATTAAATTTCACTGATTGTTGCATACAAAAGAAAGAATCAACAAAAATGAAATAGTTTAATACAACTAATTCAATATAAACAATAGAGAAAAAACATTGAAAAATATTAGACCAAGATTTGGTACCTTAGATAAAATAGCAAAACATCTTAAATATCTGTTATTGTAGTAGCAGAAAAAGATAGGGTAGAAAAATGGAGTAGGAAAGATAGTTATTCGATGAAATAGATAAAAATTTTTCCAATTTGGTGAAATAGATAAATTTAGTAAGTAAAATACTTAATGGATCCCAAATAAGATAAATATTTAAACAATTAATAATACTATAGACAAGTTGCTACAAACCAAAAATAACATGAAAAATCCTGAATGAAGCCAGAGTAACATGACAGGAAAATATGTGACTTCTCAAAAAAACCTATGGAAACTGAAAGAGAATGGAATAATATCTTTAAAATGCTGAGAGAAATAAAAAAAAATTGTCAATTCAGAAATATTATATCTTGTGCAAATATCTTGTAAGTGAACTAAACACATTTTTAGATAAAAATACTGAGACATTTATTGCCAGCAGAATATAATATACAGAATACTACAGCAGAATAAGTATACTAAAAGTAACTTAGACTGAAGGAAAATGATACCAAGGAATTTTGGAGAAGAAATAAAGAGCACTAAGACTTGGATACATGTAAAACATTGTATTTTCTTATTGTCTCTAAAATATATATCATGTTTCAAAGCAATAATATACAATTGCCTTGTAGGGTTTAAAATATAATGCCAATTTTCATATAATGCATATTTTCATTATATCATTGGAACTGAAAAATATGCTCACATGCTTCAATGTTTCTACATTTTACTTACAGTGGTACAATATTAAAACATAAGTAAAACATTATGAGAATAGGTACAAATATTTGCAGTAATAATTGCTATTGGTTTGAATGAGTTAGATTATTTTACATATACATATTTTTTGTGTGTGTTTGTGTCTATATATGCCCATATATATACATACATATATATACACACACACACACACACACATAAAATCAAAGAGAATTTGGAGCAAATAAGTTAATTGATGAAATATCAAATGCAGGTGGGACAAATGGAAAACTGTGTCTAAGATAGATATTCAGTAAGAATACTCACAAAGAGAAATCTATTCACGAAGAGAACTGCCAGGATGACAGACCAACTAAATTAGCCAGAAAGTTTGTGTAAAACTCCTGGACCTCAGTGTACTAACTATAAAGATATCAGGATACTTCATCAAATTAAAACAAGTTAATTAGAAAACCTTACTTCAAGGATATCAAGAAAAAATGCAGAAGTCTAGTTCATAGGCATTATTTTATTGATACTAAAGATTCATGTAAATGAAATTGCTTGACCTATTTTATGACCTCTCTACTGTCTATAGATTTGACCAGCTAAGAGCATATTAACTTTATAATGAATGAATAAATGCCACAATTAGGTATGAATCTTTGTGAAACATAAATATGTAAAATAAAAGCATATAGGAATGTTTCCAATAATCAGAGAACAGATACATTTAAGTATATATGGGGAAGTGTGTATACATAGATAGATACATGTATGTATATGTGTGTATGCCATGTATTTTTTCATATAGTTACATATAATAATTATAATATATTGCATATTGCTTGTATATTACATATATTTGCATACAAATTTTCATGTAATATAGTATATATAAGTGAGAAAATAAAACTGGCTCAGATTAGTCTGAACTCTGTGAGGTATGCAAGCCCAGAGAGACATGAGTATGGTACTTCAGTCATTCCTCTCCATACCCATGCCATACACATGCCTGGGGGCAATTATTTAAAATCATTGCTTTCCTGACTAGCTGCCTCACCAATTACCTTCATCTTTCTGGAATTTATGATACAAATAACTATGTATAATCAATCGATAACATATTATTTTACCAAAAATTTGTGGTAAACAACTTAGAAACTACCTCTTCTTTCCTCTTAAAAACCTACTTGTACTTGTTAATTGGAGTGTATATTCAGGGCAACTTGAATCTATGCTCTGAAGTTGCATCCCTGAAGCTTGCTTCCAATAAACTCTCTACTTACATTAATTTTGCCTCAGCATCTTTCTTTTAGGTCAGCATAAGATATATATTCTAAGATATATATATATACACACACGTACACACGTACACGCACACACACAATTAACTGTATATATTTGTACTTTGTAGAGTCTGGTGAGAGAAAGAACATTACAAACACATCACATTCACATTTAAATAAGGCCGATGTTGCAGGTGCTAAGGTTAGGAGGGCACACCAATCAACACAGCTGCCACGTTTTACTCTAATTTCCATCCCTGTTGCTCTTTTATAAGGAGTCCACATGCTGTAAGAAAGAAATAGATGATTTCAAATCTACTAATTATTATCATGATGTTATTAATTTAGACCAAGATAATAATAAGATGGTGTCTGTGAAGAAAGACATCATTATAGAATTAATTGCTTTGATTAGGGTCAACACAGGAGAAAAGATTTGCATAACATTTAACAAACAATTACTTTGATGGCTATTCAGGAGCCAAAGACATGCAAATTTAAAGAAATCATTTTACAATTTCCCCTGTTACATTCAGATGCTAAGTTCTCTGATAAACCCTACTTGTTCAACAGAAAATTAAAATTACTGAATTGAAGAAGATCTAGGTAATGATGTATTATTGATGTATTCTATAAATGTTCAAATTATTCTTGGCTTTAGTTTTGAATTTATTTCATAGAAACAAAAAAATGGCATTACAAAGTCAATTTTAATCTCAGTGTTGATGTTGTGGTTGTTTTACCTTAATAGATGTCGTTAGAAGTGGATTATAGTTATCTTTATTAATTCATTGTTATATTTTTTATTCTCAGAGTTTTTGATTGGGCAGCACATATGGAGTAAACATTTTCTCTGTGCTTAACACCTGCTTTTAATTCTTTTACTAAAAATGCAACTTAATTCTTTTGTTTTGCTGTTAGTATTTTTATTGCATTTTTCCCTTTAATGAGTACTTAAACTCAATTTGAGAGAAAGCATATCTCAGCTATATCTGTCATATAAGAACACATTCTTCAGGAAGATGGACAAATTGACAATGGATTTTGCATCTGGCATGTATATATAATATAATTTTGTTTTCTTTCTCTTTCTCATTTGTTTTCTTGGTTGGTTTTCATTACAATGTTTCTTTGAAGTGAATGACAGGATCATACTCAGGGTAAGCTTTGACAATTACAATTTAGACAAAGTCTTAAGGGTAAGTCAAGATACTTGACTCTGACTGAATATTATATAAAACTAAAAATAGGTTTTCAAGTTTTTTTTTAAAACTTGCTTTATAGTGAAAAATGACCATTAACCAAATTACCAAATGTTTTTTAATCATACAAGTAAATTTTTTTTATTATTTTAATTATTTTACTCTCATATCAATAAAACATCTTACTTGGGAACAATGAGAAAGGGTAAAAAATTTGGAAAATAAAAAGAGAAGTCAGGCATTTTAATTAATAACGATGACAAGAAGTAACATCTAGATGACATAGTATTCCTAATTTTTCTGTCATATATTTGTTTCATGGTCAAATGAGACTGTACTTACAATGTTCTGGGTAAATTTTCAACAAAATTTTTCAAATTCAGCATCCACAAAGCCTTGAACAGAAGTGTCCTTAAGCTTAAAGTGCTTCTATAAAGACATATTTTTATTTTTTAAAGATTTATTTTTCAAAAAAGGGAATAGTGAAATAGTAAGCTGAAATTTGAGCTGCTTGCAGAGAAAAAAGTGAAAGTTAAGGTTGTTCTTTTGTCTTATGTGGCATGTCAAAACCAGAACTTCTGAATGAGAGCCTTACACCAAGTTATGTACCATGCAGTGTGATTGAATATAAGCTTCCTAGTAAGCTAGAAGCTTCAAAATGAGCTACAAACTTAACAAAAGAGGTTACAAAATTCATGGTTAATAGTGTTCAATGACTCTTATCCAAGCAAATCATACCTGGATGTTAATTGTGGAGGGTGTCCAGGTTCGTAATGTCTTGGACAAAGAATTGGACAAATTCACAAAGCAAGGAAGGAACTAAGAGATGTATTAAAAATAATAATACACTCCACACTGTGGGACCGGGCCTGAGCATAGGGGCCCAAAGTCCCAGTTACAGACTTTTGGGGAGTTTAAATACCCTCTAGAAGATTCCATTCGTTACTTGTGTATGCTCTATGTTAATGGACAGGATGAAGTAAAGCTACAAAGTCATTTATGGTGAACACCCTACAGACAGAACATTTCCTGTTATAGCTAAAGTGTAAATCAGCATTATGTTCCCTGCCTCCAGACCTTATTTCTGTGCCTCATCACCCCCCTGAGAAATGTGATCACCGTAAATCTTCATGGGAGGCAGAGGGACCGATAGTCATTTTTCTGTAACTGCTTCATGTTGGCTTGGAGTGCGGTTCCTACATATTGGGGGTCACAGAACTCACCTTGCTTTATCTAGTAGGGGCAGGGTAGCTTCTTGATGACCAGGGTTGATGTCTTCACCTGGAACTGACTGGAACCTTTGTTGCATTATCATATGAAACCTGAGGGTCTCTAGGAGAGAGAAAGTGAATTTGGCTAAAAGATTTAATGGGACTTCAGGGGGTGCATACTTATGCGGTCAGAAACGTTTGTTATAGAGATTTGCAAGAGAAAAAACAAAACCTGGTTTGTTCTAGAATCTATGTGTTTTCTTAAAGTTTTAGCACAAGTGACTCAATTTTGGTTTGGTTTTGTTTGGTTTGGTTTTTGGGGACCTAGTGCATGAGCTTAGTCCAAAACAATGGCCTCCCATAATTCTGTTTGAAAAAATCCCCCTTTTTGGTTAGGCTTTCACTTAGGTGAGAGTGTAACCAAAACGTAGGGCCTCAGTGCCACTCTCAGTTACCATCATTTTAGGTTTCCTGTCTCAGCACATCATTTATAGGTTATGTGTGTCCTCATGGTTGCATATTTATTTCAGCTCCTGTTATTCCAGTTGAAGAGAGACCATATGATATTATAGATATGACTGCATGCAAGCATTTAAAACCTCTGAGACAATACAGCACACCAGGGAGACTATTATTATAATTATTGGGAGGATAATACCAAGAGTTTAGAGTATTCTCCTTGCCCAAGGTCCCAAAAAACCAAACTTCCTAAAATCAAGTAGATCAAAGAATGAGCTAGAGAAAGAGTTTACTCACTTGGCTAAGCAACTTCTTCATCAATCCCCTACCACTGAATTTCTATAATCTTCATTTAATGTATTTCCCCATAGGCCACAAGTGCCAGCAGCCACACAAGTTCTCTGTTCAGCCAATTCTATTATTTAGCATAAGTTTCACAAGCGAATTTAAAGTTTGTTGTGTAACTGTAGCCTTTGCAGTAGAATTTGCTGTAGAGACTACCACGAGGGATACATTTCTAATCATTGTTTCTTTTACTTTAAACCATGGAAAAAGAACCTAACAAATGATGCCCTTTTGGAATAATAAAGGCCTTCTGGCAATGTTCTCTTTAACCTATGATGTGGATTAAGAGGAGTGAAGAAATGTTTTGTTTTTTACTAATGATGAGACAACATATGTACCCTTAAAGTTCGTTACCTACATTGGGCCTTCATCTTTTATCTATCAAAGTATAAGATTATCCATGTATAAGGCTCTCTGCAAACTCCTTCACAAATAAAAGTGCACCCCATTAGTGCACATAACAGACCCCCTTTCCACTTCTATTTTTTTTAGAGGCCTAAGCAAAAAAAAAAAAAATATATATATATATATATATATATTCAAAGATAAGTGTTTCATGACAGTAGAAGTCTTAATCTGTGAACTTAGGAAAAGTTGTTCACACCAAGGATGCCATCCTCTTTTTGGGAGAAATTTTCCTGGTTAGTTTTACCTTAAGCGTTTCAGTGGGTGCACAGCTCCAAGAGCATGGAGGGACCCTTCTCAGTTGTGATATTATGAACCCAAAGTTCTAGTTTTCAAAGTTTTGTTGTAGTGTGGATGGCAAAGACAGTCTTTCTCTGATGTTAATATGCAAACCATAAAAAGCTTTCTTTACCTGGTGAAAATACATTGAGCATAATAATCTACTGTTATAACATCAGCTCTCCCGCAAGGGAAAGCTTTTATACAACAAGACAGCATGAATTGAAAACAACAATGGAATGAAATCCCTTTATAAAATGATTAAATGGCTGACCAGGTGACCCAATGTACCTGAAGTCATAATTGTTTTCCCAGGAATATGCATCAAGCATTGGTTATAAACTATTTTAAACAATTTCAGTATTAGCTGATTTAACATGAAAGTATTTTCTTAGTATTTCATTAAATTTTTGTTTTACTTTGGTTAGTAGTTTTATACATGAAAATTTGGTTATTTCTGTGGTTTACAATAACAACATAATAACCATAATTGTGATTTGCAGCATATACTTTAGACATTAGAATGTTAGAAATCTCATACAATTTTGGAATATATATTAGTATTATTCACAAAAACATAACCTAAAGAAGATTGAACATCATCTTGGCAATTCCATGTATATAAACATCTCAACAAATTCTGCTTACCTCTTTTCTGGATGTTTTCAGGGGCCCTCTAATCCATCAAGAAAGCTAAACATTAGGAAAGACAATTTTGAAACTGAAGTTTGGTTTTGGAATTCCAGATTACCATAATTATTTATTCGACCAAAATGATGACCCAGAAATTGGAAAGAAGTAAAAACCAGTTATAACATTTTACAGGAAAAAAAAAAAAAAAAAAAAAAAAAAAACCTACTGTTTCTACACATCTTGCATGTAACACTCTTTCTAGTAGTCTTTATTGCATGTTCCAGTGGTGACTCTTGGTAATTTAACTTCAGTGTAAATCTTGGTTAAGTTATGTTCTGATAAGGTTTGACTGTTTCCAGCATAGCAAGGGCATGGCCAACTCCACATGTCCCCAGGTCTTACCTAGCTAGAATGCAGGCAAGTTAAACAGTTTTCAAAAGCCAAAGCAGTTCATGAGCTGAAAGCATTTAGCAAACCTAATATTTGAACAAAATTTAGAACACATGTTTACATTTTGAAGACAATTGTATTTCACCAATAATCTTTAAAACCATCTTTATTTCTCAAAGATTGCTAAAGTCACAAGAATTAAAAGGCATTACAATTTCTAATTTTCTGACAAATATTTGATTTAAGCACTTATTATTATTAAAATAATTAACTAAAACTTTACAAAGCAGATAAACACTGACATTTACTTTATTTTTAACCAGTTTGCACAGAGAGAAAGAGGCCAGAGACTGACTGGTAAGAAATTCTTACCCTTTTGATAGCATGCCAGGTTTCTGGGTTCTCTCTCCCTGAGCAGCCCTAGCAACCCTGCTTGACTCTATGCAAACAAACACATGGTGATGAATTAAGAATATTCACAAATACTTTAAAAATTTTGGAGAAATTAGGCAGAGAGAGAAATGTGACTCAAATTATGTTAATGAAAGTATACTTTACACCCTTAAAGTATTAGAAAGCCTAAAATCCAGAAAGTTAATTTATAAGAATAAAATGTTGGTGTGCTCCATTGATTCCTGTTGCGTGACAAAGGTAACTTAGGAATTCCAGAGAAATTGAACAAATGATGACTTGCTAGAAATGCATAGGAAGCAAAATAGCCATTCACAAAATCAAATACAAGCCTTCCACTAGAAACTAAAAAGTATTATGGTTTTATATAGAGAGACACACAACCAAAGCCAGAGGAGAACAAACAGCAAACAAATGAAAACTAGAAGCAAACACAAATAGACAAAAAGCCAACCCTAAATTTTCCTACTCAATTTACCCTGAAGACTGCATTGTTACCTAGGGCCCCAGAAAACCCACATAATAAATATTTTATTCATGATACACAATTCAATATCTTTAAATTAACTAATATTTTTATTTGTCCTGTGTAATTAAGAAATTCACTTCAGGAACATGACCAATAAGTACTCCAGCACTATCTAAACCAAACGATAAACACAGTGTGAAGCAGTGCAAATATGTATGTGAAATTTGGCCCCACTCTAAATCTAGCTTCATGCTTAACTATATTAAAAAAAAAAAAAAATTGCCAAACTGCCAGTTCATTTTTACAATACTTCTTAATTTACTCAGGACTAAGAGCTTTAACTATGAAAATGCTAAATAGTCAAATGTCTCCAATTCTTTGTCAGGCTTTAGAGAATTTTTTAATCTAAAGTTTTCCACATCTTTCTTGCCTACTTAATGATTCCTTACTACTTTGTTTCATAAATATCTTTTTCAAATTTGTTATTTGAACTAACTTTTAGATAACTTCTGAATCAGACAAAATGATTCTATTTCTTTCCACTAATAGCATAATTATTTCTGACACATTTTGTATACAAAATTATTTGTTAACTAAAATTGTATACTTAGAAACCTAAAACTTTAGTGAAACCCTAAAATACAAGAAATCCTAAACTATTAGAAATGAGCATTTATAGATAAGAACAATTCCACATTTTTAGAAACATATTTCTCCATATTACAACCCTTTCTTAATTGGAAATGACCCAGATATCAAATGAGCTTTAAAAATAACTTTAACATTTTAATTTACACAAAAATTTTATCTAAAATACTCATCCCATTCACTGTACATCATTTTTTGCTTTTAGCAAGGGAGACATGAGATATCAATCAACATTTGTAAAATAAACATTGGTTTGGCCTAGAAAGGCAGGAAAACTTGAGGCAAGGAAGTTTGGGGGTTTTCAGATCACAGGTGGGAAACAAGTGGTTGCATTCTTTTGAGTTTCTGATTAGCCTTTCCAAAGGAAGCAATCAGATATGCATTTATCTCAGTGAGAATTTGAATAGAATGGGAGGCAGGATCACCCCAAGCAGCTCCCAGCATGAACTAACACTGACATTTTAAAATATCTAGCAAAGACAAACATAAAATTCAGACAAAATATATGGTGACAATTACAAAGGCATTTCTGTTTTTATTCCACAAAGAATTTTAAAGCTAGCTTGTTTAGTAATGTTACACTTTAAGTAACATGAACTTGAAAATTGCTTAGACTTAATTAATTTATGAGCACTCTTTTACTTATAAGTCAATTTGGTAGACAGAACATATAGCAGTAAGTGTACATACAAATAAACACATCTAAACATGTGTACACACAAATAAAGATCCAATAGCTTCGAACCTTAGCCATGGGAGCACTGCAAGCTTGCTGGTGTTACTTTGCCCCAATAGATAACCCAATAAAAGCTCTGAACCAAAATTTTGGGTAAAGCAGTATCCAAGGAGGTTTGATTTTTAAAAGACAAACCTCCCCAGACTCCGAAGAGCACTGGTGTCAAACTGTACCAAATGAGAGTGTCACACATTAACCAGGTCCCCTGCTTACAACCACAGCACAAAAGCCTGAATATATGCAACTTCATTTTACTTTTCCATTAGACAGTAAACTCCAGATTCCAAACAATGTGGGGGCCAATAAGCATTGCAACTGCGAGAGAAAATTCTAAGGAGGCCTTAATACTAGACCTCAGAACTCCTGCCAAGAACATTCTCTTTGGAGTTGTTGGGGTTCACAATGTAGCAGGACAAGCCACAGACAAAACTCCTCAGACACCGAGTTGAAGAAGGAAGGGGTTTATTCAGCTGGGGGCATCAGCAAGACTCCTCTCTCAAGTGCCAGGTTCCCCGAGTGAGCAATTGCCATCCCTTTTAAGGGCTCACAACTCTAAGGTGGTGAATGTGAGAGAGTTGTGATCCACTGAGCAAGCAGGTGGTATGTGACTGGGGGCTGCATGCACTGGTAATTAGATCAGAATAAAACAAGATAGCGATTTTCACAGTGCATTTCTTTTTTTTTCTTTTTCTTTTTTTTTTATTATACTTTAAGTTCTAGGTTACATATGCATAATGTGCAGGTTTGTTACATATGTATACTTGTGCCATGTTGGTGTGCCGCACCCATCAACTCATTAGCACCCATCAACTCATCATTTACATCAGGTATAACTCCCAATGCAATTCCTCCACCCTACCCCCTCCCCATGATAGGCCCCCATGTGTGATGTTCCCCTTCCCAAGTCCAAGTGATCTCATTGTTCAGTTCCCACCTATGAGTGAGAACATGCGGTGTTCAGTTTTCTGTTCTTGGGATAGTTTGCTGAGAATGATGGTTTCCAGCTGCATCCATGTCCCTACAGAGGACACAAACTCATCCTTTTTTATGGCTGCATAGTATTCCATGGTGTATATGTGCCACATTTTCTTAATCCAGTCTGTCACTGATGGACATTTGGGTTGATTCCAAGTCTTTGCTATTGTGAATAGTGTTGCAATAAACATGCGTGTGCATGTGTCTTTATAGCAGCATGATTTATAATCCTTTGGGTAAATACCCAGTAATGGGATGGCTGGGTCACAAGGTAATTCTAGTTCTAGATCCTTGAGGAATCGCCATACTGTTTTCCATAATGGCTGAACTAGTTTACAATCCCACCAACAATGTAAAAGTGTTCCTATTTCTCCACTTCCTCTCCAGCACTTGTTGTTTCCTGACTTTTTAATGATTGCCATTCTAACTGGTGTGAGATGGTATCTCATTGTGGTTTTGATTTGCATTTCTCTGATGGTGAGTGATGACGTGCATTTTTTCATGTGTCTGTTGGCTGTATGGATGTCTTCTTTTGAGAAATGTCTGTTCATATCCTTTGCCCACTTTTTGATGGGGTTGTTTGTTTTTTTCCTGTAAATTTGTTTGAGTTCTTTGTAGGTTCTGGATATTAGCCCTTTGTCAGATGAGTAGATTGCAAAAATTTTCTCCCATTCTGTAGGTTGGCTGTTTACTCTGATGGTAGTTTCTTTTGCTGTGAAGAAGCTCTTTAGATTAATTAGATCCCATTTGTCAATTTTGGCTTTTGTTACCTTTGCTTTTGGTGTTTTACACATGAAGTCCCTGCCCATGCCTATGTCCTGAAAGGTATTACCTAGGTTTTCTTCTAGGGTTTTTATGGTATTAAGTCTAAAATTTAAGTCTCTAATCCATCTTGAATTAATTTTCATATAAGGAGTAAGGAAGGGATCCAGTTTCAGCTTTCTACTTATGGCTAGCCAATTTTCCCAGCACCATTTATTACATAGGGAATCCTTTCCCCATTTCTTGTTTCTCTCAGGTTTGTCAAAGATCAGATGGCTGTAGATGTGTGGTGTTATTTCTGAGGACACTGTTCTGTTCCATTGGTCTATATCTCTGTTTTGGTACCAGTACTATGCTGTTTTGGTTACTGTAGCCTTGTAGTATAGTTTGAAGTCAGGTAGCGTGATGCCTCCAGCTTTGTTCTTTTGACTTAGGATTGTCTTGGCAATGCAGGCTCTTTTTTGGTTCCATATGAACTTTAAAGCAGTTTTTTTCCAATTCTGTGAAGAAACTCATTGGTAGTTTGATGGGGATAGCATTGAGTCTATAAATTACCTTGCGCAGTATGGCCATTTTCACGATATTGATTCTTCTTATCCATGAGCATGGTATGTTCTTCCATTTGATTGTGTCCTCTTTTATTTCACTGAGCAGTGGTTTGTAGTTCTCCTTGAAGAGGTCCTTTACATCCCTTGTCAGTTGGATTCCTAGCTATTTTATTCTCTTTGAAGCAATTGTGAATGGAAGTTCATTCATGATTTGGCTTTCTGTTTGTCTGTTACTGGTGTATAAGAATGTTTGTGATTTTTGCACAGTAATTTTGAATCCTGAGACTTTGCTGAAGTTTCTTATCAGCTTAAGGAGATTTGGGGCTGAGACAATGGGGTTTTCTAAATATACAGTCACGTCATCTGCAAACAAGGACAATTTGACTTCCTCTTTTCCTAACTGAATACCCTTGATTTCTTTCTCTTGCCTGATTGCCCTAGCCAGAACTTCCAACACTATGTTGAATAGGAGTGGTGAGAGAGGGCATCCCTGTCTTGTGCCAGTTTTCAAAGGGAATTTTTCCAGTTTTTGCCCATTCAGTATGATATTGGCTGTGGGTTTGTCATAAATAGCTCTTATTATTTTGAGATACGTTCCATCAATACCAAATTTATTGAGAGTTTTTAGCATGAAGGGCTGTTGAATTTTGTCAAAAGCCTTTTCTGCATCTATTGAGATAATCATGTGGTTTTTGTCTTTGATTCTGTTGATATGCTGGATTACGTTTATTGATTTGCGTATGTTGAACCAGCCTTGCATTCCAGGGATGAAGCCAACTTGATCAAGGTGGATAAGCTTTTTGATGTGCTGCTGGATCCGGTTTGCCAGTATTTTATTGAGGATTTTTGCATCAATGTTCATCAGGGATATTGGTCTAAAATTCTCTTTTTTTGTTGTGTCTCTGCCAGGCTTTGGTATCAGGATGATGTTGGCCTCATAAATTGAGTTAGGGAGGATTCCCTCTTTTTCTATTGATTGGAATAGTTTCAGAAGGAATGGTACCAGCTCCTCTTTGTACCTCTGTTAGAATTTAGCCGTGAATCCATCTGATCGTGGACTTTATTTGGTTGGTAGGCTATTAATTATTGCCTCAATTTCAGAGCCTGCTATTGGTCTATTCAGGGATTCAGCTTCTTCCTGATTTAGTCTTGGGAGAGTGTAAGTGTCCAGGAAATTATCCATTTCTTCCAGGTTTTCTAGTTTATTTGCATAGAGGTGTTTATAGTATTCTCTGATGGTACTTTGTATTTCTGTGGGGTCAGTGGTCATATCCCCTTTATCATTTTTTATTGCTTCTATTTGATTCTTCTCTCTTTTCTTCTTTATTAGTCTTGCTAGCGGTCTGTCAATTTTGTTGATCTTTTCAAAAAACCAACTCCTGGATTCATTGATTTTTTGGAGGGTTTTTTGTGTCTCTATCTCCTTCAGTTCTGCTCTGATCTTAGTTATTTCTTGCCTTGTGCTAGCTTTTGAATGTGTTTGTTCTTGCTTCTCTAGTTCTTTTAATTGTGATGTTAGAGTGTCAATTTTAGATCTTTCCTGCTTTCTCTTGTGGGCATTTAGTGCTATAAATTTCCCTCTACACACTGCTTTAAAAGTGTCCCAGAGATTCTGGTATGTTGTATCTTTGTTCTCATTGATTTCAAAGAACATCTTTATTTCTGCCTTCATTTCGTTATGTACCCAGTAGTCATTCACGAGCAGGTTATTCAGTTTCCATTTAGTTGAGTGGTTTTGATCGAGTTTCTTAGTCCTGAGTTCTAGTTTGATTGCACTGTGGTCTGAGAGACAGTTTGTTATAATTTCTGTTCTTGTACATTTTCTGAGGAGTGCTTTACTTCCAAGTATGTGGTCAATTTTGGAAAAAGTATGATGTGGTGCTGAGAAGAATGTATATTCTGTTGATTTTGGGTGGAGAGTTCTGTAGATGTCTATTAGGTCTGCTTGCTGCAGAGATGAGTTCAATGCCTGGATATCCTTGTTAACTTTCTGTCTCGTTGATCTGTCTAATGTTGACAGTGGGGTGTTGAAGTCTCCCATTATTATTGTATGGGAGTCTAAGTCTCTTTGTAAGTCTCTAAGGACTTGCTTTATGAGTCTGAGTGCTCCTGTATTGGGTGCATATATATTTAGGATACTTAGCTCTTCCTGTTGAATTGATCCCTTTACCATTATGTAATGACCTTCTTTGTCTCTTTTGATCTTTGATGGTTTAAAGTCTGTTTTATCAGAGACTAGTATTGCAATCCCTGCTTTTTTTTTGTTCTCCATTTGCTTGGTAGATCTTCCTCCATCCCTTTATTTTGAGCCTACGTATGTCTCTGCATGTGAGATGGGTCTCCTGAATTCAGCAAACTGATGGGTCTTGACTCTTTATCCAGTTTGCCAGTCTGTGTCTTTTAATTGGATGATTTAGTCCATTTACATTTAAGGTTAATATTGTTATGTGTGAACTTGATCCTGCCATTATGATATTAACTGGTTATTTTGCTCATTAGTTGATGCAGTTTCTTCCTAGCCTCGATGGTCTTTACATTTTGGCATGTTTTTCAATGGCTGGTACCGGTTGTTCCTTTCCACGTTTAGTGCTTCCTTCAGGGTCTCTTGTAAGGCAGGCCTAGTGGTGACCAAATCTCTAAGCATTTGCTTATCTGTAAAGGATTTTATTTCTCCTTCACTTATGAAACTTAGTTTGGCTGGATATGAAATTCTGGGTTTAAAATTCTTTTCTTAAGAATGTTGAATATCGGCCCCCACTCTCTTCTGGCTTGTAGAGTTTCTGCCAAGAGATCTTCTGTTAGTCTGATGGACTTCCCTTTGTGGGTAACCCAACCTTTCTCTCTGGCTGCTCTTAAGATTTTTTCCTAGGCCGGGCACGGTGGCTCAAGCCTGTAATCCCAGCACTTTGGGAGGCCGAGACGGGTGGATCACGAGGTCAGGAGATCGAGACCATCCTGGCTAACACAATGAAACCCCGTCTCCACTAAAAATACAAAAAAATTAGCCGGGCGTGGTGGCGGCACCTGTAGTCCCAGCTACTCGGGAGGCTGAGGCAGGAGAATGGCGGGAACCCGGGAGGCGGAGCTTGCAGTGAGCCGAGATCGCGCCACTGCACTCCAGCCTGGGCGACAGAGCAAGACTCCGCCTCAAAAAAAAAAAAAAAAAAAAAGATTTTTTCCTTCATTTCAACTTTGGTGAATCTGGCAATTATGTGTCTTGGAGTTGCTCTTCTCGAGGAGTATCTTTGTGGCATTCTCTGTATTTCCTGGATTTGAATGTTGGCCTGCCCTACTAGGTTGGGGAAGTTCTCCTGGATGATCTCCTGAGGAGTGTTCCAACTTGGTTCCATTTTCCGCCTCACTTTCAGGCACCCCAATCAGATGTAGATTTGGTCTTTTTACATAAAGCCCATACTTCTTGCAGGCTTTGTTCATTTCATTTTCTTCTTTTTTCTTTAGATTTCTCTTCTTGCTTCATTTCATCCTCAATCACTGATACTCTTTCTTCCAGTTGAGTGAGTTGGTTACTGAAGCTTGTGCATTTGTCATGTATTTCTCGTGTCATGGTTTTCATCTCTGCCAGTTCCTTTATGGACGTCTCTTCATTAATTATTCTAGTTATCAATTCTTCCATTCTTTTTTTTAGATTTTTAGTTTCTTTGAGCTGGGTACGTAATTCCTCCTTTAGCTCTGAGAAGTTTGATGGACTGAAGCCTTCTTCTCTCATCTCGTCAAAGTCATTCTCCATCCAGTTTTGATCCATTGCTGGCAATGAGCTGCGTTCCTTTGCAGGGGGAGATGAGCTCTTATTTTTTGAATTTCCAGCTTTTCTGGCCTACCTTTTTCCCATCTTTGTGGTTTTATCTGCCTCTGGTCTTTGATGATGGTGACGTACTGATGGAGTTTTGGTGTGGGTGTCCTTCCTGTTTGTTAATTTTCCTTCTAACAGTCAGGTCCCTCAGCTGTAGTTCTGTTGGAGATTGCTTGAAGTCCACTCCAGACTCTGTTTGCCTGGGTATCAGCAGCAGAGGCTGCAGAAGATAGAATATTGCTGAACAGCGAGTGTACTTGTCTGATTCTTGCTTTGGAAGCTTCCTCTCAGGAGTGTATTCCACTGTGTGAGGTATGGGGTGTTGGTCTGCCCCTAGTTGGGGATGTCTCCTAGTTAGGCTACTCAAGGGTCAGGGATCCACTTGAGCAGGTAGTCTGTCCATTCTCAGATCTCAACCTCCATATTGGGAGATCCACTGCTCTCTTCAAAGCTGTCAGACAGAGTCGTTTGCATCTGCAGAAGTTTCTGCTGCTTTTGTTGTTGTTGTTGTTGTTGTTTAGCTGTACCCTGTCCCCAGAGGTGGAGTCTACAGAGATAGGCAGGCCTCCTTGAGCTGCTGTGAGCTCCACCCAGTTCGAGCTTCCCAGTGGCTTTGTTTACGTACTTTAGCCTCAGCAATGGTGGGCACCCCTCCCCCAGCCTCATTGCTGCCTTGCAGTTAGATCGCAGACTGCTGTGCTAGCAATGAGGGAGGCTCCGTGGGCGTGGGACCCTCATGGCCAGGTGTGGGATATAATCTCCTGGTGTGCCTGTTTGCTAAGACCCTTGGTAAAGTGCAGTATTGGGGTGGGAGTTACCTGATTTTCCAGGTGTTGTGTGTTTCAGTTCCCCTGGCTAGGAAAAGGGATTCCCTTCCCCCTTGCACTTCCCAGGTGAGGCGATGCCTTGCCCTGCTTCAGTTCTCACTGGTCGGGCTGCAGCAGCTGACCAGCGCCAATTGTCCAGCACTCCCTAGTGAGATGAACCCAGTATCTCAGTTGAAAATGCAGAAATCACCTGTCTTCTGTGTCACTCGTGCTGGGAGCTGGAAACTGGAGCTGTTCCTATTCGGCCATCTTGCTCCACCCCTCCTTCACAGTGCATTTCTATACAATGTCTGTAATCTATAATTAACAATGGATTAGGTCAGGCATCGATCTTTAACTACCAAGCCCAGGTTGAGGCACCGGGCTGTCTAGCTGTGGATTTCATTTCTGCCTTTTAGTTTTTACTTCTTCTTTCTTTGGAGGCAGAAATTGGGCACAAGGTGATATGAGGGGTGGTCTCCTCCCTTAACAGAACCCACGGAACATCCTCCTGTGGGGTCCAATCTTAGAGTTCCAGATGTCTCTGGCCTCAGGGGGTGCCACATGCAGGTTTTCTCTTCCAGAGCATTCTATGAGTTTTATATGAATAGCCATGAATTGTAATGTGAACTAGATGCCAGGTGGACCTTTTTGTTCCTTAGCAAATTGAGTATCATGAGGGAAGAATTTAGCACATGAAAAGATGGTTTAAGTTACCTGAAACATGTGCCAGTTTCCTCTGAGATGCCCCACACATAAGAATCAGGGACCATGCGGGGAAAAGATTAAAAAAAAAAAATAGTACTTTGGGGCAGGGCAATTATTCCCATTTGTTCCTAGGCCTAAGCCAATTGCTCTCAATTTCCAAGAAGCTACTAGGAAACAACTGCTGAAAGGCTGAAAAAACAAAAAACAAAAAACAAAAAACAAAAAACAAAAACAAAACAAAACATGAAAAAGACCCAGGTTCCTTAAGTGAACTGGGCAGTGGTGTCAGGCTTCTCCACATTGAAACTCCTTAGTTTCCCTGGCCATGGTCAGAAACCTGCAGGTGCTTCTATGTTTAGGCACTGCCCACCAACAATCTTGGACCAAAAAGAGAAAGAGAGAGAAAGAGGTTCCCCTCTATGAAGCAGAAAGGAAAAGGGGAAAGGAGAAAAATAAATCCCAAACTTTGGTCTTACCTCTTCCTCCTGGCTGATTCACCAAAATATGTTAATGGTGGAGGGTGTCCAAGTTCTTGTTGTCCTGAACAAAGAATTTGACAAAACACACAAACAAAGCAAGGACGGGGTGAAGTGATATATTGACCATGAAATGAAAGTACACTAAACAGTGTGGGTGTGGAACTGAGCATAGGGGCTCAAAGGCCCTGTTATAAAATTTTTGAGAGTTTACCCCCTAGAAGATTCCATTGGTTAATTCAGGTACACCCTATGTAAATAAAGAGGATGAAGTCAAGTTACAAAGTCATTTATGTTATATGCCCTGTGGAGAGGATATTTCCTGTTATAACTGAAGTGTTAATCAGCTTTATGCTCTCTGCTTCCAGACTCTATTTTCCTGCCTTAGAGAAATGGACTCCTTATTCAATACTTAAAGAATCATATTATATTTACTTAGATTATTTATAAAGCATATAAGCTTAAATATAAAATTTCCAGGTCCACCTGAACAAAAATGCAACTATGAGTACAAATAATCAGAAACAACCAACAGTGAATATTGACTCCTAGAGGCTTTGTACATATTATTTATCAGATTTCTAATATGTTATTATAAAAATTATATACTGAGTAACAAATTACAATTATCTATCAGATTTAAAATAATTTTTAGAAATAAAGTTCTAACATTAATTTAGTGACATTATTAGATTATAAATGGTTATTTAAAAAATTCACAAATTAAAATAATCTAAAGACATTATACATCACAAAGATGCATCAAGGATATAGAAAACAAAAAATAGATGTAACACAATGTTGAGAGATAGGACTAGCTGGATTTACTAGGCCTGCTAAGAATTCCTAAGCCTAGTTGGGGAAGGTGACCTCACCTACCTTTAAACACGGGGCTTGTAACTCAGCTCACACCCGACCAATCAGCTAGTAAAGAGAGCTCACTGAAATACCTATTAGGCTAAAAGCAGGAGGTAAAGAAATAGTCAATCATCTATGGCCTGAGAGCACAGGGGGAGGGACAATGATCCCGATATATAAACCCAGGCATTGGAGCTGGTGGTGGCGACCCCTTTTGGGTCCCCTACCATTGTATGGGAACCCTGTTTTCACTCTATTAAGTCTTGCAACTGCACAGTCTTCTGGACCATGTTTTTTCTGGCTAGAACTGAGCTTTCACTCATCGTCTACCACTGCTGATCGCCGCCCTTGCAGACCACCACTGACTTCCACTCCTCGGGATCTGGCAGGGTGTCCGCTGCACTACTGATCCAGCCAGGCACCCATTGCCATCCCCCATCAGTCTAGAGGTTTGTCATTGTTCCTGTGCAGCTAAGTGCCCAGGTTCATCCTAATCAGGCTGAACACTATTTGCTGGGTTCCACAGTTCTCTCCTGTGACCCACAGCTTCTAATACAACTATAACACTCACCGCATGGCCCAAGGTTCCATTCCTTGGAATCCATGAGGCTGAGAGCCCCATGTCAGTGAACAAAAGGCTTGCCACCATCTTGGGAGCAGTCAGCCACCATCTTGGGAGCTCTAGGAGCAAAGACTTGCTGGTAACAATATGGAAAATAGGATGAAGAAGTACTACCTCTATCACATATTTCCAACTAAATACTCTGGACAAGAGAACATAGAGATGAAGGAGCAAGAATATTCAAAGAAATAGTTCTGTAAATTATGCCAGACTCATAAAATATCATAAATATAGGAAGCACAATAAATGCAGAGAAAAATATATGCAAATAAATCAACAGTCACATAGTATTTTATTGCATTTTTTAAAAGAGTATTTAAACTCAGTTTGAGAAAAAGCATACCTCAGCCATATCTGTCATATAAGAATACATTCTTCATGAAAATGGACAAACTGACAATGGATTTAGCATTTGGCATATGTATGTAATATAATATTGTTTTCTTTCTGTTTCCCATTAGTTTTCTTCGTTGGTTTTCACTGCAAGTTTCTTTGAAGTGAATGACAGGATCATACTCAGGGTCAGCTTTCATTGTTAAAATTTAAACAAAGTCCTGAGGGTAAGTCAAGATATTTGACTCTAAGTGAATATTATAAAAACTAAATATAGGTTTTTATTTAAAAAAAACTTGCTTTATATTACAAAATGATCAATTAGCAAATTGATCATTAATCAAATAACCAAATGTTCTCTTTAAAAGCCTACAAGTGAATATTTTACTTTCATTTCTTTGACTTTGGAGTACCAAAGTCAAAGAGATGATCTTAAAAGCATTATGAGACAAAATACAGATCATTCATGAAAGAACAATTAGTTTAAAATTAGATGGCAATGGAATAATATTCTCAAAACATTAGAAGTAAATGAATGCTAACTTTATATTTTGTAACCAAAAATTATCTTTCAAAAATGAAAACATAAACATTTTCAGATTAAAACAGGGAAACAAACAAAATCTAAAATATCTTTCTAAAAGAGGCACTATTGCACAATTTTATGAAAATGCACTCCTGCAAGAAGTATTGAGGTGCCAATAAGAATATGAATAAAGGAATTATTGAGGTGTAAGTCAATCAAAGCATTTATGGGCTACATAAAGTAACAACAAGAATAACAATGACATAACAATAATGCCGAGTTTGGGGGTGAAAATTCAAAATTAAAATAGTGGACCTCCATCTTATGAAGGTTCTTCAGATAAACAAAACAATAGAAAAAAATATATATATATAATAAGGTATTGGTTCATATGAATTTGAATGCTGAAAAGTCTCATGATCTGCCATCTTTGAGCCAAAGACCCAGGAAAGCTGTTGGTGTGGTTTAAAGCCCAGAGAGCTAGAGAGCCCATGGTGTAGATTCCAGTCCAAGTTTGAGGGTCTGAGAACCAGGAAAGGCAAGGGGAAGAGATCAATGCTCTACCTCTGTCATGCAGAGGAAAGGTGAATCCAACCTTTCTCAGCCTTTTTCTTCTATTCAGGCCCTTAATGGGTTGGACAATACTCATTGGTATAGTGAGGGTGATTTTCTTTACTCCACTTGCTAGTTCAAATGCTAATATCTTCTGGAAACAACTTCACAGACACATCCAGAAATAATATTTAATGAGATATCTGAGTCTCCTGTTGCCCAGTCAAGTTGACATATAAAATTAACAATTACAGTCTTAGAAGATAGTAATGTAGAAGAAGAAGAAATGTAGTTAAAGTATTCCTAAGAGTGTTTACAATGAATATGTCATCATAGTTACAAGTAAAATCTTCCCATCTTCCAAAGAATTATACCTCCTTGTATCCACAGTTATGTATGGTTTTTCTCTTACATTGGCTCTGGACATGAGCATTTTATTTGTTTGTTCATTGTTGAAACAGAATTTTTTTAATGTTAACTAAGGTATCCTTCTCTGACTTCTAGGAACTCTTTTTCAATCAAGTAATGAACATTGGACTAGACTACTAAAAGAGAAGATGATCTGGAGTAGAAACAAACCTTCTTAGGTGAGGCAACCACTAAACTAGCCCTCAGCTGATCAGCTGGATGACTAAATTTACATGTAATATTCTATAGAGGACAGCTGCTCAAATTGCTGACCTTTATGATAGAGAGAAAATACAATCAATGTTTTAAACCATCAGGTTTGGGGGGGGGGTAGTTTTATTTGACAAAATTTAAATAAATATAGGTGTTATAAAATTATATGCATGATCATCTTTAAGAAAAAACATAAAGAATATAAAAGCTCATAATTTCTAAAACAGTGCAATGAAAAAATATCAGCAATTTTGCAAGAGAGCAACAAAAATAAAAATTCAGTGAAAACAAAAAATAGTTGAGAGAAAAAGTTTATTATTTTCATCCTATGATAAATATCACTTACTTATTATAAGATCAAACTCACTTCTTATAAGACAGATTGTCAGATTTTATTAAAATAGTTAAGAACTAACCTAAATAAAAAAGACTTTCAAAATATGAGAGTAAAAGTTGAGAAAAGAATTAATCAAAGAAATTGGGTGTACTTCAATTTCCCTTCTTTTCCACAATTATTTTTTCTTCTCAATTGCAAAAATTTCAGCTTTACATAGATATGATGTTATCAAAAGGAATGTAGTGTGATAAATAGTGCTGACATTGTGAATCACTTTGTGCTAGCAATTTGTGGTTTGTTAATCTCAAATATTCAAATTTTAGTACAGTCACTGGCACATATTTAGCATATAATTAATGTGTGCTAGTGAATTAGTTCACATCATATGTGGACCTAAGCACACCTTTTATTTTATACTATGAAATAGGAAGCATTTATATTCATACTTTACATCCCATCACTACTAACAATAAACAATTTTTCTAAAGCTTACAAAATTTATAAAGTTTCTTTTTCTATTAACTCCTCCAGAATTACCTGGGGTAATTACTATGCATGTCTTAATAAATTGCTACCAACTTTAACCCACCTGGATTAGAACTAACTGATGTCTGTCCTTGTCTCCATTCTTGATGCTCAACAGTCTGTTCACTACTTGGTGACTAAAATGAGGTTTCAAAATGTCATATTGCATTATCACCTGACTTGTACTGCCCAAATATCTTCCCAGAGATTTAGAGTGAAATCTAAATTCCTCACTGAGATGGTTAAGATATTGCTATTGGCATTATCTATGGATATCAATGGTTACAACTGCTATTCGATACTGCTGTTGATACTCGGAACTATATACTCTGATATTCTGCTGCCATCACTTAACACTGTAATGTTTTGTGTTCTTCCTTTTGCATCACTTGTTTTACATTAGAAATTCTGAGTGGACATTCTAATCGGCTAAGTCTATATCAGGTAGTTATATCCTACCTGTCTGGGTGCCCCCTTCAGGTTTACAGTGAGAGAAACTTTGTCTCCAAATGAAATAACATAAAAAGTATGGGCTTCTAATTAAATTGTTTTCTTTCATTGTCAAACGTTTTTTATACCCTACTTATTTACTTACACTTAAAAAATAATTTTGCCAGAGAAAATGCAGCCATAATTTTTAAACCAAATGTACACCAAATTCCTCTCCTAAATCATATATATCATCAGCTCCAACTGAACATGCAAGATTTCTGATAACCTCTACAACTTAGGGTTATTTTGTAATTTATTGAGCTAAATTCATAGGTCCTCAATAATATCTATATCTATATATAGTAGGTGTGTATGTGTGTATGTGTACACACATGAAAAGGGAGTGATCATAAAAATAATTGTTAAAATATGCAAATATATATTACACAAAAAAAGAGTGAAAACATTAGTAGATATTAGCATTCTTATTTTTAGAACTAGCTTATATCCATGACTGGTACTTATAATTTTTAATTTTTACTATCCATATCTTGTGTCCTAGTTTTAGATTTACTTAAATTAGATTTAATTTCTTCAAGAAATTAAAGTTATTTCTCTTCTAACAGAAAGCAGTTTGAAAAACCAGATAGGCAGTCATTGATATGCAAATGTCAGGTTGCTAGAAGCCAGGTCCACCCACTGTGGCGGTTCCAGCTGTCTTCTCCTTGTCACCACATGTGCCAGGTGTCACGGCAGCCATGAGATAAGGCCACATGTGCAGGGTATCATGGCTACCCTCCTTTGCATAATGAGACCCAGAGATCTCATGATGCTTGGTTGCTACCACTCTGGGATGATATCATATAACGTAATATAGTGTAGTGGTGACAAACACAGATTCTAGATTCAGACAGCATATTTTTAATAAAGAAGTTATTAAGAAGTAATTTCTATGGGTAGAGTTTGTAGTCAATGTTCCGGCTACTCTGAATTCTGTCTGTAATTCAGTTTTTCCTTCTAAGGAACCTTGAGTTCTTAGTAGGATACTGTACTTCCTATACTTGGTTAAAGTAGCAATCTATTAATTTTATTGCCAGATATGGTGGCATTAAAAAACCACACATCATTAGTTGTCCTTGGTTTCATTCATATGCTTTCTTGTCCCTATTTTTATAGAACTAACAATATTTCCCCTAAATATTTAGGATAAATCACCTCACACTATAAAGTCTCCTTTTTCCAGTTTAGCCAATAAAATGCCAGGCCAAAAATTATTAGGTAACAATTTTATTCCGTTTTAGATTGGGCTCTTTTCCATTGAATGGAAACTTAGAGGAAACATTGTTTTCTTAGGTCTGAAAATCTCTGAATCAGTCTAGACTTAAAGGAAGTGGAAGAAACAATATGAAGAGTGAATCATTAGGTGGAACTATGAGATAGTCCATGCTAACTTTAATTCCTTAGATCACAATCTGTTTGGTGAAGTGTGGAAGTTTCATCTTATAGTCTAGTATTATCACAGTATGGTCTTTCTTTTTGATGTCTAAGTGTGGGAGGAATGCAGGTTTTTGTAATATAGACAAACATGTAACTTCTATTTATCATATGTGAACTTGTTCATGTTATACAGTTTATATAAAGCTTCTCAAGTGACTGCCAGTTCTTTTCAGTGCTAGGAAAATAATAATCTTAATTCCAGATATCTCACAAGGTTGGTTCCTGCCACTCTGGGGTGGTATTATATAATGTAATATAGTGTAATAGTGAAAAACACAGATTCTGGTTTCAGACAACATAGGATTAATACAGGAGTTATTAAGAAATGTTTTTTAGGCAGCTAGAAAGGGTGAAAGTTCTTGGTGGAATCTTCCATTAATAAAAAGCTACCCTCAACCATTTCTTTTCTAACAGAGAGCAGTTTGAAATACTAGACCAGCCGGCATTGATATGCAAATACTAGAGGCTAGAAGTCAGGTCCACCCAATATAGTGGTTCCCACCCTCTTCTCCCTGTCACCACTTGTGCCAGGTGTCATGGAAGCCTCCAGATAAGGCCATGTGTGCAGGACATCATGGTGACCCACATTTGCATATTAAAATGCTAGGGTGGGATGGCCAGTTTTTTCATGGGCTTTGTGAATGAAACATGGTTAAACCAATCCCCTGGGCCTTATGCAAATCAGACACCACCTCCTCCAGCCCCTCAATATAACTAACTGTTTTTCACCGCAAGTGAGATTTTCCAGTTGGAGCTTTCCTCCCTCTGTACGGGACAGCTGTCTTTTTTTGTTTATTCAACTTTCCCTCCTTAAAACCACTCCACATGTGTCCGTGCTGATAAATTTCTCTGCAAGAGACAAAGGACCCTGGTGTTTCTCCTGTCATTGGAGCCATATCATGTTTGGTGTATTGGCTGGGAAACCAAGGTACAACATTCCTTGGAGTGATAAATAGAGGAGTGAACTCAAAATCTGCCCTATAATTCTGAGGCTCTTGGCCTGTATTTTAAAATCAAAATCAAATCAATTAATGGACATCTGTCAACCATCTCGATAAGCTTTTCATGGCTACTGTTCTAAAGACATAGATGTCAGGTTTGCTGGTGAGAACAAGGAAAACAGCTCAGTACCCACGGGCCATTGAGAATGTTCGCCATGCTTCAAATCAATTTCTTTTAACGGGGAAACTTAGTCATCATACAAGTCTAGGAAAATTTCTGAAACAACTGAGAATTTCTGGCCAGGACACTCGCTGGTGCTATTCAAAGGCTTCTGGACTGAACTCAGCCTCCATCAGCTTGCTCTGGGTGTTGGTAAAAGATCCCCAGCTATCCTGTCAACAAAACTTTCCTTCTTTTTCTGTCCATGGTTGTTGTGTCTTTTACTCTCTCTGTTTGCTGAATGCTTGGAATTTTTACAGTATAGGGTAATAATCCTATTAGGCAAGACCAGAAAATGCTGTGGTAACCGGGGATATAGCTCAGGAAAATGCCATTGCAATCTTCTAAGAACAGAGGTCTCCCTTTCCCCGACAGTGAGGTTACTTGCTAATATTCCCCTTGTGAGCACATGGTATTTCTAAACCAACGTTGCTACGTAGTGGAAATAGAAATCCTCTCCATAAGACATATTGCTGTCATCTGTAGTATACGGCAGCTTCCCAATTTTTCCTTTTTATGACTTTCTATCGGAAACCAGGCTTTATGTTTCTTCTGTGAATGGGAAAATTCTGCTTTCAACTATTAGGAGTAAATGTCTTCCACACCCAAATGTTAGTCTCAATACTATCCCGTCAGCAGTAAAATCATCATTAGGTTCCTGTGTCCCTTTAAAGAACCTAGTCTGTCTCCGCTTAAGACAGTACTTAATGAGTAAGGGGATTGTAAGTCTCGAAGTTAACCAGAATCATTTTTCTAAAGGTAAATACTTTAGCATGGGCCATAATATCAGGCAATCTAGCACATTGCCTCCATTGAAGGAGCCCTGCTTTTTATACAGTCTTCCCCAAGATTCATTTTTTTGGGGGGAGACACCAGGTCACACAAGTCTAGTAAGTCAAGGGAAATCAAAGGCAGAGGACTAGACCTACTTGGGTGAGCATGGCTTAGTTCCTTTGGTGCCATGGTTTGGAGGTTCATGCCTCCAACCATGGGCGGCAGATTTAACTGAGTGCCAGAACCCAGGAACTAAGGAGGGAAAACAGTTGGAGGTACACTCCCACTGTCTTCTTCTCCACCCTAGGTCACACAGAAAGGAAGGAGATGAAAAAGAAACTTTTATTGCCATGTCTTTTTCTAGATGGGTAACAGATTATCTTCAGCTTGCAATCCTCTGAAGTGCATTCTGAAACACTGGAACTTCTTTAGCCTTAGGACTTTGAAAAGAAAAGCGACTGATTTTATTTTACACAAGAGCATGGCATTTTTACTGAACCTTTGCAAGCATTGTAACACCAACCCAGCTCTTTTTGCAATCATGTCGGGAATGTCCAGAGAGAATAATTTCCTAAAATTAGAGAAGCAACTTTCAGGAGAACCATCTAATTATCCCCATTATTTGAGGCCCCTTCAAGTGCTCTTCTCATTACAAGATTTTAGGCAAGTAAAACCGAGACCTAAGTCAATTTTCTGACAACCCTTATAGGTATGTAGAAGCCTTCCAATATCTAACTCAGGTGTTTGACTTCACATGGAGAGATGCTATGTTGCTCCTAAATCAGTTCCTCACCGCAGCTGAGAAGCAGGCAGTTTTGCAGGCAGCAGAAAAATATGGAGAAGAACAACATGTCTCCTATAGCAGACCAAGGAGAAAAGAGGAAATACAACAGGTGAAGAAGTAGTGGAAATTCCATTCCCCCTAGGAAGATAAGCAGTTCCAGTAGACAACCCTGATTAGAACCCCAATAACTTAGGAGATGGATGGAAAAAGAAGCACTTCTTAATGTGCCTATTAGAGTGCTTATAAAAAAAAAAAACAGGACTAAACCTCTTAATTACTCTAAACTGTCCACGATAGACCAAATGCCAGATGAGAATCCTATAGTCTTTATGGAAAGGCTAATTGAGGCACTAATAGAGTACACCTCCTTATCCCTTGATTCAGTTGAGGGACAGCTCAGTCTACGGGATAAGTTTATGACTCCAGCAGCTCCCTATATTAGAAGGAAACCATAGAAGCAAGCTATAGGACTGGATAGCACCTTAGAGAACCTACTGGAGATGGCCACTTTGGTCTTTTATAACAGGGACCAGGAGGAGGCCTAGGAGGAGGCTCAAAAGAAAGTGAGAAAGCTCAGGAGGAGGAAAGAGGCTCTGGTAGCAGCTTTGCAAGTTTACAAGATCCGGGATCCCTGAGGTGCCTCTGCTAGTTGTTATTGATGTGGCAAGCCAGGGCATTTTAAGAAGGAATGCCCAAATAGCCACCTTGACCTTGTCTAGCCTGTGGTGGAGACCACTGGAGATCAAACTGTCCCCAGAAGTGGAAGTCACTGGGTTCAGAACCAGTCTTACAGATGGTCCAGTGACTGATGGGTCTCAAGGCTCAAACCCTGGCTCTAGTGGCTCAAACTGTCATTGCAGCACAGAAGCCCCGAGTGATTCTGGACATTAAAAGAAGGTAAGTAAACCTCCTTCCAAACACTAAAGTCAGTCTCTCTCTTTTCTCCTCTCTAATTCAGGCCTCCCCTCTTCCCATAGCAGGACCATAAGGGGCTTATCAGGAAAAATTCCAATCCAGTATTTTACCCAACTTCTTAGTTGCAGTTAGGTGGACCTGTTTACATATGCTTTCAAGCCATTGTCTTGATAGCTCTACTAGTCAGAAAGCCTCCATATTAACCCTGAAAAATAATTAACCATTTTACAACCCACATGATGTGACAGAATTACTGTCCTCCAGGGGAAAATCTTAGCTAACAAACAGCCAGTAAATCAAGAAATACCTAAGGCAGGATAAACAGTAATCACTCTAAATAAAGTCTTTCTTTCTCCAGGTATAAGCTCTCAATTAGCTAAGCTAATAGCTCTTACAAGAGCAATTGAATGAAGCGAAGGAAATGTAGCTAACATTTACAGTGACTTCAAGTATGCTTTCCTGGTTCTCCATGCTTATGTTGCCATTTGGAAGGAAAGGCATTTTCTTACCACTAATGAATCTCCTATAAAATATCACCAGCAAATTAACAGGTTATTATCCTGTTTTCCTTTCATGAGAAATAGCAGTGATGCATTGTACGGGACATCAAAAGGGGACAGATGAGGTAGGAAATACATTAGCTGATCAGGCAGCTAAGTCAGTGGCAAGGAAGCCTCAAGAAATTAACACACTTCAAACCCTTCTTATATGGGAAGGTTCCATAAGAGAAATTAAACCTCAGTTCGCTCCTACAGAAATATAATGGGGTACTTCTCTAGGGTATACTTTTCAGCCCTCAGGATGTCTACAGTCAGACGGAAGCTCCATTTGCCAGCCTCCAGCCAATGGAAAATCTTTAAAATTCTTCAGCAGTCTTTTCATTTGGGAAAGGATAAAACTTATCAATGTGCCCAGAGATTGTTTTCAGGAGAGAACTTACTAAAAACAATCAAGCAATTTGTTAATATTTGTGAAGTCTGACTTAAAAATAGGCCTCTGAACAGGCAATTCCTTCCTCCTCAACCCCAAAGAATAGGAAGTTATCCATGGGAAACTGGCAGATAGGCTACCCACATGCCAAAGACAAAGGACATTCAATACCTGCTGGTATGGGTAGACATACTTTCACTAACTGGGTAGAAGCATTTCCATGTCACACAGAAAAAGCCTCTGATATAACAAAAATGTTAGTTAATGAAATAACTTCCGGGTTCAGTCTACCTAAGTACCTTCAAAGTGACACTGGCCCCTTGTTTAAGGCAGCTGTCACACAAGGGGTCTTAAAACCACTAGGCATAGAATATCATCTCCACTGTGCTTGTAGACCCTAGTCCCTAGGAAAGGGAGAGAAAACCAATGATATTATCAAGAGGTACCTCAGAAAATTATCCCAAGAAATTCACCTTCCTTGGGTCACTCTTTTTCCCATGGTCCTACTACAGATAAGAAATACCCTTTAAAAATTAGGTCTCAGCCCTTTTGAGATGCTGAATAAATGGCCTCTCCTTTCCAATGATTTTCTATTAGATTGGGAAATCTCTCAGCTGGTTAAACATGTAACCTCTCTGGCTCACTTCCAACGAGAATTGATACAACTAGCAGTAGCCCAACCCCAGGAAATAGGACCACCTTTATTTAACCCAGGAAATTTGGTATTAGTGAAAACCCTCATCTCTTTCTCTTTCCTTAAGCCAAGCTGGGAAGGGCCCTACACTCTTCTCTTTCAACCCCCTTGGCAGCAAAAGTAACAGATATCAACTTCTGAATACATCACACTGAAGTCAAAGCCTGAAAAGCTGAGAGAGCAACCCCTGACAGCCAGAGAAAGGTCATGAATATCAATGTGAAGAAATAGGAGATCTTAAGTTGAAAATCATAAAAGACAAGTAACTAAGTGAGGGCTACTCATCTTTCTCAGTCTAACTACTACCTTACCAGATACTTGTTATTATTTCTACCTTTCCTCTCAAAATTTTCCACCAAATATTAGAACTTCTTCTTAATGCATACTTGTAGAAAGATTTTAATTATTTATGGAATTGCATTTGTATCTTTGTTAATTCCCAAATAGAAATATTATATCTTGGCAAGTAAAGTTTTAAATGGAAATTATGTGCTACACCACTCTTGTGGGAAGTTTTAGAGACATGCTACTATTTGCAATAGAATGTACACTGTGGCACCCACAACATGGAATTCTGGTTGTAAAATTCTGATTGCTGTAATATTTTGCCTAATTATCATCCTTATAACAAGATTAATAATTACAAAAAAGATTTCATCAAGGTCGTTTTGCTTATAGCAGGAGTAATAGGATAAGAAGTGAGCATGAAAGTTTTATTATCATTAAGTTTGATTGGACTTTTTGTTGAAGATTTTAATATGGTGTGCTCTAAGCTACAGAAAGAAGGTTATAAAGGAAGACATTTTATATAAGAAAGTATCTTGTATGGTAAATTATTGTCCTAAAAGGAAATGACTGGTTGCTTAATGGAAGGATGTTTGGGACAATTCAGAAAGTTTGAGTATGTAGGAAGAGAGTCTGTGAAAGCTATGAAATAATTCAATAATTAAAGGAAAGGAATTGTCAAGATTAACACTAAAGTTATTTTAGACACCCAATAATGTATTTCTTCAAATTATATTGCAAGTTATAAAAATGGCCTGAGCCTAAAATTATTCTCTAATGGCAAGTCAAGGGGGAAATGTATGCTTTTCTCAAGGAAAAAAAGGTTATTTAACATTTCTGGTAATTTACAGTGACATCTAGTGGACATGACCTGGTATTACAGTCCATTGGTGTAACTTACAGGTATGGAACTCTACTGCCATAGTTACGGTCTATAGGACTTCCACTAACAGTGGTAATCTTAATGCTCATATTCTAATCCTATATTTTAAACCTTCCTGTGAAATGTATCTATTTTCACCTAGAAGCAATCAAACTCCAAATGCTTCTGCAGACAGAGCCACACATGGACATGTCTTTCTTCCGAGAAATCTTAGATCAACCTCAGGAGGAGGCCCAACTGCTGTCCCCCCACATGATGCTCCTTTTCAGTAGGATAGCCAGAAACAATAATCATCCAACACCCCCTAACAGCAGTTAGGTTTTTGTTACTTTTTATTTTTATTTAGGTTTTATTTACTTTTCATTACTTCTCCTGAGTAGGGGAAGTAATACAGAAGTCATAAAGCAACAATTTTTTAGGCAGCTAAAAAGGGTAAAAGTTCTTGGTGGAATGTTCCTTTAACAAAAAATGATCCCAAACCATTTCTTTTCTAACAGAAAACGGCTTGAAAAACCAGACTGGCAGGGCATTGATATGCAAATGCCAGGGGCTAGAAGCCAGGTCCACCCAATATGGCAGTTTTTGCCCTCTTCTTGTCACCACGTGTGCCAGCTGTCATGGCAGCCTTCAGATAAGGCCATGTGTGCAAGACACCATGGCCACTCACATTTGCATGTTAAAAGGCTAGAGTGGGAGGGCCAGTTTTTTCAAAGGCAATGTGAATGACACATCTGGTCAAACTTGCCCTGAATGAATATTGCATTCTAGGGGACCATAGGCAATATATACATCGGCTGGTTCTCTATCTAGTGTGCATCACAGTTATGAACGTTAACATCAAGGGATAATAATTATACAATTTCAACTACTTTTTGTCCCAACCAGGTCATATAACTAATTCCAGTTAACTCAATTTTTTTTTTTTTTTTTTTTTTGAGGATGTGTTGCCTACATTTCTATTTTTGGAACAAAGCTTTATTAGTCAAGGACACTGGTTGTAATAAATTGAGACCAACTCTGGCTAATGTAATCAGAAAATAGTCATTATAATCAGAATTTATTCGAGTGATTCACAGAAATGAAGGAAAAAGTATTGAAACAAGGCAGAGAAGAACAGTAGTTAAGAGGCCCTAAACTGCCAAGTTAAGTCCTTACCGGTTTGAGCAGTAACTATTGTTCACTCCACCGTCATTACTTTACTACTATAGGACACAACTGGCCTTGAGTATCATTACAACACTAACAATGGATACCAACACTTTATATTTTTCTACCATGATCATGCTGATTCATGCTGTGAATACATTCTAACTCTTTTTTCTTTTTTCACCAGATTCAAAATCTTGGCAACATATCCAACTGACCATGTACAGTTTGCATGTCTAGCTGCCAGTGTGTGGTGGAGAAAACATTAAACACATTGGGTTTTACAGAGAAAGCAGTGTTTCATTTCTGAAGAAACACTCACAGTTTCATTGCCCATTAAAAGAGAAAGGTGGTTGGATGCTGAGCTGATAAAAATGCAAGTGACCACTCAAAAATATGTTCACTAAAAAGCCCTAGTTGTATGTATCCATCCGGTATCCTCAAAAGATAACGTAGTGGAACAGATTTTGTTTATAGAAGCTGTTGTATTAAAGTAGAAACAGCTAAGTTCTGGAGTAAGTCTTTAAATTCCAATCAATTTCTTCTGAATCATAGCTTATTTATCTACAACAGAATAACAAAAATAAAATAATAGATGAATACATTTTTAAAGATCAGTTGCCTTATGAATGTAAGTTATTAACTTCTAATTTCTACTAAAGATCATTCTTTAGATATCCCATGCTTGCCCTCATTGTAAGCCAAAATAAGCCTCCATCCATACATTCCTCTCTTCTCATCAAAACTAACCATTAACTACAATTTAATGGTAAATAACCTTTCAGGTTCCCAATATCTTGTGAATGCTCAAATACACAGATGAAAATGGGCTCTAAAAGCAAAAAATATGCCTGATAGAATGATTGGTTTATTGAAATACTTAACTATTAAGTTGATAGACTTTGGTTAAGAAAAATAATCAGTATTCTAACTACAGGTATAAGAAAAAAACATAGTAATCCCACTGATTTAAAATAACATCAGAGAGTGACTCTTTCAATTCTCTCTGTAAAAACATCCTTGCTTAGAAATCCAAATTAATTACAAAATTGTCAACCAATCATTTAGATAATTACCTTATTTTATAATGTTACTTTTTGTGGCAGTAAATAAGAATGCCATCCCTTTCCCTTTTATAACTATCAAGCCTCACAAAATATTAGAGTTTAAATGGGAGGTAATTTGTCATAGATTACTAATCATATAGGATGGAGCATGGCCTCTTGAAGAAGATATCCTGGAGATAATCTTGACTCTCATACTTAATAATCATGTATAATGCTGAGCATTTATTTAAACCAATCTGTGTACTTACTGCATCTTCAAAGTGGAGGTAATAATAGTATGTGTGCATTTCTATGTACACATACATCTACATATAAACATATATGGAAGGTTGTGAACATTAACACATAAAAACGATGTTTGAAAAGAATATCTGACATGTAAAAATTATCCACATTTTTATTCACGTATTGTGAAAGTTTTAGCCCCTACAGAAAATTAACGTAATGTAAATGGCTAATTCAAGTTTGTTTGATATTAAATCATATAATAACATGGAAAGGTTATATGATTATAGAAAAAGAAAATCAGATGCCGAAATAAAATGTGGGTATATGATGATGAAATTATAATATATAGGCTGTTGTCAGTTTTATATTTTGAGGTAAGAGAGACATTGTGTAAAAAGTTAATTAAACTATAGTTTTTAAAATGTTGAATGGTGCACTGCAGTGCTATTTGGGACGACAAAAATGTATATATATATGTGAGGCTTTGGGCAAAGACACACTGTATTGGGTAAATAATAGCAAGGAAAAGCATAATTATTTGAAACCAGATAAGAAGTAAAAACAGTGGCTTACAGGTCACAGAGAATGTTCTAGGAACATCTGGCAAATCTGCACATGCTAAAATGCCTGGTGATTCAAAGCAACAATGTCACCCAAAATAATGTAAATCTTATGGGCTGGCCACTTTAAGCCAAAAGTATAAAGTCATAAGTGGGCTGGTTACAGAGATCCATATAAATGACATGATGTTCACTGAAAGAAGAATGAAACTTTTTTTTTTTTTTTTTTTTTTTTAAATCTTCAGGCTGTCAAAGAAACAGTTCTATCAGGCTAATTAGAAATGAGAGGCGACCAGGCACGGTGGCTCATGCCTGTAATAGCAGCACTTTGGGAGGCTGAGGCAGGTCGAACTCCTGAGGTCAGGAGCTCGAGACCAGCCTGGCCAACATGGTGAAATCCCATCTCTAATAAAAATACAAAAATTAACCAGATGTGGTGGCTCATGCCTGTAATCCCAGCTACTTGTGAGGCTGAGGTTGGAGAATTGCTTGAAGCTGAGAGGCAGAGGTTGCTGTGAGCCAAGATTGTGCCATCGCACTCTAGTCTGGGGAACAAGAGCAAGACTTCTTCTCAAAAGGAAAAAAAAAAAAAATGAGAGGCTAGGCACAAATACTAGCATTAGAGGGTTACACTATTGTTTAACTGTATTAATTGTCTAATTGGCTATGGTTTTATGTTGGATTGTCTAGAGTCCCAAGTATTGTATTTGTTTTGTTTTGTTTTGTTTTGAGATGGAGTCTCACTGTCTTGCCCAGGCTGGAGGGCACTGAGGCGACGTCAGCTCACCGCAGCCTCTGCCTCTTAAGCTCAAGCAATCCTCTTACCTCAGCCTCTGGAGTATCTGAGACCACAGATGCGAGCCACCACGCTGGGCTTTTCTTTCTTTCTTTCTTTTCCTTCCTCTCTCTCTCTCTCTCTCTCTCTCTCTCTCTCTCTTTCTCTCTCTTTCTTTCTTTTTTTTTTTTGTATTTTTGGTAGCTATGGGGTTTCACCATGTTGCCCAGGCTGGTCTCCAACTCCTGAGCTCAAGCAATCAGCCTGCCTTGGGCCTCCCAAAGTTCTGGGATTATATTCATAAGCCACGGCACCTGGACTAGATTCTCAACTATTGTCTAGAATCCCAAATCAATCATTGTAAATATCCTACTAGAATGGACTAAAGAGCAATTATAAATAAGTTAATCCATACAAATGAACATCTAAACTAAAAACATCCACAAAAAGGAATAGAAAGTATTGATTAACTCACAGTAGTGTAGTCATCTTTCCAATCATAGAAATATGAATTAAATAATAATGAGATTCTTGTTTTAACCTATTATATTACAAGTTCATATTCACTACTTTGGAAGGGTAGGAATGGTGGAAATTTGAAGCTGATTAGCAAGATAACTATTTTGAATTAAATTATATGGCAACAAAAAAAGGAGCACTCATTAAATTAAGCGAAAAAAAAATCAACACTTGGTATCACCAATAAACCATAAACAAAAACTAAAAAAAGGATAATTTTTTAAAACAACACCACAAACAAATTAAGAACTTACAACAGGGTTTTCAAAGTCCTAGATGGCTCCATGTGATACCCATGAGAACTTAGATGCTTTTACATACACCTGACTTTTAACTCAGAATTTAACATAGTATCTGACACATACTAGACACCCAGTAAATGTTTATTGAATAAATTAATGAGTACTCTAAGTCAATTGTCTTCCTCTTGATTAGAATTTCAAAAAAGTAAGAAAAAATAGTTTGCTTTAAACTGTGACCTCAGGAAGCTGATGCAAATAATTATTTAAATTTGATATTTACATTTAAAATTTCAATATGTATATATGGAAATAAAAAGTAAAAATTAGTAATTTATAGCCATAAAATTTAGTGTTAACATTTAATAATACCACAAATAATATAACATAATATAATTTTAAATGAAACAAAGCAAAACAAAATAAAAATCTTAAGTTTTATATACACAGATAAAAAGTAGAAATGCAAAGAACAGAATAGTACAAGCCCCACAGGCAATCTACGCTATGACACAACCTGTGAAATTGTTTCTAACTTGTATTTTTCCAGGATTACAAAATATAACATCCCTATTCATTGAATAAATATTATTGAGCATCTACTCTGTGCCACTCTTCTAAGCATTGGGAATATATTACTGAACCAAAGAAGTCTTCTCACTCAGCCAGTGCTTAGGTTTTAGTATATGGGAACAGATGATAAAAATATGTATATGTATTTATCTATGTCTGATGATAAATGGTTGTAAGATTAAAAAAAAAAAAATCCAAACAGGCTAAGGGGTTAAGAGAGTGCTTGTAGATAGGTAGAGATACTTCTCTTGCATACATACCTAGGACTCAAATTTTTGGGACTTATGGTTACTCTATTTGAAGAAGTGTCAAACTATAACGCAAAGCGGTCATACCATCTTACATTACCCACAGCAGTGTATGAGGATTTCCTTTTCTCCGAATCTTCTCCAATACATGTGAGATAATTTTTATACTTGACATTCTAGTTGGGGTGAAGTGGCATTTTACTGGGGTTTTGATTTGCATTTCTCTGGTGACTAATGATATTGAGTATATTTTGTGTGCTTAAGGACCACTTATATGTCTTTCTTGGCTAAGGATGTATATTCAGACTGTTTGCCCATTTTCAAAAATTGGGTATTTGTCCTTTGATTATTGAGTTGTATCAATTTTTATATATTTTAGATATAACTCCTTTACCAGGCATATGATTTGAAAATATTTTCTCGCCGGGCGCGGTGGCTCAAGCCTGTAATCCCAGCACTTTGGGAGGCCGAGACGGGCGGATCACGAGGTCAGGAGATCGAGACCATCCTGGCTAACACGGTGAAACCCCGTCTCTACTAAAAAATACAAAAATCTAGCCGGGCGAGGTGGCGGGCGCCTGTAGTCCCAGCTGCTCGGGAGGCTGAGGCAGGAGAATGGCGTAAACCCGGGAGGCGGAGCTTGCAGTGAGCTGAGATCCGGCCACTGCAGTCCAGCCTGGGCAACAGAGCAAGACTCCGTCTCAAAAAAAAAAAAAAAAAAAAAAAAAAAAAAGAAAATATTTTCTCCCATTCTGAAGCTGTCTTACACTTTGTTGATGATGTCTTTTGAAGCACAAAAGTTGTTAATTTTCATAAGGTCTAATTTATCTGTTTTTTTTTCTTTTGATGTTGTTATATGTGTTTTGATGTCATATGTAATAATTATTTGCAAAGTGTGAGCACATGAAGATTTACAGCTATGTCTTTTTTAAAAAAAAATATATAAATTTGGCCAGACGTGCTGGCTCACGCCTGTAATCCCAACACTTTGGGGGGACAAGGCGGGCAGATCACCAGAGGTCAGGAGTTCGAGACCAGCTTGGCCAACATGGTGAAACCCTGTCTCTACTAAAAATACAAAAAAAAAAAAAAAAAAACAGCTGGGAGTGGTGCCACATGCCTGCAGTCCCAGCTACTTGGGAGGGTGAGGCAGGAGAATCACTTGAACCCAGGAAGTGAAGGTTGCAGTGAGCCGAGATCGTGCCACTGCTCTCCAGTCTGGGCAATAGAGTGGAGAATCTATCTCAAAAAAAGATAAATAAATAAAAAATAAAAATAAATTATAAATTTGTCTTATGAGAAATGTAGGTCTTTGATTTAAATTTTGCATATTGTGTGAGGTAAGTGTCCAACTTAAATCTTTTACATGAGGCTATCAAGTTGTCAGATCATCATTTTTTAAGAAGACTATTTCTTTTTACTATTGAATGGTCTGAACAAGTCAAAAATTGGTTGACCTTAGGTGTGTGGGTTTTCTCCCGGACTGTTAATTCTATTCTATTGATCTGTATGTCTATCCTTGTGCCAATATCACATTGTTTTGATTACTGCTGCTTAGTAGTAAGCTTTGAAATTGGGAAATATGTATGTTCTCCTACTGTGCTTTTCTATTTCAGGATTATTTTGGTTAGTCAGGTTCCCTTGCAATTCCATATGGATTTTAGAATAAGCTTGTCATTTTTTATTTCTTTTCTAAGGAGTCAGCTAGGATTCTTCTTATTAGTATTACATTGAATCTATAGCTCATTTTGTGAGATTATTGCATCTAAATGATATTAAGTGTTTTCATTAATGAATATGGGATATTTTTCCACTTTTTTAGATCATTAATTTCTTTTAACAATATTTTGTTTTTACAGCATAATTTTGAACTTTTTAATTTAAATTTATTTCTATGTATTTTGCTCTTTGTTGCCATTAGGAATATATTGTTTTAAATTTAATATTTGGGATAATCATTCAAGTATATAAAAATATAACTTATTTTTATGTATTGATCTTATGTCCTATAATCTTGCTAAACTGGTTTATTAGTCATCAGTTTTTAATTGGTTCCTTAAGATTTTATTTATATAAGATCAAGTCATCTAATATTTGCTAGCTTAACTTCTTTCTTTTCAATAAGGATGCCTTTAATTTTTTTTTTCTTGACTAATTGCCCTTGTTAGAACCTGTAGTATAATGTTGAATAGAATTGGTGAGAGTAGAAATATTTGCCTTACTCCTGATTTTAGGAAAAAGTATCCATTCTTTCACCACTCTGCTCTTGCCTCCAACATATATTATGCTGTTGAGTTAACTAACAGACACTTCACTGTCTGCAACTTTTATTTTCCTGTTATTTGCAAGCCTTTAGCCACCACACCTCAACATCAATTCATAATATATTTGAGATGAATTCCCTCTCAATCAATATTGTTCCACAACTGTCTTTCATTTCAACTTGATAACCCAACCCCATGGTTTTTGCTTTCAGTTCTAAGGTCATACCATGTATCCCAATAATGTTTTGCTATGAATAATGTCTGTGTTTCTAGGTTTTTGGAGAATTTATTTTGAAACAGGTTCTTTTTTCTGTTGCCCAGGCTGGAGTGTAGTGACCTGATTACAGCTCAATGTAGCCTTGACTTCCCAAGATCAAGCTATCTTCCCACAAAAGCCTTCCAAGTAGCTGGGACCATAAGCCCACACCACCATGCCTGACTAATCTATTTTTTTTGTAGACACACAGTCTTGCTGTATTGTCCAAGCTGGTCTTGAATGCCTGGGCTCAAGCAATTCTTCTGCCTTGGCCTCCCAAAGTGCTGGGCTTACAGGCATGAACCACCATTCACAGAGGGTTCTAGGCTTTTTTTTTTCTTTTCCTGCCCACAATCAAAATAACTACATTTAAGCAGATAGTTGTGAAAGTGTAAGTGGAGACTAGTTCTCTGTGATAGACTTTTCTGAATTTCATTCTTAACATGGATTATCCAGCAACAAACCTGTTTTCCCTTCTGAAGGCATGGGGTACAGATGAGAGTCATTTTGCATTTTTTAATTTGCTGTTGTTGTACTACTTTATCATAAGTGGTTTGGAAATGATCACATTCTAGCTAATTTCTAAAGGTGATCTCTTTCCAAATAATCATGTGATCTATCTCTCTATCACATTGCAATAGTTTATTAATTCCTTCTGCCATTATAATATGGTGCTTACAATCTCTCTGTTTCTAGCAAATCTAACAGATTGCATAAAATATAGCAATAATTACCTGATTTTCCTATTAAAACTATTCGTATGCTCCCCAGTAGCTGTAGGATATTATCTGAACCGCACAGTATATTTGGGCTAATAGAATCAGATTCAGTGCTTCAAAGAAGGGAACAGAAAAAGACTGGATGGCCTATGGAACCAGAGTGGTAAGCAAACTTCAGACCTATGGGTTAGTAAACAAAGTAAGAGAGAAGAATTAATTGAAGTTTACTGCAGTCTTATCAACTCTCCCCATTTCTAGTGCTCACATCCCTGCTAGAAAGATGTATGTCAGATCTTCAACGGAACCATTTTCAGATCAATTCTACTGTCCATAAAGATTGGGGCAGAGTACCCAGGAGCTTTTAGTATATGTAGCAGAGGAGTTAGTAATCAGGGTTGGATATGGATGAGCTGGTGAGTAAATGGTCAGTAAGAGGAGAAAAGATGAGACTCAACACAGACTTTCTTTTAAAGTGCTTAGCTAATTGAGGAAGGTAGAATGGTGAATCTGTTTTTGAAGGGTCTTTAGTTGAGCTAGCCTGAGGAGGACTGAAATAACAAGATTTTCCCAGATTAAATGGATGATCCCTAAATGTGATGAAGTTTATCTCTTTCAGAAGGAAAGATAGTGTATAGGAGTATCTGCATTTCTTTTTCTTTTCCTTTTTTTTTTTTTTCTTTTGAGATGGAGTTTCACGCTTGTCACTCAGGCTGGAGTGCAATGGCAAGATCTTGACTCATTGTAACCTCTGCCTCCTGGGTTCAAACAATTCTCCTGTCTCAGCCTCCCAAGTAGCTGGGATTACAGGCACCCACCACCACGCCTGACTAATTTTGTATTTTTAGTAGAGATGGGGTTTCACCATGTTGGCCAGGCTTCTCTCAAACTCCTAACCTTAAATGATCCACCTGCCTCGGCCTCCCAAAGTGCTGGGATTACAGGCATGAGCCACCACACCTGAATTTCTTTATATGTTAGTAACAAAGTTTCTGAAGATAAAGTTTAGTGTTTACTAAAATTTATATTTTCAGTTAATACACATTATCCTTTTAAGTTCTCTAATAGAAATCAGTTATTTTCTAGGACTTAAGGCTTCATTTTGTTCCACCCATATGAAAGGAAAAATAAATTATTCAATTATTAACATTAATGAAAAAATCATCATGTTTATTTTTATTAGGTTATTCAAGGGATTGTATGTATAACACTATCTTTTACTTAGGATACTATTGAATTTCATAGTTCCTAATCAATGTCCCTGATATAAAAATACTTTGAAATAAACTCCGACTTAGCTATATATTCTCCTTTCTGTCTATTAATTCTTCTTGGAAGAGATATCTTAAAAGCTGCTAAAACCCCATAGGCCAGGAGCATGCTTACTTGTTTCATGGGGTTCTGGTTGATATAGTTCACTAATTTTCTTTTAAAATGAGAAAGAGAGGTGAACACAGCAAGATAGTTCTCTGCTTGAATGCTACTACACAGCATCAGAGGTTTTTTTTTTTTTTTTTTTTTTTTAATCATTCAATTTAGATTTCTCTTCCGTGGCTTGAAGAAGAAAACCCAGCAGCAGTCCCCATAAAAACAACCATTCCAGGTGGTTATCAGGTCCAATTACAGCTTCACAGTTAGGTATGATTCAAGTTGCTAAGGAATTCAAAAATAATACTAAGAACTTATCAGTGGATATTTAGTTTAGAGAAGAGAATTGCTTAGAATGAGCAATGATTTTTATATAGGAAGATCTTTAATCTATAGACATTAGTATTTGAACTTCTTGAAGTTCCACCTAGGACACAACCAAGAAATACAATTTTAAAGCCAATGAAATAAATGTAAAAAGTATATAAGATCAATTCAGATAGTGCTCAATTAAAATAATGTATTAAAAACTAAAAGTTTTATTTTAAAGAGTTATTATCATATTCTGATAGCTGGCACATTGGACCTTAAACTAAAGTTTATTTTCAAAAAATTCTGGGAGGCAGAGTATTATATTTAAGTTACTTAAGCAATTTCTTTTCTATAATAAAATAGAATTTGGTAGTGTTATTTGTCAAGTAGAGAAAAACAGAGTGACTTTCATAGGGCATTTGCCCTGTTACATAGGCATTTTCTATGTTTGAAATTACTCATCACCACATTCAAGTATGCAAACAGTTAAACTAAATTCATCTTCCACTGTTAAAATCAAGAGAAGATAGAGGAAACATTAAAAAATAAGTGAAAAAGAAAGAAAAATTCCTAAGAACTAAAGAAATCTTTAAAAAATATTATATATCATGAATACCTCTCTTCTAACTAGGTTCAATGCATTTTTCTTGCATTTTATAGTAATATTAGATAAACTGATTTTTAAGTCTTTTGTTGTACTAATGTATGAAAATATACTACTTAGCATTGTACCGTCGTATATACTACAAAATCTTACATGAAGTCATAAACTGGCTTTTTCTGACAACCACTAACACTATGCCTTGTGGAATTATGCTTTTGAGGAAAAAGATAAGCAGCAGGGAGTCTCCTCAATTCCTGATTGAGTGATTCTCAGTGTTGTTTACGGCTGTAGTTTGAGTTTAAAAAAACTTAGAGATGCATAGACATTGTACTTATGTTATTTAGATGACTTAATTGACACATAAAGTCTGCATTGCCATGACAGAGTAAACTCTTGAGAAAATTCTTTTAAGGCTATTAAGATGCATAAAGCTGATGGAAATGGTTTTCAAATTGTATTAAATAAACTGATGGCTTCTTGAAGACTGAAGAGATGCGATAGGAACTGGGTTAAATAGGCATATTTATCATAGGCAAAATTTATTTCATTACTCTTTTTTATCCATATTAGGGAGCTATGAACAGAGATATGATCAACAATTCACAGATAGTTAGTGTTACTTTTATGTGTTATACTGAAAATGTAGAAAAGAAAAGTTTGATGATGGAGAAACTATCAACAATATCTGTAAATTGGCATGATGTAATATTCAGTAGTGATAAAAATCACTTATTTGGTGAATCGTTACCGACATGAGAAAACTGTCCTTATAATTATAGAAAAATAACAAAAAGAAAGATTAAACATGGACAAACTGTACTATAATTTTATTATAAGTCATACATATTATATATATACACACACACACACACAGAGAAAAAACAACTACAACAAAAGAGAGTCAAAATAGTAACATTGTTCTCTAAATGAGAGTTTTTGCACTTCATTGTACTTACCAAATTTTAACAGTGTGGACATAGTATTGCTTTTTTTTACAATCAGACAAACACATGATTAAAACTTTTCCAAAAATTCTGATAGAACAATGTGTATGAGTAATAGGTGGCTTTGTCAAAATACAATTAGATTGTAAAGTGAAATAAATGTTGATTGTGCTGAATGTATTCTCGTTTTTTCTTTGCCATAGAAACACGTTATTTGTGAATACAATGAATTTGAACAGAAATGTATTTATTTCTCACTCAAAGGAAATGCCAAAAGAAAAATTTCTATATACATTTACTAATAAAATTATTTGTGTTCTATAACTACCTAAAATTAATCTTCATATTATATTGTAGTCCCAGTTACCTAAGGCTTTTATGCTGGAAGAGGCAAGATGGAATTCAACCATATAAATAGTGTATGCATTATTTTATATTGCATTTAAAATATGAAAAAATGTAGAAAACAATTGCTTGTTGTGGCCCTAAGGCTTACACTAATTTTCTCTTTTCTGAGGATGTACTTCTTATACAAAAGTGGGTTGACATAACCATGACTATGGTTTTTAACCCTGTGCTTCTGGACATATTTGATTTATCCAGAGTTCCGTATATAAACAAAGTTAGACCAAACACTCTCTGAAAAGATTTGCAATAAAACATAGACAGTTGGGAGCCTTGGAGTAGAGTTATCCTAATACCAGAGTATGGAAAGTCATGTCTATCTACTTTTGATATTCAAAGAGCTTCCAGGTATTTTCATTCCCCAGGTTTTCTTTTTCTTTTATCTTTGTCGTGTATAGAACGCTATCCTCTTTCCATTATTTGTCCTTTTTGGCCAATTTAGCTATATTTGGTTCCTATTACTTACATTCCTTAACCATGCTTTCTTTTCTGTTACTTGCATTACTTAGAAAATAAATCTTAATCAAGTCCTGTAAATTTTCTTCTACATCTCTCTAATTTTTCTCTTCATCAGAGTTGCTGTTTTCTGAACTCACATTGAAATATCTAGAATAAAACAAACAGAAAATACATAATAATTTAGTCTTAAAGAGGACGTTAAAAGCTTAAAAACATGATAATACTTGGTAGGTAAGATAGTATATCATTAATAAAATTTGAGGTAGGTTGCATGATATCAGGAAAATTATAGTACATTAACTTCAAACGGAAGTACTGTGAAAAAAACTACATTTTCCCTATGCCCTTTGATATTCAATGAGTTTGACAGTTGTTTCTTTGCTGTTAGGTGCAAGAATATTTCTTTTTAAGAAAAACAACCAAACAAACAAAGCAAAAAATACTTAAACCATAAAATGTTAAGATTCTAAGAAAATTATAGTTAATTGCCTTTTTATTTTCTAATATAAAGTGTTGTCTCCTCAAAACATGTCATAGCATTCAGTTCCAAGCAGAAATTGACTATTTGTTTTCCTAACTACAGCCATAGACGAGCAAGTGGTACAATTGTCAGGAATACATCAAGACAGTATTGACAATTCCTTTTATTTACTCAGGAGGGTTGATTGACTGAGGAGTGCAGGCACCATAGATGATTACATTAGCTTAGATTCTGGAAATAGCAGGATTTTAAGACGTGGTTAACAGAGGGATAGTTCATTTATTTTTAATAATTGGGAATTTTCTGAATTCCTAAGATCACCTTTTCCTTTTACAATTTTAAAAAATGTGGTTTCTGGGTTAAAGGATAATTTCCCATTATTTTTTCATTTTTGTTTTATCAGTTCACTTGCTAAGTTCTTAGGACTTTTACTCAATTCAGCTACAAATCAGGTTTAAGCCAAAGAGGCAAATATTATCTTAAATAAAAATATCTAGCAAATGCCATGATATTTATGGCAGGATGTGTTTGCTTTTTCTGGCCATCCTAACAGCTTTTCTTGATTAAAAACTACCTACACATGCATTCTAGATGTGAAAAGAAACCACCTAGACATACATTTCTAGGAAGAAAAGAAAGAGCTAACACTTGCAATTACTACACTAAGACATAATGCTACAGATATTTGACACTAAAATATTTCTCTATAATATTCAATAATAAGATTGGTCAAGGCTAATCAATTCCTTTGATTATAACAAACATCTAAATAGCAGTCCAATTCCTAGGTAATAAAAATCAATACGCTGATCAATAGGCAAATATTTTGTCAAGATTTTGAAGCACATCTGACAGGCTTTCAGCTATAATTATCTCTTGATGAACTTAACATGTTTAATGACTGTAAAATTGTATTTCAGTAGAGACAATGCACATCTGGAATAACAGCACGCATTTCAGCTGCCTCCAGAGTACCACACCATTGACTTCAAATACAGTCCTCACAGTGTAAACGAAGCTTATTCTTTGACATGCTAATGCCTATCTTGGCTGGGTCTCATTTTAGACCTGCCAGTACAAGAGACAAACTTCAAAGTGTCAGGAGGGTACTTTAAAGTTACTGTAACATTTGCTTATTTTGAGGAATACACAGTCTTACTCTTCGATGAACAGTTTGGACCTTCTCTATCTCACTTTCACCTTATCATCTTTAATTACCGCAAAACCCATGAGTACCAGCATGTGAGATCAAATGCCTGTTTGATGATCCAAATGCCTTAAGAGGCAAATGGAGGAGCAGCTGTTTTGTTTAAAATGAAGGAAAACAGAAGGTAGCATGGAAGAAAACTGTGTGAAAACTTAATCATCTCCAAATGCTAAATGGCCTTGTCATACTTATACGATGTGAAGTGTAATAACTGGAAACATTTTCTACTGAGGGTTCCTGCTCCACAAAGATCCCTCCCCTCTTAACTGTGGTGTTGGGGGCTCAGTTCCAGACAAGAAAATTATCCCTTGAGCTAGTATTTGGCACTCTCAGCCTGTGGAATGTTCTTTGAGTGCAGTTTCACAGTTTGAGCTTGAGTTCCCACCCATGGAGGACAAACTCTAAAACTTGAAAGAGTGAACTGTGAGAGTTTGAAAGTTCGAAGTTCTATGCCATTGAAGTGACAGTTGATACTCATAAAATTTGTCATGTTTTATACTCATGCTAATTATATTAAAAAACATAATGGTGTATTCATTAGCCTTTAAAAATGCTGGAAATATGAAATACAAAGTTGGATTTGGGGCTGGCTTATGTTTCTAAACACGAGAAAAGAAAATCTTCATATTTCTTTTGTTTATTCTTAGGTTATGTACAATATGTACAAGAAGAATTTTCCATAAGGACACAAGAAAAGAAAACCTTAATATTTCTTTCATTTATTCTTAGGATATGTACAAGAAGAAATTTTCTTAAAGAATATTTCACAGATAAATAAGTTTATGTATGTATGTATGTATGTATTTATTTTTTACACTGAGTCTTGCTCTGCTGCCCAGGCTGGAGTGCAGTGGCACGATCTCAGCTCATTGCAAACTCCACCTCCCAGGTTCAAGCGATTCTCTTGCCTCAGCCTCCCGAGTAGCTGGGATTACAGGCATGCGCCACCACGCCTGACTAATTTTTGTATTTTGGGTAGAGACAGGGTTTCACCATGTTGGCCAGGTTGGTCTCAAACTCCTAACCTCAGGTGATCCGCCTGCCTCAGCCTCCCAAAGTGCTGGGATTACAGGCATGAGCCACTGTGCCCTACCACAATAAGGTTTCTATTTGTATCATAGGCATGTTCTGAAGAAAATTATCAAAGTAAGGTAAAACTAATGGAAATAAAAGACTTAAAGTTATTCAGTTATTACATGGCTAGAACTCTGGATTTAAGATATTTATACTACACAATACTGATTGGCCTAATTATACCTTAATATTTTTTAGTTTATAGTGTTAGATAACATAGTAGTTTATGAGTTCATGCTACTGATATGTTAAATCAGTTTAGCAGCTAAGAGAAATTGAACTACAGTTGACAATTTCTCTTTGGACAGAAGCTTTACCTCAAATATACACTTAGATATTGATAAAGATTTTTCCCCTCTTTGGGCCCCAAAGAGTAAGCATTTCTAATATTAATTCATGCTATCTTACAAGCAGAATGCCAGGTAATGCACTGTTCCTAAAAAGACGCTATGGATTTTCATGTGCTTAAAGCAAGGGCTATTAGTTTTAGTGTTCTTGAGTAAAGTGATTAAACATAACTATCAGCATGCGTTTTGTGAGAAAACACATAAGAAAGCACAGTAATCTTGATAAGGCACCAGTCACGTCGGAAGAAATTGATGTTTTCCTCTGAGCTCAATACAAGGGCAATGCAAGAGCATCTACAGAGAATGCAGTCCATTAAAGAGCAATAACCTAATTCACATTCAGCTCAGTAATTGGGTCAGGATGCAATAACTTTTTATAAAATTATACAATTTTACCTCAAAAAGAACTAAAAAAGAAAGCCATTATATGCACACCCCTTCCATTTTATTTTACCGATGCTTAGGCTAAAATGAGTTAAAGACAAAAAAGGAAATGTGCATGACGTGGCAATAACAAACCTAAAAAAGAAATTTCATGTATATTCCCAATTGTATAGTTGAGATTAAAACAAAGTTCGAGAAAGAGAAATAAATAATAGGCTTAAAAATCACATTTTAGATATGGTTCCTAGAGAAGGCAAGTCATTAATGCCCCAGACCCTGGAATTAAATTGTCGTAGTTCAACTGACTTTACCACTAACTGATTCTGTTACTTTCCAAAAACTAATTTAGCTTATTTATGCTGTTTTCTCACGTGCTAAATGTGAATGATAATGGAGCATTTCTTGAGATTGTCTTGAAGATTAAATGAGCTGATACATGTCAAGTACCTAACTCAGTGATTAGCATACATCAAGTGCTAAATGTTCTTTATATGTGTATGAATACACACACATATGCACACAAATAATGATCTATAGATGTGTTTTTTTTTTATGGGGTGAAGCATTGGAAAATATTTTGTAGATTTTGTAGAAAAGTGTGATTTCCTTCCTAAATGCTTCACTTTTAGCAAACTGTGGTACCTAGGCTGAATTTGTGTTACCATCTGTTTTCATAAATATAATTTTATTGGAACAAAGCCATGTACATGTATTCCTGTGTGGTTTGTGGCTACTTTTGTGCTGCAACAGACTTGAATAGTCACATAAGTGGCACACAAAACTGTAAATATTTATGTTTGGGTAATTTACAGAAAAGTTTGAAGACCCTAGAACAAGGGCATTTTCTTATACAACAATACTAACATCACATACCTAAGGAATTTAACATTGATATACTATTGACTAATACATAATCTATTTTCAAAATACCCCAATTTTCTGCAATATGTTCTTCTGACCATTTTCCCATGACCCTTCATACTTTCCTTTCTATTCATTAGTAGTGGGTGCTCTGATTCAAAAGTTTCACACCTGTTTCCAGTATTCCCTCACTTAGAAAGGTCTTCCATCTGATGTAGATTCATTTTGTCTGTGCTCCATCCCTTTGAGTGTCCTGCTAGCTTTTCTTCTCTTTCACACAATCTCTATCTGACACATTCTGCTCTAGAGTAACGGCCAGGACTGCTTTACTTATACACAAATTGAAGTTTGTAGATTGCTGTGGTTTGGATGTTCATGTTCCTCCAAAATTCATATTGAAACTTAATCCCCATTGTGATGGTATTAAGAGGTAAGGCCTTTTGGAGAGGGATTAAGTCAAGAGAGCTCTGCCCTTGTGAGTGGGATTAACGTTCTTATGAAAAAAAAAAAAAAAAAAAAAAAAAAACACTTCAGAGAACTGTCTGACCCTGCCATCTTTCTTCATGTGAAGACACAGACCTCATCCTTTTCTCTTTTACATTACATGAAGACACCTAGACTACACCATCTATGATGAACACGCCTCACCAGACACTAAATTTCCTGGTGCCTTGATCATGGACTTCCCAGCCTCCAGTACTATAAGAAATAAATTTCTATTTTTTTTAAATTACCCATTTTAAGTTATTTTTGTTATACCAGCCCAGAATGGACCAAGACATAGTTTCTCTCATTTAGGCATGCTGATATGCAATAGTAAATATGAATTTGAATAGCTGGCATTGTCTTATGGAAAATTAAAAGGCTCTCACTTTTCCCTTGTTTCTTTTCCTTTTTCTTCTTCATATCTTTATCATCATAATCACCACCCTCATCCTTGTCATCTCTAAGCAATGCCTTTTTTATTTTTCAGACGGAGTTTCACTCCTGTTGCCCAGGCTGGAGTGCAATGGTGCAATCTTGGCTCACTGTGATCTCTGCCTCCTGGGTTCAAGCTTTTTATGCATTCATCACTTAAGATAACAGCAAAGTAAAAGAAACTAGAATCTATGGGTGATTGTAGATTTTGAAAATAGACTTGTCCAAATAAATTTGCAATAAATTTATTTTGATCTTACCACTTATTTATCATGCATTTCCTTCATTTTTGTTTCCTTTTATTTTATTGTATTGTTATATATATTGAGAGAGAGATTGAGTCTTGCTCTGTCGCCAAGGCTGGAGTGCAATGACACGATCTCTGCTCACTGCAACCTCTCTCTCTCTCTCTCGGGTTAAAGCAATTCTTCCCCCTTAGCCTCCCAAGTAGCTGAGATTATAGGTGCATGCCACCACGCCAGACTCATTTTTGTATTTTTGTAGAGATGGGGTTTCACCTTGTTGGCCAGGCTCGTCTTGAACTCTTGACCTCAGGAAATCCGACAGCCTCGGCCTTCCAAAGTGCTGGGATTATAGGCATAAGCCAACATGCCGACTGCTTCCCTTTATTTTTGTTCCCTCTTATAACTCTGCCTAGTGGCTTTTATCCCTTAATTTTTTTATTTTTATTTATTTATTTATTTATTTTACTTATTTTCTACGGAGTCAGCAACTCCCACTTCAGCAATGTCACACATTACTCTTATTTTAAGCCATTAAAAAATATCTTACTATAAATGGAAGTTTTGTGAGTGTGTACAATTGATCATGTGCGTTATTTGTTTCTCTTAACATGTCCCTTTTTTAACAGGAAGGATATAAAATGCTCTTATGAAAAAGAAGAGACCTCAGAGAGCTGCCTGGCCTTGTCATCTTTTTTCATGTGAAAACACAGACCTCATCCTTCTATCTTTTCCATCATATGAAGACTACTTTCCAGCTAGAAAGAAACTTAGAGACAATCTAGTATACTGTTCACAAAACTAGATTCAAATATCGTAGTAGTGGGAATAATAAATGGACAGATGACGCCTTTAGTGATGTGTGTTGTAAAACGGTTGAGGTTGGTAGCCACCTGTCTCATCTAAGGACCTCAATTTACAAATTTATTTTAAAACATAAAGATTTAAGTAACATTGTTAGAGTCCTACAAAAATTTATTATTGTCTTTATTTTTTGGTGTTAGAATTTACTTTATAGAAGAACTAATAAAAAAACAAAATTACTCTCATTGGAAAGTCTGCACGCTAACAAAGGTAGACATATGTATTTTCTCCCAATTTTGCTAGCTTATTGAAAACATCAATGAAACTAACCCCAAAACTACCTTTGTAGAACTTGCAAGCTCAATTGAATACAAAAATTGCCTTCTAGACCACATTTGGAACTTACGCTTATGAGTACTGACGTAAAATTTAAAAGTGTGAGGATTCAGTTAGTGGCTCCTTAAAAGCAAAGATGATTTCAGCTCCAATAATAGTCCAACCCATTTTAATATAAAATTTAGTAATAAATTCTAATGTTCTCATTCAAGTTCCAGAAAGCCTTGATTAAAGAAAATTACTGGCCGGGTGCGGTGGCTCACGCCTGTAATCCCAGCATTTTGGGAGACCGAGGTGGGTGGATCATGAAGTCATGAGTTCAAGACCAGCCTGGCCAAGGTGGTGAAACCCCATCTCTACAGAAAACACACACAAAAAATTAGTCAGGTGTGGTGGCACGTGCCTGTAATCCCAGTTACTTGGGAGGCTGAGGCAGAGAATTGCTTAAACCCGGGAGGCAGAGGTTGCAATGAGCCGAGATCATGCCACTGCACTCCAGCCTGGTCGACAAAGTGAAACTCCATTTCAAAAAAAAAGAAAAGAAAAGAAAAGAAAATTACCTACAGAAGAATGGTTCCTTAATGTAGTCTCATCTCAAGTTTCCCCTATGTTACACAAAAAATCTGGGGGTACAAGTGTAGCCAGAATATCAAAGCAAAATATCTCAATGAATCCACAGATGGGAACTTAACTTCTCTATCCATTGTTGATTTATCTGAGCATTCTGAATTCACAAGTGAATGTGTCACAATTGGTCTGCAAACATGTCCTCTTTATTGGTGACCACATCAGACCATTTTCCTTATTTTCTTTACAGGTTAATTTGGTGATTATCGCCTGTTGATTTGCACTTAAAATTTGACTTCTATGTTGCTGATGCTAGGCAAATATATTGTTATGTGCTAACTATAAATTTTTGTCTATCAGCACCTTCTAATGTCAACATTTAAATCTCATGTTTGCTTTAAAATAAGGATTATTGTTATTATTATTCTCATCAGTTTTCTGATACCAGAACCGTAGTCTTTTCCACGGAAACAGTCATAGAAGAGCTCTTACAATTTTATCTTGCTTTTCTATTACAGCCTGTATGCCTTTGGCCTCAGATACAACTTCATGAATATGATTTTATACTTTAGAAATATGAAAACAAAATAATAAAATAAGAAAATATTCTGCTTCCTCAAAAGTTTTCGTTATTAAGAAAGTTAGACATAAAATAATTAAAATAAAAATAATGAGATTTGTAATAGAGAGAACACAGAATAATATCATAATATATAAATAGGAAAGCTAAACCCTTTCAGAGGTCATTAATGCCTCCTTGGGAATTGGCATCTAAGAGTTACAGATGTGGAGAATGAATGAAATTTAGGCAAGTTAAAAGAATAAAGCAAGAAAATGGTGTTTCAGAAAAAGGAAGTTATGTTCAAAAGCTCAGAGAAGAAACTAGAAGATATTCAGGATTACTTAAGGCTCTCCTCTTAGAACATTGTAGAGAAATTCAGAAGTTGTGGTAGGGTCAAATTTTGAAAAAATCTAATAAACAACATTAAATAATTTATTTTTCCCCCAAAGAATGAAACTGTCCAATCGTTTTTTGTTTTCTCAATAACCTGATATGATTTATGTCTAAAAATAAATTAAATTTGGCTCTAGGATAAAGAATTAACTGTAGAGGAGGACATGAGGAAGCAAGAACACCAATCACCAATAAGTTATTACTCTATGTGAGAGAAGAGCATGGCCTACCAACAGAAGTATTGGGATAGTCATGGAACTGGACTCCAGAGATATAAAAGACATTGAATGAGTAAAGTTGGACTTAGCATTAAATATCTGAAAACAAGAAGATACAGGATAATGTGTATCATTTTTAGTTTTTGGTTGGAACACTAGGTTAAATTTTGTTTCCATTTGAACATGAGGATCCTGGAAGGAGAAGTCACAGGTTTAGGACTGGGCTGGAGATGGAGTGTGAGTGACACTGATGTCACACAAGTAGGATACTTAGAATGAGAAACAAACCACCTATGCTAGAAGTATAATATGATTTACGAAAACAAAGAAAAACCCTCACAAGAGGAAAAAGACCTAGAGGGATGGAAGGAAGATGAAACATTACTTGGTCATGAAAACCATTTTCAGATAATGAGGAAAAAAGGTAGAATGTGATGCTTAACATGGGTGAAATAATTTGAAATGGCAGAGAGGAGAGAACTAAGCAACAAGTGTAAAATAGTTTCCAAGCAGAGTTGGTACAGTTGAGATAATGAAGATTCTAAGTTCAATGCAGACTTGATCTATATGTACTTCTTTAAAAGTGTCTGTATAAATTAGAATGCCTAGTGAACTTATATAAGAAATGCAGTTGAAAAGCAGGCATGTAATAAATGAAAAAGCTTAAAGTATGACAGACCTGGGTTCAAATTCAAGAGCTGTTGCTTAGTAGATTGTCTTCTTGGACAAGTTATATAACTTCATGATTATCACGTTACATTAGATCCCCTAAGTATTACATTACATCCTGTTTTTAAAGTGATGAACACTCAGTAAATGTTTGCTGTTTTTATATGTTCTGAATATAAGCCTGGGCTACATGTTATTTTAACTGCATATGGTTTTTCATTTCAAGAGCACCATTCAGCAATGCAAATAATGTTTTTGTTTTGTTTTTCTTTCTTTTTCTTTTCTTTTCTTTTCTTTTTTTTTTTTTTTTTTTTTTTTTTTGAGACGGCGTCTTGATCTGTCACCCAGGCTGGAAGGCAACGTAGCAATCTTGGCTCACTGCAACCTCAGCCTCTTGGGTTCAAGCAATTCTCCTGCCTCAGCCTCCTGAGTAGTTGGGTTTACATGTGTGCACCACCATGCCCAGCTAATTTTTATATTTTTAGTAGAGATGTGGTTTCACCATGTTGGCCAGGCTGATCTCCAACTCCTGACCTCAAGTGATCTGCCCACCTGGGCCTTTCAAAGTGCTGGGGTTACAAGTGTGAGTCACTGTGCCCCACCTAAAATAAATTTTAAAAGAATTGCAATACTTAGATCTGCCTTATAAATTATTGTATATCATCTACTACAAACTTTTCAAAGTTTTTGTTTGTTTGTTGTTGTTGTTGTTTTTTTGATGTGGAGTCTCGCTGTCTCACTCTCGCCCAAGCTGGAGGGCAGCAGCCTGATCTTAGCTCACTGCAACCTCCACCTCCCGTCAAACGTTTCTCCTGCCTCAGCCTCCCGAGTAGCTGGGACTACAGGCACGCACCACCACAGCTGGCTAATTTATTGTATTTTTAGTAGAGACAGGGTGACACCATGTTAACCAGATGGTCCCAATCTATTGACCTTGTGATCCGACCCCCTCAAACTCCCAAAGTGCTGGGATTACAGGCTTGAGTTTCCACGCCTGGCCTCAAAGGTATTTTTATGCTTCATTTTCTCCTCAATATTCTTTTTTTTTTTTTTTGAGACGGAGTCTCGCTCTGTCACCCAGGCTGGAGTGCAGTGGCCGGATCTCAGCTCACTGCAAGCTCCGCCTCCCGGGTCTACGCCATTCTCCTGCCTCAGCCTCCCAAGTAGCTGGGACTACAGGCGCCCGCCACCTCACCCGGCTAGTTTTTTGTATTTTTTAGTAGAGACGGGGTTTCACCATATTAGCCAGGCTGGTCTCGATCTCCTGACCTTGTGATCCGCCCGTCTCGGCCTCCCAAAGTGCTGGGATTACAGGCTTGAGCCACCGCGCCCGGCCTCTCCTCAATATTCTTTTACCCTCAAACTGCTATGAACATCTCATAATGTATATTAAACCACCTAAATCATTTCTGACAGCCCTGATTACCACTGTGGTTTCTCCATGACCTCTATGCATTACTTGCCTCATTTATAAGAATAACAGTTTATTTCTTTCTCAATCTATGGTTCTGTACATGTTTCTTTTCACTTTAGGGGTCATGTTTAGGAACTCAGAATTGTTTCAGTCTGGAGCACATTGATCTTTTGGCAAAATTAAAGGTTAAGAGTGCTGGAGTAAACAATTAAGTATGATTAACATCCTCTGTAATGTTTTTGTGTGGAAATTTTCAGCTCTATTTAAGAATCAATTGCTATCTTCCAGAAGGAAGAAAACAATAGAAAAAAAAAAAAGAAAAAAAAAAAAGACCAGAGAATTACATTTCTGCTTCTCTGTATTTGAAACATCTTAATATTAGTTTGCAGTAAGATTTATGTAGTTATATTCAGACTTCAAACTTCATTTTTCCCCAAATAATAATGATATGTTTACAATTTATGAAAAACATTAATCATTAAAGTAAAATAAATTTATTTTATAAATTAATTTAAGCATATATCTTCTAAGAGTCATTGAACTTATGAGTCATGAAATCTATTTAAAATTTATTATTTTTTAAATTTATTTTAGATTCAGGGGTACATATGTAGGTTTGTTATATAGAGAAACTTTTGTCATGGCGGTTTGCTGTCCAGATTATTTCATGAAATCTTTATATCATAAATTTGTAACAACAACAACAGCAGCAGCAGCAAAAAAAAAAAAAAAAAAAAAAAAAAAGTAGAAAAAAAAAGAAGTATCTTCCTTTTAAGAGAAAAAATTAAAAGGTGGCATGAATTGAAAGTCACAATTACAAAAAATAATAATAATAATAATTGAATGTCATTGGAGTCACTCTGAGTTCTCTCTTCTTTTTTTTTTTCCACAATGCTTTGGAGAATCACAAAAGGACCAGGAGAAAATGGACTCAGATTTAAAATAGAATGAAAGAAAAAAGCATAAAAATCTGTAAATGTTTTGTAGTTGTCTATAATGCATGTAGATTTTGCCAAATTGATTTTAGGAAAAAAAAATTGAAAGAATGCTGTTTTATATTGCATAACAATAGATGTTAATGTTAATGAAAAAATAAGCACACTCCACATACAAATTGTACTTGCATGGTACATGGCAAATTTTTAAGAGACTTTGTATTTTATGCAATAGTTATATAAATTTATGACTTAGAATTTTGCCACAGTAACTGTGTTCCATTATTGACACCTGTAGGGAATATACAGGTGGGAATATTGGAACATACCTGTATGGGAATATTGAAACGCAGTTACTTTGGCAAAATTTAAAATCTAGCAGTGTGGCAAATCTGAAAGGAAATTTACCTAAGGTAAGAGCTACTTGGCGAAAAGGAATTTTTCCTTTTCTAAGTTCAGCTTTGTTTTGATCATGTATTACAATGCAGTGTATAGTTTATCACAACTGAACACTAAACATAGATTTTAAAAATCAAAGTTTCCTATCTGTAGAGTTACCTTTAAAATCTTCAAATACATTTTTCATACATGAAAAATATTTTGACAGGCTTTGTTCTCAATTTCACTGATATTAAGGAGACATTAAAATAATTTTTGAGGTGATGACCTGGATACTGTATCTTATAGAACCCAAGACTGAATGAGAACTGACTTTAAACCACAGATGTTATCTTAAAAAATAAAACATTATTTTCTCGGTACTTTTTGACAAATATTCTATACAAATCCATTTTTTTTTCCTTGTTTTTTTATTTCCAGTTATTCAGGCTTTCTTTTCACAACTACACAATGGGAAACTGTCCCATTGATTGGCAAAGAATGCACACTGATGAATAACATGATGCCATACATTATGCAAAAGCCAAGCTGCCTGAAATATCCCTGTAATGTGTTATTGTTCTCTTTGACAAAGAAGTAAAACTAATGGTGAATGCTGCTTGATTTTCACAATATTTAGCAAGGTCATATATTTTTTTTTTTGTTTCTGATTTTAGATTTTATTCATCAATATATGTTATATTTTTAAATTTTATCCTATTATCTAAAATAACCAAATACATAGTCTTAATTTATATTTGATTGTATTTTCCTACCTCTGTATCATATGGTGGTCAATAACATGAAATCTTTTAGACTTTGTAGTCCTCTAAGAACTGTTGTTTTGCTGTCTGTGCTTTATGTGTGATACAATTCTTTGAAAAACATGTGTATTTAATTCTAACTTTCCATGCATGTGCTTATAATAATTATATAACGTTAGAGAATTAATGCTAATGCTGAATAATTTTAATTTTCTCAATTTCTCAAATATCTCATGAAAATAAATTTTATGAAATGACCCCTACCATCTCCCAATAATTTTGGAACAATCTGGTTTAAATAAAAGTGTATGTTTTATTTGTTGAAGGACTTTAAAATGTATGGAATATGCGTATTTGTTTATATTCTTCACAGAATATTTCTTGGAACCAATGGGATCATTGTATAAAACACACTCACAGAAGTGTTGCTTTATACTCCTTTTGCCAAATAAAATGCTTGTACTTCTTGATTCATTTTATAAATTAATATTACTATTGCAATTCAGAATTCAATAGAATTTATTCAGTACCTAGTGATGGTAAATGGAAAGAAATATACTATTAAATGAATACTAGTCTAAATGTATTCCCATTTAATTTTATCTCTAAATCATAATTTGCATATTTCTTAGGTGATTTAATCCATACACTCACATTATATAATTAAGCCTATTCTATTTTTTCTCTAGTTGAAATCTTACTTCAGACCTAGGAGTGCAAAAGAAGTCCTCAATATTATTAACAATATTTGAACATCATATTGTTTAAAGAGTGCATTCTTTTAAATGCCAAGATCTAATATAGAATGATATACTTTAAAATTTAGGGTTTAAGATGAAAGTCACAATCCAAAAAATAAATGGAAGCCAAAGGTCAAAGTTAGGAAAAAAAAAATTATAAAAGTTTTCATAACCTTAAATCCTTATTTTCTTTGGCCTAGAAGGAATGTAAAGATAATTTGATTGAAATACCATTAACAACAGAAGTGTTGAGGTAAATTTTCTGTTTTTCAAGACTTAAAGAAAATGTTAAACATTTACATTGATTTAATTACATTGTGTAATATATTATATTCATTATATTTCATTATATTAAAAATAAAAAAAAAATAGAGCTTATGGGCTATTTTAGAACCAAACTCTTTAGATATCCAGAGACAAACTGCACTTTTATTTGGGCTTTTCTGGTGGAAGTTTTTTTTTGTTTTGTTTTGTTTTTTTAAACATACACAAAACATAGAAATAACTTTTTTATTTGAATAAATTCAAAATAATACAGATATTTAGAATTAACCTATAGATCTTTCTCATTTTGATACTTTTATGATTGATTAATCTGATTACTTTGGAATTTGTGGTATTTTTTTTCATTTTGCTACTTTTATGATCAATTAATCTGATTACTTTGAATGGAATTTGAGGTCATTTTATTTTTCCCATATGATCATAAACTACTTTAATGTAAAAGTAGCTCTGCCTTTACTTTTGTGGATTTAATATACATAACAAAAGTAATTAATTATAATTATATAAAATAGTTGTCAGATTTACTTCCGGTGCGTGATGTGAGGAAGAGTTGCTCCTGGTGAAGCAAAAGCTTTCTAGTAGATTTTTTCTAAGTGTTGCATGCTAAAATTTTAATCTGCACACACAACAAAACAGAAAGGTGTAATTCATTTGTTTTCAGTAGAATGGATTATTTCTTGTATTAGATATATAATGTGTTTACATGATAAAGTAGATTTGTTTCAAATCATTTGGGAACTTGACCAACATTTTCCTTTTATTTGACGTGAATGACTTATTGAACAAATCTGGCTAAGGTTGAAACTTCGTAGTTTGTCTTGGAAAATTCTGCTAACTCTTACAATAATTCACTTTGTTTACCTGTAAAACAGAGATAAATATCTAGTTATTGGTGTAAAAGTCTCAGAACCAAACTAAAACTGATGCACTAAAGAATGGGATTCCCTTTAAGAAGGCCAAAACGAAGGAGACTGATGTTTCTTGAGCACTGCCAGGACCATATCATATAGCAATGGAGCTAGACACTTTGAATATACAATCACACACTGAATAGCGGTGTTTCAATCAGTGATGAACTGTATCTATGACTATGGTTCTATAAAGGTTATAATATAGTAATTTTACTGTGATTTCTCTATAATTAGATATGTTTAGATACAGAAATACTTATCATGTTACAATTGCTTACAATATTCAGGATAGTAACATGCTGTGGGTTTGTAATCTAGGAGTGAAATGCTATACTTAATAGCCGAGGTGTTTAGTCGGTTTTACCATCTAGGTGTAGGTAAGTACACTCTATGAGGTGCACTCAATGACGAAATTGCCTAACAATTCACCTCTCATAATGTTAAGCAACACGTGACTGTATATTGTGGCATGAACCAACACATTAGATTCAGTTAGTTTCCAAACCCCACTTTTTGAATATAAAAAAGCTGAATGTTGGAGAAATCAGATAATTTTTGGAGACTCATCCTAGTTATTAATTATAATAATTCAAATATAGGACTTCTTGACTCCAATCTTCTGTTCATTCTAACACAACAAATTACTTAGCTTATTTCTATGTTAGAGATATTCCCTGTTACTACAGAGGACTTCTGAAGTCCCTAAGGCTTATTCTGGCAGTGCCATCATTTTCAACTGCTTGCCTTGAGTGTATTTAAATCTCAAATTTTTATGAGCTTCATAAGATTTCTGGCTTTTATTTTATACCATATTCTTAGCAGAAAACAGGCCCATCTCTTGCATAATGTAAAATTACAGAAATTATCTGACTTGATAAGCTATACAAGGACAAAAAACAAAATTATACATGGCAGTATGTTCAGTCAGAGAATCCACTTCATCTGTGTACAAGTCATTAGTCTGGCTGTTCTTCAGAGAACAGTGATGTTTTACATACTCTTAAAAAAATTTGCATGCCAAGCACATCTAGAGAAAATACTGGGTGCCTTTCAAGCATCAATTTCAAAACTTGAAATTTAATAGATTTCTCAAAAGGAAAACGTCATTTTTCCATAACTTAAAAAAAAAAAATAAGTCTACATCTTTAAATAGGCCATGAAGACTTTGCTAACTGCTGACAAGTCCTGTAATTACTTGTTCACAAACAAATCAAAATAAAGATTATAAGTGAGTCTCTGACTTCAATACTTCGATTGAAATTTATTTCTCACAGATCTGTAGGCTAGGAAGTTCCGTATCAAGGTGCTGGGATTTGGGGAGGGTTTCATGTCATCTGATGGTGGAATGAGTATCAGGGGAACCCGCCCCCAATATTTCAACATATGTTCTTTCTATATTCCATTAAGTGTCAGCTGGCTGAGAAATAAAGAGAAAGAGTACAAAGAGAGGAGTTTTACAGCTGGGCCGCCAGGGGTGACATCACATATTGGTAGGATTGTGATGCCCACCTGAGCCTCAAACCAGCAAGTTTTTAATTAAAGGTTTAAAAAAGGGAGGGGGTGTAAGAACAGGGAGTAGATCACATGCTTCAAAGGGCAAAAAGGAGAACTACTGATAAGGGTCCAAAATGATCACAAGGCAATGGGCAAAAGCAGAGCCACTGATAAGGGTCTACGTTCAGCAGTGCATGTATTGTCTTGATAAACATCTTAAACAACAGAAAACAAGGTTTGAGAGCAGAGAACTAGTCTGACCACAAATTTATCAGGGCTGGGTTTTTCCCCACCCTAGTAAGTCGGAGGGTACTGCAGGAGACCAGGGCATATCTCAGTCCTTATCTCAATCTCAGCCACATAGGACAGACATTCCTAGAGCGACTTTTTATAGACTTCCCCCCAGGAATGCATTCCTTCCTTAGGGTATTAATGTTAATACTCCTTGCTAGGAAAAGAATTTAGCAATAGCTTCCCTACTTACACATCCATTTATAAGCTCTCTGCAAGAAGAAAAATATGGCTTTTTTTGCCCAACCCAGCAGGCAGTCAGACCTTATGGTTGTCTTCCCTTGTTCCCTAAAAATTGCTGTTATTCTGTTCTTTTTCAAGGTGCACTGATTTCATATTGTTCAAACACACATGTTTTACAATCAATTTGTACAGTTAACACAATTATCACAGTGGTCCTGAGGTGACATACATCCTCCACTTACAAAGATAACAGGATTAAGAGATTAAAGTATGACAGGCATAAGAAATTATAAAAGTATTATTTAGGAACTGATAAATGTCCATATTAAAATGAAATCTTCAAAGTTTATGTTCCTCTGCCATGGCTCCAGCCGGTACCTCCGTTTGGGGTCCCTGACTTCCCTCAACAAAGGAGAAAAGGAAAGAGCAAGACCTTAAAAAGAGGACCAAATGTGCTTTTATAAAACATCTACTTTCTTGATAACTAACCCAGTTGTTCACTAACAATAGTAATCCATTTATGATGTCAGAGCCCTTGTCACCTGATTGCTTCCCATTAGGCCTCACCTCCCATTGCTATTATATTGGAGATTAACTTTGTAACACATAGCCTTTGGGACACATCCAAACCATAGTATTTACTAACATTTACAGTTTATACAGGTGACTAAATTCCTTTGAGAACAGAATTTATAGAAGTAGTATCAACATCTTCATTTGCATAACATTACTTAACAATTCTTAAAGAACCTATCATTACTTTATTATTTGTTTTAAAACTGTTGGTTTATCATAAGCACATTTCTATGAGATACATGATATACTTATATATTACTTTATAAAGTAAAATTACATGTAAGAATGAATTAAATTACTGAGAACGATAGGATTTTTTAAGCAAACCATCATGTTTATGTTAAAAATCCTGAGTACCCTTCAGAATTACTAAGAGTTCTTTTTTTTTTTTTTTTTTTTTTTTTTTTTTTTTTTTTTGAGACAGAGTCTTACTTTGTTGCCCAGGCTGGAGTGCAGTGGTGAGATCTCCGCTCACTGCAAGCTCTGCTTCCTGGGTTCATGCCATTCTCCTGCCTCAGCCTCCGAGTAGCTGGGACTACAGGCATGCACCACCACGCCCGGCTAATTTTTTGTATTTTTAGTAGAGACGGGGTTTCACCATGTTAGTCAGGATGATCTCCATCTCCTGACCTCGTGATCCGCCCGCCTCAGCCTCCCAAAGTGCTGGGATTACAGGCATGAGCCACCGCGCCCAGCAGAATTACTAAGAGTTCTTAAAACACCTGATACCTTGGCACAAACCAGTTTATTTTATGTATATTTCTTTTTTTTTTTTTTTTTCCTGAGACGGAGTCTCGCTCTGTCGCCCAGGCTGGAGTGCAGTGGCGCGATCTCGGCTCACTGCAAGCTCCGCCTCCTGGGTTTACGCCGTTCTCCTGCCTCAGCCTCCTGAGTAGTTGGGACTACAGGCGCCCGCCACTGCGCCCGGCTAATTTTTTGTATTTTTAGTAGAGACGGGGTTTCACCGTGGTCTCGATCTCCTGACCTTGTGATCCGCCCGCCTCGGCCTCCCAAAGTGCTGGGATTACAGGCGTGAGCCACCGCGCCCGGCCGATTTTATGTATATTTCATGGTCCGTGTGCATGTCTGCGTGTATATAATATTATATACATAAATATATATATATATGCACTTAATTTTAAGATGCCATAAAAATTCTACTTATATCTGGGATTGAGAATCACTGACGTATTTGAACTCATTCACTTTAAAGACAAGAGAATTAATGTAATGACAGTACTTTGTTATGGTTCTACAATTCTGTCTCACTTAGAGAGTTAAGACCAGAAACCAGGTTTCCTGTTCTTAATTCAGTGTTCTTTCCACTATTCTACTGGTAGCCACCGTTTTCATGGCAAATTACATATGTAGTGTTTAATATCTTCCAGGCAACTTTCCAAGTGTTTTAGATGTATTAATTCATTTAATCTTCACAGTAACCATATAAAGTAGGTATATATGATATTATTATTTTCCATTTTACAGATGAGAATTATGAGGCCCAGACAGAGTAGCTAAACCTTCCAAAGTTGCGTGCCTAGCTCATAGCAGAGCTCTGTAATTTAAATCTGGACCATCTGGCTTCAGAGTATTTCCTCTTAATCTCTATATACCAGTGTCCCAATAATTTTTTATAGCATTCTCCAATCTAAATTCTATTTTCATTTCATACAAAATATCACATAGTATGAGGTAGTTTTTGGAGGTGGTATAGATAATTTTATCATCATTATTTGGTAAATTCCATGTCACACTTTTGACTAAAATTTTTCTTCAGAAGTAGCTTGCTGTTAATTCACTCTCATATAGGCTTTAATACTCAAAATAATTATTTAAAATATGTTAGTATTCAAATTCACTAATTTAAAATGTTAGTATTTATATATTTACAATTTAATTTTTAGCTCATTTTAAATTAATTTAATTTTACATTCAGATAGAATATAATTTTTGGGTGACTGCATTGTATCTGATGTTGCTCTTCTCAATCTTTATACATTTGCTGATCATTAAAATTGTGAGCTAAGACAATTGGCCAAATTAAAAATTACTCCTAAGATCGAGATTTTGTAATTATATGATCAAAAATTATTTCTTATTTTTACTAAATTATCAATAAGATTGATTCAATCAAAAAAACATCACTTAAACTATAGGGGCATAATTCATTTTCCACAAAATAAATGAAGAAATGTCATATAAAGAGCCCAGAGTCACTCTATAAAAATGATTATATAAAATATACTCGCTAAAGGATTTATGAAGTGTTGTCCATTCTGAATATTTTCAAATCTTAAACACAACAAATGAGGAAGTGGATATTAAATAGTCTCAGTAACTTGATGAGAAATTTTATAGAATATATTTGTTTGCCATGATAAAAGGGGCTGAATCAAAATTATCTTTAATAATATAGTTTATGTGTGTGTTCTATTCACTTGGAGATATAAAGTTATAGAAAGAACAGTGGTTTGACATGTAAGCAGAAATAGGGAAAACAAATATTTAATAATGAAGAATTTTAAAATATGGTTAAAATTTTAGTTTATAAACTGGAGACATAATTACTAGAGATATCTTTTAACTTAAATAAAGCTATTAAAAAACAGTGACTATTCTTTCATTCTTCCTTGCTTATTATACAAGTATACAAATATGTATATACAATGGAAATATTGTTCTATTTTTGAATAAAATTTATTCAGTACAAAAGAGTAATATCTATTTCTGAATATGTTTTTATATGTACAGAGACAGAGATGTTAATAGCATAATTTTAAAATTTCAGTTCTATTTGTTAGTGATGTTAATTGTGAGGTTTTAAAGATATTAATGATTCTCGTTGGTACTTAACCTACTGTCCCCTTTTCCCTGGTCATATTAATTATCCCCTGGGAAAATAAAGCAAAGAAAATGCTGACTAAATGCCAGTTCTAATTGTTGGAGTATACATCTACCATATAATTTTTCTAATTTATCATGAAGATGCAAATTAATTTCACAATTGATTTTATTTTTGATTAAAACCTTTATGCACATTATTATGCAAATTAAGGTCTTTGGGTTAAAGGCAATTTGCCAATATACTGTACCACTGAAACAGGCAAAAGAAGCACACTGAAGCCATAATACCTCTATGCAAGTATTATGGATATGGTTGTTGGAAATTATCTGGTAGATTTGTCTTATGCATAGAGTCAAGCAAGAATAATGGAAAAGTAGAGAGCAAGGTAATTACTCAAGTCATGTTAGTTGAGTAACAACAATTTTAGTTAAAGAAAACTTCGTTTATCTTTTCTAAATTTGACTTAGTTGATTGATAATTTGATTTATTAAGGATATTAGATAAATGATTCATCCACATAAATTTGAATTTATATGTATTTGTATATGAAAAATACATGTCATATATAAATATACGTTATAAATATACATCATACGATATATTCATATCTGTATCTTATATTTCTGTAAGATTACGCTGTAATCTTACATGTCACAGCATCAGAAAGTACAACAGCTCTGCGGAGGGAAGACTCCCGGATGTGGAAGCAGAATACTCGATTAAGTAGCTCCCGGCAGCCTCTGGGCCATTTCTGAGCCATTTAAAAAATGCACAGCACTTAGGAGATAGCTACTTCATTGCCCAAGGTACTGAATAGGTCTCTGTTAATATTTTTGCCATCTTCATGCCCTCCTACTGAGTTGCCTCGTTGATTCAACCTATAAACCCAGTTGTTATTCATAAAATAAAATATTAGGAGAGATTACCTGAGAAATTTGATTAATCACAGAGACACTGGAAATGATTAACTTTATTATATCCTTAAAAATAATTTTAAACATGGGGTAAAATTATTGTAATATTCTCACTTGTAACTCAGATGAAACTCACATTTACTGAATGCCTACGGCAATTTTATTTCATTTTTACTGGAACCCTATGAATCAGTGCTATAACTACCTAGACAGAGAAAGCCAGTTCCAGAGAAGTCTGGTAATACATAAAAAGTTATTCAAGTTAGAAAGCTGGATTTTTTTCCTCCAGGTCTTTGACCACGAGTCCAAAGCCTCTCCACAATGTCGTGCATTGTGGTGGAGAGCAGAGTATACTAACTATAGAGATAGACAGTTCTGGCTCACAAGTAGTTTAAAATCCTTTAGCTATGAGACCATGAGTGATCAGCGTAATCTCTCTATGATTCTGTGTCCTCGTTATAAAACAGGGAAAATGAAACCTGTCTTGAACAGTTGTTGTAAGGACTATATAATTATTTGACTTAAAAATCAGTTTATTATTTTAATTTTGGCAGCTGGAAACAATTTGAAATTGTTAACAGAAAAGTTTACAACATTTCTCTAAATCTTCTTGTTTAAATTAGATAATTTGGTCAGATAAGAATAAGATTGTGATTAAGGAAAATGGAAACAGAGTTATGCCAATCACCAAAAAGAATTTATATGATCGTGCTTTATAAACTTAGAGCAATAAAACTTTTGGTCTTGACACACAATGACACATCTTTTTTCTTTTCAAGCTTCACTAAATTGCATTGTTCTGGTGTGCCAATAAAAAGAAGGAAACTTGGAATTACAAATTATGTTTTATCCAAATTTCTTTCACTTGTATATTTGTTAATTTTAGTTGGTGTTCTCTGTCATCTTTTCTGAATTGTTAGAAGATCCTATGTCAAGTCAGTTTTTAAATATTTTTAACACTCATAGGATCATGGGAGTGTTCTAAAATCTACAACAAAATTAATTTGAATTAGCTCACCTTTAATAGTAATTATGCAAGAAATACTTAGTTTCACAAATTTAATTAAATTAGGAAGGTTTTCCAATTTTGAAATATTTGAGACTCAGTGGTCTTTAATTTTATTCTACATTATGGTACTGTTTTAAAAAACATCTTATATGCATATATAATTCCCCATTTATATCAAACTTAGGCTATGAGCAGGCTCTTAAAAACTGTTTATGTTCAAAAAATATGATCAATGCATAACTCAAAATTAAAATCATATTTCTCTTCCTCAACAGTTTGTCTAAACTTCAATTAGCAATCTCAAAACAAATATTTAGCAGAATTCAAAATATGCCATATAAACCTTCAATATATCCTTCTTTGTCTTTATGCTTTTCCAAACAGCTTTTACTTCTAACAATGATGCCTAATAAAATTGTATTCAAACTATAAATATGGTTTGAACAAAATTCGGTATGAATTACTTTGATTCAATGCAGTGATTTGAAATGAAAGGTTACAACGAAATGAAATACACAAAGCTGTTGTAATTCTACATGTCTCTCAAACTATACTTAAAATATAAACTGAAGAGTAAAAAAATCAATAGAAAAAGGATAAAATGTAGTTTTACCATTTATGCAATTTCGTCTACAAATTCAGTAGATAAACTCCTCTGTTCTAACTTCACTTTTAAAACCAAGCTCTCACAAACCTGAAAAGAACATAAAGAATGATTTCCTGTCATTCATACATGGTAAGTACCAACTAATCATGTTGAAACCCTATTTATTTTGTTCTTTCTATGAATATTGTGATTTTGTAACATTTTATCAAGTCTAAAAATGTATATTTGGGTTATTTCTACAACCATCAGTATGCTTATTGTTATTTTGTGGGTTTGATATCTTGGTTGCCCTTAGAATTTATGGTTTCACTAAAATAGTTGGATAGGGTATCAGTCTGTGCTCTGTCAAAGAAAAATCAAATGGAGGAAGTGGAGTCAATATGTAGGGACTACCTTTAATCCTTAGTTTTTCATTTGAAATATTGCTAATTCCCTATGTCCATCATCAAGCTCTTCATCTTTCTCCTACATCACACTTGTTTTGTTTCCCCTGTCATGCATTCATGCAAACCAGAAAACTGAAGTTCATTCTACACTCTATTCCTTGTCTTCTCATATCCAAATAATTAGGAAATTATTTTATTTTGGTCTCTTAAATATATCTTAACTTCAACATCTGTTCTCTATTTCCATTAAAAAGGACTCATTTTCTGAAGTGAGCAATGGATGACACCACTACAGGGCTTTTTCCTATCTTTACAAATCTCTCCCAACTTCAAGCATTCTGTCAACCCCAATGCTAGTGATTCTCTCACTCATTTAATTATTCATCAGTCATATGTGCTAACATCCACATAATGATAAAATAACACAAACATACACACACACACATATACACACAGAATTGCTATGCACATATACTATTCAATTCCTTGAATGCTCCATTTTTCTCTCATACCTCTGTGCACAAATAATCTCTAACTTTTTTGACTAATTCTGGAAGATGTAAAACATTTGTCAAGAATCACCTCATTCCAGAGTATCATCGAGTACTTAATAATTTAATAATCATTGGCCCAGTGTGGTGGCTAATGCCTGTAATTTCAGCATTTTGGGAGGCCAAGGTGGGCGAATCACTTAAGGCCACAAGTTTGAGGCTTACCTGGCTAACATAGTGAAACCCTGTCTCTACTGAAATGCAAAAACTATCTGGGTGTGGTAGCACATGCCCATAATCCCAGCTACTTGGGAGATTCAGGCAGGAGAATTGTTTGAACCAGGAAAGTGGAGTTTGAAGTGAGCCAAGATAACGCCACTGCACTCCAGCCTGGGTGATAGAATGAGACTCGGTCTCAAGAAATAATAATAATAATTAATAATAATAATAATTTGAGAATTATTATAGTAGTATCACAAAAATGAAAGTACAAAGAATCTGGGTAGAGTTAGGTAGGTGGCTAAGCCAAAATATGTGCAATGGATTTTAAAAATCCCAAGGTCTGGTCATTTTAAAAGATAAAACAAGCAATTTAATACAAGTCCAGATGAAAAAGTAACTTTTTTTCTGAGCTATTTTCTAACATGTATATCATATATATATTTAGTAGCACAATAATTCTGATTAACATTTTAGGACAAATATAATAGATACATTTCTAAATATACATGTATTTTTTCCCAGTATAACCAGCAAAGCACTTAATAAATTTATATTACTCTTCCAAAATTGAGGAGTTTAAATAATTGAAAGGATTTATTAAAGCTTCATCTGGTACCATAAATACTGCAGCATTCTGAGTTTCTATTTAATAAAAGATTTATTTTTAAATACAGAATTCTATGCATTTTTAAAATAGAGATTTGATATCTAAATTAGCATTACACTGTGATTCTGAAGTCATGCAGTTAAAATGACACTTCATATATTAAATTAATATTTTATTAAGAGTAATAGATACATTCATGAAAAGGTAAATAGAATTATTTAATATGTAGTAGTATAATTAATATAAAGTATAATTAATTACTTTTGTTAGAATGATTCAACAAATTAGGAACTTGGAAAAATGCCTTCTGCATTTTTAGTTAATGTGATTTAATGGCACTTTCAGGAAAGATTTTAAAATTCTGGATTTAGCCCTACGTGTAGGCAAAAAAAAAAAAAAAAAAAAGTTTTCTAATAAAGTTATATGTGAAATAAAATAATCTTAATTCAATGAATGAATTTATTCTGACCTAACTTTTAAAAATTCAAGTTAAGCTAGTAAATTAGCTTTCAAAAATACTTGCAAATTGAAGACCTGTATTTTCTGCTGGTTGTGTTTTTCCCTTAAAACTAGCATTGCCTTTGGTACTTAATAAGAATTCTGTACGATATCAACAGGGAATATTCAAAACACCAAACATTTGTACAAATCATGATGAAAACATTTCAACTTCATCAAAATATCTATGGGTTCACTGATAAAATTATAGTGTCATTATGAAATACATTTATAAAATAAACATGGATTGTTTGTTTTTTAAAAGGTATCCAAGATTAATACTGTTTGTACACAAGTTAAATACAATATGTAAAAATAAATTTATAAGATAAAGTTTCTAGATTATTTAAGAAGCTTCAACTTTTCTCTATTAGCAGATTGCTGTTCACATAGCCAAGGAAATAACCGAATATTTACATTGATTTTTGTTTTCATTTTAGTGCTTTATGTTTTTTAATTTTAATTTACATTGTATATATTGAAGGTATACAACATGATGTTTTCAAATATATATAATTTGTATACAATTTTTTGGTATATAATTTGTATATTATTATGTATAATTATAATTATATATTTGTATAATTATTATATAAGTACACATATCATTTGGAAGTATATAAAATACATATAATCTAAATTAAATATAATGTATAAATAAAATATATTTATATATTTATATATTTTATTTATATAAATATAAATAAAATATAAATAGAATATTTATTAATATAGGTAAAACTTCCAGTATAATTATATATATAATTCTTCTACTTAAGCAAATAAGCAAATTGTCACATTCATTATTGTGATGGTTACTATTCAGTGTCAACTTAATTGGATTGAAGGATCCAAAGTATTAATCTTGGATGTGTTGGTGAGGTTGTTGCCAAGGGAGATTAATATTTGAGTAGGTGGACTAGGAAAGGCACACCAACCCCTAATATGGGTGGGCTCCGTCTAATCAGCAACCAATGCAGCTGGAACATAAAGTAGGCAGAAAAACGTGAAAAGACTCGACTGGTCTAGCCTTCTAGCCTACATCTTTCTCTCGTGCTGAATGCATCTTGCCCCTGAACATCAGACTCCAAGTTCTTCAGTTTTGGGACTTGAACTGGCTCTCCTTGCTCCTCAGCTTGCGGACAGCCTATTGTGTGACTTTGTAATTGTGTGAGTTAATCCTTAATAAACTCCCATATATATATATATGTGTGTGTGTGTGTGTATACATATATAATTATATACATAACATATATACGTATATAATTATATATATAATATATGTATATGCATCTTTTATTAGTCCCTTTCCACTAGAAAATCCTGATTAATACAGATTCTGGTACCAAGAGTGGTTCTTTTTGAGGTTTCTGGAGTTGGCTGTCTAATATGATTAGACCCAAAAATGCCAAGGACTCTACTTTTAATAGTATGGAGAAAATTGATAGTTTTTGGCATGCACTGTTTAAGGAGTTATGCAAAATAAATGCCTTTGACACTCCCAATTTACTGCTCATGGCAAGCAACAGGTTTAGAGACCCTATACATAATAACTTTGACCATATGTGGAGAACCAAGGAACGTAATGAAGCTGGTTGATTGCTCCTAAGTTCAGTGGACAAAGTAATGAAAGAAAACGATGAACTCAGGGATTCTGTCTTCTGGTGTCAGAAGCAGATACTGAGCCTCAAATCTGCTAAGACTGTCCTGAGTAAGAGTTTTATCTCCTGTTTAGAAAAAGCTGATATTGGGAAAAAATAGACACAACCTCTTATTATGTGAGTGGTAGACCTCCAATGAAAGCTGCATGCACAGTATTGCCAGGTGTGTACTGTTAAAATGAAGATGTTGATTGGAAAAGAATGGGACCCTCCAACTTGGAATAGGGACATGTGGGAGGACCTGATTAAGCTGAGTATACTACGTTTGTAAACTCTGGTGAACCTTTTTTTTTTTGCCAGAAGAAACAGATTCCCCATCCCCAGTGGTGACAACATCTCCTCCCCGACCCATGCTACCATCAGCCTTTCCACCTTTGTCTGAGGAGATAAACCCTGTGCTGCTTGAAGCAACAGTGATGGCCTCCCCCGAGGCAGTTAGCCAAGATAGTGTTGATTCTCCTCAGGAGCTACCCCTAACACCCCTCTTTGCTTCTAGGCCTGTAACTAGACTAAAATCCCAGCAGGCCCCTAGAGATGAGGTGGAGAGTGTGACCCACGAGTAGGTGTACTACACTTGAAAAGAACAGCTTGAGTTTTCTAATACATATGAGCAGAAATCTGGAGAACAGTCATAGGAATGAATATTAAAGGTGTGGGATAATGGTGGAAGGAACATACAGTTGGATCAGGCTAAATTTATTGATTTGGGCCCACTAAGTAGGGACCCTATATTTAATGTTGCAACTTGGGGAGGTAAAAAAATTTTATAATATTTTATTTGCTTGGTTAGCCGAACTGTGGATTAAAAGATGGCCCACTGCAAATGACCTAGAAATGCTTGATCTCCCTTGGTTTAATGTAGACGAAGAAATCCAAAGACTTAGGGATATTGGGATAATGGAGTAGGTAAGTCACTATAGACATACTCATCCTAGCTGGGAGGGTCCAGAAGATATACCCTTAACCAATGCTTTGTAAAATAGGTTTGTGAGAGCAGCACCTGCATTTTTGAAGAACCCTGTAGTTGCTCTTCTCTGTATGTCAGATCTAACAGTGGGAACTGCAGTCACTCAACTACAAAATTTAAATACAATGGGAAAAATTGGATCCCGAGGTAGCAAGGGTCAAGTGGCAGCACTCAACCACCAAAAGCAAGGTGGGCATAGCTACTATAATGGCAGCAGACAGAAGCAAAGCAGCAATCAGAATAATCCAACTCATGTAGCACTCTGGAATTGGCTAAATAAATCATGGTGTTCCTAGAAGTGAAATTGATAGGAAGCCTACTGCATTCCTACTTAATTTATATGAAAGCAGATAACTTCTAGGTCAAATGAACAAAAGATTAATTTGAATTATAAAAAGAGAAATTCATGGTCCCTCAATCTATTTCCAGACTTGAGCCACTTTGTGGACCCAGGCCCCTTGAACAAAGGTCAGACAGTGCCCACTTGAGGAAAGACCCCACTACACTACCAAAAATGAATGCAGTTAATCTTTCTCCCATCTTTTCCCAAGGAGACTTCCAACCTTTTACCAAGGTAACTGTGCATTGAGGAAAGGAAAATGATCAGACATTTTGGGGTTGACTGGACACTGGCTCTGAGCTGACATTAATTCCAGGGGACCCAAAATGTCATTGTGGTCCTCCTATTAAAGTAGAGATGTATGCAGGTAAGGTAATTAATGCAGTATTAGCTCAGGTCTATCTCTACAGTGGGTCCAGTGCGTTCCTGGACTCACTCTGTGGTAATTTCCTCAGTGCCAGAATGCATAATTGGTATAGTCATATTTAGCAGCTGGCAGAACCCCCACATTGGCTCTCTGATTGGTAGTGTGAGGGCTATTATGGTGGGAAAGGCCAAACAGAAGCCATTAGAGCAGCCTCTACCTAGATAAATAGTAAATCACAAACAATATTACAGCCCTAGAGGGATTGTGGAGGTTAGTACCACCATCAAGGATTTGAAAGATGCAAGAGTGGTGATTCCCACCACACCCCTGTTCAACACTCCCATTTGGCCTGTGCGAAGACAGATGGATCTTGGAGAATGGCTGTGGATTATTTTAAGCTTAACCAAGTGGTTACTACAATTGCAGCTGCTTTACCGGATGTGGTTTCATTGCTTGAGCAAATTAACACATCTCCTGGTACCTGGTGTGCAGTCATTGACTTGAAAAACGCCTTTTTCTCAATTCCTGTCCATAACACCCAGCAGAAGCAATTTATGTTCAGTTGCCAGGGCCAGCAATATACCTTTGCTGTCCTACCTCAGGAATATATCAACTCTCTGGCTTTGTGTCATAATCTTATTCGGAGAGACTTTGAACCATTTTCGCTTGCAGAAGATATCACACTGGTCCATTACATTGATGGCATTATGCTGATTGGGTCCAGTGAGCAAGAAGTAACCAACCCACTGGACTTATTGGTGAGATTTTGCATGCTAGAGGAGGGAAAATACATCTAACTAAAATTCAGGGATCTTCTACCTCAGTAAAATTTTTAACAGTTCAGTGGTGTGGGGCCTGTCGAGATATTCCTTCTAAGGTAAAAAGAATAAGTTGCTGCATTTGACCCCTGCTATAACCAAGAAAGAGGTACAATGTTTAGTGGGCCTATTTGGATTTTGTAGACAATACATTCCTTATTTGGTTGTGTGACTCCAGCCCATTTATCGAGTGACACAAAAGGCTGCCAGTTTTGTGCGGGGTTCAGAACAAGAGAAGGCACTGAAGCAGGTTCAGGCTGTTGTGCAAGCTGCTCTGCCACTTGGGCCATATTATCCAATAGATCCAATGGTGCTTGAGGTGTCAGTGGAAGACAGGGGTGCTGATTGGAACCTTTGGCAGGCCCCCATAGGTGAACCACAGGGGAGACCTTAGGATTTTGAAGCAAGACCCTGCCATTTCCTGCAGATAATTACTGTTCTCTTGAGAGACAGCTCTTGGCCTGTTACTAGGCTTTGGTAGAAACTGAATGCTTGACGATGGATCATCAAGTCACCATGTGATCTGAACTTCCTATCATGAACTGAGTGGTTTCTGACCCATCTAATCATAAAATTTGTTGTGCACAGAAGCATTCCATCATCATATGGAAGTGGTATATACGTGATCGGGCTTGAGAAGGTCCCAAAGGCACAAGTAAGTTACATGAGGAAGTGGCTCAACTTCCCATGGTCTCTACTCCTGCCATCTTGATTTCTCTCTCCCAGCCTGAACTGATGGCTTCAGGGAATTTCCTATGATCAGCTGACAGAGGAAGAGTAGAGTCGGGCCTGGTTCACAGATGGTTACACATGATATGCAGGCATCGCTCAAAAGTGGTCAGCTGCAGCACTACAGCCCCTTTCTAGGATATTCCTGAAGGAGAGCAGTGAAGGAAAATCTTCCCAGTGGGCTGAACTTTGAGCAGTGCACCCAGTTGTGGATTTTGCATGGAAGGAGAAATGGCCAGATATGCGATTATATACTGATTCATGGGCAGTAGCCAATGGTTTGGCTGGATGGTCACGGACTTGGAAGAAGTATGATTGGAAAATTGATGACAAATCAATTTATGGAAGAGGTATGTAGATAGATTTCTTCTAGTGGTCAAAAACTATAAAGGTATTTGTATCACATGTGAGTGCTCACCAACAGGTGACCTCAGCAAAGGAGGATTTTAATAATCAGGTGGAGAGGATGACCTGTTCTGTGGACACCCCTCATCCTCTTTCCCCAGCCACCCGTGTCATTGCCCAATGGGCCCATGAACAAAGTGGCCGTGGTGGCAGGGATGCAGGTTGCAAATGGGCTCAGCAACATAGACTTCCACTCACCAAGGCTGACCTGCTACAGCCACTGCTGGGTGCCCACAAACACTGAGTTCTGGATATGGCACTGTTCCTCAGGGTGATCAGCCAACTACCTGATGGCAGGTTGATTATATTGGACCTCTTCCAACATGGAAAAGACAGAGTTTTGTCCTCAGTTAAATAGACATTCCAGATATGGGTTTACCTATCCTGCACACAATGCTTCTGCCAAGACTACCATCCATGGACTCACAGAATGTCTTATCCACCATTACGGTATTCCACACAGCATTGCCTCTGACCGAGGAACTCGCTTTATGGATAAAGAAGTGTGGCAGTGGGCTCGTGCTCATGGAATTCACTCATCTTACCATGTTCCTCATGATTCTGAAGCAGCTGGATTGATAGAATGGTGGAATGCCTTTTGAAGTCACAATTACAAAGCCAACTAAGTGACAGTACTTTGCAGGACTGGGGCAAGGTTCGACAGAAGACTCTGTGTGCTCTGAACCAGTGTCCAATATATGATAATGTTTTTCCCTTAGCCAGGATTCATTGGTCCAGGAATCAAGGAGTGGAAGTGGAAGTGACATCACTCACCATCACCCTTAGTGATCCACGAGCACAAGTTTTGCTTCCTGTTCCCATGACATTATGTTCTGCAGGCCTAGAGGTCTTAGCTCCAGAGGGAGGAACACTGCCACCAGGGGACATGACAACAATTCCATTAAACTGCCAGTTAAAATTGTCATCTGGACACTTTGGGATCCTCCTACCTTTAAGTCAACAGGCTAGAAAGAGAATTACAGTGTTGGCTTGGGTGATTGACCCAGACTATCAAGTTGAAGTCAGTCTACTACTTAACAACGGAGGTAAGGAAGAGTGTGTATGCAATACAGGAAATCCATTAAGGGCATCTCTTAGTTTTACCATCCCCTGTGATTAAGGTCAATGAGAAACTACAACAGCCCAATCTAGGCAGGATTACAAATGGCCCAGACCCTACTGGATTTTTTGGGGCATTCCCCAAGTAAAAACAAAAACAAAAACAAAAACAAAAAAATGGCCTGCTGAAGTGCCTGCTAAAGGCAAAAGGAATACAGAATGGGTAGCAGTGAAAGGTATTCAGCAATACCAGCTACAAGCACATGACCAGCTGCAGAAACACGGACTAACTGTAATTGTCATGAGTATTTACTCCTTATTTTGTTAAAAACATGTTTGTGCATGTACACACTTGTACTAAGAAAATAACTTCATTTTATTTCCTTTTTCCTTTATCATGTGGCATAAGATTTATTGACTTCATGTCAACATGTAAGTATTGTTAACTTTATGTAATAGTATTTGGGTTGGGGATTGATGTGTTTCCAGTTGTACAAAGGGTAATTATATTAGGTTAGGTGTAATTATGACCTTATTATTGTCTTTATTTAAATATTATATATGATCTCAGGAGATGTGTACAGGTTCAAGTTGACAAGAGATGGACTTGTTACGGTTAATACTGAGTGTCAACTTGATTATATTGAAGGATGCAAATTATTGATCTTAGCTGTGTCTGTGAGGGTGTTCACAAAGGAGATTAACATTTGAATCAGTGGGCTGGGAAAGTCACCCTTAATCTGGTTGGGCACCATCCAATCAACTGTCAGCACAGCTGGAATATAAAGCAGACAGAAAAACGTGAAAAGACTAGATTGGCCTAGCCTCCCAGCCTACATCTTTCTCCCATACTGGATGCTTCCTGCCCTCAAATATTGGACTCCAGGTTATTCAGTTTTGGGACTCTGACTGGTTCTCCTTGCTTCTCAGCTTCCACATGGCTTATTGTTGGACCTTGTGATCATATGAGTTAATACTTAATAAACTCCCTTATATATATGTATGTATATTTATATATAGATAGACCTAGCTAGAGAAGTATTAGTTGCATGCATATGTAATTATGTAATTTATATATAGTATTAGTATTGTATTAGTTATATATATATATGTATATACACACACACACACACACATATATATACACACATATTAGTTCCTTCCCTCTAGAGAACCCTGACTAATACAATTATGTTCTATTGTTACTTTCATGTGTGTGTATTTGTGTTAAGGACTCCTAAAATCTACTCTCTTAGCAAAGATTCAATATAATACAATGGGATTTACTGTACTCTTCTTGTAATACATTAAATCTCTAGTTTGCTTATCCTATATAACTTCAAGTTTGTACTCTTTGATCTTTTCCTTTTTCCTTCCCATCCTGATTTCTAGCCATTACTGTCCTAGTATCTGTTTCAAGATAGTCAATTATTTTTAGGTTCCATATACAAGTTAGACAGATCATACTATATATTTTTTTCTGTGTCTGACTTATTTCACTTAGCATAATAATGTTCTTTAGATTCATCTTTTTTTGTCACAAATGGCAGTATCTCCTTTTCTGAAGCTGAATAATATTTCATTATACATTTATGTGTGTTTGAGTTTACATGTGTGTATACACATAAAATTTCTTTATTCTTTCATCTGTCAGTGAACGTTTAGGTTGTTTCCAAAATTTGGCCTTTATTAATGATACTGCAATGATCATGAGGACATAGCTATCTCGACAAGGTGCTGATTTTATTTTTTTGAATACATGCTCAGCTAAAATTCATATAAAACCACAAAAGCTCATAAATATCCAGAACAATCTTGAAAAAGATAATCAAAGATGGAGGCATTACACATTCTAATTTCAAATCATATTACAAAGCTATAGTAACCAAAACAGTATGGTACTGGCTTAAATACAGACACATGGAAATAATCAGAAGCATATAGCATAAACTAACTTTCAAGAAGATCACCAAGAAGACAAAATGGGGAAAGGATAAATAGTCTCTTCAATAAAGAGAAAATTGCATACTCATGTACAAAATAATAAAAATGGACCCTTAGAAAGAAATTTATTCAGAAATAAATTTCTAAATTTATTATATGTAACCAGTTGTGGCAGCTCATGCCTGTAATCCCAACACTTTGAGAGGCTGAAGTGTGCAGATCACTTGAGCTCAGGAGTTTGAGACCCACCCTGGAAACATGGTGAAACCACATCTCTATCAAAAATACAACATCAAAAAAAAATTAGCTGGGTTTGGTGGTGTGTGCCTGTGGTCTCAGCTGTTTGGGAAGCTGAGCAGGAGGATTACTTGAAACTGGCAGACAGATTTCAGTGAGCAGAGATCATGGCACTACACTCCAGCCTGGGCAACAGAGCGAGACCACATCTCAAAAAATTACTAATAAAAATTTTAAAAATAAATTAATTCATAAATCAATGAAAAAATAACAATGCATGTTAGAAAATATTTGAAATTAAATTATAATAAACAGCATATAAAAATTTGAGCACAGGATGTAAATAAAAATTTATAGCTTAAAATGCAACTAGTAAAAAAGTGATGAAAATGTATGACATATGCATATATTACAAAAAGATAAAGAGTAAAATATCACAAAAGAATGCAGACAAAAATTAAATTATAAGGAAAACAGAAGAATATAAGCAAATAGGAGCAAACATCTTAGAGGATAAATAGAGTTAAAAGTTGTTATTAAAAAAGAGAATTGGCTGGGTGCATTTGCTCATGCCTGTAATCCCAGCACTTTGGGAGGACAAGGCAGATGTATCACCTGAGGTCAGGAGTTTGAAGCCAGCCTGAATAACATGGCGAAACCTTGTCTCTACTAAAAATACAAAGGGTTAGCTGGGCGTGGTGGTGGGCACCTGTAATCCCAGCTACTCAGGAGGCCGGGGCAGGAGAATTGCTTCAACCTGGGAGGCAGAGGTTGCAATGAACCAAGATCATACCATTGCACTCCAGCCTGGGCAACAAAGGCAAGACTCTGCTTCGAAAAAAAAAAAAAAAAAAAAAGGAATTGATATACTTCTGGAAAGATTGATAAAAACAAAAAAAGAAGACTCAAAAAGTCAAATATCAGAAATGACAATCTGACATGAGTACATTTCATGTAGATATAGACAAAAAAATTTAAATGCTATATATCTAAATATTTGTAATTGTATTTAAAATTGAGTGCTTAGGAGAATACACATTAAAATGATGCAACCGCCCACCCTCCAGTAAATTGAATAGCTCTAAACCAGCAAGGATGAATCAGATTTATAGTTAAAATATTTTTGACATAAAAAACGTTCTTTCCAGGAATTAATAATAATGTCAAATGTATGCAAAGTCTTCTAGGGACTAGAAAAAAAAATCAGTATCTTAAAGTACTTAAGTAACTTATTTTATGATGTTAGCATAAGCTTTATATCAAAACAAACAAGAAAGTTAAGGGAAAATGGAAAAAAAGCCACTCTTTCATGGACATAAATGCAAAATTTGTTAACAAATGATTAGCAAAACCGATCCCTTAGAGTTGACAGAGGTCATATATCCTGACCAAGTTGATTTTGTTTCAGGAACTGCAGGTGAGTATAGCAGAATTAAGGAGGAACATCAGTCACAACATGGATGAAGAGACATAGTTGCCAACGATATTCAACATCTAGTCACAATTTAAAAAGTGAAAACATTTTCAAATATTTATGAAAATACAAAGCGAGACATTTTTTTCTCTCTCAAGTATCAAGAAAAATAGAATAGCAGAATGGAGTAGAATTTCACCTAATTAGACCAACATATATGTGAAATAAAATGTATGAAAAAAGTAGAACTGTGGAACAGTAAAACATTGTCATTCTTCACAGTAAATAATATTGAGAAAATTGAATATCCATATGAAGAAAATAAAAACAACTTGAACACATTTCTCAGAACATTTTTTGAGATCCAGATGATGGATGGCGTAATTAAAATAGGATATATTATTAAACAAGACAAAAATGCACTAAATATAAAAATAGATTGGTTTTTAATTAAGATAAAACTTTTGTGTATCAAAATATATCATAGAAAAGTTGGAAAAACAAAACACAAGCCAAATTGCAAGACAATACATTTACAATACATGCAATAGAGAATCTATGTGCAGAATCAACAAACACCTACAAATCATTATATAAAGACAGTGAACCCAATAGAAGAAAATGCAAAATAATTAAGAACTTTATAAAAGAGAAAATCAAAATGAGTAACAAACACACTGAGAAATATGAAGAATATGAAAAATGTTCTATATCATTTGTAATGAAGAAAATCTTGAATGAAGACTAAAACCAAAATGATACACATTGTGCTATGATGTATATCTATAACCACGTATATCAATACATCTATATATCATAGTATATTGAGTAACTCTGGAAATATAACATATAGAAACATAACAAAAGAAATAAGCTCAATCACATAATTTCATAGGGTTATGATTTCAGCTATATACAGTGTTATAATGCCTATATTATAAAACAAGAAAAGCGAATATATCTTATTAACACTGTTTTCCTGCAGACATCTTTTTGAAGAAGAAATATGTAAAATTAACATATGCTCACTCTAAAAGACAAATGATGATGAATTATTAGAAGTGATAAAATGTAGCTTTTAATGAAAATAAAAATGTATAGGGCAGTGCTTTTTAATAATCACCATTCTAACTGGCATGAAATAGTACCTCACTGTGGTTTTGATTTGCATTTCTCTATTGACCAGTGATAATGTGTTTTTTTAATATGTTTTTTGGCCGTATAAATATCTTTTAAAAATACAATGTTGAGGAAAAGAAGAACACACAAAAAACGTACTGTAAGATGCCACGTTTTAAAGTATCAAATTGGCAAAACCAAACTTACCTTGTATAAAGTTGCATATTTAGGTGGTTAAAGAAAGTGATTACTAAAAAGGTATACTATAATTATCCCTGTCAAGTAAGTAATTGACATTTGTCAACTGAGGTTTGTCAGAAGGTTTTGGCAGAATTGGGATTTCTGACAATATTTTGTATCTTCAGACAGAAGGTTTTACTTGGGTATTTGATTTAAGATAATTTGTTCACTTGTGCATTTATGTTTTATACTTTTGTCTGAATGCCTTTTTTTCTGGCACAATAAAACTTTTAAAGAACAAAAGAAATAGAATGAAAAATTGGAAGTGTCCAATCCCCCAATAATAAGACACATGTGATAGAATCAAAATGCTTTTCATTGATCATAACCAATGATGTTATTCTGCTAGAGTGTCAACTCTAGATATAAAATTATTAGGGAAAACAATTTTGGGTCTAGTTCTCTTGCAATGTATATGTCTTTGATAAAGAATTTTTGAATGGAAAATAATTTATGGCAGTTACTTTAATTAGAGTCTAATAATAAAAATACAGCCAGCAATTTAAGAGATATATCACACTAACATTTATCAAACTTCTTAAAATAGAAATTCAAAATATGAAAATGTAGTAGTGCAAATAACTTTATTTTTTTAACTATCTGCTATTCTTTTTAATGAAAAAAGAAGAAAATAGAAAAGTAAAAAGGAAATAATAAGGGATGACATATTACCAACTGAAAATAATTGTACTGTAAAATATTTATTAACTTTATTTTTCACTTGGCTACAGAATAAGCCACTAAACTTAATTTGACCTAGAAACTAAATATTGTAAGAGTCCCAACAGCCCTAATTAGTTGAAGAAACTGAACTTTTACCACATAACCTTCAAATCATCTCTTTGAATTCACTCTTTGCTTCTAAATCTTGCTGTTTTCCCAAGTGTTTCATGTGTCTCATTTCATATCATTAATGAAACAACTCAATCAACAAGCCAGGTCTGTACGTGAGTAGATTTAGGCTGAGGAGAAATTAATAGACAAGCACTGCCTTATATACTTTTATTTTCATTAAAAATACATTTTATCACTTCTAATAATTCATTCATTATTTGCCTTTTAGAGTGGTCGCATATTAATTTTAAATATTTCTTCTCCAAAAAGATGTCTGCAGGAAAACAGTGTTAATAAGATATATTCAGCTATCTTGCTTTATAATATAGGCATTATAACACAGTATATACTGGAAGTCATAACCCTTATGACATTATGTAATTGATATTATTTCTTTTATGTTTCTATACATTTTCTTACCAGAGTTACTCAGTATAATAGCATATTTTATGTGGGTATATACATATACACACACACATACATACACACAGACACACACACAAACCAAAGCATGCATATACACATTGTTGAAAGTTTTCGTTGATAAAATGTTAGAGAATATTTAAATTATTTTAACTTATTTTGTTTTCTGTGATTTGAAAGGAACATATGGGTACTACAAACAAGACCCCAAATGGAATCAAAGAATATTGAAGAAACCTTTAATCTTGGTATTCCTTCATCTTCATCTAACTTTTTAAAAAATAAGAAGTAATAAAAGAAAATATCAACCTAATATAGCACAAACCAATAAACTCAATATCTATATTCATTTATTTATGCATGCTTTCATCATTTCAAGTTTCATATATTCAGTTATTAATTAGTTAGCTTATTCATATATTCATGAATTCATTCTTTCAGCACATATTTGCTTGTCACTATGCACCAGTAACTTATAATAGTCTCCATAGAAATAAAATTTTATCATTGACCCACTGAGTTCACAGTCTTCTGTGGGATACTGATCTAAAAACAAATAACTATAGCAGAAACTATACTTTAAATTGCTAATTTTTATTGTAAAATTGTGTGTTATAAGAACATAACACAGATAATCAAGTATGACTTCACTACTTAAATTGAGTATTTAAGGTTAGATAAAAATTGCTCTGATGAAGAAAGAAAATAAAGATTCCTTCTCTACAGAAAGAATAAGACACAAAGCATGATGGCATTGTCTAGGGGTACAGTAAATTCAGAAACTACAAGGGAAGAGTGAAGTACCCAGAAAATCTTAAGTAGCTCTTGACATTGGAAAGATAGAGCAATCCTCAATCACATAATTCAAAATAAAATCACACAAAGTTGAAGTAAAACTATAAGGGATTCAAATATTTCTCTATTTTTCTGAAATGACCACATGAATATTTTCTTGAAGTACCCAGTATGAATTTTTTTCTAGTGGAAATTCTGGTTTCCTTGCTTTGATGGTCTTTTAGGCATATATTCAATATCTATAATACTGAAATTGTGGTGAATAATAAATAAATATTCTACTCAATATGTTGAAATTCTACTTGTAAGAACTTAGTTTACATTCATTATAACTGCATATCTGCAGTGAAAATATGTAGAAATGAAATATTTCAAGGCTTCAGTTATTTTAACTTTAACTTAAATAGCACTAATAGATTTCTTTAACACCTATTTTAAAGAAATAAGCTACTTTCAATTTGTATTTTGTTTCAAAACCACTCTTCTTCTATAATATCAGTCAAATAAAATGTAAAATTTTGATACTTATTCAGATAGTTTTTTGATGTAATTGTGGATATTTTTCTATAAAATTGGTCAAATAATTTTACTTTTATGTAACGAAAGGTTTTTAATTACACCAATTTGTATAAGTCTACACCAACATGAAGTCACAAGAACTTCCATAATTAATCAGGTTATACAGCTTTCTCATTCCATTACGTGAAACATGGTTCTGTTATTTGTGTATCATGCCCTGTACAGGACTCTCTCTGACTTAATGAAGTTATGCTTAGTCACTTATGAGGAATAAGAATTTGATATTTGTTTCAGTTTATTTTTTTTCCTGATTTGAACAGAAAGTAAGTAGACTATTTCATACATATTTTAATCATACGGTATTTGTTTAAAAACTTAGAGGAGACTAGATTTGATAAGAATGTATCTTTTTAAATACATTTCTCAAAATTTTATAATTTTGCCTTGCTAAATATAAATAATTTTGAGAAGGTAAAATGATGTCATAGACATCGAGAATATATCAGACAGATAGCTACATATCTTAATATATAAGCTGCCCAAACAGAGAAAACAGTATTTTACGTAATTAAGCATCTTAATTTCTTGACTTTTCAGTCTCCAAGACATAAATACATAAAAGGTGCTTTTGGTATTCCTAATTAAAAGGAATTGGTGCTTATATAAATGAGACCTTTAGCTATTAACTTAAAAAAACATTGTGAATAGGAGGTCACTCATGATTTGTCTCTCTGCTTGTCTATTGTTAGTGTATAGAAATGCTTATGATTTTGCACATTGATTTTGTATCCTGAGACTTTGCTGAAGTTATCAGCTTAAGGAGTTTTTGAGCTGAGATGATGGGGTTTTCCAAATATACAATCATGTCATCTTCAAACAGAGACAATTTGACTCCCTCTCTTCTTATTTGAATATGCTTTATTTCTTTCTTTTGCCTGATTGCCCTGGACAGAGCTTCCAACACTATGTTGAATAGGAGTGGTGAGAGAGGGCATCATTGTCTTGTGCTGGTTTCCAAAGGGAATGGTTCTAGCTTTTGCCCATTCAATATGATATTGGCTATGGGTTTGTCATAAATAGCTCTTATTATTTTGAGACATGTTTCATCAATACATAGTTTTTTGAGAGTTTTTATCATGAAAGAGTGTTGGATTTTATCGAAGGCCTTTTCAGCATCTATTAAGGTAATCACATGACTTTTGTCATTGGTTCTGTTTATGTGATGGATTACATTTAGTGATTTGTGTATGTTGAACCAGGCTTGCATCCCAGGGATGAAGCTGACGTGATCGTGGCAGATAAATTTTTTGATGTGCTATCTATCTGACAAAGGGCTAATATCCAGAATCAATAAGGAACTTAAATAAATTTACAAGAAAAAAAAAATCAAAAAGTGGGCAAAGGATAAGAACAGACATTTCTCAAAACAAGACGTTTATGTGGCCAACAAACATAAGAAAAAAAGCTCATCATCACTGGTCATCACAGAAATGCAAGTCAAAACCACAGTGAGATACAATCTCACACCATTTAGAATGGCAATCATTAAAAAGTCTGGAAACAACAGATGGTGGTGAGAATGTTGAGAATTAGGAATGCTTTTACACTATTGGTGGGAGTGTAAATTAGTTCAACCACTATAGAAGGCAGTGTGGTGATTCCTCAAGGATCTGGAACCAGAAATACCATTTGACCCAGCAATCCCATTACTGGGTATATACCCAAAGTATTATAAATCATTCTACTATAAAGACACATGCACACATATGTTTATTGCAGCACTATTTACAATAGCCAACACTTGGAACACACCCAAATGGCTATCAGTGATAGACTGGATAAAGAAAATGTGGCACATATACACCATGGGATACAATGTAGCAGTTAAAAAAGAATGAGTTCATGTCCTTTGCAGGGACATGGGTGAAGCTGGAAACCATCATCCTCAGCAAACTAACACAGAAACAGAGAACCAAACACCACATGTTCTTGTTCATAAGTGGGAGCTGAAAAATGACAACACATGGACACAGGGAGGGGAATATCACACACTGGGGCCTGTCAGTAGGTTGGCGGACAGGGGAGGGAGAGCACTGGGACAAATACCTAATGCACTCAGGGCTTAAATCCTAGGTGATTTTTAGGGTTGATAGGTACAGCAAACCACCATGTCACATATATACCTATGTAACAAACCTGCACATTCAGCACATGTATCCCAGAAATTAAAGTAAAACAGAAAAAAAAAAAAAAATGAGGGTTTCCTGAAAGCTAATAATAACCAGGATAAAGTAATCAGGGTAACATGTAACAACCATATTATAACACAATCTTTCAGAAGCAGGAAGACAGTGGTTCGTCTTTTGATAAGAATGGTAGAAAATTTAGCATCTGTGTCTGTATCTACACACACAGAAGAGAAAAAAATGCCTGTTTTCTATAATTGGATTCCTGTCCCTTGAAGTTGAAAAAAAATAAAAAGTAGAATTGACCCATCTCCTGCTTTCTATCATTCCCTAGTATTACTACACACAACCCAATTATGAAAGCACTGGTTGAGTACCTAGATACTGAAGCTTGAACTTTTGAACCTGAGTGAGACTTTAAACCTCATAAAGTGAAATGTTTGTGTGTGTGCTTGTACTGACACACAGCCACCGCCCTCCACCCGCCCCCCCAACACACACACAATAAAGAATAGAAGTTAGAATTTCTGGAAGGCTAATATTTAAATATGAATTATTATAACTAATAAGAGCTAAGTTTTTAGCCCTTCTCAGTCCCAGGTCTTAAAAGAAATATGAAGGTTATCTGTTCTTAGCCTCTTCACTGTACTTCATGAACAATGGTCTCCACCTTCCTTCTAGAATCATAAAATAGACACAGCAAGCTGCCTGTATTATTCCATTTTCACACTGCTATAAAGACATACCTGAGACTGGGTAATTTATCAAGAAAAGAGATTTAATAGATTCACAGTCCTGCATGGCTGGGGAGGCCTCAGGAAATTTACAATCATGGCAGAAGAGGCAGAGTCAGGTCTTACATGGTGGCAGGAAAGAAAGAAAGGAGTGAGTAGCAAAGAGGGAAGAGTCCCCAGTAAAACCATCAGATCTCATGAGAACTCACTCACTGTCACAAGAAGAAAATGGAGGGAACTGCCCTCATGATCCAATCACTTCCCACCAGGTCTCTCCCTAGACATGTGGGGATTATAGGCATTACCATTTAAAATGAGACTTAGGTGGGGACACAAAGCCTAACCTTATCACTGCCATTAATCTTACAATCACAATCCAGTTCACAAAAACTCTCAAAGACGGTGAACTTTACAGCTTCCTCATCAGGAAGCTTATGATACAGCTTTCCAGTTAATCAGTGATGATGAGATAATTGGAAATTATTGACAATTATATTTACAAAATTATAAAGGCATCTTCTTTTATTTTCTTTACATTTAAAAATGTATTTATCTTAACAGAATTTGTCTCATGTTTCTAAATTTCCTACTTATCACAGAATAATGCTAGGCTTATTCTGGTTTTTCTTTCTCATTTTCTTTTCTTGTAATATGTGTTCATCATTGGCTAGAATATAACCGATTTGTAATGTTTCCTTGTCACTACACATATGATTGTGATGTGGATAGAATCTTGTTTTTCTATGCTTATATATGGTTAGTTCAAAAACATTATTAAACGTGTTTTATATTTCCTTATGATTATGGTGTTGAGCACTGAAAAATAAATAGCATAATTAAAAGCCAAGCAGCCTCTTATTTCATGGAAAAAATATTGAAATAGAGCAGTGGAAAAAATTGGTATGAACATATTGCTTTTAAGTCACTGGAGTAAAGGTAAAAGGTATCAAAATGAGTTTATTGTGTCTTAAGACCAGTGTGTTTAGAGAACAATCTAAGGTTAAGGCCAATAACTGGATGAATAAATTGAGAAAGCACAAATATTTGTATTAAAAATAGTAGTATGTGAAAAGGAGCAAAATAAAGCTCTCATAATCTCAGAATAGCAGCACAAGTACGGGGAAACTAGGAAGAATGTGAACTAAGCAAATACATAGAATGTGAGTAGAATGTAGGGAGAAACCAATCAAAGCAATGCAGTATTTGATAAAGGCAATTTTTTTAACTTATTAAGAAAATCATTGATTAGGAAGTAAAGAAGGTGTAATGAATTTTATTAAATAAAATACAGAAATTGCTTAGAAAACAATACTACTATTAATTTTTAATTTTTATAGGATTTGGATTTGATTATGAACACAATATTTATAAACCAACAACAACGAAAAGAAAGGAGTGGAGACTTGAAAAGAGGAAAGTTTTCAAACAGATAGAAGGACAAAGGATATGGATCACTCATTTATAGGCCAGTCTAAAAGAAGAACATTAGCTTCCTTCTTAGAAACAGAACAGAACAATATGTTTGTGTGAATGGTAAGGTTATAAAACTGAATTAGTTGTAACTTTAGGGACATGCTGTAATTGCAAAAATGACCACAAATCATTCCTTTTTATCCAAGCCTTTTGGTTGTTTCCTACACACTGAATCTGTGCAGGTCATGGGACTTTCTTTGGTCAATAGGACATCAGCAAATATAACACAAGCAGAGAGTGACAAGAACTGTATGCTGGGTCTTGACGATATTGGAAAGCTAAGAACAAGTATGAGCATAAAATGAGATAGTATGCTGGAGGATGAGAGGTCAACTGGAGCAGATTTGAGTCTGCCAGACTACATTCAGCCTGGCCCTGCCTGTCCTGGCAGTTGACTACAGATGCTTTAACCATCCTCAGTTGTGATCAGCTGAACCTGAACCAGACCAGAAGGTGTGCCTATGTGAGGCTAGCCCAGATTTCCAGATTGCAAAATTGTGACCTCAAGAAATGGTCATTGCTTTAAATATTTTGCAGCAAAAGCTAACTTATTTAAGCATTAAAATGAATTATTCTGAATGTGGTTAAGTAAATAAATGATCTATAATTCCCAATCTTATCCTCATGTTCTCTACACATGGTTACAACATGGGTGAAAACCAAAAATTGATAGGAAGCTCCTGACACTTTGTCTATTGTTAAGGGTGACAAAGGCCTATGAACATTTTAGTGACACAGAGTTACTGCTTAAAAGAATGCTCTGGAGCCTGCTGTGCAAATCAAACATATCATCTGAACATACCTGCTGACTCCTCTCCATCTGGAAGTCATGCAACAAAAAATGTACCTTTGTTCAGAGAGCAGGAATCTCTTTCCTATCCCAATTTGAAACAGAAAAAGACAAGTATGTCACAGCACACCTTGATGCTAGCCTTTGCCAGCAGCTCCAGGTGGAAAAGTTAGACTCTAATTGTTAAGAATTTTATACTCTTTGAAAGCAGGCTGTTCTTTAATGAGAGTCATGGGTACTGAAAAAGAAACTCACTTTGCATCTTTTTACTTTTTTTTGCAATGGGGTTAGGACTATTAATGATATATGCAACAAGTAATTCAACTCCTTTAGAATAGTTAAGGGATGGAGGAAATAAATTAAGAACAATTTTATTTTCAATGATATTTGAGGTGCACAAGAGGATATAACCTCTAAAGAAATTTTAGAATTGAAGAAACGAAATGAAAGGATAAATTATTGAACAACTGAGGCAGCATTTTGGAAATTCATTTTTCCTTAGAGTTAAGTTTTCCTCTTGTGTGAGAAGATAAATTCACCACTGTTCTGATTTGTCAATCACTAGAATCAGAGTAGTATATGAAATACAGCAATGATTTGTAACAGGTCAGAGACTGTAAAACACAGTGATTAAAAGATAATTCATAGAATGAAATTAATATAATAAAATAATATCTGTTCACTGCTAGGTATGTGATTTTTCAGATTTTCTAAACTTATTTGTGCCTATTTTATTATTTGTAAAATAGCATAAACAGAAACATTTGCTTAGTAAGATTCTGTTACCATTTATTTATTATTTATTCATTATTTATTTATTTATATAAATTTATGAGAGACAAGCATAATTTTGTTAATGGGTAAATTTGTTAAGGGGTAATGCACAGATTGCGTAGTGGTGAACTCAGAGGTTTTAGGGTATTCATCCTTCAAAAAAAACATACATAGTACCCATTAAGTAATTTCTTGTCTTCCATTCCCACTCCCTCCCACCCTTCTGAGTCTCCATTGCCTAACATTCTCTATGCCCGTGTGTAGATATTATTTAGCTCCCATTTTTAAGTGAGAGCATGTAGTATTTGCTTCCTGTGTCTAGTTGTTTCACTTAAGGTGATGGCCTCCAGTTCCATCCCTGTTGTAGCAAAGTAATAATTTCATTCTTTTTTAAGGGTGAATAATATTCCATTATACATATATACCACTTTTTCTTTATGCCACCAGTTGTTGATGGACATGTTAGTTGATTGCATATCTTTGCTATTGTGAATAGTACTTCAATAAACATACAAACATACAAGTACAGGTATCTTTTCGATATAATAATTTTGGGGGGGAGGTAAACACCCAGTAGTAGAATTCCTGAATCAAATATCAGTTGGGAGTTGAGATTATGCATGCAAATGTCTTAGCTCAGTTCATGATGCAAGAAAAGCATTTAACTAAAATTTTATCTTTTGGAGAAGTATTGTTGATAGTTATTATATTCCCAAATTTAAAAATGTAAGGAGTGATTTAAGATCCATATACATTATTTCTACAAATATCAATTTACATGTTATATATAAATTCGTTAAATAAGGTATTAAGTGTAACTGTTGACAATGATGTTACAATTTTAAAATCAATTTTAATAAATTTTTCTGCTAATTTTATGTCTTAATCAAATTCTGAAAGCAAAAAGCAGTCGTATTTTCTCATCACTGATTTGCTTGTTCTTAAGGTGAAGCAATAAGATGACATAGTTATAATGTACTGATGCATTGAGTATACAAAGGGAACTAGTGTTGCTCTGTCCGATATTTGGGCAGAATTATTAATTAGGATTAGATAAATTTTAACTCCTAGCCAAATTTCTACTTGGAATTAGTGTGCCTCTATCTGATATTTGGGCAGAATTAATGGTTAGGATTAGATAAATTTTAACTCCTAGCCAAATTTCTATTTGTCATCTCATTTTCATTGAGGAAGGAAGCCTATTAGAGATTTTACAATGTAGCAACAATTTTAATTCTTAAAATTCAGAAATATCTGTAAGATGGAAGAACATGATCAATGAAAATTCAGCTGATCACTAAAGTGTGACAGTGAAGTATTGGAGCTGGCTCACACTGTGTCACAAGGACCGATCGTGCTCATCTTTTCCCAAGTCCAGGTTATATGGCATCATCTTAGTAACTTAACATTAACCAAAATGAGAGTATTTACACCTTGAAAGTTGGCAAATTACAAATCTCTGAGGGCAAATTTCTAAATGGATCTGAAAGCCAACAAATTGTCTTCACAGAGCCCATGAAAGAAAGTTTATCATATAGGAATACTGACTATACACCGTGAGCCATGGAAGTTGAAGTGGATCAGTGATTTCTTTGTACCACAGAGCAGCTGATCTACCAACATGAACCAGAGTGTGCATTCTAGCAAAACCGGGAGCTGTGAGTTTGTGTGGGTGTGTGCGAATGTGTGTGTATGTGAATGTGTGTGTATACTGAAATAAATATGGAAACAAACTCTTAACATTTCAGTACCATAGCAGCCTTGCTATTGAAATACATCCTCAACTAGTCTTACAACCACCAATGAACTTAACCCTGAAAAAAAGTTTCCCATTTTATGAAGCCTGGGAAACCTCAAATATCATGAGTTTTGATAGTGTGATTGGAGTAAATCAGTAGAAATTTGCCCTTCAAAGGAGACATAAATCCTTGCAGGGAAAGATATACCAGCTGTTGTGTCACTCAACAAAAATCTGTAAAGAGTAGGAGTGCTGTGAGACAATTCAGTGAACTAGAGTCTCATTCAAAGGTGTATATCCCAGCAATGGCAGAGTTTGAAAGTAAACAATGGCAGCACAGATGAACTTATGGGTGCAGTTAAGATGTCTTTGGGAGTTGTAACAAATACTCTTATTTATGGTGTAGGATATCTACATGGATACACACTTTTGGAGAACAATATTTGATCCATTATGAAAGCAAAATTAGAGTACTGATATTAATAATATCTTTTCCCCCCAAATACTAGTGAGGTCTTTAGTTATCCAGGTTACATTGGGGTGATTAAAAAAGTAAATCAGGATAGCATAAATCTAATAATGAATTGTTTCTTAACTAACTAATGTTGATACTGTTTAGGTTTTGAACTTTAATAGTCCTAAAAATCGTTTATATATTTTAAATTTCATAGGATAAATAACTGCTACGATATGCACACATAGACATACACAAATACACATACATGTAAGACAAAATAGTTCTCTTTAGCTCTGTCTCTGAAGCTGTTAATACATTTTATAGGATTAGCTAATATAATATAGGCTTATAAATATAAAGAATCACACATAAAATCAAGAGTGTATCTCATCATTGTATGTATGTTATGCCAGCAGATACATAATATTTTTCATACAAAATAAAAATTTTAATATTTTTATCCTTAAAAGATAATCAAAGAGGAAGTTTGGGTTGTTATTTTTTAGGTAATAAGAGCCCGATGGTTGGTATTAAACATTTACTCTTGGGTGTTCAATGTGATATCAAGGAATAAGAAAGCAAAGGGCCGTGTCTTTCAAAGAAAAAGCAAGGTTGAGTATGTCCATGCAACAGTAGGGTAAGTCTACTTAAGGGATCTCATTTGTGCTGAGTGCTACATTAAAATCTTCAGGGTTAAATTAACCTCCTAGCTGGAAAAAGACACACAACAAACTTGTTGTTTAAACAAGAAATATACAGAAACATTGTAGTAATAAAGACTGAACTTCTCTCAAAATAATAGTTTAGTTTACTTTTTTGAAGAGACAAAAAATTTTTTTCTCCACTACATCTGAATCTCAAAGTACTCTATTGGAATCTGCTCCAACTCACCACTAAAGATGCTATTTAATTAAACCTGTAATGTTAGTAGACCCTTATGTAGGAATTCACTGCCTAAATATGTGTCTTAATATTTCTAGACCAGTTTTATGTGATATTTTGTGAAAGTCAATTATCTGTGTCACTTTGTACTTTAATTAAGTGTTTTCATGTAGAAATACCTAATAAGCATATTGTGTGAACTAGCTTGTTGCTAGGAGTTACTATTTAGTTCAATAAATAATTTTTCCTTACCATTTTACTTTCATTAAAAACTTATTTAGAATTTATCTTCATATTTTTATGACATCAGTGTAAATAGTGGTTAGGTTTCAGGAAAATGATTTTCAGATAAACAGGCTTTTTAAAATTATTTTCACTTTGTCACTCATGTAAGTCATTGACTCCTTCCTTCCTCAGTCCTATGGCTATCCCAGGGACTCTCTTTCAAATACCCAGTTTCCTTTCCTGTAATGAAATGATGATATGGTTTGGCTGTGTTTCCATGCAAATCTCATCTTGAATTCCCACATTAGTGGGAGGAACCTGGTGGAAGTTAACTGAATCATGGGGGGGGCAGGACTTTCCCATGGCATTTTGGTGATAGTGAATAAGTCTCATGAGATGTGATGATTTTTAAAAAGGGGAGTTTCCCTGCACAAGCTCTCTCTTTTTGCTTGATGCCATACATGTAAGACGTGGCTTGCTCCTCCTTGCCTTCTGCTGTGATTGTGAGGCCTCCCCAGACATGTGGAACCACGAGTCCATTAAACCTCTTTTTTTTTTTTCTCCAGTCTTGGGTATGTCTTTATTAGCAGTGTGAAAATCGACTAATGCACATGCATAAGAAGTACAGGTTTAACACTCATTATTTATCTTTTCATTTTTAGTTTAATATTTTTATTAAAAATATAACAAATAATGTTCAGTAGTTTTCAAACAAATTAAATTTTTGTTTGGGAAGAATTTTTTACATGTAAAAATGTCAATGTAATTTATTAGTGATAATCTGCCCCACCCACAGAGGGGGTGGTTAGAGGATTTTTATTAAAGTGTTATTATCTTCATAAAGATATTTCTCAACTTGAAAGCAGTGGTGAGACCAGGTATAGTGAAACACAAAGAGGGAAGAAAGATTCCTCATACCACTGTAGAACTGATAGAAGTGTGGATTAGTTCAGGTCCCAAATCTGAAATGAGTGAAGCCTGGATATAGGTGGCAGATTTATGTGAGTGGAGAGGAACCCATATAGTGGATGCATTACCAAATGAATGCTTTGAAATCTAGGTACCCTTTTCTTCAGCTGCCAGTAGTTTTGGATGCTGAAGAATGAAATTTCCTGGGTTAGTTTCCTTCTGAAAAGAGTTTATAGATCTCACATTTATGGCTATGCCCACCTGTGGGATGACTAACTGAGCTGGAAGTACAAAAATCTCTTCTCCATTGCCTCAATTCATGACAACTCTAAAGGACCATCAACATTCAAGCAAGAATTTGGATTATCTGAGAACTTTTACTGGGATTGAGTTGCAGGTCAATGTTCCTCTTTCTCTGAAAGCACTCCCCAGTACACTTTCTGCTAGCTAGTACACATCTCAAAGTCAGTTTCCTAGGTATTCTAACCTAAGTGAGTCCAGGAAGAGGAAACAGAAAAACTCATGCTAGATTGGCCAAGAAAGAGGTCAGATTTGAAATGATCTTTCAGTTTTGAGTTTTTATCTAAATCAGACGTTGTCAGATACCAGGATTAGAAGTTAGTACAACATTGGGATTAAGCATATCATTAAACAATTCCTTAAATATATTTTACAAAGGCAATTGATACTTCATTTATTAACCTGAGGCAGTGACTATTAGGAAAAATTAAATGAGGAATTATTGGGCCTGTGATAGTTACAGTCTAGGAGATCAGGTTTCTGCACAAATAATAGAAGATATTAAATCTAAAATAAATAGCAGTGGGGTCAGAGAAACGAATACTTTTTTACTTTCCACATATTATTAAAAATCATGTGATATTTGTTTTTCTGTATTTAGTTTACCACTTAACATAATGTTCTACAGTTCCAGCCATGCTGTGGGAAATGACAGGAATTCATTCTTTTATATGACTGAATAATACAGTCCATTGTGTATATATACAACATTTTCTTTATCTACTCATGCATTGATAGACACTTACATTGATTTCACATCTTGACTACTGTGAATAGTACATGGAGACAGAAAATAGAAAGACCAGGTTACCAGAGGCTGAGAAGGGTAGGGAAGGGTGGAGATAAAGGGAAGATGGTTAATGGTTCAAAAATACAGTTAAATAGAAGGAAATCAATATGGTGTTTAGTAGCATAATAGGGCTTTTCTAGTTAACAATAATTTATATTATATTTCAAAACAACTAAAAGAGTTGAATTGGAACTTTCCTTTTTTTTTATTATACTTTAAGTTATAGTGTACATGTGCACAACATGCAGGTTTGTTATATATGTATACTTGTGCCATGTTGTTGTGCTGCACCCATCAACTCGTCAGCACCCATCAACTCCTCATTTACATCAGGTATAACTCCCAATGCCATCCCTTCCCCCTCCCCCTCCCCATAATAGGCCCTGGTGTGTGATGTTCCCCTTCCCAAGTCCAAGTCATCTCATTGTTAAATTCCCACCTATGAGTGATAACACGCAGTGTTTGGTTTTCTGTTCTTGCGATAGTTTGCTGAGAATGATGGTTTCCAGCTGCATCCATGTCCCTACAAAGGACACGAACTCATCCTTTTTTATGGCTGCATGGTATTCCACAGTGTATATGTGCCACATTTTCTTAATTCAGTCTGTCACTGATGGATATTTGGGTTGATTCCAAGTCTTTACTATTGTGAATAGTGCCACAATAAACATGTGTGTGCATGCGTCTTTATAGCAGCATGATTTATAATCCTTTGGGTATATACCCAGTAATGGAATGGATGGGTCATATGGTATTTCTAGTTCTAGATCCTTGAGGAATCGTCATACTGTTTTCCACAATGGTTGAACTAGTTTACAATCCCACCAGCAGTGTAAAAGTGTTCCTATTTCTCCACTTCCTCTCCAGCACCTGTTGTTTCCTGACTTTTTAATGACTGCCATTCTAAATGGTGTGAGATGGTATCTCATTGTGGTTTTGATTTGCATTTCTCTGATGGCGAGTGATGACGAGCATTTTTTCATGTGTCTGTTGGCTGTATGCATGTCTTCTTTTGAGAAATGTCTGTTCATATCCTTTGCCCATTTTTTGATGGGGTTGTTTGGTTTTTTCTTGAAAATTTGTTTCAGTTCGGCCGGGCGCGGTGGCTCAAGCCTGTAATCCCAGCACTTTGGGAGGCCGAGATGGGTGGATCACGAGGTCAGGAGATCGAGACCATCCTGGCTAACACAGTGAAACCCCGTCTCTACTAAAAAATACAAAAAAAAAAAAAAAAAAGAAAAAAAAAAAAAAACTAGCCGGGTGAGGTGGCGGGCGCCTGTAGTCCCAGCTACTCGGGAGGCTGAGGCAGGAGAATGGCGTAAACCCGGGAGGCGGAGCTTGCAGTGAGCCGAGATCTGGCCACTGCGCTCCAGCCTGGGCGACAGAGCAAGACTCTGTCTCAAAAAAAAAAAAAAAAAAGGAAATTTGTTTGAGTTCTTTATAGGTTCTGGATATTAGCCCTTTGTTAGATGAGTAGATTGCAAAAATTGTCTCCCATTCTGTAGGTTGCCTGTTCACTCTGATGGTAGTTTCTTTTTGCTGTGCAGAAGCTCTTTAGTTTAATTAGATCCTATTTGTCAATTTTGGCTTTTGTTGCCACTGCTTTTGGTGTTTTAGACGTGAAGTCCTTCCCCATGCCTATGTTCTGAATGGTATTGCCTAGGTTTCCTTCTAGGGTATTTATGGTATTAGGTCTAACATTTAAGTCTCTAATCCATCTTGAATTAACTTTTATATAAGGAGTAAGGAAAGGATCCAGTTTCAGCTTTCTACTTATGGCTAGCCAATTTTCCCAGCACCATTTATTGAATAAGGAATCCTTTCCCCATTTCCTGTTTTTCTCAGGTTTGCCAAAGATCAGATGGCTGTAGATGTGTAGTATTATTTTTGAGGGTTCTGTTCTGTTCCATTGGTCTATATCTCTGTTTAGGTACCAGTACCATGCTATTTTGGTTACTGTAGCCTTGTAGTATAGTTTGAAGTCAGGTAGCGTGATGCTTCCACCTTTGTTCTTTTGGCTTAGGATTGTCTTGGCAATGTGAGCTCTTTTTTGGTTCCATATGAACTTTAAAGCAGTTTTTTCCAATTCTGTGAAGAAAGTCATTGGTAGTTTAATGGGGATAGCATTGAATCTATAAAATACCTTGGGCAGTATGGCCATTTTCACAATATTGATTCTTCCTATCCATGAGCGTGATATGTTCTTCCATTTGTTTGTGTCCTCTTTTATTTCACTGAGCAGTGGTTTGTAGTTCTCCTTGAAGAGGTCCTTTACATCCCTTGTTAGTTGGATTCCTAGGTATTTTATTCTCTTTGAAGCAATTGTGAATGGAAGTTCATTCATGATTTGGCTCTCTGTTTGTCTGTTGCTGGTATATAAGAATGCTTGTGATTTTTGCACATTAATTTTGTATCCTGAGACTTTACTGAAGTTGCTTATCAGCTTAAGGAGATTTTGGGCTGAGATGATGGGGTTTTCTAGATATACAATCATGTCATCTGCAAACAGGAACAATTTGACTTCTTCTTTTCCAAACTGAAACCTTTATTTCTTTCTCTTGCCTGATTGCTCTAGCCAGAACTTCCAACACTATGTTGAATAGGAGTGGTGAGAGAGGGCATCCCTGTCTTGTGCCACTTTTAAAAGCGAATGTTCCAGTTTTTACCCATTCAATATGATATTGGCCATGAGTTTGTGATAAATAGCTCTTATTATTTTAAGATATGTTCCATCAATACCAAATTTATTGAGAGTTTTTAGCATGAAGGGCTGTTGAATTTTGTCGAAGGCCTTTTCTGCATCTATTGAGATAATCATGTGTGTTTGTCTTTGGTTCTATTTACATGCTAGATTACATTTTTTTTTTATTTGTATATGTTGAACCAGTCTTGAATCCCAGGGATGAAGCCCACTTGATTATGGTGGATAAGCTTTTTGATGTGCTGCTGGATTCAGTTTGTCAGTATTTTATTGAGGTTTTTTTGCAGCGATGTTCGTCAGGGATATTGGTCTAAAGTTCTCTTTTTTTGTTGTGCCAGGTTTTAGTATCAGGATGATGTTGGCCTCAAAAAATGAGTTAGGGAGGATTCCCTCTTTTTCTATTGATTGGAATAGTTTTAGAAGGAATGGCACCAGCTCCTCCTTGTACCTCTGGTAGAATTCAGCTGTGAATCCATCTGGTCCTGGACTTTTTTTGGTTGGTAGGCTATTAATTATTGCCTCAATTTCAGAGCCTGCTATTGGTCTATTCAGGGATTCAGCTTCTTCCTGGTTTAGTCTTGGGAGAGTATAAGTGTCCAGGAAATTATCCATTTCTTCTAGGTTTTCTGGTTTATTTGCCTAGAGGTGTTTATAGTATTCTCTGATGGTAGTTTGTATTTCTGTGGGGTCGGTGGTGATATCCCCTTTATCATTTTTTATTGTGTCTGTTTGATTCTTCTCTCTTTTCTTCATTAGTCTTGCTAGTAGTTTATCGATTTTGTTGATCTTTTCAAAAAATCAGCTCCTGGATTCATTGATTTTTTTGGAGGGTTTTTTGTGTCTCTATCTCCTTCAGTTCTGCTCTGATCTTAGTTATTTCTTGCCTTCTACTAGCTTTTGAATGTGTTTGCTCTTGCTTCTCTAGTTCTTTTAATTGTGATACTAGGGTGTCAATTTTAGATCTTTCCAGCTTTCTCTTGTGGGCATTTAGTGCTATAAATTTCCCTCTACACACTGCTTTAAATGTGTCCCAGAGATTTTGGTATATTGTATCTTTGTTCTCATTGGTTTCAAAGAACATTTTTATTTCTGCCTTCATTTCGTCATGTACCCAGTAGTCATTCAGGAGCAGGTTGTTCAGTTTCCATGTAGTTGAGTGGTTTTGATTGAGTTTCTTAGTCCCGAGTTCTAGTTTGATTGCACTGTGGTCTGAGAGACAGTTTGTTATGATTTCTGTCTTTTACATTTGCTGAGGGGTGCTTTACTTCCAACTCTGTGATAAATTTTGGAATAAGTGTGATGTGGTGCTGAGAAGAATGCATATTCTGATGATTTGGGGTGGAGAGTTCTGTAGATGTCTATTAGGTCCGCTTGTTGCAGAGTTGAGTTCTATTCCTGGATATCCTTGTTAACTTTCTGTCTCGTTTCCTACTATAAAGATATGATAAATATTTGAAGTAAGAGGTTTCTTGCCTAGAAGATCAGAGGTTGCCTGCAGTTTCAATGGCCCTGTGTGAAAGTGATAGTAGATAAGGTTTGAGGGAGAGGAAGATATCTCTTTGTCTGAATGCTGGATAAACATTTCTGTATTAACTTGGAATTGATTGGCTAGAATACGAGATGACAAGAGATGCTGTGGAAGGAAAATCACTGGTTACTTCATTTGCTGTGGGAGCTGACATTAAAGTTCAGTATTTAACAATATGTTATCTAGAGTTGGGAAAGCTGAAACTGCAATTCTTACCCTCCTGTTGGGAGACACATAGGACAATTGCCAGGAACTCAAATGAAATACCCCCTACTTCTTAATTTAAAAGTTGTCTTCTCCTTCTTTAAAATATGTTTGTATTATATGTAGGAACAAAAAACCAAATAACACATGTTCTCATTTGTATGTGGGAACTAAACATTAAGTACTCGTGGACACAAAGAAGAGAGAAATAGGTACTAAGGCCTACTTAAGGGTAGAGGGTGGAAGGAGAGTGAGGATAAAAAACTATCAGGTATTGTGCTTATCACTTGGCTGACAAAATAATCCGTACACCAAATCTGCACAACATGCAATTTATCTATACAATAAACCTGCACATGTACTGTGAACCTAAAATAAAAATCTAACAAATTGATAAAATATCATAAAATAGTTTACAGAAGACTGTGCCTTGGGTACCAACAAAATAACGCCCAGTCAGCAGTAATAATGGAAACAGTTTCTGGTTTTACTCTCTGCTATGGCTGGGAGCTTTGGAGAAAGAGACAGAGAGACCACCAGTTTGTGGTCAAGACCTGCAAAATTTAGGCACCATTTATTTCTATATTCGTAGCCACTTCTTGCTAAATGTCTGGAAAAGTCCACTTTTTTTTCTGTCAGCATAAGTTAAGGAGTCTCAAGTGTGGTTATGGAGCTGACTTTTTCTTTTGTATAGTTCATTTTTTCTTCTCTACACCTGACTCCTAGAATATATTGTGTCTGATTTTTACGTAACAGTGAAATGTCACCATTTACATGATGTGTACCACATTTATGCTTCATTAACATGTAAAAAATATAACCTGTGTCAGGTTACCATTACTATACATTCTGTTTAAATTCTATACTTTAATTGAAAAACATGTTCATCTTATACATAATTCATACTGTAATTTTTAGCTCTTTGCCCATACACATATATACCATAAATATATCTCCCAAATTAAAAGAAAACACTGGAACTTAATTTACACTATCTTATTGCAAAAAAAAAGTGTGATCAAGGATAAAACATTTCAAGAACTAATATATACCTTAATTGACATGCTAAAGCTATTAGAACTGAATTAAAACATATGGATTCTAAGCTTTTAAATGGCCTGTAAGACACAGACCCAGGAACCCATTTCAAGCAAAATTGAAAGCAACCATTCTGAAGTTAAGAACAGTAGTAGTTTAACAGCTCCCAATAATGTCTCTTTGGAACAAGGCAATTAACTGCCACATCCAACGAAAATTGCCATGGGAATTTAGGTAGGTACAGTGTAATTAACTAAATTAGAAGTAATGGAAATGTTACACTTAAGCAGTAGTAAGAGTGCATAGAGATTTGATACACTGTGATAGTTTGTGGTCCATTTGAACTCCTACATACAATTAAAAGACATTTCTTCTAAAAAGATCAAGGGATTTTTATCAGAGAAAATCACTGCTGCTTGCCAGCTCTTTTCCTAATGAGCTTTAAAATGTCTATTTTGTACATGTGCCAATTGGCCCCATTTTGCCTTTAGGCAGGTGGCTGATGCCATGCTCATGTCACTCCTAACAGTGTTGCAGTGGGAAGTGACATCGTCCTTTCAATCTAGTCCCAGATCCAAACTCTTGAAGTTAGTAAGTTAGTAAATTTCCACTAGGTCCAAAGGAAATGACATTCAGGATCTTAGTTAGACAGCAAAAGATATTAACATTAAGTTAAATTTAGTTTCAAGTAAAATTTTTTTTTTTTTTTTTTTTTTTTTTTTTTTTTTTTTTTGAGATGGAGTCTTGCTCTGTCACCCAGGCTGGAGTGCAGTGGCGCGATCTAGGCTCACTGAAAGCTCCGTCTCCCGGGTTCACGCCATTCTCCTGCCTCAGCTTCCCGAGAAGGTGGGACTGCAAGCGTCCGCCTGTATTGTATTTTTTAGTAGAGACGGGGTTTCACCGTGTTAGCCAGGATGGTCTCAATCTGCTGACCTCGTGATCAGCCCGCCTTGGCTTCCCAAAGTGCTGAGATTACAGGCGTGAGCCACCACGCCCGGCTGTCTAGTGATTCTTAAGACTAAGAACTGCAGAGTTATTACCTTTCAATTATGGCCTTTAGATTTATTTTTTATGGAATCTATAATTAAAAAAATGTATTTATACAGATGCCATAAAAAAGGACTAAAAATTTTACTACATTTGTGTTTTTATGGAGAATAATTTTTCTTAAATATTTATCCGTTTGTTAAATTATCAAAAGTGTAGGCCAAAGAAATTGTTATAGTCAGATGAATTTTAGCCATTCATCACCCTTCCCCCCAAATGTTACTGAAAACACATAACAAAGACTAAGTTTGGAAGAATAAATTTTGCCTAAGCTTTGAGCTGTTTTCTGAAAGCTCTGCTGCACGTTGCAATCATATACACAAATTTAACCACAGTGTATTCCTAAAAGGGGCTGTTTGTAAGAAACCGAACAAAAAGTGGTATGATCATCATAGATGGAATGATTGTCATTCTGCTTTCTTTTAACCAAAATAATTAATCGAATTATATTGCTCATAATACATGAAATAAATATGAAAAATAAAATATAAGAGCAAATCAATATATTGTTGTTCATCCACAAAAATATATCTTTTTTTGCTTTGTTTTTTTTTTTTTTTTTTTTTTTTCATTTTAAAAGAATTTCACTTACTCCCCATTCAGGAAACCACTATTAAATTTCAGTTGTTCATATAACCTCCAAATACTGTCTATGCCTAAATACAATAAAGCTGGTCACCCAGGAGAATATGCCACCATTCCTAGTCTTTTCAAATTCTAATTAAATTATTTTTGTGTTATCATTGTTGTTAACGTGTTTATTGCCTATCTCCTTTCAGCTGAATATTAAACAATGGGATCCAACATTTTATTTTTTTTGAGAGGGAGTCTCACTCTGTTGCCCAGGCTGAAGTACAGTGGCGTGATCTCAGCTCACTGCAAGCTCTGCCTTCTGGGTTCAATTCAAGCAATTATCTTGCCTCAGCCTCCTGAGTAGCTGGGACTACTGGTGTGTGCCACCTTGCCCGGCTAATTTTGTATTTTTAGTAGAGACGGGGTTTCTCCATGTTGGTCAGGCTGGTCTCAAACTCTTGACCTCAGGTGATCTGGCCTTCTCGGCCCCCCAAAGTGCTGGGATTACAGGTATGACCCATGGTGCCTGGCCCAAACACTTTTCTTTTATGTCCTGCTGCATTATCCAGTACTTTAACAGTGCCTAGAATGCAATACCTGATATTCAGTAAATACTAGTTTACGAAAAAAAAAAAGTGTTCTCATTTTCATTTAAAATTATTCTAACTTGTTAAAGGCAAGTAATTAATTTATATTTCATTTCCTAATTGCATTTTAGTTTAATTTTTATCATAATTGTATAACATTAATAGAAACATATTAATAAGAGCAATATCATTAGTTAAGTCGTATTTTTATTTGCTACAAAATTACTAACAAAAAGCACATAATATATTAACCAAATTAAAAAATGTGAAACAAAATCAGATTCAAACATAGCTTTCACAGAACTATGTCAAAGCCCCGTTTCTTAATGGAAAACAATATTTAAAATTGTACATATGTTAGTTAGAGTTCTTGTGAGTTAGACAAAACTTTTAGAGAAAGAGAAGTTGTTTTTACCTACAAAAGGTGGAGTAATAGCTGTTAACAGACTTCTTATCTACAGCATTAAAAGACAGAAAAAAATATATTTAAAGAAGTCAGAGAAAAACAAACTGTGACACCAGAATTTTCTATCTGGCTAAATTTAAGAAAATATCTTATTTACAAAATGATAAAGTTTTCAGAAAATGTCACCCATAATGTTTTCTCTTCACGATAAATGCATTTATCGTGAAGTACTGAAATGAAAAAATTGTTTTTAGCTCTAAATAATTTACTTGTTTACCTAAACCTTGTGTTCTTAGAACACAAGACACACTTCATCAATGTAGTACAAAAATGACTGAGAAAATTAAATCAGAATCTTGGACCTATTAAGTGTGAGTAATTCATAAGCAGCAAAAAATGAAACACATTGACAATTTAATTTTTCTACCTAAAAATAGTTCTTTAGCATGTAAATTCAAGCTACTATGACCTGGTGATACTTACAGTTCTGAAAAACTTCATTGTGTTTTTTGAACCTTGAAACATGCTCCTATAATATTAAAGACAAGGAAAACAATCCTCCAAATTTACTAGGGCTAGAGACAAGGAATATTCTCACTAACTCAAATCGATTTTACACAATCTACAGTTAAACAGAAAGGCATAATTTTGTCCTGGCTCATTTTACTCTTCAACATTTGATACTCTGTAATTCCAAAGAGATTTATTATATAAAATATTCTGCATGTGATGCAATTTTGTTTATTCACTAATATATCTCTGCCCTGAAATTTTTACCTCCTTTACAATGTAGTGAAAAGGCAAAGAAATAAAATAAATTTGTTAAAATAAGTTGATTCAATGGTTGTAACTATATACTACTGATGCTTGTATTTTATTTGGAAGTCTTTTACAGTCCAAACACTACTAGAAACTTTGGAAATTTAATATAATTAAATAGGCAAATGCATTACAACTATCTCTTTTTGGTTTCAGATAAAATTAAATAAACATAACCTAAATTCTAAAATAGTTACTGAATATTTGTTCTGTTAAAATAGCTAAACAATGTAGGATATAAACTTAAAATAAATATAATGTTTTCATAAAATTACAAAACAAAGAGTAGTTAGTTAGAATAAATATTTTGGAAAATATGCATCTTTGTAAAAATCAATAGAAATCATTATTTTCTCATTTATAAAAAATTTAGAAATGAGGAGGTAGGCATAAATGTTTAATTTTAACTAATTTTTTAAATAGATACTATATTTCTATACTAGTCCATGATAACACATTGTTAATACTCAATTTACTTCCAGTATATTATCTTGCACATAGTACAGTATGAATAATACACATTTGTTTAAAGGTAATTTAAAAATAGGAAGCAATAAACTTAAATTTTGAAAAATAGGTAGGAAATGCTAGGCTTTCCTATACTATTACTTTGCTTTGGTGACACTGAGAAGTTACCATTGTATATTTCTACTCTTACAAGTAAAAGATATTGAAATGAAAACTCATGTTACTCTTCCTTAGATGTATAAATTGGGCACATGTATTTATCACTGAAATCCCCATGGCCTACAAATGCAATATTTAAATTATTTATACCAATAAAAATTCAGAACATAGAGCCTTCACGCATCTTTAAGAAAATAAATTCCACTTTTAAAATATTTTTGAACATAAGTACAATATCAAATTATTTTACATCTGTTCTCATTCAGGTTACATCATTAATATAAGTTTTGAAATTGAGTTTTAACTATTATTTTGGTAAAGGCAATGTTGAATCTTTCTTTGAAAAAAATGCTGAGTAGCTCTAAAGATGATATTGTATGTGTTTTCAGTTGCTTACGTTAAAACATGTCATACTGTCCTTCCAAACCTTTCTCTCCACATCACTAACATGATGAAACCTTGGCATCAATATACACAGAAAAAAAGAAATTATATTAATAGCTAATAATAAATAATACTTTCTGTTCTTAGTACAGCTTTAAGTTCATAGCACGTATTAATTTACTTAATTACCACAGACATCTTATTTGGGTGGTACTAGTATTATTAATTATCAATCTTACCTAACAGTAGACAAAATAGAAATAGTCAGAACTAAAGTAATTTCCCCAAGGTCACATAATTTGAAAAGGACAGAGGCACGACTCAAACCCAGATGGTCTGGCTCTAGATATAGTACTTTTATTCTCTAATTTTCACTAGCTTTCTAAAGTTTTTAACATATATTAATAGAATCACAACATCCTGTGGCTATATTGCAATTAAAATGATAACATGGAGTGTTTAAATTGGCAGTGATATTGCCTTCACTTTTTATAACATATTGGAGCATTTAACATGTGGCAGCTAAATCTTAATTATTTTTGGATAAAGAGATTTCTGTTGTAGATTTTTACTCTATGCCCACAGTTTCAGAAAGAATATTTTCATTAGAAATTGACTTTAGCTGATGTACACTAGTAATCCTGGTAAAGAAGGAAATAACTAGCTACTTGAATTATGATTTTATTGATCCATCTTACTGTACATTATGCCATACTAATTTCTGAAGAATAAGATGCTGTAAAACTAAATACTTTATACTAAAAACAAATAGCTATACTTTTGCCCTCAGGTTACAAAAACAACTAGGTAAATAGTAAACCCTGAGCTATTTGATATTAATATTTGTTATTGAAAACATCTATTTTATCTAACTAAATTTTTGTTCTTAAAATATTTAAATAGATACATAACTTTATTTGTCCATTTCATTCCAACTTGATACCTGAGCTTAAAGTGTCTGTTTTTTATGTTATTCCAAATTATCTAATTCAGTGCTAAGTCTTACTTTATGATAAATTACAAAACACCTAAAAATATAAAATGTTATCCACAATCATTGCTACATTTTTTTCTGAAATCCAATTTGCATAAGAATGAATCAAATACAACTCAAAGCCAGAGACAGTAAATTGATATTTATTTCTCAACAGATTGGAAAGCAGCACAGTAGTGAAGGAATAGCTCTGAACTCAGAGTACCGTGAGAGGTTGGTTACAGTCCCAGTTCTGTAAATGTCTCTTTGTGTAGACATGAGAAGCATCACTTAAAGTTGCTGACAATCTATCTTCCCATTCAGTAAAAGACCCCAACTAAATATTCTCTATACCCACTTAAAAATCTAAGCCATTATAATTTGAGTTTCTATATTTTTACATGGTTTTTAGTCTTACAGTTGGTTTTTAGAGCTAAAAAGTATATTTTCATATTCCCTGTACTAAAATAGCAAGAGCAGCCATGTTCCCTTTATGTACATGTGAAATATTTAAGTGCAAAGTAAATATCCACTTAACATCTAAAACAAAACCATCATCTTCCCATTTAACTGAAACTCCACTATCAATGTCCCTGTCTTTGTAATTTACTTCTCCATTATCATAGTCTCTTCAATATAAAACCTGACAAGTCATCTCAAATTTACTTTTCAATGACCAAGTCCTATAAATGTTTCATTTGAAATATGTTTCTTAGGTATCTGTTGGTCTGCTTGTGATGTTATTAACATAATACCTTGCTTGGAGAATTTACAGCAAACAGAAATTTATTTCCCATTTAGTTCTAGATGCTGGAAAGTACAAGATCAAGTCATTGGTAGCTTCTGTGCCTGGTGAGGGACCTTCCATAATGACATCCCTCCTTTCAAAACAGCACTTTGTTGTTGCTTCCCCCAGAGGGAAAGAACACTGTATATTTATGTATTAGAAAGGCAAGAGGGTACGTACTTTAACCTTGAACTCTTTTATAAGCATGCCAATCCCATTCATGAGGATGGAGGCCTTATGATACAAGTGTCTACTAACAGCTACACCTCTCAACTCTGTTGCCTTAAGGATTAATTTTTTACAAGAATTTTTCAGGAGACAGCATTATCCAAGCCATAGCAGTATTCTTCCATTGCCAGTTCTTTCTACCAACTCCCACTTCAATATACATATTCATTCATAATACAACTTCAAATACTGTATTATGTTGCAATACTCCCGACTCCATTCATTTTCCAAACAACCCTGTAAAAGCTGCCAATTCAATACTACCTTTGTAATCTTAATTCTTTTTCATAAAACCCATAACATAACATTTTCATTGCCCCTTCCTTAATTTTTCTTTAAATATCTTAAAATCTTGGGTAAATTAAGCAAAAACATTTATAACAATGTTTAAATATATGCTAAAGGAATATAGGTATGTAGAATATGTGCAGCAGTAAAATAGTAAACACTCAAATGTGTAACATTTACATTAGTTTATAATGCAGATTGTATCCAATATTTATCAAGATGCCACGCTCAGAAATTGTTTCAACCCCATTGGATTTAAATTTAAGATAATTTCTTCATAGCCACTTTCAGAGTGATCAATTCAGTAGGTTTTTAATAGCCTACAAACTTTATAAAATTCACTTTCTATAGAAAGTCTATTGCTTTTAGAATGGAAGAAGAAGTAATAGAAATGATTATTTTATTCCAAGAACACTAGAGTTTTTCTCTTAATTTTAAGAACACTAGAGTTTTTCTCTTAATTTTTAAGTGTGTATTAATAATATATCCTGAATGGGAATTATTTCTTTCAGCAAATCTAAAATAATTTAATCTTAACATTCTGTTCAAAAATATTTAAAAAGAGGCAATTTATTTTATTAATGCTTCACTAGGGCTCCATGTTCTGAGTCTTTATAGATATAGATAATTTAAATGTTGCATTTGTGAGTGGTGGGAATTTTAGAGATATATATGCTCAAATTATGCATGTTATAAAGAGTTACAAGTTTTTATATTAATACATTTTACTTATAAGAACAGATGACAGTAACTTCTCAATGTCACTCAAATAAAGTAATAGTATAGAAAATCCTATGGTTGCTTCCAAGATGGCCAAATAGGATCGGCTCTGGTCTACAGTTCCCAGGGAGATCTGCACAGAAGATGGGGGATTTCTGCATTTCCAACTGAGACACCTGGTTCATCTCATTGGGACTGGTTGGACAGCGGGTGCAGTGCACAGAGGGCAAGCTGAAGCAGGGTGGGGCATCGCCTCACCCTGGAAGTGCAAAGGGTTGGGGAATGTCCCTTTCCTAGCCAAGGGAAGCTGTAAATGACCATACCTGGAGAAGCAATAAACTCTTGCCCAAATATTGTGCTTTTCTGATGGTCTTCGCGACGGGCAGACCAGGAGATTGCCTCCTGTGCCTGACTCAGTGAATGCCACACCCAGGGAGCCTTGCTCACCGCTAGCAGAGCAGTCTGAGATCAACTTGGGATGCTGGAGTCTGGCAGGGGGAGGGGCATCTGCCATTGCTGAGGTTTGAGGAGGTGGTTCTATGCTCACAGTGTAAACAAAGCGGCAGGGAAGTTCCAACTGGGTGGAGCCTACCGTAGTTCAGCAAGGCCTACTGCCTCTCTAGATTAAACCTCTCCAGGCAGGGCATATCTGAACAAAGGGCAGCAGATGGCTTCTCCAGACTTAAACGTCCCTCCCTGACAATTCTGAAGAGAGTGGTGGTTCTCCCAGCATGGCATTTGAGCTCTGATAACAGACAGACTGACTCCTCAAGTGGGTCCCTGACTCCCGTGTAGCCTGACTGGTAAACACCTCCAGTGGGGACAACAGACATCTCATACAGGCAGGTGTCCCTCTGGGAAGAAGCTTCCAGAGGAATGATCAGGCAGCAATATTTGCTGTTCTGCAGCCTCCGCTGGTGATACCCAGGCAAACAGGTTCTGGAGTGGACTTCCAGCAAACTCCAACAGACCTGCAGCTGAGGGAACTGTCTGTTATAAGGAAAACCAACAAACAGAAAGGAATAGCATCAACATCAACAAAAAAGACATCCACATCAAAACCCCATCCATAGGTCACCAACATCCAAGACCAAAGGTATATAAAAACCACAAAGATGGGGAGAAACCAGAGCAGAAAGGCTGAAAATTCCAAAAACCAGAACACCTCTTCCCCTCCAAAGGAATACAACTCCTCACCAGCAAGGGAACAAAACTGGGCAAAGAATGAGTTTGACGAGTTGATAGAAGTAGGCTTCAGGAGGTCAGTAATAACAAACTTCTCCGAGCTAAAGAAGCATGTTCTAACTCATCAAAAGGAAACTAAAAAACCTTGAAAAAAGTTAGATGAATGGCTAACTAGTATAACCAGTGTAGAGAAGAACTTAAAAGACCTGATGGAGCTGAAAACCACAGTACAAGAAATTCGTGAAGCATACAAAATCTTCGATAGCTGATTCAATCAAGCGGAAGAAAGGATATTAGTGGTTGAAGACCAAACTAATGAAATAAAATGAGAAAACCAGATTAGAGAAAAAAAAGAGTGAAAAGAAACGAACAAAGCCTCCAAGAAATAGGGGACTATGGGAAAAGACCAAATCTACGTCTGCTTGGTGTACCTGAAAGTGACGGGGAGAATGGAACCAAGTTAGAAAACACTCTTCAGGACATTATCCAGGAGAACTTACCCAACCTAACAAGGCAGGCCAACATTCAAATTCAAGAAATACAGAGGACACCATGAAGACACTCCTCAAGAAACACAGTCCCAAAATGCATAATCAACCAAGGTTGAAATGAAGGAAAAAATGTTAAGGGCAGCCAGAGAGAAAGGTCGGGTTACCCACAAAGGGAAGCCCATCAGACTAACAGCGGATCTCTCTGCAGAAACCCTACAATACAGAAGAGAGTGGCGGCCAATATTCAACATTCTTAAAGAAAAGAATTTTCAACCCAGAATTTCATATCCAACCAAAATAAGCTTCATAAATGAAGGAGAAATAAAATCCTTTATAGACAAGCAAATTCTGAGAGATTTTGTCACCACCAGGCATGCCTTACAAGAGCTCCTGAAGGAAGCACTAAACATGGAAAGGAACAATCAGTACCAGCAACCGCAAAAACATGCCAAATTATAAAGACCATCAATGTTATGAAGAAACTGCATCAATTAATGGACAAAATAACCAACAAGCCTCATAATGACAGAATCACATCACACATAACAATATTAACCTTAAATGTAAATCAGCTAAATGCTCCAATTAAAAGACACAGACTGGCAAATTGGGTAAAGAGTCAATACCCATCAGTGAGCTGTATTCAGGAGACCCATCTCACATGCAAAGTCACACATAAACTCAAAATAAAGGGACAGAGGAAGATCTATCAAGCAAACGGAAAGCCATAAAAAGCAGGGGTGGCAATCCTAGTCTCTAATAAAACAGACTTTAAACCAACAAAGATCAAAAGAGACAAAGGAGGCCATTACACAATGGTAAAGGAATCAATTCAACAAGAAGAGCTAACTATCCTAAATATATATGCAACCAATACAGGAGCACCCAGATTCATAAAGTTTTTAGAGACTTACAAAGAGACTTAGACTCCCAAACAATAATAATGGGAGACTTTAAAACCCCACTGTCAATATTAGACAGATCAACAAGACAGAAAATGAACAAGGATATCCAGGTCTTGAACTCAGCTCTAGACCAAACGAACCTAATAGACATCACAGGACTCTCCACCTGAAATCAACAGAATATACATTCTTTTCAACACCACATCACACTTATTCTAAATTGAACACATAATTGGAAGTAAAAAAAACTCATCAGCAAATGGAAAAGAACAGAAACCACAACAAACTATCTCTCAGGCCACAATGCAATCAAATTAGAGCTCAGAATTAAGAAACTCACTCAAAACTGCACAACTACATGGAAACTGAACAACCTGCTCCTGAATGACTACTGGGTAAATAATAAAATGGAGGCAGAAATAAAGGTGTTCTTTGAAAGCAATGAGAACAAAGACACAACATACCAGAATCTCTGGGACACATTTAAAGCAGTGTGTAGAGGGAAATTTATAGCACTAAATGCCCACAAGAGAAAGCAGGAGAGATCTAAAATCAACATCCTAATATCACAATTAAAAGAACTAGAGAAGAGAGAGCAAACAAATTCAAAAGCTAGCAGAAGACAGGAAATAGCTAAGATCAGAGCAGAATTGAAGGTAATAGAGACACAAAAACCCCTTCAAAAAATCAGTTAATCCAGGATCTTGTTTTTTGAAAGGATCAACAAAACTGATAGACCTCTAGCAAGATTAATAAATAAGAAAAGAGAGAAGAATCAAATAGATGCATTAAAAAAATTATAAAGAGGATATCACCATTGATCTCACAGAAATACAAACTACAAACAGAGAATAATATAAACACCTCTACGCAAATAAACTAGAAAATCTAGCAGAAATGGATACATTCCTGGACATGTACACCCTCCCAAGACTAAACCAGGAAGAAATTAAATCTCTGAATAGACCAATAGCAGGTTCTGAGGCAATAATTAATAGTCTACCAACCAAAAAAAAGTCCAGGATGGGAATAATTAACAGCCAAATTCTGCTAGAGTTACAAAGAGGAACTGGTGCCATTCCTTCTGAAATTATTCTGATCAAAAGAAAAAGAGGGAATCCTCCCTAACTCATTTTGTGAGGCCAGTATCATCCTGATACCAAAGCCTGGCAGAGACACAACAACAAAAAGAGAATTTTAGGCCAATATCCCTGATGAAAATCGATGTGAAAATCGTTAATAAAATACTGGCAAACTGAATCCATCAGCATGTAAAAAACTTTATGCATCATGATCAAGTCAGCTTCATCCCTGGCATGCAAGGCTGGTTCAACATAGGTAAATCAATAAATGCAATCCATCACATAAACAGATCCAATGACAAAAAGCACATGATTATCTCAATAGATGTAGAAAAGGCCTTCGACAAAAGTCAACAGTCTTTCATGCTAAAAACACTCAATAAACTAGGCATTGATGGAACATTTATTTAAATAATAAGAGGCATTTATGAAAAACCCACAGCCAATATAATACGGAATGGGCAAAAACTGAAAACATTCCGTTTGAAAACCAGCACAAGCCAAGGATGCCCTCTCTCACCACTCCTATTCAACATAGTATTGGAAGTTCTGGCCAGGGCAATCAGGCAAGATAAAGCAATAAAGGGTATTCAAATATGAAGAGAGGAAGTCAAAATGCCTCTGTTTGCAGATAGCATGAGTGTATATTTAGAAAACCCCACCATCTCAGCCCAAAATCTCCTCAAGCTAATAGGCAACTTCAGCAAAATCTCAGGATACAAAATCAATGTGCAAAAATCACAGGCATTCCTATACACCAATAACAGATAGAGAGCAGAATCATGAGTGAACTCCCATTCACAATTGCTACAAAGATAACATACCTAGAAATACAACTTACAAGGCATGTGAAGGACCTCCTCAAGGAGAGCTACAAACCACTGCCCAAGAAAATGAGAGAGTACACAAACAAATGGAAAAACATTCCATGATCATGGATAGGAAGAATCAATACCATGAAAATGACCTTATTGCCCAAAGTAATTTATAGACTCAATGTTATTCCCATCAAGCTACCACTGACTTTCTTCACAGAATTGAAAAAAAAAAACCAAAAAAACAAAAAACTACTTTAAACTTCATATGGAACAAAAGCAGCCCACATAGTCAAGACAATCCTGGGCAAGAAGAACAAAGTTGGAGTCATCACGTTACCTGACTTCAAACTATACTACAAGGCTACAGTAACCAAAACAGCATGGTATGGGTACCAAAACAGATATATAGACAAATGGAGCAGAATGGAGTCTTCAGAAATAACACCACACATCTATCACCATCTGATCTTTAACAAACCTGACACACATAAGCAATGGAGAAAAGATTTCCTATTTCATAAATGGTGTTGGGAAAACTGGCTAGCCATATGCAGAAAAATAAAACTGGACCCCTTCCTTACACGTTATAGAAAAATCAACTCAAGATGGATCAAAGAGACTTAAACGTAAGACTTAGGACCATAAAAATCCTAGAAGAAAACCTGGAAAATACCATTCAGGACATAGACATGGGCAAAGATTTCAAGTCTAAAACAGCAAAAGCAATGGCAACAAAAGCCAAAATAGACAAATGGGGTCTAATTAAACTAAAGAGCTAATGCACAGCAAAAGAAACTATCATCAGAGTGAACAGGTGCCCTACAGATTGGGAGAAAATTTTTGCAATCTATCCATCTGACAAAGGACTAATATCCAGAATCTACAAAGAACTTAAACAAATTTACAAGAAAAAAGCAAAGAATCCCATCATAAAATGGGCAAAGGATATGAACAGGCAGTTCTCAAAAGAAGACATTTATGCAGTCAACAGACATATGAAAAAATGTCCATCACCACTGGTCATCTGAGAAATGCAAATCAAAACCACAATGAGATACCATCTCATTCCAGTTAGAATGGCTATCATTAAAAAGTCAAACAGGTGCTGGAGAGACTGTGGAAAAATAGGAATGATTTTACACTGTTGGTGGGAGTGTAAATTAGTTCAACCACTATGGAAGACAGTGTGGCAATTCCTCAAGAATTTTAAACTAGAAATACTATTTGACCCAGCCATCCCATTACTGGGCATATATCCAAAGATGATAAATCATTCTACGATAAAGACACATGCACAAGTATGTTTATTGCGGCACTATTCACAATAGCAAAGACTTGGAGCCAACCCAAATGTCCACCGATGACAGACTGGATTAAGAAAATGTGGCACATACACACCATGGAATACTATGCAGCCATAAAAAAGGATGAGTTCACATCCATTGCAGGGACATAGATGAAGTTGGAAACCATCATTCTCAGTAAACTATGACAAGATCAGAAAACCAAACACTCTATGTTCTCACTCATAAGCAGGAGTTGAACAATGAGAAAGCATGGACACAGGGAGGGGAATATCACACACTGAGGTCTGGGGGGGATGGGGCGCTGGGGGAGGGATATCATTAGAAGAAATACCTAATGTAGGTTATGGGTTGATGGGTGCAGCAAACCACCATGACACATGTATACCTATGTAAAAAAAACTGCACATTCTGCACATGTAACCCAGAACTAAAAAAAAAATTATACACACACACACACACACACACACACACACACATATATATACATATATACACATATATACATACATATATACACATATATACATACATATATACATATATATATCCCCTAGCATTCTTTTACCTCTTTGCAAATTTTCAATGGATAGCTTCATGTTTTTAAGTTATATACGAGCAAATAGTACATATATTTTAAACCTATTGATATAGTACTTCAGGTCCCTGACTATCTGCATTTTGTTTTCAAATATTTTTCTCTCTGTCCTTCAGATTGGATAATATGACATGTTTACCCACCCTTTTTTTCCCAGTAATCTCCACTCTGCTGTTAATACCATCAAATTAATTTTTGAATGTTTAGATATTGAATTTTTTAGTTTTAAATTTTTCATTTGGTTATTTTATATAGTTTTCATGTATCAGCTTAGGATTCCTATCTGTTCTTTGATGATATTCACTAAACAAGTTGAATTCTTTACTTATAATAGCTGCTTCAAATCATTATTTAAATAGGCCTCCACCTCCAAACAAGAAAGAGTAATAGGGACTGGATATATGCTGCATACTGAAATAAATTTTAAATAACTGAAATAAAATATGTAAGTTTTACAAACACTGGACAAGAGAGAATAAAAAAATAGCTAAAGTTCCCTTTACAAAAACAAAACAACAACAACAACAACAACAAACACCTGATTACTGACTCAGACTAAATTCAGGTATAAGAAAGAGGGAAAAACCCCCATACTCTGATCAAGATCTCCAGTCAAAGACTCTCCCAGTCAGGTGAACAGCTGAATCCCAACTGCATCTGGCCTTTGCCACCCATGTGCTCCTGCTAGCCATCTTGTAAAAGTGCTGCCATAATAAACTGCTTCAGCGTTAGATGTTGCCTAAAATTCCTAGGACGCATCTTTGACATCGATCAGACAAAAGTGGAGAAGTCATCTCTGGGAAGATTGATTAACCACCACACGAAACCCCTGAGCACTGCAGTTATCAGCAATCTCATCTCATTTAATGTAGGTAATATAAACACAATTAAGAAGTAGAGATTTTCAAATTAAATTATAAAAAAGCAAGATCCAAATATTTGATGCCTATACAAACCAACCTTACATAATAAAACCACACACATTTAATGGTGAAGAGATGCAAAAAGGCATACCACAATTACATCAGACTAAAGGATGCTAGAAATATTAACACCAGATAAGACAGATTTTAGCAAAGAACACTACTGTGGATAAAAAGCTTGGTTTATAATGATAAATCAGGCAATTTATAGAGGAATTAATTATCCTAAAGGACTGTGTACCTATAACAGAAATTTGAAATATGTGAGGCATGAACTAATGTAGGAAGGAAGAAACAGACAAATCCACAATAATTGTTGCAGATTTCAACATCTCTGTCTCAAAAATTGAGAGACCAAGTAGACAGAGATTTGGCAAATTGATTGCCTGGCCAGGGCAATCAGGCAAGAGAAAGCAATAAAGAATATTCAAATAGGAAGAGAGGAAGTCAAAATGTCTCTGTTTGCAGATGACATGATTGTATATTTAGAAAACCACATTGACTCAACCCAAAATCTCCTTAAGCTAATAAACAACTTCAGCAAAGTCTCAGGATACAAAATCAATGTGCAAAAATCACAGGCATTCCTATACACCAATAACAGACAAACAGAGAGCCGAATCATGGACAACACTTACAATCGACTTGACTGAATTGAAATTTTTGCTTTTACTCCACATAAAAAGCATAAAAATATATCTTATCCTAGTCCACACTGGATGACTTCTAAGAGAGCCCATGTGGTGGGGAATAAGAGTCCGTCAATCAAGTTAAAGCATTATGTTTTCTAACCATGGTAGAATTAAGAAATCACTAACAGAAAGATATCTACAACATTTTCAAATATTTTAGAACTGGATAACACATCTAAGTTACCTACATATCTTATTTTGCTAGGACTGCCATACAAAACATGACACACTTGTTATCTTAAACAAAAGGAATTAATTTTTTCACGGTTCTGGAGGCTAGAAGTCTAAGATCAACGTCTTTGCAGTAGGTTCTTTCTGAGACCTACTTCTTTGACTTGCAGATGGCCACCTTCTTGCTGTGTCCTCACAAGGTCTTTTCTCTGTGCAAATGCATCCCTTGTGTTTATACATCACAATTTCCTTTTCTTGTAAGGACACCAGTCAGATTGGAATAGAGCCATATGACCTCATTAACCTTAATTATGTCTATAAAGACTATTTCCAAATATAGTCACTTTTTGAGACACTAGGGATTAATAGTTCATCATGAGAATTTCAGAAGAACGCAATTCATTCTATACTACTATGTATCTAAGAAGTCCAGAATAAAATTAAAAAGTACTTTGAACTGAGCAATACATAAGAGAGAATTTATCTCACTGAACTCTTATATCTAAAAAGAAAGGTCTACTATCTCAACTTCCACTTTAAGAAAACAGAGAGAGAATAGACGAAGCCCAAAGTAATAAAAAAAAAGTATTAAAAAGCATGTGGCAATCAATTAGATTGAAAACATAAATAATGAAGAAAATCAATTTAGAAATTAAGGTCTGTTATTTAGGAAGATTAATAAATGTTATAAACCTCCCACCCAACTAAGTTTAAAGAAAGGGAAATGACACAATTTACCAGTATCAGAAATGAGGAGATGCCATTATCATAGACTCTACATATATTAAAAGGATAAGAAGAAAATAGTATGAACAAATTTAAGTCAATAAATTCAATAACTGATATAAAATGGCCATATTAATTGAAACATATGAACTAAAAAATCTCACTCAAGAAGAAATAAACAATTTGAATAGGGCTTTAAATTATTAAAGAAAATAAATTTAGAGTTAAAACCCCTTTCAGAAATAAAGAAACAAAAAAATCCCTCAAGACGCTTGATATTGAAAACAACATTTGCCAAATAACTAAGAGTGAAATCATTCTAATTACACACATTTCCTGAAAAGATTGAGGGGGAGAGCATACTTCTTTATTTTATGTCTGCATTACTCTGTTACCTAATAAAGACATCAAGAAGATAAATAAAAAGTAATCACATTCCAATATGTTTCATCACCACAGATGCAATTATTCTTTTCAATATAGCTAACAAACCCCACGGATATACAGAAGTATATACAGTTGGTCCTCATTATTCGTGGATTTTATATTTACTAGTTTGCTTACTGGCTAAAATTTATTATCAACCTCATACTTAATACTCTGCTATTACAGTCATTTATAGACATGCACAAAGTGACCAAAAATATGAGTTATCTGACACTCATATTCTCACTTAAGATAAAGTACAGTGATGTTCTGCCTTCTTGTTTCTGCTCTCCTAGTGTACATAAATGTCCTATTACCTTTCTACTTAGTAGTGCAGAATGTTTGCTTTTGTCAGCCAATTTTTGTGCATGGTGTTGGTAACTGTTGTTTAAAATGGTCCTGAGTATGATATTGAAGTACTGTCTTGTTTCTTTGTGCTTTTAAAATTTTTTAAAAACTTTTTAAACAAGTTCGACTTCTGTTATCATCTCATCACACAGGTAGTGAGCATAGTACCCAATGGTTTATTTTTCAACCCTTGGACCTTTGTCCACCTCCCCCCAAATAGTGCCCAGTGACTGCGATTGACATCTTTATGTCCATGAGTAAATTCCAACTTATAAGTGAGAACATGCGGTATTTGGTTTTTTGTTTCTGCATTAATTTGCTTAGGATAATGGCCTCCAGCTACATTCATACTGCTGCAAAGGACATGATTTTGTTCATTGTTATGCCTGTGCGGGGTTCCATGGTGTACATGTTTCATGTTTTCTTTGTCCAATCCAACACTGATGAGCACCTAGGTTGATTTCACGTCTATATTATTGTGAATAGCACTGCAATGAACATATGAGTTAATGTGCCTTTTTGGTAAAATGATTTGTTTTACTTTGGAGATATAGCTTATAATGGGATTGCTGGGTCAAATGGTAGTTCTAAGTTCTTTAAGAAATCCCCAAACTACTTTCCACAGTGGCTGAACTAATCTAAATTCCCACCAACAGTTCATAAGCATTCCCTTTTCTCTGTCTATAACTTTCCTAGCAAATGTTTTGTTCGTCTGTTGTTTCTGATTTTTTAATAACTGACATTCTGATTGGTGTTAGACCATGTCTCATTGTGGTTTTAATTTGCATTTCACTGATGATTAAAGATATTGAGAACTTCTTCATATATTTCTTGGCCACTTGCAGGTCTTCTTTTGGGAAGTGTCTATTCATGTCTTTTGCCCAGTTTTTAATGGAGTTATTTGGTTTTGTTTGTTGAATTGTTTAAGCTCTTATGGATTGTGGATATTAGTCCTTTGTTGGATGCATAGTTTATGAGTATTTCCTTCATTCTGTAGGTTGTCTGTTTATATTGTTGATAATTTATTTTGCTCTGTAGAAACTCTTTAGTGTAAGTAGGTCCCACTTGTCAACTTTTGGTTTTGAGCAATTGCTTTTAAATACTTAGTTATAAACTCTTCCTCAAGTCCAATGTCCAGAATGGTGTTTCCTAGGTTACCTCTTAAAAGACACAGAGTTGCAAGTTGAATAAGAAAATAAGACCCCTCCATCCTCTGTCTTGAAGAGACCCATCTCACATGTAATGACACTTATACCTTAAAGTAAAGGAGTAGAGAAATATCTGTCACACAAATGGAAAACAAATTTATGTGGTATTCTTATATCAGATAAAAAAAGACTTTAAACCAACAACAGCAAAAAAGCACAATTAAGGTCATTACGTAATGATAAAGGGTTCAATTCAACAAGAAGACTTAGCAGTCCTAACTATATATGCACCCAATATTGGAGCACCCAGGTCTATGAAACAAGTACTTCTAGACCTACAAAAAGACTTAGCCACACAATACTAGTGGGGAACTTCAACACCCCACTGTCTTATTTCTTAATTGCAAAAAGGCTAATGGAAAAAATATATATATTTATATATGTGTGTGTGTGTGTGTGTGTGTGTGTGTGTGTGTGTGTGTGTGTGTTAGATAAGCTTCATTAAAGTTATTGTGTTGATGGTCATAATTTTAATTTTAATTTTAATTCATCCACAATATAGATTAAGTAAAGTGGCCTTAAAGAGAAACACATGAAAAACAAGGTTATGTACTGAATGGTCAATAAAAATGTTGCTCCCAGTGGCACACAAGAAACTAAATCTGTATTTCCTTTAAAAGCAATGAGTCAATCTTTGATAATTCAATATTCACACTGACGTTATAGCACATAACCACCAAAATAAACTCTATATTTTTACCAACTGGGTATTAGCTCATGAGTGCTGTAGGAGATCTGTCAGAGTTGTGGGAGAAGCTACAGGGAAAGGAGCAGGCCTTCTGAAAGGTTGGAAGGCTCTGCATAGCTTTGAGGGAGAATAAGCTGAAGGCAGCTGTTCTCTTACCCTGAGGCAGAGAGTGAGGAATAGGTACCAGGAAGTGTAGGGGAATTTTTATAAACAGACTTGTATACTTACGTTGTCTGAATCATCCATGTGCAAGACTGCTCCTCGAATGGAGGAACAATAATAACCCATAGATTGTGTTGGCTCTAGGCTTTTGGCATTATGTCTGTACTGAATAAAAGTAAGCAATGTCAGCTGTTCGAGACTGCTCGCTATTTGGCCATTAACTCCAGGCAGTCCCCTAGCTGTTCTTACACTACATACCTGTGTCTGAGTACTCCTTTCATCCATCTCTCGGCTGGGGTCTGCAGGACGGACCCAGCAGATGGTGCCCCGTGTGAGAAACACTGCAACAGATTGCATCTGGACCCTCGCAAACGAAGGTGAAGCGACTGCATCATCAGTAAGTAATTGGTGCCTGCTCGGGATTTTCAAGTTCAAGGGAATATTCAAGATAGGGTTTCATCATGGGACAAGAGTTATCAGCTCAACAGCAATATAAAAGTATTGAAAACAGCTGCTTAAAGCTAGTGAAGCCTTGATTTCACAGGTTCAACTAAGGGACCTAATGCAAACTATTGTTTTTCATAACTCATAGTTCCCAGAAGAAGGCATGCTAGACCTAGAGCTCTAGGAGCAAGTGGGGATAAATCTTAAACAACATCATGCACAAGGGCAATGGGTCCCAGCAACATCTTTAATGTTGTGGTCCTTAGTCAGGGCTGCTTTGGCCTCAGTCTACACAGAAGAGCCTAAAAGGGAAGGGAGGAGGAAGCATCACCTAACTTACTGCCTCCTCCTCCTCCCTCAGCCCTGCTGTTACCAGGTAAAGATACAAAAGAGGAAATGGAGGTTTTACCAGAGCTCCCTCTTCCAATAAAGTGGAAAAAACACAAGGGATACACTGCAGTCATGGGACCCTTAGGCAAGTGGCATTACAAGGGAAGCTTTGGCCTGCCCGGTGATGCAAGATCAACAAAACAATCTACTATATGAACCCATTACTTTCAACACTTATAAAGAAATAAGAAAAAGCATTAGAGAAAATGGAGCCACTATCCCGTTTACAAAAGGATTAATTGAGGCCATAGGGGAAAGCTTCCATATGACTCCTTTCTATTGCTGGACACAATTCCTCCCCTACCCCTAACAGGGCACTTTCAAAATCCTATTTGGGTAGAACAGTGGCCTTTAAAGGGAGACAAATTACAGTGAGCCCATAAATTACAGAGGAGCAATTAAAAGCCAGCCATATAGAACCATCAAGCAGCCCTTGGAATTCGCCCATTTTCACCATTCCCAAAAATCTTGCTCCTTTCCCTGTAGCTTCTCCCACCACTCTGACAGATCTCCTACAGCACTCATGAGCTAATATCCAGTTGGTAAAAATATAGAGTTTATTTTGGTGGTTATGTGCTATAAAGTCAGTGTGAATATTGAGTTATCAAAGATTGACTCAGGCTTTTGCATGACTTACTTGCAACCTATGGGGCCCCTTCAACGGGAGCTCCCTTCCTTCACAGTGATTCCTCGAGATTGGCCTATAGTAATTACTGGCTTAAAAGACTGCCTTTATGTTATTCCTTTCGCAAAACAAGACAGAAAAATTTGTGTTTACAATATCAGCTATCAATAACGAAAGGCCAGTTTTGCCAATTTCATTGGAAAGTACTTCCTCAAGGAATGCTGGAGAGTCCTACCATGTGTCAGTAACATGTAAATCAGGCTTTGCTCCCTAGTAGAAAAGAATTTCCTAATTGCAAGATCATCCATTATCTGGATGACATCTTACTGGCAACTCCAACAGAGCAAATACTTTTGAGTATTTGGGAGGGGTTGACATACCCTCAATGGGTTCCTTAGTAACAGCACACATTGGACTGAGGTGCCAAGTAACACTACATACCACTCTGTGATTGGAAAACAATATTACTGATTATGCTAATGTTTGTCTTATGTTATTTACTAATTCTAGGATGCAAAGCTGGAACATGAGCTTTAACTGCTAAGTCTGTCAAACATGTTACTGCACACATCTGTACTCTTGAATCAACAAAACCTGATGCAAAAAACAGAAAAGGGGGAAACTTAGGAGATCTGTCAGAGTGGTGAGAGAAACTACAGGGAAAGGAGCAGGCCTTTTGAAAGGTTTAAAGGCTCTGCATAACTTAGTGGAGAATAAGTTGAAGGCAGCTGTTCTCTTACCCTGAGGCAGAGGGCGAGGGATAGGTACAAGAAGTGTTGGGGAATTTATTGTAAACAGTCTTGTTTACTTAAGTTGTCTGGAAATCAACCTTTGATCATCCATGCATGAGACTGCTCCCTGAATGGGGGAACAGTAATGTTAATTACCCACAGATTGTGTTGGCTCCAGGCTTTCAGCATTATGTCTGTACTGAATAAAAGCAAGCAACTTCAGCTGTTCAAGACTGCTCACTCTTCAGACATTAGTGTCTGAAGTCCCCTAGCTGCTCTTACACTGCATACCTGTCTGAGTACTCCTTTTATCCATTGCTCAACCAGGGTCTGTGGGACGGACACAGCAGAATGCAAAGTTGGCTTACCATTGAAAAATAACCCTCTGCAATATACCACATTGCCAGACTGAAAAAAAAAAAAAAAAAAGTGTGATCATCTTTGCAATGCAGTTGATCTAATATCCATTTCTGATTTTTTTTTAAAAAGAGCACAAACAAACAAACAAACAAAAAAAAACGTTTTCAGCAGACTTAAGTAGAACTTTTTCAAGCTATGAAAAAAACGATTAACAACATACTTGATAAAAGCTAAATATTTTTCAACTAACAGATGCAAAACATGAAAATTTACTGTAAATATTTTATATTATATTAGAGATTCTAGCCATTGCAATAAACCAAAGAAAAAATGTAAAATCTACACATTTAGAGAGAAAGAAGTAAAACTGTATGTACAGATTGCGAAATCACCTATATAAAAAATCCATTGGAATTGGCCAAAAATATTTAATGAATTTAGAAATGTTGTAAGCTATAACATCAATAAATGGAAATATATTGCTTATATACTAGCAATGAACAGTTGTAGGCTGAAATTTGAAGACAGTAATTACAATAGCTTTACAAATATCTAATATTTAGGGATATATTCAAAAAAGTGTACAATATCTGTGTAGTGAAATCTACATAATAGTCATAAGGAAAATTAAAGAGGACCTATTTAATAAAAAGGTGTGTCATACCATATTAATAGATCAGAAAGCTCCATATTACTCATATGTGAATTCTCCAAAATTTGTTGTATAAATTTAGTGCAATCCCAATTAAAGTTTAAACTGTTTTTTTTACTAGAAACTGATAAACTAATTTTAAAATTTACATAAATATTCAAAACTTTAGAACAGTCAACATAGTTTTTAAAAGGAGGAATAAATGCTGATGATTTGTACTACTTGACTTTATATTTATTACTATATATAGCTACACTAATAAAGGTATTGGTATTGGCATCAACATGAACATATAAATCAAGGGTACACAATAGACAATCCAATAATACACTTAATAGTCAATTGATTTTTGACAAAAGTTTAATGACAATTTAGTCCTTTAGAAAAGAATGTCTTTTGACAAATGGTGCTGAAACAATTGGATATTTATATGCAAAAATAAAATTCAATCCACATCTCACAGTGTGTACAAAACTTAGTGCAAAATCGATCTGTAATTCTTACTCTTAAGACCTAAAACCAGAGCAAAACTGTGGGCAAAAGTCCATTTACAGACTAAGATCAAATATTTACAACTCTCACATGTGATAACAAATTTGTATACAGAATATAGAAGGACAATTTCAAAACTTTGCCAAAAAAAAAAAAAAAAAGAAAGTCTTAGCTTAGTGATAGAAAACCAAACAAAAGCTACAAGAAATGGGCAAACGATTTAAGCTGGCACTTCTTAAAAGAAGACATACAGATGGCAAAAAAGCACATAGAATCATGCTTGACACTTTAGTCATTAAGAAAATGAAATAAGACCACAGGCTGGGCATAGTGGCTCATGCCTGTAATCCCAGCACTTTGGGAGGACGAGATGAGGCACCTGGATCACCTCAGGTCAAGTGTTTGAGACGAGCCTGGCCAACATGGTGAAACCTCATCTCTACAAAAATACAAAAATTAGCCGGATATGATGGCAGGTGCCTGCAATCCTAGCTACTTGGGAGGTTGAGATGGCAGAATGGAGTGAACCCAGGAGGTGGAGTTAGCAGTGAGCGGAAATCGTGCCATTGCGCTCCAGCCTGGGCAACAGAGAGAAACTCCTCAAAAAAAAAAAAAAAAAAAAAAAAAAAAAAAAAAAAAAAAAAAAAGAAAAGAAAAAAAAAAGAAATTAGCTATTGCTATGCATATAATGGAATGACTAAAATTAGAGAGTGACTAAATCAAATGTTGGTAAGTTGTGCAACAATTGAAATCTCATACAATGCTGGTTAGAATTAAAATGCTACAATTTATTTGGAAAACAGCTTGGCAGGTTCTCTTTCAAACCTGCATCTACCATATGACTCCAAAATTCCACACCTGAATATTTATCCAAGAAACATAAAAGTATATTTTTATATAATAAGGTGTATGCAAACGTCTCCAGTAGCTTTATTCATAATAGACAAAAGATGGAAACAACATAGATGTCCATCAACGTGTGAAAAAATATACATATTGTGATGTGTATAATATGTATAGGTGTGTATGTTGGAATATTTATTAGTTACATATTTATTTATAATTAATCAAATTGGCACAGATAGTAACATGAATGAATCTCAAAATAATTAAGAGGAGAAAAACAAAAAAATAATTCATGCTGTTAACAACCCTTACAATTCCAGACTTTGTAAACATAGGGTGATAAAAAGCAGATTGGTGTTTCTCTGAAAATAGGAATTTTGGAGAAACAAAAAGGAGGGATTGCAAGAGGGTACCAAGATATGTCACAACTTAGCAAGTTGTGTAACTTATATGTGCATTTTTTAATGTCAATTATACCTGAGTAAAGCTGTTACAGATTATTTGATGAGGAAAAGAAGGCTTAATATTAAGTATGATTCTATTTACCTGAAATTCAAAAGCAGGCAAAACAATGGTTGTATCTCCTGGGAGGGTGTAAGGCCAGGAATTAATGCGAAGGGGTATGAGAAAAATTTCTAGAGTGTTTATGTTGTTCTATACCTTTACAGGTTTTTCACTTACACAGTTCCTACACTGGTTGAAATTCATGGATTGATAAACTTAAGAATTTTGGATTTTATTTATTCATACATTTCTATCAAAAACAACATAAGCAGCAAACTCTAGTTAGTGACAGGCATGTCAAAGTGTTTAGAAGTTGTTATGTTGATACCTGTAACTTACTTTGAATTGCATGAAAAATTTACCATGGGACAATGGATAGCCACAGAGAACAATTGGTGAGTAGATATGTTTTAAAGCAAATATTGCCAAATATTAACTGTACAATTTATGTAGTGACTATGTGGAAGTTAACTATATATTACTTTCCAGTTTTTTGAATGTTTATATGTTTTATAATAAAAATAAACTTTATACTGAGATGAAACTACACACTCATAAGAAGGTATAAAATTAAAACAACCCGTGAGGCAATCTGAAGTCTTATGAACTGCTTATTGAGAAGCTGATATTATGACATTGGAAGATTCTTTCATTTTTAACAAAATTGAACACATGCAGTATGTTATGATATAGCAGTTTCATCCTTAGGTATGTGCACCAGAAAAGTTCACAAAAATAATTATAAAGCACTTTATAGCAGCATTATTCATAATAGTAACAAACTTGAAACAACCTGGATGAAATGATTAGATAAAGCATAAAGCATGCTTCTGAGATGCTTTTCTTCTTGACATTGGTAGTGGTTATACAGATATGTTTATTTTATGGTCATTCTTTGAGCTGAATTATTTTTATATATGGCTTTTTTGTATATAGGCTATACTTTAGTAATCAATATTACACAATTGACTTTTTTTTTCAACAACTAGATGGAAAAGAGTACCTCCAACCACAGCAATACATGATACCTTAGATATTTTATGTTTAGGTCTAATAAAAATTCAAGTACACAAAATTCTTAATATTTGTCATCAGTCTGCACATATATGTGAATTTGGACAAATTGGTCAAAAAACAGATAACAAAATTGAGGCTTATTTTTTTCTCAGAAACTGTTTTTGAAATTGACTGAAGATGAAGGAAAAAGAGAAAGGAAGTCCCCAGTGATTCTCAGAGTAACAAATTGTCAACAGGAATGACACGAATAAGTCCAAATATGTATCATGGAAGAATTGACTAAAAACTCATCTGAGAAATATTTTTGTGACAATAGCACAGGTATTGAAACCAATATTGACTGAGTAACTCAGATGGGCTACAGAAAGGAATTGGAGAAGTGGTGGTAAACACAAAAATAGTGCAGTTGTCCCAGAACAATGCAGTAAATTTTGCCACAAAAGCATATAAGAATACATTATTTTTTTTCTTTTTTTGCTGGAAAGATCTCACACTGATAGAAAATGCATCAATCTAAGTATATGCTGTAAACATGCATCAAACATTAATAGCAATGGCAATAATAATAGCTATGCTCCGTTTGTTTCCCAAGGTTGTTTTGAAAAGTAGATTCTATTACCTCCGCATTATAGATATGAAAACGGAGACTTAGAGAATTTAAGTAACACCTAAAGTGAAGAAGCCACAATTTTTATATGGATCTTTCTGATTTTAGTGACCTTGGTGAGTAATTTTACTCATGTCCAGCTTCTATTAACATTTGAAAACAAAGTGTAACTATTTTTGTTTGTTTGCATTTCATATAGAATGTATTCTGCTGTTAGAATTATGAAAATAAATTTGTGAAAATGTATTCAGGATTTTACTCTCTTTTAACATGCTTGCATTAGACGATAAAGGATCCAAAGTACTCTTTTGCATTACCCTCCCATGAAAAGAAAATCAGTAGAAAAGAAATTGACACACAAAAAAATGATTGCACTTAAGCTGCCTCACGTAGGCATAATGTATTAAATTTATATCAAATTCATCTACTTTTACGATTATTTTCTATGGACTTTGGTCTCATGTTTAATATTTGAAGATATTTTCAAGATTAGGAGCTCAAGATATTTGTTTTGTTTTTTGAAAGACAGGCATTATTAACATTAGTGTTACACTACTGCCATCTTGTGAGTGTTCGGGACTCTTTTTTTGAAAGGATCTTTGCCAAATTGCATAAACTGGTATACTGTAGGGAGTAGTAAATTACCCCGATGACATAATACAGAGTGTAATATTCAACAGTGCTTTGCAATAAAAAGTCATGCTTAGTGAGGAAGGGTTTTAAATAATTTCAATATGACTTTCATATGGAATGACTCTTAGCTATTTATCACAGTAACATAATTTTACTTATTTGTATATGTATATATTAAAATATAAATTAGCCTAAATTAATACACTTTACATAGGACTTTTATATGCATAGTCAAAAATTTGAAGAGTAGGCCTTACAAAAAGGAGTTAAATAATAACTGTCTAATTGTTTTCTAGTGGCCTTACAAATAGCTAAATGGCTACAAGGAAGAAATTTGAATCAGTGATGATATGAAATTATTTATTCTTGAATGTTGTAGCTCAGGTAATCTAAACAATGTGTTTCTTTGCAAGTCAGGTATATGTATTCTTTATGAGGTTAGAGGTAAGTATAAAAATATTTTCAAGTTATGACTATTAAGAAACAATAATACCCTTCCCTTTCTCACAGCTATTTACTATCTTAAAATATTTGAACTGCATTTAACTAATAATAATTATTCTTTCAGGTCTCAGAATTATTTATTAGCACTTATTTATTATATTCCCACTTTAAATAGACCTATATTCTAAAGTTTGATGTTTCACAAGGAAACAGTTTTTGTTGTTGTTGTTGCTGTTTTAATGTGTTCATATAGAATAATCTTTTCTTGGTAGAGATAATAATTAATCAAAGGTATAAAAATTATTTTATGTATTTGCATTATTTGATAAGGCAATGTAACCGAGATCTGTATTTTAACTTTTTCAATATTGGATCAAAAGTTCAAAATGATTGGTTAGAATCATTGGATACTTGCTTAACATTAAGATCATGATAGCAACTTACACTAACAAATCACTAGTTTTCAAATAACAATTATTTTTTATATATTGAAAAGCAATGATACTCTTGCACATCAATTTTTACTGATTTACTATCTTAAAATTTACATATAAATTTTATGTGTCTCAACTACCACAAGTCTCTATTTAAAAGGTGATTTTGACCCATAAAAAGAAAATTAAGGTCTTTAGAATATAAATTGAACTGAGTTTTGTGATTAAATTAAAATGTGCTTGGTCAGGCACGGTGGCTCATGCCTTTAATCTTATCACATTGGGAGGCGGAGGTGAGCAGATCACCTGAGCTTAGGAGTTCCAAAGCACTCTGGTCAACATGGTGAAATCCCATCTCCACTAAAATACAAAAATTAGCCAGGCGTGGTGGCACGCGCCTGTTATCCCAACTACTTGGGAGGCTGAGGCAGGAGAACTGCTTGAACCTGAGAGGCAGAGGTTGCAATGAGCCAAGATCGTGCCACTACACTCCAGCCTGGGTGACAGAGCGAGACTCCATCTAAAAACAAAAACAAAAACAAAAACAAAACAAAACAAAACAAAAAAAGTTGTTCTTTAAAACAAAGAAATTACTCAATAATCAAGTACATCTATTTATTCAACTTAAAAAAGAAGTGCCAAAGAAATGAGGAAGGAGGCAGGAATGGAGAAAGAAAGAAAGGAAAACACAGAAAATATAAGAAGCCTTTAAAAATTTTAAGAGAGAACCTCATTTGCTTTTTGCCACTTGCAATTAGCTTGTATTTACATGTAATAGTCTCATTAATTTTCAAATGTATTATGAAAATAAACAGTACATCTAAAACACATTTTTGTTTCATAAAACCAATGTTTTTTGTTGCTGTTTGTTTGCTTTTATTTTCAGAACAACAGCTAGAAGACAAGAATCAAAGTGAAAATGCCTTTCTGGGGGCGATTACTGAAAATCAGCGTTGAGCCAAAGGACTTCAGAGAGAAAAGCAAAGCCAAGTCAATGGCCAACTATTTCAAATACGTTATTTAGAACAAGAGTGACATAAGATTTAAACTGTTACTACTCTTGGAAAAATTGAGAAAATTAAATGCTACACAATTTCCTCTATAAGAGAATCCAACAAAATTGATTATCAGTGATAAACGTAAGATTACCGAAATTCATATTTCTTTTGTCTATGTAGGTTTCTTCTTGTTCTGTTCAATTATTATTATTATTATTATTATTATTATTATTATTTTTTTTTTTTTTTTTTTTTTTTTTAGACACAGTCTCTCTCTGTCGTCCAGGCTGGAGTGCAGTGGTGCAATCTCAGCTCACTGCAAGCTCCGCCTCCCGGGTTCACACCATTCTCCTGCCTCAGCCTCCCGAGTAGCTGGGACTACAGGAGCCCACCACCATGCCCGGCTAATTTTTTGTATTTTTAGTAGAGACGGGGTTTCACCGTGTTAGCCAGGATGGTTTTGGTCTCCTGAGCTTGTGATCTGCCCACCTGGGCGTCCCAAAGTGCTGGGATTACAGGCTTGAACCACCGTGCCCGGCCTTATTTCAATTTTCTTTATCATTAGGCTATGAAAAATTTTAAGGGTAGACTTTTGGCTCTCTTACTGAACTGTCTTATAGTGCAAGGCTCCTGTAAAGAGGTTAATATAGTTTTGAAGACAGTTACACATCTTTCTTTCTTTTCTTTCTTTCTTTCTTTGTTTCTTTGTTTCTTTCTTTCTCTTTCTTTTTTTTTTTTAACATTCATACAGAAAGTGCAAAATTGGTTAACATATAACTGGTAATATCATAACATTAAAAACTGGGATTTCACCTTAAATCACCAAAGAAACAAACAACATTTGAAGCATCACCACCTTTAACTACTACTAAATGCATTTTACTTGTTAATCAAGGAAAAGACTTGACTTTTTAAGCTTGTTTTCATTTACACTTGACAATTAAATGGATAATTTTGATTCTGTTTGTCATATCAAATATTTCCCATTATACTTCAAATAAATTCCCTTTCAGCTGACATCTGCTGAAATAGTGTTGCCATTTTCAACTGAAGCAACTGAAGGATTTCTGACTATGACATACTTTTAGGTATAAAATAAATATTCTTGAGTTTTATTTAGTTTTATTGTAACACTATAATTAAGAGAGTATATGCAAATGAGTAATTTAAACAAGTACCTGTTTCCATAGATTCAGGGTAATCTAATCACTGTTCTCCAATTTTCTCTGTTTTGTTTCCACTGATGTAAACATTTTTCAAGGTATCCCATTTACCTATGGAAATAACTTTATGTAAATAGCCACTTTCTCCAGCTATTGAATGTATTTCTCACAATATGAAAACCCCAACTTGGTAATTTGACCTCTAAAATTACAGTGAGAGACTAGGAAAATATGTGGATGGGATAATTTATACAAGATGGAGTTTTACTCTTATTAGAGCCTTTGAAACTATCGAAAAATATCTGAATTAAGCAAAGATCCTTCTTAAATTATAGAACCTATTACCGTGTCTATGATTGAACAGGCTGATGAGTTTTAACTATGCTCTGCTGCCTGATAACTTACTTGAATGAAATTTTATCTTATTTTTGCAAAGGGTTTAAAATTACTTCCGGCAATATGTGAGGCTCATCAGTTTCTATTTATACTTCTTTAATACTTAAGCCTATGATGAGCATCAGTGCACGGTGCATTCTACAGAGACTCACAATCTCATTTACATATTGACTCAACCTGGACTGGCATTTATGATAATGATTCAAAGACCTTTATACCTTTACAAAATTCCCTAATAAAACACTGGCATTTGTTTATTTGGAAGGCAGCACTTTATGGTTTTTTAATTATTGCTGTATATTATTGCCTTTTTTAATTACTTGAGGGCATATATGTTGGACATGCTCTTTATAAAAAACTAAAAGAAAAACTCTGAATAGCTATTATCATCGCTACTCAAACATTGCAGGCATGGATCTGTAACATAATTTACTACCTCCATTACTGTAAAACTTCTTTATAATCTTACATAGCCACTGGAACTACTTCAATCATTTTTAATCATTTCATTTAAAATGCTTGTCCTTAAACAGGTAATAAATTCTGTGTGATTTTTATACCTGGTATACTATGGGGAAATATCATAGTGATCACAAAGCTAATTGCCTAAAATGGCAATAAGTAAAAATAGTTGTTAATGCATGATGCACTCTGACTTTTAAAAGATTTTCTATAATGTGATTTTAGCACTAATTACATAGATCAATACTGACTTTAGGCTTGCATTTTTTGGATACAATTAGGGCTTCAGTGATAAAAGCTGGGAGAAAAGCAAAATTATGTTTCCAATATAGGCAAATTAAGTGATTAAACATAAGGCTTAATTGGAGCATCAATATAGCATTGCTTTTCACGTCTTACCAGAGGAATAGAAAACAGAGAAGGAATTATTGAACCACTTGGATCATATTAGTAACTTTTTTTTTTTACCATACATCATGTAAATGCATATATTGTAGAATAAGATCCTCACCAAAAAATAGATTAAGCATCTAGCAGCAAGAACACTGTAAAGCATTATATGCAACATTGACATACTCTATGTTCAACCACGTTATAATTTACTGCAAACAATTCCGCATCAAATGCTACCAGAACCCTTGCCACTCAGCCCTAGAAAGTCAAAATGAACTTTAATACTAGCTGTCACAAGTATGGCAAGCCATGTTCTTCTGGATTCACACTGGTGATCATAATCCAGCAGAGAATAAAAAACAATATCACAACCGGGATAGGTGTTACCAGAAGCTTCAAATTCCATTTCTGTTTAGGTATTGAACTTTCCTACCTCATGCTGCAGTCCTTGAATGTACCACTTCCTTGTAAATTGGAGCTGTTATTACGAGCCTACATACTATGGTTTTAATGAATTCTTTGCTAAATTGAAGCATCTACCATCATCATATGCTCTTTTTTACTCTCAACAGAGGAAAGGAAACTCCAGTGTTCACAGAGGAATTTGGAAAACCTTTTCTAGACTTATTCTTTGTCTTGATGTCTCTTTTTGTTTAATGTTAAAACAGCCACACAGCATTTCTCATGATTAATCTTTGCCTTATCCAAATTTTCATTATTTTCTTTTAACCTAATTGTATCATTATTTTTTTATTCTATTTTTGTTTTAGATTCAGGGGGATACATGAGCATTTGTTAAAGGGTGTATTGTGTAATGCTGAGATTTGGATTTTTATTCATTTCATAATGCAGGCAGTGAACACATATCCAAAAGGAAGTTTTCCAACCCCTTCTTTCCTCCCTTCCAACTTTCAGGTACCCAGTGCCTACTGTTCCCATCTTCATATCCTTTTGTACTCAAGATTTAGCTCCACTTATAAGTGAGAACATGTAGTATTTGATGTTTGTTCCCTTGTTAATTCTCTTAGGATAATGGCTTCCTACTGCACCTATTCTGCTGCAAAGGACATTCATTCTGTTTATGGCTATGTGGTATTCCATGGTGTATATGTACTCCATTTTCTTTATTTAGTCCACCTCTGATGGACACATAGGTTGACTTTATGTCTTCATTATTGTTAATAGTGCTGCGATGAACATGCGACTTCTTGTGTCTTTTTGGTAGAACGATTTATTTTCCTTGAGGTATATATTCAGTAATGAGATTACTGGGTAAAATGGTCATTCCATTTTTAGTTTTCTGAGAAATCTCCAAACTGCTTTCCATACTGGCTAAACTAATTTACATTCCCACGAATGGTGTATAAGTGTTCCCTTTCTCCATAGCCTCACAAACAGGATTATTTTTGTCTTATTAATGAAAGCCATTCTGACTTTCTCAGGTAGCATCCAAGATGGCCGAATAGGAACAGCTCCAGCCTCCAACTCCCAGCGTGAGCGACACAGAAGACGGGTGATTTCTGCATTTTCAACTGAGGTACTGGGTTCATCTCACTGGGGCATGTCAGACAGTTGATGCTGGTCCACGGGTGCAGCCTGATCAGCGAGAGTTGAAGCAGGGCGAGGCATCACCTCACCTGGGAAGCAAAGGGGGAAGGGAACTCCCTTTCCTAGCCAAGGGAAATTGAGACTCACAACACATGGAAAATTGGATAACTCTCACCCTAATACTGTGCTTTACTAAGGGTCTTAGCAAATGGCACACCAGGAGATTATATCCCACACCTGGCCCGGAGGGTCCCACTCCTATGAAGCCTCCCTCATTGCTAGCACAGCAGTCAGAGATCTAACTGCAAGGCAGCAATGAGGCTGGGGGAGGGGCGCCCACCATTGCTGATGCTGAAGTAGGTAAGCAAAGCCGCTAGGAAGCTCGAATTGGGTGGAGCCCCCCGCCACTCAAGGAGGACTGCCTGCCTCTGTAGACTCCACCTCTGGGCACAGGGCATAGCTAAACAAAAAGCAGCAGAAACCTCTGTAGATGTAAATGTCTCTGTCTGACAGCTTTGAAGAGAGCAGTGTTCTCCCAGCATGGAGGTTGAGATCTGAGAATGGACAGACTGCCTGATCAAGTGGATCTCTGACCCCTGAGTAGCCTAACTGGGAGACATCCCCAACTAGGTGCAAACCAACACATCATACTTCACACAACTGGGTACACCCTGAGACAAAGCTTCCAGAGCAAGAATCAGACAGCAACACTCGCTGTTCAGCAATATTCTATCTTCTGCAGCCTCTGCTGCTGATACCCAGGCAAACAGGGTCTAGAGTGGACCTCAAGCAAACTCCAACAGACCTGCAACTGAGGGTCCTGACTGTTAGAAGGAAAACTAACAAACAGAAAGGACACCCACACCAAAACCCCATCAGTATGTCACCATCATCAAAGACCAAAAGCAGATAAAACCACAAAGATGGGGAAAAAGCAGTGCAGAAAAGCTGGAAATTCAAAAAATCAGAGCGCATCTCCCCCTCCAAAGGAACACAGCTCATTGCCAGCAATGGAAAAAAGCTGAAGGGAGAATGACTTTGACGAGTTGAGAGAAGAAGGCTTCAGTTGATCAAACTTCTCAGAGCTAAAGGAGGAACTACGTAACTAGCACAAAGAAACTAAAAACCTTGAAAAAAGAATGGATGAACGGATAACTAGAATAATCAATGCCAAAAAGACCTTAAAAGAACTGATAGAGATGAAAAGTATGACATGAGAACTACGTGACAAATGCACAAGCTTCAGTAACCAACTCGATCAACTGGAAGAAGATCATCAGTGATTGAAGATCAAATGAATGAAATGAAGCGAGAAGAGAAATGTAGAGAAAAAAGAGTAAAAAGAAATGAACAAAGGCTCCAAGAAATATGGGATGACGTGAAAAGACCAAACCTACGTCTGATTGGTGTACCCGAAAGCGACGGGGAAAATGGAACCAAGTTGGAAAACACTCTGCAGGATATCATCCAGGAGAACTGCCCCAACCTAGTAAGGCAGGCCAACATTCAAATTCAGGAAATACAGGGAATATCACAAAGATACTCCTCAAGAAGAGCAACTCCAAGACACATAATTGTCAGATTCATCAAAGTTGAAATGACGGAAAAAATGTTAAGGGCAGCCAGAGAGAAAGGTCGGGTTACCCACAAAGGGAAGTCCATCAGACTAACAGCAGATCTCTTGGCAGAAACTCTCCAAGCCAGAAGAGAGTGGGGGCCAATATTCAACATTCTTAAAGAAAAGAATTTTAAACCCAGAATTTCATATCCAGCCAAGCTAAGTTTCATAAGTGAAAGAGAAATAAAATCCTTTACAGACAAGCAAATGCTTAGAGATTTTGTCACCACCAGGCCTGCCCTACAAGAGATCCTGAAGGAAGCACTAAACATGGAAAGGAAAAACCGGTACCAGCCATTGCAAAAACATGCTAAAATGTAAAGTCCATCGATGCTAGGAAGAAACTGTATCAACTAACGAGCAAAATAACCAGCTAATATCATAATGACAGGATCAAGTTCACACATAACAATATTAACTTTAAATGTAAATGGACTAAATGCTCCAATTAAAAGACACAGTTTGCTGTATTCAGGAGATGCATCTCACATGCAGAGTCACACATAGGCTCAAAATAAAAGGATCCAGGAAGATCTACCAAGCAAATGGAAAACAAAACAAAACAAAACAAAAAGCAGGGGTTGCAATCTTAGTCTCTGATAAAACAGACTTTAAATCATCAAAGATCAAAAGAGACAAAGAAGGCCATTACATAATGGTAAAGGGATTAATTCATCAGGAAGAGCTAACTATCATAAATATATATACACCCAATACAGGAGCACCCAGATTCATAAAGCAAGTCCTTAGAGACTTACAAAGAGACTTAGATTCCCATACAATAATAACGGGAGACTTTAACACCCCACTGTAAACATTAGACAGATCAACGAGACAGAAAGTTAACAAAGATATCCAGGCATTGAACTCAACTCTGCACCAAGCGGATCTCATAGACATCTACAGAACTCTCCACCCCAAATAAGCAGCACTATTCACAATAGCAAAGTCTTGGACTCAACCCAAATGTCCATCAGTGACAAACTGGATTAAGAAAATGTGGCACATATACACCATGGAATACCATGCAGCCATAAAAATGGATGAGTTTGTGTGCTTTGTAGGGACATAGATGCGGCTGGAAACCATCATTCTCAGCAAACTATCACAAGAACAGAAAACCAAACACTGCATGTTCTCACTCATAGGTGAGAATTGAACAACAAGATCACTTGGACACAGGAAGGGGAACATCACACACCAGGGCCTATTGTGGGGAGGGGACAGTGGGGAGGGATAGCATTAGGAGATACACCTAATGTAACTGACAAGTTAATGGGTACAACACACCAACATGGCACATGTATACATATGTAACAAACCTGCATGTTGTGCACATGTACCCTAGAACTTAAAGTATAGTAATAAAAAAATTATAAAAATAAAAATAAAAAATAAAAGCCAATCTGACTAGTGTGATATGTTATCATTGTGCTTTTTATTTTCATTTATCTGATAGTTAGGAATGATGGCATTTTTTTCCATGTGTTTCTTGGCCACTTGTTTGTCGTCCTTTGAGAAGTGTCTGTTCATGTCTTTTGCTCACTTTATTTTCATTTATTCTATTTTATTTTACTTCAAAATTTCTGTGGTGCAGGTTGCTTTTGGTTACATGGATTAGTTCTTTAACAGTGATTTATGAGATTTTGGTGCACTTGTCACCCAAGCAGTGTACTCTCTGCCCAATATGTAGTTGTTTATCCCTTATACCCCTCCCAGCATTTCCCTTGAGTCCCCAAAATCTACTACATTCTTATGCCTTTTCTTCCTCCTAGCTTAGCTCCCACTTATAAGATAAAACATAGGATATTTGCTTTTCCATTCCTGAATTTCTTCACTTAGAATAATGGCCTCCAGCTCCATCCAACCTGCTGCAAAGGCCATTGTTTTGTTCTATTTTTTGGCTGAGTAGTGTTTCACGGTATATATACATATACCACATTTTCTTTATCCAGGTGCTGGTTGATGAGCATTTAGTTTCATATTTTTACAATTGCAAATTGTGCTGCTATAATATAAACATAAACTTGTATGCATGTGTCTCTTTCATATAATGAATTATTTTCCTTTGGGTAGATACTTTATCTGTTTTTTTCTTGCTGAATTAAATTCCTTATGTATTCCACTTACTCTGTTAATTTTTTCTTTCTTCTGGCTGTGCAGAAGCTCTTCAGTATAATTAGGTCCCACTTGTCAGTTTTTGGTTTTGTTGAAATTATTTTTGTGGACTCAGTCATACATTATTTCCCAACACTGATGTCCAGAAAAGTATTTTCTAAGTTTTCTCCTAGAGTTTTTATAGTTTGAGGTCTTATATTTAAGTCTTTGATCCATCTTGAGTTAATTTTTGTTGATGGTGAGAGGTAGGGGAATCCAGCTTTATTCTTTTGCATATGCTTAACCAGTTTTCTTAGCACTATTTATTCAATAAAGCTTCTGTTCCTCATTGTTTATTTTTGTCAACTTTGTCAAAGTTAACTTGGTTTTAGATATACTGCTTTATTTTGGAGTTCTGTAGTCTATTGAATGGATCTATGTGTCTATATTTGTACCAATACTATGCTGTTCTAGTTATTATAGCTTTATAGTACATTTTGAAGTCAAATCATGTGATGCCTCTGGCTTTTCTCTTTTTGTTTAGGATTCTTTTGGTTATTTGGGATCTTTTTTATTCCACAGAAATTTTAGAATTTTTTTCTAATTTGAAATATGATGTTGGCAATTTGATAGGAAAAGCACCAAATATGTTGTTTGCTTTGGGTAGTACGGACATTTTACTGATATTTATAAGATGACCATCCCAAGGCACATTGTTGTCACACTTCCCAAGGACAACGTGGAAAAAAAAAAAAAAAAAAAAAAAACCAGAAAAAAAAAATCTTAAAAGAAGCTAGAGGAAAGATTCATGTCACCTATAAAGGGAGCCCCATCAGGCTAAGAATGGGCTTCTCAGGAGAAACCTTACAAGCCAGAAGAGATTGGCAACCTATTTTCAGCATTCTTAAAGAAATAAAATTCTAACCAAGAATATCATATTCTGCTAAACTAATCTCTGTAGGAAAAATTAAGAAGTGAAGGCTATATAAAACCTTTCCCAAGCAAGCAATTACTAAGGTAATTTGTTACCACTACCCTGGCCTTACAAGAGGTGCTTAAGGAAGTAATAAACATGTAAACAAAGGAAAAATATCTGTTACCCCATAAATATAGAGCTCACAGACCCTATAAAGCAACTACACAATCAAGACTACAAAGAAACCAGCTAACAACACCACCGCAACAATAACAAAACCTCTCATATCGATATTAATCTTAAATGTAAATGGTTAAATGCCCCATTTAAAAGACATAGAATGCCAAGTTGGATTAAAAAAACTAAAAAAAAAAAAACAAAAAACCCAAAAAAACTATGACCCAATATTTTCCTGTCTTCATGAGATCTGTCTCATAGGTAATGATACCCATAGGCTCAAAGTAAAGGGATGGAAAAAGAGCAACACTCATGAAAATGGAAAACACAAAAAAAGAACAGATTGCTATTCTTGTATCAAATAAAACCAACTTTAAACCTCCAACAGTAAAAAAGGACAAAGAAGGGCATTACATAATGATAAAGAGTTCAGTTCAACAAGAAGACTATCCTAAATACATATGCATCCAACACTGGAGCACTAGATTTGTAAAACAAGTACTTCTAGATCTACAAAAAGACTTAGCCACACAATAATAGTGTGGGACTTCAACACCCAACTGACAGTGTTGAATTTAAATTGCATCAAGGCCAAAAACTGCATCAAGACGGAAAACCAACAAAGAAATTATGTACTTAAATTCAACGCTTGACAAATTGAACCTAACAGACATCTGTAGAATACTCCAACTAACAACCACAGCATATACATTCTTCTCATCATCTGCACATGGTATATGCTCTAAGATCCACTACATGCTTGGCCATAAAGCAACAGTCAATAAATTTTAAAAAATAGAAATTTTGCCAAGGTTGTTTTTGGAGCACAGTAGCCTAGAAATACAAATCAATACCAAGAGGAATTCTCAAAACCATGCAACTCTATAGAAACTAAGCTACTTGTTTTTGAATAACATTTGGGAAAACAATAAAATTAAGGCAGAAATCAAACTTATTTGTACATTTAGATTGGAATTGGATCCTTAATATGACTCAGGGCACCAAACTATCAGAAAAGATGTTGGTCTTAGCCCAGGAGCAGGGTTTTACTTATTGAAACAACACCTGTGCAAAATTAGAAAGATGAAAAAACGTGACACTTGGATTTGGGGAATTTTCTACTGCTACTCTGTCAGGGAGAAGAGGCCAGAATATTCCTCTTCCTGAAAATGACTTGAGGTTTTAGCATTTCAATGTGGAATTCTGCATGTCCTTTATCATAGAAATAATATCAGGCTATTAAACTGTTTTTTTCTTCAGAATTAAACTAATGGTCCATCCTTGTATGAATAATAACTTTAAACAATATCTGATTTTAATTGAAGTGTTTTTTTCTGTTTGAATTTATTACAGTATTTTATGTGATTATATTTAAGTCTGTCATTTTGCTGTATGTTCTATTTGTCCCACTTTTTTTGTTTTTTCTTTCTTTCTAGTTTTTTTGAATCAATCAGGTATTATCTTTCATTTTTTTCTTATTTAAATTATAAGTATTTGTTAAGGTTTTAGTTTTATATATATGTTTATTTATATTTTTTAAAAATTAATGTGTCTAGTGCTCACATTACTGATTAGAATATGTCATCTTAATTTGTCTACCTTGACTTAATATTAATTCCTTCATCTATATTAATTTTAAATAATAATCTTTCATTTATGCTGCTCTTATTCTTTCTTCCTTATTGTCATTCACTTTACCTGCTTTTATTTTTATAATCAGACAATGCAGTGTCATTTTTAAAAGTTATGCCTTTTAAAGGCATTTTAAAAATAAATGGAAACTTTCCATATTTACCTACAAATTTCTTACGTCTAGTGTTTCTTATTCCTTATGTTGATCCAAGTGCCCATCTATATTCTTCATTTCCCTCCAGATTTACTCTCCCAGAAATGTTAAGAAAATTCCAGGAGACTTAATCTGCCATTGATTAATTTTCTCAAATTGTCTAGCTGAAGTATCTTTATTTTACTATCATTTTTGAACTAGACTTACTGGATTTACAATATAGGTTCAAAGTACATTATTCCCTTTTCTTCTTGTAAGAAAACAGCAGGCATTCTTATTGTAATTCTGGCCACAAGTTAGCAGTTGACCTCATGTGACAGGGCACAGTCAAAATACAGCCAATACTTTGTTTCATGCACAGAATTATTTAAAATATTATATAAAATTAACTCCAGGCTTTGTGTAGAAGGCATATATGAAATGTAAATGAAATCTGTGGTTATACTTGGGTCTCAATCCTAACATATCTCATTATGTATATGCAAAATGTATTCCAAAATCTGAAAAATATCCAAAATCTCAAACACCTCTGGTCCCAAGAATTTTGGATAAGTGATACGCAACCTGTATAGTTTCACAGCTCACTGAGGCTTTTTACATTTTATTCATTTACTTTTTGTTTATCCTCTGTGTTCAAATTAGGATAATATCTATTCACATGTCATGTTTACTAATGTTTTCTTATAGAAGAACATTTTTAGAAGTTTAATAAGTTTCACTTTCATCATGTTTTTCAAGTCTTGAGGGGATTGCCAGGTAGAAATTGGGAAAATCTAGTCTACAATATAGAAGGAAGATTTGAGCTAAAATATATTTGAGGGTATGGATAATCATGTAGATATACAAATTTCCCCAGGTTGGATGTAAGAAGAAGAGACAAAGTCAAGGAAATGAATCTGGAGAAAAACACCGTTACTTAAATGGATGTTGAAGAAGAGTAAAGAAATAACCTTGAAGAAAAGATATGAAATAAATATGAAAAACTACAAGAGAAGCATTTGGCAAATGCAAAGAGAGATTTTAGAAAAAAAAAGCTGTGGTTATCAGTATCAGATAGACAGAAATGCTTAGTAAGAAAAGGGAAGAGAAATCTCCTTTGAACTTGGCCTTTGTAAAGTTTACTTGTCTTTTTAAGATTTATCCACAGTGTCGGGAAATGTTAGGTAAGAAAGCAAAAAGAAGCATAGTCAATTCTTTTCAGAAACTTGTCAGAGTAGATAGAGAATTAACATGTACTACTGAAGGAAGGACTCACCTCGAAACAACTAATGTTGTAAATGTAACACAGACTGACATAGAAGGGGCAAAACAAAAAATGCAATTAATGAAATGAAGCTTCAATGAGAAAATAAGCATGTTATCAAAACATGGTATCAGAAAATAAAGCTGATCAGAAAGAAAATGACTGAGAACCTGAAGTAAAACTCAAATCCCTCAGGTTTTTAATTCCACACCCTGTAAACTTTTCACTCATTATTCAGGCCTTTCTTTTTGTCCCCATTTAAAATACTCAGTTTTCTTGATTTAGCGTGGTTCCTCAATCCTATTCCTTGAAACATTCCATAGTCTAGAAAGCTAACAGTGACTTGGACCTGGTAATTGCTGCTTGTAAAATGAGAGATCCAAAAAGAAAAAAGAGATCTGAGAAGAAAAAATTCCTTTTACCTCTTTAATATAAGAACATGAACCTTTCACATCTCAACATGGGATTCCATATGTACATCACTATGGAAATAAACTTTTTTTTTTCTGTAGGAAAAATATCAATACACAATTAAAATATGTAAATAAAATCAACATATTATAGAGTAGAACCTATGATTCATACACACATACATGGTATAACATAATCTTACTGTAGCAATATGTTAAGTTTTAGAGACATTGATATATGCGTGAATAGTAATATATATGTATATATCTGTATATACAGACACAGAAACACATTCTGCTTATCAGAGTCTGTGTTACTTTCCTATTCTATTAAAACAAATTACCACAAACTTGGTACCCTAAACAACATGAATTTTTCATCTTATAGGAGGTCAGTTCTCTAAGTGAGACAGTAGGGCTGCTTTCCTTCTAGAGCCTCTAGGGTTAAATCTGTTTCCTGGCTCTTCCTGTCTTCTAGAGGTTGCCTTCATTCCTTATCTTGTGACTCCATATCACTCCAATCTCTACTTTCCCTGTCATATGTTTTCTAATCATCTTGCTTTGTTTTTATAAGGACCGTTGTGAATACATTAGAGCCATCTAGACAACTGAGAATAAATCTCCCAATCTCAAGATCCTTAATTTAATCACATTTTCTAATTTCCTTTTGTAACATACAGTAGCCTCAGGATTCAGGAATTAAGATATACTTTGTTTTTGTTGGAAGGCCGGTATTTTTCTGTTTATCCCAGATTCAAAAAGATAGAAAGATGCTATAAAATGTATTATTAGAGATTTGTTTAAAATGCTTTATTGTTGTTTCTTCTCTCCAATCAATTTGATTTATTAGTCATTAAGCTAGACACTTATATAGATAAGAAGCTTTTTAAGAATTTCAATTAAAAAAATCTTAAAATACATACATTACTCAGTTAATAAAATCTATTTGGCTTCTTCTAGATGTCTTAAAAATTGAAATTTTGTTTTTAAAATCCATTGTATTAATATTGATAAGACCCATCAAGTGTACAATTTCATTCCCCTGAAATGACTCATTTTCTTCTAGGTGGTTTGTGAAGCCTCATTGCACAGTAATAGGATTTTAATGGCAGAATGCCTCAATTAAACTATCATTATCCCAGGGATGTTCTCACCTTACCTTTCAATTGTTATTATCTGCAGATGTGCTTTTGGGCTCAAGATTATTTTAAAGGTGAAAAGATCTTCATTATAAAACCACAGGTTAAGAGAATAGCCATCAACCAGCTACTAAAATAATTTAGAGTAAGTAATTTTGCATCCATGTGTATTACTTTTAATGATGCCATACACAAAAGTAGTTTGGTCCTCAGACCTTTATTAGAATCTTACTTTTTTTCTGAAAATTAGTGTTATATCATTTATAATTTTGTTCTGTATATTTTGCAGAAGGTAAACCACTCTTTGGATCATTAATTATATTTTTTATATTTAACCAGATAATACTTTTTTCCCTGTATTTGGGAAGTCTCAGAAATGAATATAATTTTTCAGTCAGCTAGAGGTCAGATTTTGGGCAACTCAGTTAACCATTTGAAGCCTGGAAATGTTAAACAAGGGGAAAAAAAAGAAAGAAAGAATACACTGACAGATAAGAATCGAATATCTTTTATATGAGAAGAAATTAAATATCAGAGAAAATACAAACTTTCATCAGAAAGAACATTTAGTGTGTCAAAATTCTGATTGCAATGTTTCTTTTTTCTTTTACCAGAAGTGTACAAGCATAGATTTCATGTTCATTTATTATATATGTGGTTGGAATAAAGATATAATTCTATGATTTTTTTTAGACCTGCCTCATTATAATTCACAAGAAAAGCATGTAGAAAGTATGACTATTGTTAATAATAATGTATTACATCATTCATAATTGCTAAGAGAGTGAACCTCAAATCTTCTCACCAACAAAAAATGATATATGAGATGATGGATTTGTTCATTAGCTTGATTTATTCACTCTACATTGTATACATATATCATAACATCACATTGTACCCCACAGAATAAACAATTAAAATTTGTCAATAAAAATAAATAACTTTACAAATTTTTTTTAAAGGTGCCCAAATGGTATGCCATCACAATTCAGAATAATTTAGTGTGACTTACCAGCCTCTGTTATTCTACACCATACTAGTCATGTAAACGGCATTGAATAGTCCTTCTACTTAACTGTGAAATCATTTGACGGCATGAAGAATTACTTTAATTTTTGTATCTCCAGTATAAAACAGAGTACCTAATATACTTTTGCCAATTTAAAATATTAAATGAATGAATAATTAAAGGTTACACATATTAATAACTAATAAATAGATGCCTATGTACATTTAGAAATGTAACAGTAACAGAAATTTATATTTTCTACTTCTGATGCTTAAAGTAACTCTGTCTTCTAAAAATATATGTATTTTTATTTCTAGGCACAATAATTAAGGGTCTTTTTTTCTCATTTTCAGTATAAACATTTCTGGAGAATACAGGTCTCTAAACCTGGATTTGCACCAAATTCTGCTCTTCCAGGGATTCAAATTCAACATGTCTGTGACTGACCATAAGCATATCAATTATGTTAACATTTCGCAGTCTAATCTGGTAATTACGTTAAAACAGCTGTTCTAGACTTATAGTAGTTACTCAAAACCCTGACGTATAAACTGAAAAATCAATAATTTTTACTGGACCAACCTATTTGCAAAGGGTTTTTATATGCTAGATTAGGAAGCCACATTCATTAGTGAATAGTCCCTTTATCATAGTCTCTTTAAAGGAATCATTTGGGGGTAAATTTCCTTTCTTGCTGACATTTTTCCTTATAAAAATATCTTTAAAATTTAGATTATTTAAAAATCTGCTATTGTTTATTAAAATTGATAGTCACAGAAAATTCTGTTGGTGAAAATAATGCATGTAGTTTGTAACAATCTCTAATTTCTCATCTCTTGCACTGTGTTAATAACCCCTTTACATCACATCAGTGAGAATTAAATTAGAATCAAAAATCAAAACAGAGATACAATATTTCTAATGTTTCAACAGTAATATTTTCAAACATTTTAAAGTCGAAGTTTAATTAGAACCACGTGTACATTTCTCCATAGCCACATACCAAAGAAAGAGAAATGATTCACACTGTTAAAATAAAAACTCAAACAATAAATTATGAATTAGGCAGCACTTTAGAACTAGAAGCAGCTCAGAGAGCTCTGCCAATACCGTAAGTAGTGAGCGTTTATAAGCCAAATGAGAAAACAAAGTAGAGACATCCAGAGACGTCACCTGATTGGCTACAGCTAGGCTTCTGCCTCTTTTGGGTATGGTATAAGTTGGCTGCTTGTCATTGGCTGAAGCTCCACTGTTTATGATGGTATTTCTGAAATTCAGGTATTTCTTACACAACAAATATACTCCTGAGTTAGGATTCAGCTTGCTTCAATGCTAATCTAGGTTGTGATTTGTTACATAGGAACTGAAAGTACAGAACAGCTTCAGACTAATGGCTTCCTGCTCATTTAACAATACACAAAATTTTATAAACTAATTTTGTAGTGACAACTAGGTTTCTTTATTTTTTATCCTCCTAGACTGTAGTAAATGTTAGTCAATTACTATAAAATAGAAAAGTGGATAGATTTGTGACAAAGCTGACAACCACAGGAAGGTCCCATGCCTGTGCAAGAGATCAAGGGAAACAAGGAGTGATCAGTGTTGAACACAGAATAAATAGTCTTTAAACTCTTAATTTATTGGAAATAAATGATAATACTAACTGGCCTGATATTATACTTTGCTTCAAAAGTATATGCCTTTTAGTTTTAAACATTACTTCAGAAACATTTGGAAGAAAAACATGAGATTGTTATATAAATTTCAATATCAAAAATGAAGACTCTTAAATTATTTTATTCATGCTTAGAATCACATTGTGTGATCCTTATAAATATTCCTCTATATATTCCAATCACTAGTTAACAAAATGAAGATTTTTTTTACAAACAGAAAGATTGCCTAATAGTTTTTTTAAGCCGAGAATATATATCTTCTTAAATCAAAATGTATTTTATTTCAGTCCAAACTTAAAATAATCCTATAATTTGCTCCAAACTATTTACTTATTATTAAAAAAAACAAATACAGGATTTATTATTGCATCAGCAGGAAAAAAAACATATCATATACTCTATTTGACACATTATGCCTCATTTGAAGAAATCATAGCTGAGTTTTTCAGTTAAAAGTTGAGTAGTGTTCAACTCTGATTTATTGTAACGATTGCTTTTAATGTGATTCTCTTACCTATCAGAACATATTTTATAAATAAAATATCATTGGGGCATACTGGTGTTTCAACACTGACAAATTCCACATAATGGCTGATTATACTATTATAAAATAGAATATAAAGCATAAACTACTGTGATAAATAAAAACTAGCAATAGTCATTTCCTCCCAGTACCTTTATATAAACTATAAAATACAAATATGTAACATTTATCTAAAGTTCCTCAATGTACCTATAAATTGTAAAACTACAATTTTGACTTGTCAATTACTTATTTTTCTACTAACTCAGTAGTATAGGTTACCTATGTATTAAAATAGATGAGTATTTTATGAAGTCTCTCACTTGACATCTGCTCTTTAATGGTTTTACTCAACCACATTTCAATCTAGAATAACCTGACATATTTATGTCTTAACAGCTTTTCTGTATAGGTCTTAAAGACTGATGAGTCTTTTTACTAGCAATTTTTTTGTTTTTTGCTAAAAGTAATTATTTCTGGGATATTTATGTACTTTATATTTTCTTTCTTTCTTTTTTTTTTTTTTTTTTTTTTTTTGAGACGGAGTCTCACTCTGTCGCCCAGCCTGGAGTACAGTGGTGCAATCTTGGCTCACTGCAACCTCTGCCTCCTGGGTTGAAGCTATTCTCTCGCCTCAGCCTCCTTAGTAGCTGGGACTACAGGCTTCTGCAACCACACTCGGCTAATTTTATTTTATTTTTTTTTAGTAGAGACAGGGCTTCAGCACATTGGCCAGGCTGGTCTCCAACTCCTGACCTTAGGTGTTTCACCCGCCTTGGCCTCCCAAAGTGCTGGGATTACAGGTGTGAGCCACTGTGCCTGGCCATACTTTATATTTCCTATAACATTATTAATTTAAATAAAAACTAAAAAAGATATTTTAAAAATTCACGTTTCCTAAAGTTAAAATGAGAACTTAAAACTATTAAGGGAAGCACTTAACTAAAATCTACATTACTGCTGGTTTGGTTGAGACTGATACCCATCAAGTGTTGACACGCCATTGAACTAGATAGTAAGTGACATTACCCCCACAAGTGACATAGAACTTTCCTAAGTATTTGAACAACTTTGATTGATCTTTTGATATAAATATCATCAAGCCTGATAATTATCTCTGGATATTGCACAAAAGGCTTTTGTTAAATTATTTGACATGTTTTCCAGAAGATATGATCACTGTAATTATGTCTTACATTTATTAGCTGTCATTTGGTAAATAATTGTACCTAAATAGAACTTTTTTATATATGGGAAAGATCATGAATCTGTGCAATTTACCCAACATAAAAAGTTATTTGGATATTCATTAACCAATTAAATTCATTATCTAGGCACATTCTGAAATGTCCTTTTAAAAATAAAAAGTGCTATTTTATAGCTACTTTTCATTTATCTGCTGTTATTTGTTCTATTGCTGAATGATTTTTCCTCTTCAATGTGTCTAGGAACAATTTTCCCAAAATCTGCTTTTCAGTGTTTGTGTGTTTGTCTTCTGCAGTTATATTCAGCTTGGGCCTTGGATGATGGCTACCTTACAATGAATTGTTTCTTCTGATATTGTCGTAAAATGACCTTAATATTGCAATAACATAAAATTTACATTAATGCTTCCTATAGTTTTCTGTAGCAGCAGCTTCAATGATCTCAACCTATAAGAAGATATCTCATATTCCTGAATTACACAACTAACAGTTAAATAAGTTAGTTAGCTGCCAATTGATAGATTCAACGCAATGCCAACAAATATACCAGGAAATACTTTTGCATTGTTCTTTTATTAGATTTCAGTAAGTTCCTTTATTTGAAGTATTTGACCATATCACCAACAAGCCATGCAGAATATCTTTTTTATAATTTAGATGCCTGTAAATACCATTGCCCTTTTTCATTCTTGATACTTTCTTATCTCTCTGTCTCTTTCTTTTTCTCCCTATTCTATCCTTCTTTGTCATGCCACTATTTATCTATTGTATCCAACTTTTCAAGGCATCACCTTTGGCTTTGTCATTTTTCTCTACTGCATATTTAATTTCTCTTTCTGTGATTTCTTCTCATTCCATTAACTTTCTTTTCCTTCTATTCTCATTGCCTTGCTGTTTTTTCTTTGTTTTTTGAACTATTGACATTAAATCTTTTTAGTATCATCTTTCTAAGAGATACATTCAATGCCCTAATGTTTTTTTATACTCTGCTTAATCCTTATTTTCAACATTTTACTTTAGCATGTGTGTATCTTTCACTTAAAATATTTTTACATTTTAAATTTTATTTTATTTCTGACCTATAAGTTATTTAGAAGTACATTACTATTAGCAGAGATTTGGATATGATCTGGTCATGAATTAAAACTTACTGTACATTTCTAGCTTAATTCTAATCAGCTGAGCATACTCTAAAATATTTTAATCTTTTAAAATATGTTCAGGGATTTTATTAACCTAACATAGTATGCTTTGGTGAATGTTTTACATCATTCTTGAAACTTTGTCATTCTTAAGTGTAATATTATATATATCAATTAAGCCAAAATTTAATTGTATTAGATTTATTTTATTAGTAATACTGTCTGCTTATTTAATCAACTGTTGAGACAATATTGCAGTTTCTCATTCTAATTATAAATTTGTATATTTATCTATTTTATGCTACTTTTAATAGTTTCTTTTCATTATGTGTTAAACTAAGTAACTGATTCCATCATAAGACCTGTAAACCTCCTCTCAAAATGAATTTCTGGTGTATACATGATGCTATGCATTTTCAAAATCCATAGAACTTCACACAACATTAAAAGTGAGCCTTAATACATGTACATCTGGGAAAAACAAAAAAACAAAAAAACAAAAAAACGGAATGACAGGTAGTCTCAGGATGGAATGGTGATTCTGGAAAACAGAATTTAACTGTACTAAAATATATGACATTGCCTCATCTAAGGGGGTGAAGAAAAGGTGCTGACCTAAGCAACTATGTAAAACTGTGTTTGGACTAGAAACTGTAAGTCAAAAAAACAGAAGGAACTGTATATAAACACTGTAGTTAGTAAAGGTCTGTTTCAGAAGAATAAGAGTTGAATTCTGAAACTGCTGTATAAATTCTGGAATCAACTAATGATTAACTGAATGGCAAATATTGGGAGCCAAGTTTCTCATTCTTAGACAGAGGTTGCATATAATCAAGGGAGGGATGCAAAGTGAGACATATGGTGTTTGATTAGAATTGGAGACATCAATATGAGTTCATGTACAGCTTAATACAGATGTATAGACATGGATGAATACACACAATGACAATTATGTGTACATATATGTGTGTATGTATATATGTGTGTTTTAGTGTATTCTGTCTGCTAAGAAGGTCTAGATGTAATAACATGCTAGTCATAGAAAGCACACTCAGGTCTTCATTCTAATAGCATTCCCCCAGAAAGGAACAAGAGCTCTTTAGAGAAACAGCTGACTCTAGAGCTGGGGCAGAGATCATACAAGATAAAATCTTGTGTGCCATAAAATTAAAAAGGGTTCAAAAATGATAGTAACATGTCATAGGATGGTAGGAGCCAAACTGATAATAAACAAGAAATGTTCTTATAGGCCAAAGCTGGGGCAATTTGAGAAATTAGTACTGTAACATTGGATTACAACTGAAAGTCTAAAATAACATTTTTGAATTCATACTAATATAAATAAATAATTTCATAAATTAAATCTTAGAGGAGAAGTGACACATCTCTTGCCTAGAAGGATTCCAAAGGATTTGTAAAAATACCCTCTTCTCAAGATGGTAGATTTTAATTCTTCACTGAGTGTGGGCCTTATATAGTTACTTGTTTCCAAAGGGTAATCTGTGAGGCTTATGATGCCTTTAGCAATCCATGTGGCATCCAACTGTGGTGAAGGTGTAAGGGAGATTTTCTGCCTTACTTAGTTCTTGTCCACTTATCCCCTAGTGGGTGAGGACTTCTGTCTTGGCTCTGGCAAAGCTGGCTGTGGAGCATTGCTTTTCACCTGTGCATAGGGCTCCTCTCTTCGCCCTAACCCATAAGTCTCTTCGTTTCACAAATACTTAGAGACTTCACTCCCACTTCCTCTTCTCTATAAACTTCAACTCTGTTCTCAATTGCTCCTTTCCTCTTCTGCTTCTACCCAATGGATGCTGTGGCAAACTACCCTGATTTTATTCAGAGTAGAAGTTCTCACTTTCCAAGTTTTCAACTGCCCCCAAAAGTTGGCAGTTACGACTCAGAGACAAGTCCTTCTTGGAGAACTATATTAGAAAAATAGACTGCAAAGTACAGGCATAGAAGTTAACACTGCTGAGACAACTGTAAGGTTTGACCAGTGGATTGAGCCAAGATTTCAGCACATTCTTTGTCTAGAAGAACATCTTTTTCATGAAAAACGATTTCTGGATCCTTTGCTGGAATCGCATTTTCCATTGGCAAATTTCTCAGCACGGAATTAAGCCTAAGAACATCTCCTGACCGTCCTCTGATCTCTCTGACAACTTTTTTGTTTCCTTAGCCAGAATATACCAAATGTCTTATTGGTGGAATCTTTCAGAAATGAGTCATAGCACCTTTTCTCTTCTCCCTTTCCTGATTTTAAGTATTTCTGTTTGAATTTAAAATTACACTTGACACAGTATCCACTTTTACTTCTGTTTTTCTTCCTGCTTTATTTAAACCCACCCCAAAAACTTATTCTATTTAGGCTATTGAACTCAATAAATATATTCCCGTTTTGTGATATGTTGGAAGTTACTTGGTGTCTTTGTACCTCCATGGTCTCATTTATAATATATATCCAGTATTGTGTTGAAAGAACTGAAAGAAATAGTATATGCAAAATACTCAGCATGTTGCCTAATAAACAGAATGTACTTTATAAGTGCTGGAGTTACTACTACTATTGCTACTTTTACTACTATTATTACTAATTGTTGTAAAACTAAATTCTAAAAAAGCCATTTCAAGAATAGGAATTGTCATAATGCTATTGAAGTTTGATCAGAGATCTAGTGTGTTGAGGACAGGACATTGTAAATCTGAACTAACTGCCAAAGACATGAGCCAATTTATTGGTTTGATGAAGTTTAGTACTAGAATGGTGTAGATTAAGGCACATAGGCTACATGCACATACATTTCAGAAACGACGTAGAGTGTGAATATGTTTGTCTCACATTCAAAGTACTCAATTTTGAATATTCACAAAATGGCATTTTCTGCAATAGAGACTATCAATATATAGATTCACAAAATGACATAAATTTATCTCTATCAAGATTAAACTGGTACCAATATACCTCAGTGTCACATCTACCTACAGCAGATACTAATAGTGAGCCTCTGATATGGCACCATTCAGCATTCACCTGGAATCAAGCTGGCCATCTGGTGGCAAGTTGATTATATTGAGACTAGTCCATAAAGGAGTTGTTGAAGAATTGTTCTCACTGTAACAGATCTATAACTACATATATTTATCTTCCCTGTCCATGATGCCTCTGCTAAGCCACACCATTCATGAACATATCAAATACTTTACTGTGTTAGTCCATTCTTGCACTGTTATAAAGAAATACCTAAGATAAGGTAATTTATAAAGAAAATAGGTTTGATTGGCTCACAGTACCTCTGGCTGTACAGGAAACATGATGGCATCTGCTTCTGGGGAGGCCTCAAGGAGCTCTTACTCATGGTGGAAGGTAAAGCAGGAGCAGGCGTCTTATGTGGAGAGAGCAGGACCAAGAGTGCGAGGAGACCAAGTCTCCAGGAAGTTTCAAACTTTCCCTCACCTTCATGTTTTCTTCTGAGTCCTCTGAACTGTTCCAATCCCTGCCCATTACCCAATTCCAAAACCAGATCTTGTGAGAACTCTATCATAAGAACAGCACCAAAGGGATGGTGCTAAATCATTCTTGAGGCTTCCACCCTCTGTTGATCCAATCACTTCCCACCAGATCCCACCTCCAAAGCTGCAAACTAAAATGCCACATGAGATTTCGGTAGGGGCAAAAATCCAAACCATATCATTCCACTCCAGCCTCTCCCAATCATCTCTTCTCAACAGTCCCCCAAATTCTTTTTTTTTTTTTTTCTTTGAGACGGACTCTCGCTCTGTCACCCAGGCTGGAGTGCAGTGGCCGGATCTCAGTTCACTGCAAGCTCCGCCTCCCGGGTTTACGCCATTCTCCTGCCTCCGCCCCGGGTTTATGCCATTCTCCTGCCTCCGCCTCCCAAGTAGCTGGGACTACAGGCGACCACCACCTCCCCCGGCTAGTTTTTTGTATTTTTTAGTAGACACGGGGTTTCACCGTGTTAGCCAGGATAGTCTCGATCTCCTGACCTCGTGATCCGCCCGTCTCGGCCTCCCAAAATGCTGGGATTACAGGCTTGAGCCACTGAGCCGGCCACAAATTCTTAACTAATTTTAACATTAACTTTGATTGTCTCAGATGAGAAGAAAACTCCAAAGTCTCATCTTAGATAAGGCAAGATTCTTCTGCCTATGAGCCTGCAAAATAAAAACAAACAAACAAACAAACAAAAAAACAAGTTAATTATTCCCAAGATACAATGGGGATACAAGCACTGGATCAATATTCCAATTAAAAAAAATGAAATCAGCCAAACAAAGGGGATATAGGCCTCCTGTAAGTCCAAACTCAGCAGGGCAGTCATTAAATCTTTAAGCTCCAAAAATCATCTCCTTTGACTCCATCTCACATTCAGGGCACACTGGTGTGAGAAGCAGGCTCACAAGGCCTTGAGCATCTCCACTCCTTTGGGTTTACAGAATTCAGCCCTCACAGCTGCTCTCACAGACTGGCATTGATTGCCTGTGGCTTTTCCAGGTGCAGGATGCAAGCTTCCAGTGGATCTACCATCCTAGGGGATGGGGGTAGTGACCTTTTTCTCACAGCTCCACTAGGCAATGTTCCAGTGCAGACTCTGTGTGGGGGCTTCTTACATTTCTCCTCTGAATTGCCCTAGTAGAAGTTCTTCATGAGGGCTCTGCACCTGCAGCAGGCTCCTGCCTGGACATACAGGCTTCTCCATATATCCTCTGAAATCTAGACAGACTCCCAAGCCTCAACTCTTGCCTTCTGTGAACCCACAGGCTTAAAACACATGGAATCCACCAATACTTACAGTTTGCACCCTCTGAAGCAGTGACTCAAGGCGCACCTGGGCCCCTTTGAGCCATGGCTGGAGCTTGAGAAACTGGAATGTGGGGAACGGTGTCCCAAAGCTGCACAGGAGCTTTACTTTTCTACCACATGGCCGGGCTGCAAATTTTTTTTTTTTTTTTTTTTTTTTTTTTTTTTTTTTTTAAGATGGAGTCTTACTCCGTCTCCCAGGCTGGAGTGCAATGGTGCAATGTCAGCTCACTGCAACCTCTGCCTCCTGAGTTCAAGTGATTCTCCCACCTCAACCTCCCCAGTAGCTGGGATTACAGTCATCCGCCATCATGCCCGGCTAATTTTTGTATTTTTGTAGAGATGGGGTTTTACCATGTTAGCTAAACTGGTCTCAAACTCCCAAGCTCAGCTGATCCACCCACCTCGACGTCCCAAAGTGCTGAGATTACAGGCGTGAGCTACCGTGCCCAGTCAGGCTGCAAAATTTTTAGCTTTATATGCTCTGCTTCCTTTTTTAAATATAAATTCCAGTTTCATGTCATTTCCTTGCTCACACATAATAACTATGTTGTTAGAAGCTGCCAGGATATATCTTGAATGCATTGCTGCTTAGAAATTTCTTTCTCCAGATAACCTAAATCATCATTCTCAAGCTCAGAGTTCTACAGGTCCCTAGTGTAGTGGCACAATGCTTCCAAATTCTGTGCTAGAGCATAAAAAAAAATTGACCTTTGCTCCAGTTTCCAATAAGTTCACGATCTTCATCTGATATCTTCTCAGCCTGGACTTCACTGTCCATATCACTATCAGCATTCTGGTAACAACCATTCAACAATTCTCGAGGAAGTTTCAAATTTTCCCTCACCTTCATGGTTTCTTCTGAGTCCTCTGAACTCTTCCAACCCCTGCCCATTACCCAATTGCAAAGCTGCTTCCACATTTCCAGATATCTTTATGGGAATATCTCCTCTCAGTACCAATTTTCTATATTAGTCCATTCTTGTATTGCTATAAAGAAATATCAAAGACTGGGTAATTTATAAAGAAAGACAGTTTAATTGTCTCATGGTTCTGCAGGCTGTACAGGAAGAATGACGGCATCTGCTTGTGAGAAGGGCCCCAGGAGATTTTACTCTTAGTGGTAGGCAAACCAAGTGCTGGAGTCTCTCTTTTTTTTTTTTTTTTTTTTTTTTTTTCTTTTTGAGACGGAGTGTCACTCTGTCGCCCGGGCTGGAGTGCAGTGGCCGGATCTCAGCTCACTGCAAGCTCCGCCTCCCGGGTTTACGCCATTCTCCTGCTTCAGCCTCCCGAGTAACTGGGACTACAGGCGCCCGCCACCTCGCCTGGCTAGTGTTTTTTTGTATTTTTTAGTAGAGACGGGGTTTCACCGGGTTAGCCAGGATGGTCTCGATCTCAAGTGCAGGAGTCTTACCTAGCAGTAACAGGACCAAGAGAGTCAGGGCAAAGTTGCCACACACTTTCAAACAACCAGATCTTGTGAGAACTCTATCATGAGAACAGCATCAAAGGAATGATACTAAACCATGCATGAAGGATCCAACCAGCCATGACCCAGTCACCTCCAACCAGACCCCACCTGTAACACTGGGAATTAGAATTCAACATGAGATTTGGGTGGAGACACAGATCCAAACCATATAACTGACCTAGCATCATAGTCTCCTTCAGAACATTTATTTTGATCAAGAAACTCATTTCATAATGCATGTGCCCTCATAATTGTGGCACAAATTTTTAGGTATTCCTCCGATAAATAGGTATCCTAATAGAATGGCGGAATTGTCTATAAGACAATGAAATAAACTTCAGTTAAATCACCACATGAGAGGCAATCTTATGAAAGTATAGAGTTTTATCATGAAAGATGAATAGACACTTCTAATCAGCCACCAGTATATGGTGATAGCTATTCCATAGCCAGACTACACGAATGTGAGATTTAATTCACATCTAAAAGGATAGATTATCTTATCATTACAACTAATAACCCACCCAAAGAATTTTTGCTTTCTGCTCTCACAACTTTGCTTTCTTCTCATTGGGAGGTTATGGTTTCCATGGGAGGAATACCTTTATCAGAGACGACAAATACAATTCAGTTGTATCAGAAGTTGAAACTGCCACCTTGCCCTTTTCTGTTCTTTGTTAAACTGAATCTGCAAGCAAAGAATGAGGTGACTATATGCTTTGAAATGCTTAATTATTATTAGCAAGAAGAAATCTGGCTGCTATTACACAATAGGATCAAGAAGGATCATTTCTGAATTTCTTATTATATAATTTCAACTCTTATTTTAGATTCAGAAAGAACCCGAGCAGGCTATGTTACATGGGTATATTGTACAATCCTGAAATTAGGAGTATGAAAGATTCTGTCACCCAGGTAGTGAGCATAGTACTGAATAGGTAGTTTTTCAGCCTTTTCCTCTTCCCCTGTTCCCTTCTACTAGTCTTCAATGTCTATTTTCCTCACCTTTATGTCCATGTGTACCCCATGTTTAGCTCTCACTTATAAGTGAGAGCACATGGTATTTATTTTTATGTTCCGCATTAATTTGTTTAAAATAATGGCCTCCAGATACATCCTTGTTGCTGCACAGGATGTCATTTTGTTCTTTCTATGGCAGTATAGTGTTCCATGATGTATATGTACCATATTTTCTTTATGCAGTCCACCACTAATGAGCATCTAGATTGATTCCATGTCTTTGCAATTGTAAAGAGTGCTGAGATGAGCATACCAGTGGCTGTGTCTTTTTGGTAGAATGATTTATTTTCTTTTGGGAAAATGAATGTCAAAGAAAGATAGGACCCAAATTGAAAATAAACTGAAAATATTCTTTTAAGTCAAAGCTGTAGGAAAAGCATATCCCAGTAAATGGCTTGCTGGGATGAATGATAGTTCTGTTCTGAGTTCTTCAAGTAATCACCAAGCTGCTTTCCACAGTGGCTGCACTAATTTATATCCCCACCAACAGTGTGTAAGCATTCCCTTCTCTCTGCAGCCTCTGACTTTTTGACTTTATGAAAGAAGCCATCAGACTGGAGTAAGATGGCGGCTCATATGATTTTGATTTACCTTTTCTGATGATTAGTGGTGTTGAACATTTTTTCATGTTTGATGATATGAAATAAATGTTGGACACTCGCAGGTCTTATTTTGAGAAGTGTCTATTTCTGAATTTCAATGAATTTTCTAAGCTCCCATTCATTAATTTCATTTCCAATATCACAAGTTAAGGGAAAATTATGGTAACCAAAAATAAACATGACCATGAATCATATACATCTATAGTAAAATTTGAGGTCTCGCTGGCAAGGAGGGAAAACAACAATAGTTGATTGCTGCCTGTGAGGTAAGGAAATAGAATCAATTGTGAAAAAAGGGAATTCTAAATGACAACTACAGCCTCATTAGCTTACAACAATAAATTCTATAGCAGTGATCTGTATTTTCTTTCATGCTTTTTGTAGTAGACTGTCATGTCAGCGGCTTCCAACGTTCCAGACCTCCCGGTATTCATACCTTGAGTAGTGCCCCGTGTATTAACACTGGTTTACTTTTGTAACTACCGTTGGCCAAACGTGGCATTATCCAGAAGGATGCAAGCAAAGCCTTGATAAATGATTTTAACTGTGGCTCCTCCTTTTGGAAAGCTTTCTTCTTTCCTCAGCTGCTACTCCCTGAGAATACACTACTTCCTTGTTTTCATTTATATATATATGCAGAGTAAACCCAAATTAGTTTTTCTAACCGGGTTATCTTTCTTGAGTGCTAGATGTACAATTTCAACTCTCTATTGTAAACTGTTTGACATGACAAAGCTAAACTCTTTTGCTTCCTCAAAAATTTTGTTTTTCTATGTTTCTATTTTTAAATATCCAGTTGCTCAAGACAGAAATTTCACATTGTTTTCTTACTTTTGCCATTTATCTTAATCAACTGCTTTCAAATATCTTCATTTCCTTTCTTCCTGTGATAACAATGATCACAAGATTATGCTAACGGTCTCATAGCAGGTCTTTTCACCTGGTTTTCGGTGTTGGCCTCCATGCATTATACCGTCTACTATAGACAAAAACAAACATTCTATTGTGTAAACCTCCTAATGTGTAATTCTGTTAGCAGAGAACAGGAAACAAACAGCATTGCCAGAATTTTCAGTAAACATGTGAACAAGAAAACAAGTGAGCAAAGAAACAACCTGGGAAATAACAGTTGAAATTTCTAATCACACTGAGCATGATGGAACCTGAGGAATTACACACATATATATGTATATGTGTGTATATATATTTTTTGTTTGTTTGTTTTGTTTTGCATATATCTTGCTCATTAAATTAAAATATTAGTTTCTCATATGAGAATGAGAGTTAAAATCTCACATGAGATTTTAAATAATTGTTACATTCTACATGTTAGATAATAATGTTTTAAAATTATTTATATTAAAATGCATTTTAAATATTTAGTAAGAGTTACCATGAGATTTAATACTTTAATACCTCCTATGGGTTGTCTTTAAAATAATTTTTTCATACAAATTCCACTGTATCTGTATAGCACACATATAAAATTCATTCTCTTAAACATATTTTTGAGTGTGATATTTATACTGTTTGAATGATGTACATATACATTATTTCATGTATTAGACTAAATTATTCAATCTCTTAAAAGTAGTTAGTTTTGATTTGAAAGATTTTGGAGCATATATATTAGTTATACTTTACCAGCCAAAAGTGTAGTTGCAAAACTATTTAATGAGCTTTCTTTTTTGCTCATTACAGAGTCGATGAAACTAAATATCAGTGAAGATTACACTGTCAGTAAGAAAACATTTTATTCCAATACCAATGTGATTATATTATATAATATATGATAATATTAATAGATGGAATCAAAATAGTATCAAAATTACCATAATATTTAAACCAGGTATCGACATTTATATTATTATCAGTATAAATATTATGAGAACGTTGTATAAATAAACCTGTTAGTGAAATGTATCTAATCATAAACCATAAAGAAAAAATGTTTCACTCAAATATGTTTTATGCTTTTTAAGTTGGTTTTTTAGTCTCTTTGGAAATATTAACAAAGTGGAATATTTTCATTATTTAAATAAATTATCTGTGTTTTTGAATCATACACCTGTGGATTGTGTGGAATACTTTTTGTTGTTGTTGTTATTGTTGCTGTTATCATTTGTTTGCCTAACTTAATGGCTCTAATGAAAAGTGTCTCCATTGTTAAAATACCTCATGTTTTTATTTTTATTTGGGGAGCAATATCAATTTTTGCAAAGAGAATAAATTATATCAGACACTGAAATATGTGACCTATATGTATTATGCCATCCAATCCTCATAATCATTCTGTAAGATTAATGTTGTCAATGTTATCATAAATGACAAAACAAGTTCAGTGGTAATTTCCCAAAGTCCTTCAACTAGAAAGTAGCAAGACATATTTTTACTGCTCTTTCTCTATTTCTGTATGTCCTATACATCATCTTTAAATGACATTCTACCTCACACAGATGCATTTAATTTCTATATTTAAGTCATATTACATTCTATTTAAATTGTCAAACTCTGAGGATTGATTTTTTTTTTCCACACACTAAGGCCTAACTGTTAGAATGGAAATGGGCCTCTTGTGAAGCAGCACACATTTAATATGTTAAATAATGTTTGAATTCTTATCCTCTTATCAATTAGTAAAGTTCTGAAAATATGAGACATAGGTGAATCAGTGTTGATTCATGAAGAGAATTACTTTAAATTATCTATTGGTAACAATATTCTCAAAAGATCATACAGAAATAATTTACATCATGAAGTTTTTTGGCAATTGGGATGACACATATGTAGACTAATGATAAGCCTGAGGGAGAAGGTACAACAGAAAAGTGAAGAGCTAAATTACAACTCTCAATCTTTTCTTACATTTTATAGAAATTTATTCACTGTGGTAAACGTGTATGTGAATATATATATATATGTGTGTGTGTGTATATATACTATTTAAGATACAAAATTAATTATAAATAATAAGTGTCTTATATTTGATATAATTCAAACCGATTCAACAGGAAGAAAAAAAAAAAACTTTAATTTTTAACCAGAAATTACTTTTTCAGCAAGGTTGGTGAAAAAAAGAAAATTAGAAAATTCTACTTATGGCCACAAGAGGGCAGTATTGAAACACCATAACAGCTCAGATGGGCCTGGCATCAGGAAGAGAAAAAACAAAAAAGGACTTAACAGAGAAAAATGGATGCATGAAATAACTCCACTTTTCTTCCTGAAGATTAAAGAATAAAATAATCTTAATTTAATATAATTGATATATTTTCTGTTGTACTTCATAATTGTTGTAAAGGCCCCCTCATGTTGTTATTGATTAAATTCATTAAAATGTAAAGTCAGTAAACAAGTACAGGTCTATGCATGAAAAAGTTTTACTATATTATAAGAACTTTGTCTAGTTATTCTAAATGAACGTATCAGAAAAAAAAACAATTTAAATGCTACATACAATAGAAAAAGTTTAAATACAATGTAGATCTGATGTTATAGGAAGGATTTTACTATAGCCAAAAATTAAAAGGAAGAATTTAACAGGTAAGTACAAAGTTTTCTTTCACTCTGAAGATTCTTTACAAGCTCTGAAAGTCCTAAACTTTCACATTCTTGTTTTTTGGTGCCAGGTGACAAGAGACTGCCTATGGTTCCCCAAAGATAAGAACAATGAAATACCTCTTTCTTCCCATGATATAAAGCTAGGGGACTTACTACTATGTAAATTTGTACAAAAAAATTAATCTTGCCTACATAAGGGTGAGCAATAATACATAATTATTTCAATTATTTTAGAAAGACAGAGGGCCAAACTTCCTAAGTTGCTGTAAGACGACTTAGATTCACGAGGAGTTGGCAGTCATGCAGACCCCTTCTAGGCTGACCAGCAGGAAGTCAGATCCCACAACAGCTGATAACAAAGCTTTGTCTGGCAGGCCTCATGTGGCAAGTTGCCCTCCCCACACTAGATTTGTATTTCTTCAACTTATGAGCATGGCTGACTTTGAGGGTCCTTAGTCCTTGACTACAACTTCCTCTGAAAGATAAGAACACCCTTGCTATGCACCCAGCATGGTGTGGAAAGGGCAGCTTCCCCCATAGCAACTGCCAGACAAAATCTTGTAATTGTCAGTGACTGGGTCTGAAGGTTCAAGCGTACAATTTTGGCCTGGAGCCAGAATCCTCAGTTTCCAATTTTCAAACCTGGAACAATTTGAGCAGCATAATAAAGAATGCAGTATTGGATTATAAACCACATTTAAAATAAATATCCAGGAGAATATACTAGCATAAATAAAAGATAGAATAAATAAATAAAAGAGGGGAGAAATTCTCTTTATAGAAAATGTCCTAATAATATACACAGATACTCCCCTCTAGCAGGTGAAACTAACTTACCTCCACTCCCCTCTCCTATCAGTTGAAGTTAGTGATTTCTTTCCAGAGAATAAAGAATAGAAAGGAAAAATTAGTAACTTTATAGCAGAGAAACATATCAGACTCTACATTAACCAAGCAAACAAGGTTAACATCATTGATCCTAAGGCATATTGATATCATTTGCCCCCTTGTTTTGTAAGATTAAAAAATTCTTCTGATGGTGGGACACAATCTCATGACAAGCAGGTAAGGAAAATAGCATAACTTTTTGTTCCCTACAGCTGTAAATGAGAAAAGGCTGCCACACAGGGAAACAGAGAAGGTTACGCCCGAGTACCGGTAACGGCAGACTAAAGCTGTAAAGGCAGCTTATACGTGGCGAGAATGATGGGGCTAGCCAAATCGTGACTATTTCATGAGGATTGGCGAATTTAAAGAATATCTCAGGCTCTGGGGTACAGGAACTGTCTGTAGTTGGCAGAGAACTGGCCCTGGGGTGATGAGGGTAGGTGCACAGTATCCTGGTGTGAGAACTCGATGACAAAGTGGTTTGGGCATGTACTTATTCAGCTGCTCAAGTAGGGGAAGTGTTGGGCCTCTAGTCAGGACCTCAAAATTGGGCCAAGAAAGCATATATATATGTATGATATGTATATATTATATTAAATATATATACGTATTATATGCTTATCATACATATATATTCATATAATACGTATATATATTTAATATAATATGTGTGTATATATGCATATAATACATGCATAAATATGTATGATATGCATATGTGTATATATATATTTAATATAATATATGTGTGTGTACCCCTAATATGATATGATAAAAAGGGTAGTTTGCCTTAGTGATATTCTTCCACAAACTCATAACCCCAGCCTTATCTTCAGGAAGCATATCAGAAAATCCCAAATTGAGGGATATTCTACAAAATATCTGGCTAGTAATCTTTCAAAATTGCCAGTGTCATTGGAAAACAAGAACAGACAGAAACTGTCACAATTCAGAAGTGACTAAGGTGTCATGAAGACTAAATGCAAAAATGCGGACTGGATACTGAAACAGAAAAATAATACTAATGGAAAAACTTAGGAGAGCTGTATAAAGTCTGTAGTTTAGTTCTTAGTTATATGCCAACATATTTTTTTTTTTTTAGTTTTGTAAAATGTGTCACAATATGTGCTATAATCTGAATGTCTATGTCCCTCCAAAATTCCTGTGTTGAAATCCCCACCCCAAAGCAGGTGGAGCCTCTGAGAGGTGATTAGTTCATGGGGCAGAGCCCCCATGAAAGGAATTAGGGCCCTTATACAAAAGGCCTAAAAGCCACCCCATCCGTCTTACTCCTTCTTAACAGCCATCCCTTCCCCAATGTGAGAAAACAGTGAGAAGGCAACAGTTCTGAACCAGAACACAAGCCATCACCAGATACCAAGTCTGCTGGCACCTTTATCCTAGATGCCCCAGACTTATTATTTTCTGTGAGAATTAAATTTCTCTTTTCCATAAGTTTTTCTACAGCAGCCAGAACCAACTAAGATATTATGTAAGATGATAACACTAGATGAAAATCAGCGAAGGCTATACAGGAATTCTCTGCACTATGAAAATTAAAAATATTTATCAGTAAAATTCTTCAGCAAAAAAAAATTAAATGAATGCTTCAGGAACAATAAGATATGAGCAAAGATGTGGAAATATATGTGTAAAACTAAGGAAACATTGATTATATAAAAGAATGTTAATATTCTGGTTTTTTAGATTGAAATTGTATTGAAAGTGAAATACTGAAGTCAACTTTATACTATTCAAGAGTGGGTGACAAGAAAAATGGTTCTTAAAGGAGGGTAATAAAAATGATGTTTAATCATACCTTACCTACACATGAATATAGCTGTGTTAAAGACTTAAGGAAAATAAATGAATGTACTACTTCTATATTGGTAAAAGAAAAGAAAGAAAAATTTCAATTCTTTCAACACATCATATTGCATACCTAATATAAGCCCAACATTGGTTAGAATTGAGATACAGCATGGAAAAAAAACAGACAAAAGTATATGTCTTTGTGGAAATTTGAATCTACTTGTGAAACATGCAACACATAAAATTAATATGTATATAATATGGTATATTCGAACATGAAACTTTCTATAAAGGAAAATAAAACAAAAGAAGATGTAAGGAAAAAATAGGAGTGAGTATTAATTCAAGTAACGTGGTCAGGGGAGACTTTGAGATGAAAACATTTGAGAAAAGGAAAGAAAGAGCTACAAGAATGACTCATGTGGATGTGAGGGCTGAGGTAGACAAACCATTCCAGGCAGAGGGAAAAGCAATGCAAAGACCCTAAAACATGCAACAGGCATGTAAGGAATCCCAAATTGCTGAGTCAGCCTGGAATAGAGAGAGTACTAATAAAATTGTGAGAAATAAGGTCAGTGACATAAGGGGACAGTTCAGAAAGGTCCCTGTAAATAATTGTAAGGACTTCAGATTTTATTCTGAAAAATATGGGATTGCATTGAAGAGATCAGAACAAGGTACGTATTCGAAGTTGCGTTTAAAAGAAACATTCTAGGCTGGGCATGGTGGCTCATGTCTGTAACCCAGCACTTTGGGAGGCTGAGGCAGGCAGATCACCTGAGGTCAGGAGTTTCAGACATGGTGAAACCCTGTGTCTATTAAAAATAAAAAAAAAATTAGCCAAGTGCGGTGGGACGTTCCTATAATCACAGTTAATCGAGAGGCTGAAGCAGGAGAATCTCTTGAACCCAGCGGGCAGAGGTTGCAGTGAGCCAAGATTGTGCCACTGCACTCCAGCCTAGGCAACAGAGCAAGATAGTGTCTCAAATTAAAAAATTTAAAAAATAAACATTCTGTTAATCATGCTGAGGCTAATCTAGTAGCAACAATGAGAAAAGTCTATGGCTTGTTTTTTGTTTCCTTAATGATGTCTACTGAAGCACAAAAGGTTTTAATTTTCATAAAATGCAATAATCAATTTTTATCTTATTATTCATGCATTTATGCTGTATCTAAGAAATGTTTGTCTACCTCAAGATCAGAAATATTCTATGCACAGATTCTTCTAGTTTTATGGTTTTAGTTGTTCTATGTAGGAGTATGATGCATTCTTGATTTTTAATTTTTTCATCTAATTTATTATTTGTATTTGACAAATAAAAATTATATATATTTATTGTGTACAATATGATGATTTAAAGTATGTATACATTGTGGAATGTCTAAATCAAGCTAGCTAACATAGGCATTACCTCACATAAATTATCTTTTTTTACTGTGTTATACAACAGAATTTTTTTTTTTTTTTTTTTTTTTTTGAGATAGAAGTTAACTCTGTTGCCCATGCTGAAGTGCTGTGGTACGATCTTGGCTCACCACAGCCTCTGCCTCCCGGGTTCCAGTGATTCTCCTGCCTCAGCCACCCGAGTAGTTGGGACTACAGTCGCTCGCCACGATGCCCAGCTAATTTTTTTTTTCTTGGTTTTTTTTTTTTTGTTTTTTTTTTTTTTTTTTTTTTTTTTGTATTTTTAGTGGAGACAGAGTTTCACCAAGTTGGCCAGGCTAGTCTTAAACTCCTGACCTCAGGTGAGCCACCTGCCTCAGCCTCCCAAAGTGCTGGTGATCCACTGCCCCAACCTACAATAGATCTATCTCTTGAATTTATTCCTTGTAACTGAAATTTAGTAACCTTTGATCTAATAACTCCCTTTCCTCCACCCAGCCCTTTCTGTCAACTGTTTTAGGGTTGTTTGTAGATTCTTTTTTTCTTTCTTCATTTTTTGCTATTTGTGATTAGGTGATTTTTCTATAGTGGTATGCTTTGATTTCTTATGTTTAATCTTTTGTGTAATAATTATGAATTTTTGTTTCGTGGTTACATGAAGCCCAGGACTGTGGAGGCCAGACCAGTGCCTGGGTTGGTCCAGATCCTGGGGTCACTGGAGTCAGACTAGTATTTTGTAGGGGTATCCTTGACAATGGATTTCACTGTGGTGGGCCTAGTGTTGGGGTCTGAGACAATATCCTGTGTTCAATTTCCTTTCCTTTCCCTGAGCACTGATGTGTGGGATTAGGGAAGGGGTGACATAGGTAATGTAAAACATTTCTTCTCATCCTCTTCAATGTGCCTTTTCTTATTTCTATACTACTTCCAGGTACACAAATACTTGCCTATACTTTAGGTAATTGTATCATAATGATAAGTATTTGTGTATCTAAACATACTAAACATAGAAAATGTAAAGTAAAAATATAGCATAAATGATAAAAAATCGTACACCTGTATGGAACATTTACCATGACGAAGCTTGAGGGGCTAAGTTGCTCTAGGTGAGTCTGTGAGCGAGTGGTGAGTGAATGTGAAGACCTATGACATTACTATAGGCTTTATAAACTCTGTACACTTATGCTACACTAATGATATATTTGTGTTAAGACATTATTATTTGTGTTAGGACATTATAACATCAGTAGGCTATAGAAAGTTTTCATTTCCATTATAATCTTACAGAACCGTTGTGGTTATGCAGTTTACGCTTCACCTAAACATCTTCATGCAGTGCATGAGGGTAGTTGGCTCTTATTTATTTATAGAATCTGACAATTACTGCCTCTTGATTAAACTTTTTAATTCACTTCCATCTAATGATATTATTTATATGTTTAGATTAATGGTGGTCATTTTGCTTTTTTTTCCTAAATGCCTCATTTTTTTACTCCTGTTTCTTATATAACACCTTTTTTAGTAAATAAATGTTTCTAACAAAAAATTTTAATTCCCCTATTGATATTTTTCATTTTTTAAAGTTATTTGTCTGTTGATTGGTCTACGGATTACAGTAAGAATCTTAATTTATCAAAATATATTTATAATTGACACTAGCTTAGTATTATTAAAATATGTACACATTGCTCCTATATACTATAATTTTCATCTATTTATTTTTGCTATTATCATCATATATAATACATATTATAAACTCAAAGACTGTTACATTATTATTTTGTGCATTATTGCTTCTTTTAAAGAAGTTACAAAAGAAAGGTGAGAACATATGTGTATATATTTTTAAATTATTCCTGTTTGCATAAAGCTTGGAATTTTAGATAACACACTGTTGCAACTCCAAAACCTTCCTCTCCTTTTGTCTGCGTTTTTGTTGTTGTTGTTGCTGTGTTTGGTTTTGTTTTTTGGTTTGTTAAGTGATTTGCTTAGTGGTTGTCTTAGAAGAATTCTGTGACTTGTTCTTCTCCTGCAGTGTGAGGTTAAAGAGTTCTCTGCTCATTTTTCTTTCTGTTTTAATTTCTTTTCTTTTTTAGGTTGGTTTCATGGGGGTCACTACTATGTTAGCACAACTTAGTTATCAGCTAATGATTAGTCAGAGGTTGTGCTTAAAAACATGAGAGGTAGGATTTTGTCTCTTTGCCTGTGAATCTGTGTATGTGGCTTGGCAAATGAATCCAACTTCAGGAAGTTTATTAACATGTTCTAGCTTTTATTTGTTGCATTTACAAGGTCATTATTCACATTCAGATAGAGATATAAGTCTAGGTTGAGCCCTGTCTGATCTGTGTCCTGTGCACCCTGTGAATTCATATAGTCACGCAAAATAAATATGATCTTATCAATGTCCATTTTATGTCAAAAACTATGATACAACTGATATTTTATCCTAATTACCAGCTCACAAGCTAGCTTGCCATAGTACTCTAGACAATCATAGTAATGCAAGACTACTTGGTCAGTGACAAAAAATTATAATAGACATCATGGCATTATAGACATCACATGGTTTATATTTGCATCAGATCCCATTGTCCCCTAAGACTTATGGAACCAAGGTAGAACCAGGTTCAGATGGGATAACATGCATTCAGCAGGCATGGGTCACAGCTAATGTACCCCATGCTTAGGAACTCCCCACTCTGGTAAGAGATTGATATCAAACCTTCTCAATCTCTTCTCAGAAGGAGATACAGTCTTTCTTTTCCTGAACTGCAAAACCTGCCCTCTGCACCAGAGACTAAGACTTTATTCTTAAGGTAGTTTGACACACAAATATTCTTGGATGGATAGTGTGGGACAAAAGTTTACACGATATATGCAGAAAATTCCCAACCCATTGTCTGCACTTTGGTTGTCTCAGTCTTTACATCTTCTCGTTAAATTTCTAGTTAATGTAGTGTACAGTGTGTCTCAACCAATATTAAGATGTCCAAGACTAGCCGTGATATTGGCCTTCTCTATTTATTTCTCACTAAAATTGCTATTGTTTTTGACAACACCTCTGCTCATAGTACTTTTGGCATTATGTTCCAAATTAAGATGGCCTCCTTTCGCCAAGTTTAAACTTGAGTGCTTATACCATTTACCTTTAATTATACTGTTTAAATGTTTAGTGTGGTAGGCAGAATTCTAAGACAAGCCTCAAGATTCCAACATCTATTTAATGTCTCATACAGTGTCTTTTTGAGTGTGACAGCACTTGTTAATATGATGATTATGTTACATTTTATCATACAATTTACTTAAAGAAAGGAAGATTTTCCTGGATAATCCTGATGTAATCACTTCTTCCCTTAAAATGAACTGGGTTATTCTGAAGAAAAAACTTGAACATGAAGGATATTCTTCTCTATTGATGGCTTTGAAGAGGGAGGGAGTAACATGACAAAGATCTCTAGGAATTGAAAATGATGATGCATCCTGTCAACAAACGTGAAGTTTACAATGGAAACCGAGTCTCTAGATTAGAACACAGTTTTTAGACAATAGCACAATTTTAGTACAGTGAAACCCTGAACAGATTACCCCCCAGCAATCTGCCTGAAATTCTGACCTAACAAAGCTGAAAGATAACAAATCACAGTTGGCTTAAGCCACTACATTTATGGTAATATATTATACAGTAATGGAAAATGTATACATTTAGTTTAAACATGTTATTTTGTCCTTTATTTTTATTTTTATTTTTATGTTTTCCACATATATTCTTTATTTTTTCCATTTTTTCCAGCCTTCTTTTGAATTAATTGAGTAATTGTGTGATTTCATTTTATCTCTCTTTTTGGCTTTTTCCTGTAACTATTTATTTACATATTCCATTATTTGTTTTAGGGAATATAGCATGTATTTATAACTTATGTTCTGCCTTTCTTTTATATCACTTTATTATATGACACCATTGTAATATTTTTGCATTCTTACTTCTCTGCCTTTGGTCTATTTTGTTATACATGTTATTTTTTCAGCCTTAGTTTAGGATCCCATCATTTCTTGGAGAGACTATCATTAGAGTACTTTGCCATTTCTTCTAACTTTTGGCCTCAAAACATTCTTGTTCATTATCTACAAAGTCAACATAGCCTTCTAGGATCTTTTATGCTTGCTTACATCTCAGATCATATAGAAATGTGTAAGGAGAATAGCATGCAAGTGACTTTACATGTTAGACAAAAGTCTTTATGGTACAGACAACATCCCTTCTCCAGTGTTGTCACTACCAAGGTTTATTTTGTACATAGTTTCTTTTTTCATGCTATTCTCTCCTTCTAGACTACCCCCTCCCATTTGCATGTCCTCCTGAACTCCAGTTCTTTAAACTTTGATTTTTTTTTTTATTTTTTTTTTTTTTTTTGAGACAGAGTCTCGCTCTGTCGCCCAGGCTGGAGTGCAGTGGCCGGATCTCAGCTCACTGCAAGCTCCGCCTCCCGGGCTTACGCCATTCTCCTGCCTCAGCCTCCCGAGTAGCTGGGACTACAGGCGCCTGCCACCGCGCCTGGCTAGTTTTTTGCATTTTTTAGTAGAGACGGGGTTTCACCGTGTTAGCCAGGATGGTCTCGATCTTCTGACCTCGTGATCCGCCCGTCTCGGCCTCCCAAAGTGCTGGGATTACAGGCTTGAGCCACCGCCCCCGGCCGTTAAACTTTGATTTTTATTGACAGGGAGCGAACAATACATTTTTTACATCAAAGGGGGAGACACATAATCATACATAAACTTGGAAACCCCTTCTTCCCTTAAACTTCGTCTTTCAGTACATTATCTACAGCTTTAATATAATCTACTACAGTTAGACATTCCATCACATTTACAAGAAAATCAAATCAAATTGCAAAATACAAGTCACATGTAAAAGCCAACTCTCAAGACCTGTAACCTATTGTACCTGAAAAAAAAAAAATTCTGCAAGTCAAGAGAATTCAAGTGGGAATAAAAATGGATGAGGATAGAAAAGAATGTGAAATAGATGTGAAATTTATTGTAAGAAATACTCGAAAAGAATTAAAGCAGAGTAAAATAGTGTTGCCAGAAGTCAACATTTATATAAAATTATTAAATTATTCATTGTTTTAAAAGAAAATAAAATATTTCTAAAATCATAGTTGCTAATTTATGTTTTTCTAAACTTTCTAAGTACATCTCTTAGTTTTAATAATCAGGCTCTTTTTTTACATAAAACTGATATTTACAAAATTCTAGAAGTTAAAATGACTAAATTTTAATCATATAATAATATTGTTATGTTTGTTTCTCTACATTTAAGATCTATGTTTTGAGAGAAGAGTAACAAATAAAGGAAGTTCTTTACCTTCAGTGAGTTTATAATCTGCCCTAGATCAATGATTATACTTTAACTGAAGGGCTATTAAATGTATGTAAGACTAAAGACTATACTCCACATATGCCATGTGGGATCTTTCCAAACATAATCTGTTTTGTTTCCCGCTTTCTCTTAAATATTTATTGAGGGACTTTTTGCACATGTCACTGTCATTGTAGCATATACCTAAGTAATGGTTCTAACTTCACTTAAATTACAAACAGAGTATCAGCTGTTTACAGGACCCAGTTCAATGTAACAATTAATACTCTAAACATTATTTGGAACAAAATTTTCTTTTCCTAGATTAAGACTGGCTCTTTTGAGGTTGTCAGCCATTTGGCTCATCTCCCTCCATTTTGCAATTAATAACTTCCCAAGCTTGGATCAAAAAAAAAAAAAGATAAACAAAATGTGGAGACAGAAATCTCTTATTTGGTATGTCCTAAGCATATCGTTTGCACATTAACACATAATGTTTGTTATGTGCTAAGGAAGGTTTGCATTATCTCTAGGCTTGCCAGTTGTCTTACTACAAAAAAAAAAAAAGAAAAAAAAAAAAGCTATCACATTTATCACATTATCTTGTTGGTTAGTGCGTTCTTCCTTGTTGGGTCCACCTAATTAGTCTTTTGGTTTTCCAGGGATTGATCCTGTGAGCTCGCTGTAATGCAGTCTCCATCCCCCCTAGCAAGAGACTTCCTGAGTGGAACTTTCAAGATAAATTCAGGTTGACTTTTCCAACACAGGCTCTACTTCTGACCTTGAGATTTGCACTATTTGATCTGTTGCCTTGTGTCAACTCAGCCTCTCCTCTTCGATTGCCCAGATGTGCATCCATCCATTAGCACAGTAAAAACATGTAAAAGTTTTCGGAGAGATGCACAATAAGATTTCTTCATAAACTCTTTATAAATCTGTTAAATGGCTCTTCAATACTTTTTTAACACTCAACGTGAGTATCATTTATTGACTCAGAATTTTATGTTTTTCCCTAATAATATTATAACATAAATATGCTATGATCATAATAGAAGATACAAGTTGGATGAGCTATGTCCAAACCTGGCATCGTTGTTATTTCTAAATTTGTGATTGTTTATCTTGTGAATGACGTATCTTTGAATTCCCAATAGTGCTTAGTAATGTAATTTTCATGTTTCCAACATTCAAGAAAATTATTGAAGAATAAATAAAATGTCAATGACATTTTAAATATTTTTGATACAATAATATTCATACAGTCACTTAATTTGTACAACATCATAAAGATATTATTTTATTTACACTCTATTTAAAATGTTGGTCTATTAACTTATGGAGAATTTAAAAATGATAAAGTGATTTTAAGGCTGTCAAATATCCTCAATATCCAAGGGTTAAAAATAACAGATTTGTGTCAAATATTTCTAAATATTAGTATAAGTGCAACGATTTATTCAGTTTTGACTTGTCAAGTTGTTTAAGTTTCAAACATTTATTTCTTTATTTATAAAATTTAGGTAATATTAATTCCTCTATCATTGTATTTTTGCTATAATTAAATAAGTGAAAGGTACACTAAAATAACCATTATAGTATCTATTGCATTGCAAGCTCTCTCAATATTTGCTAATATTGTTATTATAATTAATTGCTTGGTGAATAATGGGTGAAATAAATGTCCAAATAAATTTGAACAGAAACACTACGAATGCATTCTGAGTTTTTCATCATCTAAATTATATGCACTAAGTAGTCAATATTTCAAACTGGTGAATACTCATGTGTAAAATGACTTATGTGTAAAATGAACAAATGTAGTTATTATAGTACTAACCTTTATTTTGACTATTATAATAACAATAAATCAAATTATACTTAAATCTGAGTTAAAGCTTATTATCCTGTGCTTATTTTTATCTTATTTTTTATAGTCTAAATTGAAACATAAAAAATAGGTGCTATAATTTTGCAATCTATTGAGATTCAGTCAGAATAAAAACATTGACTTGAAAGAAAAACTTTAATGGAAGCAAGTACTCACATATAATATTATTGAGAAAAATGTTCCAAATTTTAGTTTAAATAAATACTTTTTGATGCTAGGGGCTTAATGGGAAAAAATTGTTTCTAAACTTTTTATCCTGTTTCATTGATATGGTCACCAAAAGAACCCCACATTACTTGATTACTGTAACTTTACATTACAATTTGAAATCAGATATTATACATCTCCATATTCTATCTTTTTTTCTCAATATTACTTTGAATATTTTCCTTTGCATTTTCTTGTGTCTTAAAATCATTTATTACATCAAAATAAGCCCTAGTGAAAATTTGGTAGAAATTTTTCTAAATCTGCAATTAATTTGTAGAGAATTAGCATTTAACAATATTAAGTTTTCCAATCCTTAAATATGCTACATCTCTTTATTAATTTAGATTTTCTTTCATCAAAGCTCTGTAGTCTTGTATGTCTTTTAAAAAAATGTGTAAGCATTTTAGGCTTTTTAAATTGTTATAAAGAAATTATGCTTAATTTTATAACTTGTTCCCTTCTAGTACAGACATTTATTAGAGACTTTGAATATAAGCACAAAAATTGGTTGAAAATAAATGAGCAAAAGTCCTTAAAATTAAAAATTAAAATATAAGAATTGTCATTCAGTGCAAGAAGAATTGCTCAAGGTCACTAGTAATGAAGAAATTGTGAAAACAAATTCACAATGATGAGTTATAAAAAATTCATAAGACTGACAACATTAATTGCTGCCGGGAATGTTTAGCAACTAAAATTTCCTACATTACTAGTGGGAGAATAAGCTTATTCAATCACTTTTGAAGTTTATTTACTAGCTTCTCATAAAGATAACTATACCTACCCTACTATTCATTCTTTTGTATATACCCAAGATTAACAAAATAATATATTTAAAAGGGGGCAGGGAGAAAGGTCAAAAAGAATACAGAAATGTTCATTGCAGTCCAAAACTGGAAAAAATGCCATGTCCAATAAATGAATATTTTTTAATGTTATATATCCACAAAAAGTGAAAAGTATTCAACAATAGTACTCAGTAGTGAAAAAATAAAAGGACTGCTGACACTCATAACAATAATACCAAAAATGTAAGGTAACAGAAGCCAAATAGGAAAGAATACATACTGTTTTATTCAATTTATATAAAATATTAATAAAAGGATTTGATTTATGGTGGAAAAATCAAAAGTGGTTAGGTTTGTAGAGATAGGAAATCTTTCTGTGATAAGTGAAATTTCCACAGGTTGATGAGGACATGCGTTGTACAAATGTATATAATCGTCAAATTCTATCATACTGTGCACTTGATTTTCACGGTATATAAATTACACTTCAATGAAACATATGAAAACACACAAGCTCAGAGATTCTATAAAATACTCATCACGAAAATTGTACTACAATAAGATTTGTAGAAAAGATGAAGATAACAATTTAAATTTCCAAAGCTGAAAGTTTTCATAGCTGAAAAAGATATGTCTTGAGATTAAAATGTTCCACTGATACTGACTAGAATTAGTGAAAACAAACCCACATGTACATACACCATGGCAAAATAAAAAAATCCCTTAAATAAAGAGACAGATTTTTAAATTGTCTCAAACCTGAGACCTCAAAACCAATGCCTTATCCGCTGTTACAGTACTTAGGATGCAGCCTCTCTAAACTACTCTGGCTGGGAAGAAGCTTGCTGTTCTTAACAAAATCTCTTTAATTCAAAGCTCCTTTCTTTGGAATAGTCCATGGAACCCAGAGGAAATCTATTATGTTTGTCTTTCTCTGGCCAGCTGGGCAAAATCTACTCAAACTTCCTCTCAGTGTTTCCCAGATCTATACCATATTGCCATTCATGAAGGGTACAGGTTTCCCAACTACTGATCTACTACTACACCTGATGACTCTAAACTTCTCTAATTGAACTCAAAACATTAATCCCTATGTAACTTTTAACATGGAAGATATCCTTTGTGTTCATTCACTGCCAGAAATTTGTTTGGAGTTTACTAATGTTCTACAACTCAGTTATTGTGCATAACTAAAATGTAATACTTTGTGCCTCTTTATTTTCTATTATTTGATTCTTTATTTTCAGTTGTGCTTGCTCTGCAAAGATATGGTTCCAAAGAACAATATCTGGTAGCTGGCTCCAAATTTGAGCTTGGAAACCAATATTTTGATCTAGAATTTGTATTAGACAATTCTTGCAATGCTATAAGGAAATACTTCAGAAGAGGTAATTCATAAGAAAAAAGATTGAATTGCCTCATAATTCTTCAGACTGTATAGGAAGTATAGCAGCATCTGCTTTTGGGGAGGCCTCAGGAAGCTTACAATCATGGCAGAAGGTGGAGGGGGAGCAGGCACATCAGATGGCAAAAGCAGGAGCAAGAGAGAGGGAGTTGGGGTAGGGAGTGCCACACACTTTTAAACAATCAGATCTTATGCGAACTCAGAGTGAGAGTTCACTTATCACCAAAGGGGATATCCCAAGACATTCATAAGGGATCCATTTCCATGATCCAAACAGCTCCCACCAGGACTCGCCTCCAACATTAAGCATTACCTTTCAACATGAGACTTGGACAGGGACAAATATCCAAATTATATCAGAATTATAGTGCTATTTTCAGAGGACTTTCTTTCTAGTCTCACTTATATCATTTACCTACTTATTCTATGTTCCTATGGCACTCATGAACATGCATTACTCAGATCCCCTATTGTGGAGCATAATAAACCAGCAGCTCCAGATACTGCACAAATCCTCCATATCCACAACTGCTTTCACTACAAGCCTGTGTATTTCCTGAGCTATTTTCAGCGAATAGTTGAAAAAACAGCAACAGTAGTGTGGACTCATTCTAATGGGGCCGGAAACTCCTATAATTTGTAACTTTGGCTCTGGGTCTCTGCATTCACCTGTCTGAAATTTTTAGAATTGTGTCTGAGACTCTGTCTACCTATTCTCATTCTTTCATCTTCTTCTGTTATAGATGTCAAATCTGCATTAAAGTGTAAAGGCTATCCTTACCTTATCTACTCCTCTTCACCATTTATTGCTCACAGGCCTTTTCTCCAATAAATCGCTTGCATATCAAATCACCCAGTCAGATCTTTGTATCTATTTTTTTGAGTACACATACCAAAGTCCCTCCTTTGAAAAAATGTCTGTGTGCTGCATGTTTGTGTGTGTGTGTGTGTGTGTGTGTGTGTGTGTGTGTGTTACTATAGAGGAAGTAGTGCTATTAAAATTCATAACACATTTAAAAAAAAAAAACTCTTCTTTGACAGATCTGTCATATAAAATGGCTGCCAAATAAAAATAAAGTTAAGCTGATATTTCAATCATTTCTGATACTTCAAATATTTTGAAATGAAAAATAAAGAGACAGAGAAGTTAGTAGGGGAGATAAAAATAAGTTCCATAGCAAAATGAATGCAAAACACTTAATTAACATTTTATTTTTTCCCAAGTATTTTACCATGTCCTAAGTAACCAAAGAAAATGTCTTAAAATTACCATTAATTGATTGACTTCTAATACCGTTATTTGTATGCTTTCCAAAACTAGCTTAGGTAAAGATGCTTAACAATAACATCAAAATATCTCCCGCACATATTAGTTATCTGGGAAATGTGTGCAGCTGCAAATAATATAGTGTATTCCGGAGACACGAGTTCTTCCTATGTGCATTTAAGAAAGTCAAATCACTTCTGTTTCCTTTCTAAGTCCAATCACAGTCTTAAAACTTTAAAATATTCCACTTCGTTAACCATGTTGTGTTCCATTCTATCATATATCCTTGCTGACATCAGATTACTCTATAGTAAATGCTTTTCTTTTATTTTTTCCAATTTTATCTTTGAGATTTTAATCAATATGACATTTTCTCCTTATTGCCAAATAAAATAGATTTTATTAAACATGCATTTGCTGCTAAAAGGGATAAGGTTATCACAAAATAGAGATTTAATTTATGATGTTTTTCCATTTTCCTTTCTGTGATTTTATCAAGAATGAATGAAAACATTGATGATTTTTGGAGGTATTTGTTGATAAATCCAGTTTCTTACAAATAACTTTATTTATGCCTTTGTCTGTGATGATCTATTCACTTGAAATTTCTTATTCTTTATCTGAAGAAAGCAAAAACAGAAACCAGCTAATTTGTGTCAGACTGTATTTTCTAGGATTGACATAGATCACCATTCTTATTTTACATGTTATTTTTAAATGAGATGTTATAGTCCTCCTTTAGGGCTTATATGCCTTCCAGTTGCATCTATGCAACTCTGTGAGTACATCTAAAGTAGTATCATGTAATTTCTATCGTCAGTTCATACAAGGCCATCTCCCAGCTGTCTTTAGATATTCACTCTTAAAACCCAGCCACCACGTTGTCAGGAACCCATTAAAATATGGAAAAGTGCACCTGAAGAGGTGATCATGAGATACCCGGAGTCTTGATTATACTTCACAGTTGTGCATCTATCCAACAGCAGGCACCAGCTTTCAAGCCATGTGAGTGAGCCATTTTCAGGATAATTCTTTCAGTACTTAGTCAAGCTGCCCCAGCTAATACCACATGCAGCTGAAATGAAACTTTCTTGCTGAGTACTGCCAAAATTGCAGATTTAAGATATGAATACCTGTTGATTGTTGTTTGTTGTTGACAATTCTTCATTGTTTTGAAGCACTAAGTTTTGAGGTAGATTTTTATGCAGCAATGTTATGTGAAATGTCACCATTTAATACCCAACTCAAATTATTTTTCTTCTGTGAATATTTCTCTTAAATCCTCTAGACACCTGTGTAAGTCATTACTTTATTATGTAATAAACAAGTATCTTCATACCTATATAATAATCCTGACATGTACAGGTCTTCTTCTCTTACTATACTATGATATCTTCCAAAGTATGTATGATGACTCATATACAGTTTTGCTATTCTGGTGCATATCTCAGTGCATAGCACATGGTGATTTATAAGAATGCCTATTAAATTAATGAAACTATAAATACATTAATGAAAGTATCTATGATTGGAAGTGAATAATCAAATGGTCATCTGATTTTGAATATTTTAAGATATCTAAATGTGAAGACATAAAACCTTTTTTCTTTTGTTCCATTTATTTTGCTTTCATATTTTTGTATTTCCCTCTTCTTTACTGTGTGGTCTTGGCCAATTTGTCTTCATTTCCTGACTTGACATTAGTGCCTTAGAATTTATAAATAATCCTAAATGGCTTTGGTCCTCATCAAATTATTTGCTAAATAAGAAAAGGCATACAGAGATAACAATAATAATTACTTTTCCAGGACTATACATTTAATAAGTAGAAAACTGGACCCATGACTTATTTCTATGCTTATTTCTATTATTAAGTAATCATTATTATTATTATCCTACAAAGATATTTACAAACACAGTATCAATATTGTGTTTTTAATATCTTTAACTGTTTATTTACTTAGTGCCAAGACCAGCTTGGTCTTGGAGACCCAACCCAGCGGCACTAGAGGAATTAAAGACACAAACACAGGAATATGGAGTGTGGAATGGGAATCAGGGAGCTGACAGCCTTCAGAGCTGTGAGCCACGAACTGAGTTTTACCCACATATTTATTGACAGCAAGACAGTGACAAGCATTGTTTCTATAGATTACATATTAACTAAAATGGGAAAAAAAAATGCATGGGCTCTGACTAGTTATCTGCAGCAGGAACATGTCCTTAAGGTGCAGGTCACTCATGCTATTGTTTGTGGTTCAAGAACACCTTAAGCAGTTTTCCACCCAGCAAGGGGCAGGTGTTCCTTGCCCTCATTCTGGTAAACCCACAACCTTCAGCGTGGGCATCATAGCCATCAGGAGCATGTCACAGTGCTACAGAGATTTTGTTTATGGCCAGTTTTGGGGCCTGTTTATGGCCAGATTTGGGGGCCTGTTCCCAACATGTCCCCCTTTTTGTTTTTGCAAGACGATAAAAGCAAAGGCGGCTTTATCACAATGAGCTACGTCTTGTAGGAGTTGGGATCTGCATTCTGCAGAATATACAAAGACCAACACAGATTAAAAGCACAATCATCTTTAAAATCACAGAGCTTCCAAGTGTTTTTATTGATTTTGATGGGTTAATGGCTGCTAATCCATCTGCAGCAGCTTCAAGCACTCCAGTTCCTGGCATTAAGGTCAGGTGTATCTGGGATACCTTAAATGTTTGTTCTTTTATTATTGATTTTGCAATATCCAAAGACAAGTTTGTAGAGTATCCTTCTAGATGCTTTTTTATTCTTTCCCAAATGTTATTCTAATTAAGAGACATAATAATTTCCACCAATTCTATGTTTGGCTCCTAGAACAAGTCATATCATTTGAGGTTGAGGTGCCACTATACAACCATTCTTCCAGGAACTCTTGCTGTACTTCTTACTGTTTCTACCATCTGACCATTTTGTTCAGACCAGCTGAACATAATGTAGCCATGGCATGCAGATTGAGAGGTGCAATTCAAGCTAAACATCCCCTCAGGGGATCAATCAATAAGGATTCCATAGGAATCATTGTGCAGCACTTCTGCCTGTTCTTCAATGCAACCTTCCCAAATAAGTACATTCATTTTTTCTGGCCAGGTCCAATTCTGTTTACAAATAGGTTTTTGAGGATGGTATACCTCAATTATAGGAGCAGATTTATTATGGTAAATACTGTGACCAAAAAGCATGTATAACTGTGTAATAGAGTGATTACATCCAGGCATTATTGCCAGTCAAGATTGATAGTGAAGAGGTAGGCAACTAGTCACCTTTACCAAACAGATAGGCAGATGTTCAAATCCTAAAGAAATATTCATAACAATTCCTCATGTGGGTGAGATGGGCCTCTACCATCTGTAGGACTGAGTATCTAAGAGCTATCATTAGCATATACCTCCATTGGAGGGGTACAGCCAAGTTACAGGCTGTAGAAGTTGTGGAGAAGGTAAATATGTCCAAAAAGTATAGTTGTTCTCTGTGTCAGCCCTTGCTAAAGGAATACTCACAGCAATGGTGATCACCACGATCATAGCTGTCATTAAATTACTCATTGTGACTGGTTGTCCCTCTTTCCTCAGGTTTTCTTCCACCATCTGTGACAGTTTCTTGATCTGTCCCCAGGTAGGTGGCTGTGTTTGATGGGTGTTGCTCATGACAGTTGGGGTCCTCCTCAGCATCAGTCTTGTTGCATGGTTGCATCAGTCAGTTGCATGGCTGCAACTGGGGGTTCTCGGGTTCCTCCCAGAATCTCTTCTTCGACATCTGGCTCATGATAAGGTTTCAGGTGTCTTGATGGCACCCAAATTGGCTGTTGATTCAGTCCTGGATAAACACAAGCATAACCTCTAATCCAAGTTGTTATTTTACCTATTTCCCAACATTTTGTTATCAGATCTTTCCACCAAACCAGTTGTTCTGCTTATGTCTTTGAAACTGGTTTCTGTAGATGCTGTTCAGCTGCTGATAGCATCTGGCCTTTACACAGGCTCAAAAAACTTAAAATCAATAATGTGAGATTCAATTGCATATATGGAGTCCCACAATCACTGTTTCCCCCATTTTGCTTTTGCAACTTCTGTTTCAGTGAGAGATTCATTCTTTTCACTATGGCCTGTCCTTGAGAATTATATGGGACACCAGTAACGTGTTTAATATTCCATATAGAGAAAAATGCAGCTAGAACTTGGCTAGTATAGCCTGGGGCATTGTCTGTTTTAATAGAAGCTTGAATGTCCATCACCACAAAATGCTGCAAAAGGTGATGTTTAACACAGGCAGAAGACTCTCCTGATTGGCATGTAGCCCAGACAAAGTGAGAAAAGGTGCCCACACATGCATGTACAGAAGCTAGCCTCCCAAACAAGGAAATATGTGTGACATCCGTTTGCCAAAGAGAATTAGGTTCCAATCTTCCAGATTAACTCCTCCTGTAAAAGATGAGGAATGCACCATTTGGCAAGTTGGGCAGCGGTGGATAATAGCTTTAGCTTTTTTTTTCAGATAATACTTTACCTGTGTTTAAGACCAGAGGCATTAACATGGGTTAAATTGTGAAGGTGTCTAACATTAGATATTCCAGTAGCAATAAGGTGATGAGTCATTTGAGTCCCTGCAGTCAAATGTCCTGGAAGGTGTGTATGAGCCCTAATATGAGTGATGAAAAAAGGGTGCATTCTACTCCTAACTACTGTTTGCAATTGGGTAAATGAAGTAATCAATTGCTTATCTGTGTGGAATCATAGCTGAGCATTTTCAATTAATTGTGTGGAATGAACCACATGTGAAGAATCAGAAATCACATTCATAGGCACATCAAAAGCAGTCAATACCTCAATTACAGCTACAAGCTCCACTTTTTGAGCTGAAGCATAGGGCATCTGGAAAACCTTACCTTTCAAGCCAGAACAAGAAGCTTTGCCATTACTAGACCCATCTGTGAAGACATTTCCACACCTTCCATTGGTTTAAATTTAGTTATTTTAGGGAGAATCCAATTAGTTAATTTTAAAAATTGGAAGAGTTTCATTTTTGGAAAATGGTTATAGAGAATATCCACAAAGTCAGCTAAATGGGTTTCCCAAGTAAGACTATTTATAAAAGCCTGCTGTATTTGTGCCTTTTAAAAAGGGATAATAATTTTTCCAGGATCATATCCATGTAATTTAACAATCCAAGTTCTCCCATTTCCTATCATAGCAGCGATTTGATCCAAATAATGAGTCAAAGTCCATGAATTAGTATGTGGAAGAAAAAGCTACTCTACAAGAACTTGCTCTTGAATAATAGCAACAGTAGGTGAATTGTGAGTTGAAAAAAATTAGCAAATCTAGAGTCTTCTCTGGGTTTGTTTTATTTATTTGAGTCTTATGCACTGTTTCTCAGATAGCTGTAACTCTGCCTCAGCCTCCTTTGTTAATTGCCAAGGGATAGTGAGATGAGGATCTCCTCTAAGGATAGAAAATAGATTACTCATGGCATAGGTAGGAATGCCTAGAGCAGGTTATATCCAATTAATGTCCCCTAGTATTTTGAAAGTCATTTAATATTTTCAATTGATCTTTAGGTATGGTTAGTTTCCGTGGCACTATTGTAGTTTCATTTACTAAGGTCCCTAAGTAGGAGTAAGGAGTAGTAGCTTGAATTTTGTCAGGAGCTATAATTAAACCAGCATGAGAAATTAAATTTTGCAAGTGATCATAATATTGAAGTAATATTTCTCGAGTGGGGGCAGCACAAAATATATCATCCATATAGTGAATAATGTAACACTGTGAAAATTTTTTACAAATAGGTTAAATTGCTTGCCCTACATAAGTCTGGCAAATTGTTGGACTGTTTAACATGCCTTGTGGCAACACTTTCCAATGAAAATGCTTAGCAGGCTGCAGGTTGTTTACCGCAGGAATTGTAAATGCAAACCATTCACAGTCTTGCTCAGATAAGGGGATAGTAAAGAAACAGTCTTTTAAATCTATGACTATTAAAGGCAAATTTTTCAGAATTATAGCAGGAGAAGGCAATCTTGGCTGTAATGCCGCTATAGGTTGTATAACTGAATTAATAGCCCTTAAGTCAGTTAACATTCTCCATTTACTTGATTTTTTCTTAATTATGAAAACTGGAAAATTCCAAGGGGAAAATGTTGAGGCTATGTGTCCTTTTTCTCATTGTTCAGCAACTGAATCCTCTAGAGCCTCCAGTTTCTCTTTACTTAGTGGCCATTGTTCTATCTAAATCTGTTAACCATTATAAACATATAGGTTCTGAAGGCTTAACAATGGCCACCATCAAAAATGATATCCTAAACCTTGGCAGGACTTTGTCTTTCCACTTGAAGCGGTTCCTTCCAACCTTGCAATTTTTTTCCTATCCCCATACCAGGGACATACCCCATTTCATGCATCATATGTTGACTTTGAGGGCTATATAATTGTTCTGGAATTATAACTTGTACTCCCCATTGTTGTAATAAATCTCTTCCCCATAAATTTATAGGCACAGAAGTTATAATTGGTTGAATAGTACCAGGTTGTCCATGGGTTACATTCTTGGCTCCGAGGTTTACTGTCCTTTGTGTTGTCCATGGGTATTTTTTAACTCCTGTGGCCCCTTGTACCCACGAGGACTTGGAGGAAAATTTCCCATTAGTTTTAACTAAGACTGAGTGCTGTGCTCCCGTATCGACCAAGAACTGGACTGGGGACCCCTCCACTTGCAAAGTTACCCTAGGTTCGGGGAGGGGATCTGAACCCCATCTTCCTTAGTCTTCATCTTGAGTGACTAGTACGGGTGTAGACCTAGGGGGTCCTTGTCCTCGTTGTTTCTTTTTGGGGCAGTCTCTTACCCAGTGGCCAGCCTCCTTGCAGTAGGCACATTGGTCTTTTCTCAGGTTATCATGCCTGGGGGGGCCGCCTAGGTTGGGTGTACTCTGGTTGTAGATGCTCTTTCTGTAACACTGCTGCCAGGACCTTGGTCATTTTTTCAGTGGCCTTAAATTGCCTTTCCTCTGGAGTATCTAAACCCGCTGGGCTATCTGAAGGAGGTCTTGAATCCGCTTTCCTTCCAAGTCTTCTAATTTCTGGAGTTATTTTTTAATATCTGGGGCTGCCTGATTTACGAAAGACATTACAACAGCTGCCTGACTTCCTGGAGCCTCTGGATCTATGGGGGTGTACTGTCTAAAAGCTTCCATTAATCTTTCTAAGTAGGTGGCTGGGCTCTCTGTCTTTCCCTGCAGAATAGAATATACTTTAGCCAAATTAGTGGGCTTGCGAGCAGCTGCCCGGAGACCTGCCATTAGAGTCTGGCGATAAAGGTGTAGCCGTCCTCTACCTTCTGCCATGTTGTAGTTCCACGCTGGCCTCGTCAGAGGAAAGGTCGTGTTTATGAGGTTGGGGTTGGCAGTCGGTTGACCATCGTCCCCCGGGACCAGCTTTCTAGCTTCTACCTGTATTCTCTCTCGCTCTTCCGTGGTAAACAAGATTCGGAGGAGCTGCTGGCAATCATCCTAAGTGGGCTGGTGGGTGAACATGACACTATCCAGTAAAGCCAGTAAATCTTTGGGGTTGTCTGAAAACCGAGCACTCTGAGTCTTCCAGTTATACAGATCACTGGTGGAGAATGGCCAGTACTGGAGCCTGGGGATTCCTGTGTCATCTGGGGGTCCTATTTCCTGAAGGGGTAAAGCCACCGTGGAGTCAGGCGGCTGGGGGGGGGCTAGCCCGCAAAGTGCGCCCTCGCGTCCTCCCTGCTGGCCCTTCAAAGTTACCTTCCCTGTCAGCGGGCCCGTGTGTGCCGGCTGCCTCCCCTCCGCCTGCTCCCTCCCGCGACTCAGCCCGGGGGGTCGGGGCCTGGCGCCCGGAGGGGTACGGAGGGGGTTCTGTGAACAGTGGGTCCCCGCTATCAGGTAGAACAGGATGGGGGGGGGCAGTTGGTTGCTTGGATCTTAGTGGTCGAGCAACCAGTGTCTTACAGGGTTCAGAGGCTAATTGGAAAGGGGACAGCCAAGGAGGCAGGTTCTCAACAAGGTCCTGCCATATGAGGATATATGGGATTTGATCTAAGTGGCCCGCATGCCCAGGTAGGAAAATCTTGGACTTTACCCTAGTGATGACCGCAAGTCGGAAGGTCCCTTCGGGTGGCCACCCTACATCAAAGGCAGGCCATTCGGAGCGACACAGAGTAATTAGCTTTCCTTTCCTGATTTCCATAGCAAGATCATGGCCCCTTGCTTTTACTTCTTTGAAATTATTTGTAAAGAGAGATAGAGGAGTGCTCTGGGTATTACCCATCCTGTAATAATTTGTAGTCCCTTCCTGTAAAGGAATGTGGGTTTGAATCCCTGCAAAGGAAATCTGATCTGACTTATTAATGATATTTAGTCGCGATCGTGCTCTGACAGCCCAGATCAGAGACAGTTACTGCCCAAACCGCAGACCGGCACTCGGGGCAGTTCAGGTCAGAGACAGCTACTGCCCAAACCCCAAACCAGTGCTCGGGGCAGTGCAGATCAGAGACAGCTACTGCCCAAACCCCAAACCAGTGCTCGGGGCAGTTCAGATCAGAGACAGCTACTGCCTAAACCCCAAACCGGCAGTCGGGGCAGTTCAGATCAGAGACAGCTACTGCCCAAACCCCAAACCGGCGCTCAGGGCAGTTCAGATCAGAAACAGCTACTGCCCAAACCCCAAACCGGCGGTCGGGGCAGTTCAGATCAGAGACAGCTACTGCCCAAACCCCAAACCGGCAGTCGGGGCAGTGCAGATCAGAGACAGCTACTGCCCAAACCCCAAACCAGTGCTCGGGGCAGTTCAGATCAGAGACAGCTACTGCCTAAACCCCAAACCGGCAGTCGGGGCAGTTCAGATCAGAGACAGCTACTGCCCAAACCCCAAACTGGTGGTCGGGGCAGTTCAGATCCTAAGCTAGATCAGACGAGCGCCAGGGGACGTCTCCCACCGGTCTCCTCTGGCCGTCCTATAGCGTGTCCGCCAGGACTGTGCCAGCTCCAGTTTCAGACCTCGCGAGTCACAGATTCAGATTCAGAACAGACACAGACAGACAAACGGAGACGAGCCGGCTCACCTATCAGTAGATCGATCCTAGTAGATCCGTTGACCAGGGGTCTGGTGGGCTTGGGGGAATCCCGGACGAGCCCCCAGATGTTATGCCCAGACCCTCTGTTCCCCAAAGAAGACCACCAGAGTCCAGAGTCAAAGCCAAGCGGCAAGGATCTTTACCACAAGTTCGAACTTGGTCCCTCCATTACACAGCATACAAGAGGGCCCCGAACAATGCGAGTGTTTGCTCTTTATAGCCCGAAAGTTACAGGGGAACAAAGGAATTCTTTTGGTTCCCGCGCTTTCAGTAAAACTTTGAACGGCTGCCTCCTTATCGGAGACTTTTCCAGGTGGTGTTTGTACTGGGCTCAGGAAGTTTGAGAGATATATGGCGATATGTGGTGGGATGGGAGGATGGGATGTGTTTGTACTGGGCTCAGGAAGTTTGAGAGATATATGGCGATATGTGGTGGGATGGGAGGATGGGATGTGTTTGTATTGGGCTTGTTTGTTTTGAGCCCGGGGCTGAGGAATGTGCCCGGCTCCTCTCAATATAACAATTTGAATTCCCCCATTGTAATCTGAATCAATGACTCCTGTACGTACTTGCACTCTTTTTAAATTTAAACTAGATCTGCCTAGAAGTAATCCTACCATCCCTGCTGGCAAGGGCACACAGACTTCTGCTGTCACTTTTTTCACGGGTTCCCCAGGCAGAAGGCTCACAGCTTTTGTGCAGCATTAATCTACTGCAGCACTACTGGCTATGGCAGGGGACATGCATTGCACAGGAGTGAGGAAATGGCCTGAACCAGAAATGTCCCAGTTTAGAACGGGGTCCGGGACAGGACCCTCATGGCATTTCCTGAAATCGGGTTCCCATGTTTAGCAAACTTTAGAGTGACACTGATTAACCCAACGTTTTCCTTTTTTGAATTTTGGACATATTCCAGGCTCAGCAGTTTCCTTTCTTCCCTCAACTGGTGGCCTGACTCGCTGTTTTTTTTTTTTTTTTTTTTTTCTACATTCTTTTTTAGTAGGGACATGCTTTCCACAGTTAAAACAAGCTCCAGGAAACTGAGTATTTCTTTTATCCACTCTCAGTCCTGCCATTGCCTATGCTAGCAGAGTAGCCTTATGCAGATTACCTCCGATACCATCACAGGTCTTAATATAATCAAGTAAATGTGCTTTCCCTCTAATAGGCCGCAGAGCAGCCTGGCACTCGGGATTAGCACTGTCAAAAGCTAATAACTGCAACACTATATCCTGAGCAGCTGAATCTGCAACCACTTTTTAAAGAGATTCCTATAACTGAGCTATAAAATCTGCATGTGGTTCTTTTGGTCCCTGTTTTACAGCACTAAAGAAAGGGCATTGTTCTCCTCCTGAAGTGTTTTTTTCCCAAGCTCTAATGCACACGTCTCTAAGCTGCTCTATGGCATCATCCTGCATGACCGCTTGTGTATCTAAACCAGCCCAGCAGCCAACCCCCAAATGTTGGTTTACAGTTATGTTAATTTGAGATTGGGCCTGGGCATTGTGAGCAGCCTGAATGGAAGCTTCATCTGCCCACTAAGTTTTAAACTGTAAGAACTGAGCAGGAGTCACGCAAGCTCGACTAAGAGCATCCCAGTCATTAGGAACCATCTGGCTGGAAACAGCAATGTTCTTTAACAGTCCCATTACAAAAAGAGAACCTGGTCCATACTGATTAATAGCTTGTTTAAATTCTTTGAGCAATTTAAAAGGAAAAGGCTCAAATATTTCCCTGTTGATTTGGGAGTATATCTTAACAGGGAACTGCCAAGCCTCTATGTCACCTTCTTGTATAGCTAGCTGAATTCCTGCTTGAATAGAACTGAGAGTGGTTGCTTGAGGTGCGGCTCAAACAGTCACTGGGGCAACTATTTTTTGCTCAGTGTCCCCCAGAAAAGAAAGATCTGGAGGGTCAGGCCACTCTTTTTCTTCAAAATAATGAGGGGTTGCAAAAGGGTAGGGACAAACCTCTCCCTCCTTTGCCACTTTAGCTTTAGTTGGCAAGCAAATCTGCTCTGTTACCTCTTCTGTTACTTTGTTATACTCTCCTTCCTCCTCTTCATTAGTATGAAAAGATTCCATGGTGGGATGAACCAGAACCTACACTTGTCTCACTGTTACCCTGATGCTTCCTACCTCCCCTTCTTACTCACCATTGGGATTGCTTAAGAGTACTTGGGTGTCCTCCAGTGTAGTTCCATGTTCTCCAACTGTTGCTCTGGTGACCCTTCAACCTAGGTTCAAGCCCCATGTATGGGCACCACTTGCTGAGACCAGTTTGGTCATGGAGACCCTAACCCAGCAGTGCTAGACGAAGTAAACATACACACACAGAAATATAGAGTGTGGAGTGGGAAATTAGGGGGCTGACAGTCTTCAAAGCTGAAAGCCATAAACTGAGTCTTACCCGTATATTTATTGACAGCAAGCCAGTGATAAGCATTGTTTCTATAGATGATAGATTAACTAACACAGGAAACAAAGGGATGGGCTCTGGCTAGTTATCTGCAACAGGAACATGTTCTTAAGGCACAGATCGCTCATGCTATTATTTGTGGTTCAGGAATGCCTTAAGCAGTTTTCCACCTGGCAAGGGGCAGGTGTTCCTTGCCCTCATTCTGGTAAACCCACGGTCATCAGCGTGGGTGTCATAGCCATCACGAGCATGTCACAGTGCTACAGAGATTTTGTTTATGGCCAGTTTTGGGGCCTGTTTATGGCCAGATTTTGGGGCCTGTTCCCAACAACTTAGCTAACAATATTTAATTAACTTCATATATCTATAATTCCTCCCTAAACATTTTTGATAATGTAACTTTGTAACATATAATTTTAGCTCTCAAATTTTGTTGAGGAGGATACCATAACCCTGAGAAAAGTTTACAAACCAAGATCACAAAAATGGTGGCAAAGCTAATTACTGTTAAAGATAAGACTCTGGTCTCTAAATTACAAACCAAAATATTTTATATTACAATGCATTGTATCTGGCTGCAGCTAATAATTTGTTTAAAAATCCAAAACAAGAAAGTTCAACAAAACTTGCTCATTCAATGTAACTATGAGTCTCACTTATTTAGGAAATTTTAGTGCTGTTCTATTCCTCCATCACCTTTTATTTCACTGACCATTGAAACACTAGCAAATCATATATTTTTTTGAGAATATGGTGCTTCTTTGAGTTATAAAAGACTAAATATGTACATTGTCCTCAGAGCATATGTAAAAGAACAGGACATAAGTTTGTTCCCTGAGTTTAATTTAACCTTTTACCGACATCATTTCATAAAGACTCATTTTATCACTCCATAGTATAAATGTTTTATCCAGTATTAAATAACAGGGCTTGTTGGTATTAATACTGTGTGTTAAATATATTTGGTTGTTTACTTAGGTAAGAATATTTGATACATTTCATGTATCTATAATTCATCACTAAATATTTTTGATAAACTTACCTGTGCTCCCATAAATTTTATGTTCTGATCCATTATTTCCCTACTATATAGTTCTCTTCATTGTTAAGCTTATGATATATAGAGGAAAACTTGCAATTTTCACTATCCCATTTGGCTGTTCCATCACAAATTACTTTTCATGACATATAAAATGTCTGGTAACCTTCATAAGTTTTGCTTTTGTTGAAAATTTATCATTATTCTCCCAAAAATTATTTTGCTCACCTTATCAGATCATTGTAACTGTTCCTCAGTGCACCATCTATCCTATTAAGTATGAGTCATACCTTTTCAACATAGCAAAGTTGAAATATGTTTTAAGCCTATAGAGAATAAACCATGTTTTGCCTATCATTTTCATCTTAGGAGAATTCTAAAAGTTTGAGAATCTGCTTTTATGCAGATTATGTAAATTTTTTTAGCAGATTATGTAAAATATTTACACAAGCAACATTATAGCAATATAAAACGTTAAAAAAAATCCAGCTGTATTCCCATCATTCTGACAAGAAAATTTTAATTTTATAATTGTTCTCTCCTAAAAGAGTATGATTTACACACTGGTAAATTTGTGAAGAAGGCAGGCCTGAATCTTTCCTAGATTTTATTCTTCAGAGAAATGAAATATTGAAGGAAACAGGAGAACCAGTCTTTTCTGTTTTCCCTTAATACCACTTTTCTTTTGGATTATACAAATCTCTTTTTCACCATTTAATCCTAATCATGGTGACTAGTTAGCCTGTCAGTTATTGCTTTCTGAATATTGTCTTATTTTGGCTTATCTGTAAAAGCAATATTCTACAAGGTACTAAGGATTGGTGAGTTTTCTAACCATTATTTCACCAGGGTTTTTTTTTAATGGCAAACATTCTAATATTTATATGCAAATTCAAAAAACCTAGAATAGATAAATGATTTTGAAGAAGAAGAATGTTGGAAGACTTAAACTCCCTGCCTTCAAATTACTGCCTAGTATTGGTGCAAGTATGAAAATATAGAATAATGGGAGAGAAGAGAGTCCAGTAATAGATCAATATATATTCATAGATACATATATACACACACAAATATATGCACACAATTGAAACTATTTGAAAAAGGTGCCAAGTTTGAATAATGTAGAAAGAATAGCCTTTCCAATAAGTGGCACAGAAAAAACAGATATCTATATATAAAAATAAAAATTATAGACCATTGTTTCTCAAACTTTCTGTATGTCACCTTCCGCATAAGTAATTTTTAGACTTTTTTTCTTTTTTACTTAATCATTCCCTAAATTGTGAGAAATAAAGTATTATACTGACCTTGCCATGAGGGAAGCTCAGAGCCTGGTAAGAATATACAGGATTTGATGAATTCTATTCCTTTTTAGAAAACTATTGGGCCATATTCAGAAGTCCTCAGAAAAAAATTTGATTTAAATACAGTCCAGTACAGACACCATTACAGATTTCAGAAGTCTATGGCTTAGGCTGAGTCACTCGGCCTTACAATCTGTTTGCACAAATGATTTCAAAAGTGTTTCAATCTGGAGCACAAGCCTTAGATCTAAGGAAATCAAATAATGGTGTTCAGCGGAGATTGCTGGGGTCTTAGATCTAAAGCTGCCCAATGGGGCTGGTTGTTATATACTTAGTGAAAGTAAATTGCTCAAATATTACTTAGTGTGGGAAGAGAAAAAGAGTGCTTTCCCCAAGGAAGAGCATCAGATAATTCTGGGTAATATAAAAAACAGTAAATAAATAGCTGAGTTGTGATAAACTAGCTCAGAAGAGTTTATTGATAAATTGGAAATGGCATATTCAAGAGTATTTGACACGGGAAATTTCTGGAGCAATTGATTATCCAGGTACCTCACTGTCTTGTAGTGAATGATAGAGCCTTAGGATGGTCAGCCTGCTGCTTTCGCTGTGTAGTCTGAATTCATCCCAGCCAAACCAAAACATGCTACTTTGTTAACCGATGGGTGTTCCTAAATTCAAAGTTATGAACGGTGACAAACTTGCAGCTGATGAAATTCTAGTGGAAAAAATGAGGATACATCTACAAAATGGACAAAGATAAAAGTCTTAAATGTACTTAGCAATTAGGCTACTGCATAAGAAACATATTTGGATATTGACCACCATTAAGCAAAAGTCAATGACATTGTGACGTGTTTAGGCAAATTAGTTTTAAAATTAAAACAACAACAACACCCATTCTCTTGTAGAATACTCATTTAAGGAAGTTCCTATGGAAATCAAGGTGTGTCAAAGATATGCACCCCATAAAGTGAAAGGAATGAGGCACATCCCCCATATATCTCCCAACTTCCTGAGCCCAGCACAAACACATTCCTCCATATTTCTCTCAAACTTCAGAAAAACACCACCTAGGAAATCCCCGATAAGGACACAGCGGGAACCAATAAAAAATGCTAAATGTGCTGTAACCGAGAGAATTACCTTGTTCCCCTGTAACTTTACATATCCTGTTTACATCGGGCTATAAAAAGCAAGCACTCGCATTGTTCGGGGCCCTCTTGTACGCTGTGGAATGGAGGGACCAAGTTCGAACTTGCAGTAAAGATCCTTGCCGCTTGGCTTTGACTCTGGACTCTGGTGGTCTTCTTTGGGGAACAAACGGTCTGGGCATAACAAAAGATCCAGTTGTTAGCTCAGACGAGAATTGGAATCCTGATGAAAGTACTTGATTCAGATCAGCACAATTAGTTAACTTGTTTGATGAAATGACAAACATTGGTTTGCTCAATCCGTGCAGAGAAAGAGTGAATGACAACACATTCTTTTGCACTTGATGAAACCGCTAATGTAGTGAGGACTGTACTTAATATTCGCAGGGAGGGAGGAAGGATACTGCTAAAATTTGGTAAAGATAGCTTTAGCAGAATTCCTTTAGATTATGGTTAACAAGAAGATGCCCTAGGAAGTTCTTACCTAAAAATGTTTTAATCAAATCTATTTAGCGTGTACTCTTTAAATTGCTTAAAGTAAATTAACTTTATGAAATGCAGCTAGCTGGAGAATGGCGTCGTTCACCTAGACTCTCTACCCATATGGTTAATGAATTGTAAAAGTGAAGAACTTCCAAATGAAATCACTTTCTCTGAGATAATATGTGATCTACACATATGCTCTTCCCTTACTCTGAAAACAAAACATGTTTATAATATCTACAATTGTTACAGACCTTTGTGCTAATTAAGAATAAATAGTAAATATTTTCGTATCTCTTTTATCCTGTTTATTTATTAATTTTCTTTCTTTCTTTTTTTTTTTTTGAAATAGTATATCCAGTATATGTCACCTAGGCTTAAGTGCAGTGGTATGATCACAGCTCACTGCATCCTTGATCTCCTGGGCTCAAGCAATTCTCCCACTTCAGCCTCCAACTTCAGCCTCCCACCTCAGCCTCTCGAGTAGCTTGGACTACAAGCCTGCACCACCCCACCAGGCAATTTTTTTTTTTTTTTTTTTTTTTTTTTTTTTGTAGAGTCAGAGTCTCACTGTGTTGCCTAGGCTGGTCTTGAACTCCTGGGCTCAAGTGATCCTCCTACCTCAGCCTCCTGAAGTGCTGGGATTTCAGATGTGAGCCACTACATCCAGCCATCTTTATTTTTAAACCTACTTATTTGAAAATTATTTGAGTTGGATGTTATTAGTATACCAGTATACATAATTAATATCAAATAATAATATAGTGTAGTATATTAATACTATTTATTATCATCTTCAAAATTCCCCATCATGAATCTATATGCATATAAGAGCTAAATTTACAAGTACAAGAATGAATGAACTAAACAAAATCTCTGTTTTCATGGAGCATTAAATCTATTGGAATAGGCACAAATAGATGATAGATATTGGTAGATAGATAACTAGATACACAGAGTAAGATAGTGATGTGATCTATGAAGACAGATAAAGCAGGATAAGGGATTGGAAAGTGATTTTGTGTTTATTTAGATGGAGTTATCAAGGAAGGCTTTTCATAGGTGCTTCAGACATATTGGACTAACAGCTATAAAGTCACAAAAATCTCTGAGGAAGAGAATCCAAATAGAAAGACCAAAAAGTATAAGATCTGACATGGAAGGAAGGGCATTCATGTGGTTAAAAAATTGTGAATGAGATAGAAAGTGGTAAACAAAACCATGTAATCTCATTTTTTATCTTCTACTCACATTTCTTCAAAGTTCCAATGTAATTCTTCTTTAATATTATAGCTACAAAACCCCTAGAAATGTTCCCAGAGACTTTTATTTATTCAAGTGGGAATTTTTTCAATGTGTTTTCACATCTGAGATGATAGTTATTAACCAGAGCAACTGAAAATGTTGACTTCATGGTTTAGAATTAGCCAGGCTCTGCTATTTATCAAATGCCAGGTATATTCTTGTTTAATATCATTTACTTTGGATGTAAGAATGTGAATATTCCATAGTTTCTGCCTCGTTATTGCTTTTTTTTCCTCCTAATACTTTGCTAACCTTGTTCATGTTCTCTGATTATATTGACTTAGTATAATTTATTGCTAATAACTGAAGAGGATTTCCAAGTATACATAGCCACATATTTATACCTTTAAAATTCATTTCAATTTCTAAACCAATGATATACTAGGTATTGATGTAGGCCGGTCTTACTTGTTAAATTCTTGATTTGGTTTCTCCCTTTTCACATCAAAGACCTGAAATGATTGTTTCTGAAATAATGTTAATCCAAATTATTTGTTATAACAATAAAATATTTCTATATTTCAAACTGCTTTGAAAAATTATGCACTCACTTGAATGCTAATACTAATGTCATTTTGTAATCGCCACATAAAATTAATAGTATGATACAATTTTGTAGTTTGATTCAATTGCCCAGTGAGATAATATCAATTGACTCACTGTTTTTATTTCAGTTCCGTTTTGAAACTTGACTAACTTATTAATATAATATAGGACAATTGCACTCCCTTCATTACTGATAAGAATAACTGTGGGTGATGACATGTACAACGTATATCCATTAAAACTAGAAACTGATAAAAAACAATATAGTGAAAGATAAAACAAAATTTCCATGATCTGTTTTTGCTAGCTAGTGTTAAGGCCGGACACGGTGGCTCATGCTTGTAATCCTAGCACTTTGGGAGGCCAAGTCAGATGGATCACCTGAGGTTGGGAGTTCGAGACTACCCTGACCAATATGGAGAAACCCCGTCTCTACTAAAAACATAAAATTAGCCGGGCGTGGTGGCACATGCCTATAATCCCAGCTACTCGGGAGGCTGAGGCAGGAGAATCACTTAAGCCTGGGAAGCAGAGGTTGTGGTGAGCCAAGATTGTTCCATTGCACTCCAACCTGGGCAACAAGAGCGAAACTTTGTCTCAAAAGTAGAATACATGTTTTGCCACAAGATGAGGATGGACAATTTAGATGCTGCCACAGAGCATTAGTAATAACTTTGGCTGATGTTGGGCCACAGGTGTATGCATTTTTTAGTTTGTCCACTTCACTCTTACTGCTTTCTTTTTTGTTCTTCTTTTTATTCCAGTGTTGACTTAGTCTTGTATGTGATGACTATATATATGTTGGTACTTAGAATTTAGAAACTTTCAGAGATTATGTAATAAATTAATAATGTCGGGGAACTGACTAAATACTTACTTCCAGCACTCAACACTTTAACTAAGACTGGAAATTACAAGGATATTATGTTTCTTTCCAGGAGTAAGTTAACTGTTTATAAATTATGTTGTTATTTTAAGTCTGAATTTACTTTTATTTCTTAAATTAGTAAATATATCTCTTCTGCCTTCCTTTAAAATTTCAGTTACAAATGATGTATATTAGTCCTTTATACCACATATACCTATTATGAGAAATATCTTCCAAAATAAAGTGAATTTATTTCACATACAAGAGCTTTCTAACATGCTCTCTCTGCAAGGCTAATTCATACCTTTTCTCCATTTTTCTTCGGATATTGTTAAACATGCTTTCATTCTTAGGACAACTTTCAGTGGATTCTGTAATTTAAACAGTACACTAATTCTAAGCCTTATTCTTTCTGGAGTCATCTTTTTTTCTGCTGTATTTCTATAGGAAATGATGAATATTATGGACCTCCTTTTATATTTTAACTTCAGTTCCAGGCCAACTGCCTTCACAATGATTATGTTTGGTTATCAAAACATCATTAAAAATTCAACATAATGAAAAATCACCAATTTTATTTTTCAGTTCCCCAAATCTTCCTAGTCTGAACTTCAGAATTATCATGAATATGATGAACATTCTCCCTTATTACTGTCATTGCCACTACACTAGCTCTGACCTCCATCATTCAATGTGCAGTATCACAGCAATTGCACTCTTGAAGGCCGATATGAACCCTGGTTATTTCTTTTGCCTCAAACTTCCTACCTTATATTTTACTCTACTTTCCATTGCATTGCTTTCTATGTACACATTTCATTTATCCATCCTCCTTTAATCTGTAGTTTTTATTTTGGGGAATAAGCAGACAATGCCTAGTGTCAATAATGCCAATGATGAGCCAGGTTAAATGGAAAATGTGTACCTATGATTTTCATTTATATATTCCCAGAGTAAAAGAACAAAAAAAAAGAAACTTGATATTTGTTTGGCACATAGTATGTGTTAAGCAATGTGCCAAAATTTTTGTTGACAGTATTCTTCTTTTAAATTTAAAGTGACCAGTGAAAATACTTGCTTGTGTTGGTAACTTATTGTATGGTACCTCCGAAGGGCAAAGTAAAATCTAGGGTTCACCTGGAGATAAGCTTATTGTACATGATTTTATATTGTCCATTTGTATTTATGCCACATTGTTTTAGTACATGTCCCTAGTATAATTTGTAGTGAATCTCTATGGAAGAATGAATGGTGTCTCCTTGTTTTCATATAGCTAAATTATAAAGGTATATAATGTGTATAATGTATATAATGTATAATGATATTCATATACTAGAATAAACTAGAAACCCTACCACAGGAATAATAATAGCAAAAGCTCATATGGACTTTACTGTGCAATATACACTATTCTAAGTTGTTGTTCATGCATTAACTAATTTAATTTTACAACAATTCTTTGTGATAAGCAATGTTATCATCCACATTTTTGAGATAAGAAAACTGAGTCACAGAAAGATTGACTTTCTATAACTTGTCCAAGGTCATATAGCAAACAGCTGGTTGAACTATGTTTCAAACACAAGCAGTGTGACAGCAAATCTTGCATTCTTAATTTATGGTTTACAAGCACGGAGAGAATCACAGGGATAAAAAGGAAAGATGCTTACCGTGCCTTTCACCTGGAACAGTTCAGGATTATGATACTTTATACCCAAGATGTGCTTTATGGGACGATCAGGCAATTGTCTGAGGACATCCTTCTATGGGATTAGAGATTAACCACAAGGAATAATCATTATTTAGTTTTTCAAATTAAAACAAAGGAAATTTATACTATTGAGCCAAGTATTTCCCGAAGCTAAATGGACCAATAGAAGGAATGTTCAAGTTAGGAAGAAAACATAGGAAAGGAACAAAAGTCTGCTGTCAAATTTTAAGTATTATTTACTGTACATCATGTGGTGTCCTTGAGATTTGCCAGTGTGATCTGGGAGCAAAAATGGAGTAATTGCCTGGCCTTGTAGTAGGCACATAAATGGCATAAGGAATATACCTATATTGATTGAAATGTAATCACTCTTGAAAAATCATTATTTATTCCACTTCTCTATTTAATACTTTGAAGAAATCATAAAAATAAACATAATTCATGGCCGGTCGTGGTGGCTCATGCCTGTAATCCCAGCACTTTGGGAGGCCGAGGCAGGTGGATCACAAGTTCAGAAGATTTAGACCATACTGGCCAAAATGGTGAAACCCTGTCTCTACCAAAAGTACAAAAGTTAGCTGGACGTGGTGGCACACACCTGTAGTTTCAGCTACTTGGGAGACTGAGGCACGAGAATCGCTTGAACCTGGGAGGGGGAGGTTGCAGTGAGCCAAGATCATGCTACTGCACTCCAGCCTAGGGTCAGAGCGAAATTCCTTCTCAAAAAAAAAAAATAAAATAAAATATATATATATATATACACACACACACGCACACGTACACACATACACTATGTATAATTACATAAATTATTATATTTATATAAATTAAATTTTATATAAATTAAGTTTATATTTATAGAAATTATGTAAATTTTCATACATAATTATAATATATATTATTTATGTGTTATTCAATTGCCACAGGGATAATTTTAATGCAGACTAACAAGTAATACCTAGGATACTAAAATATATTTTTTGGGTAGCATATAGGGTCAAGATAGCAAATACAAATAGTGAGCCTTCATTATTTTCTATGTTGTTTTTGGTTCATTTATTCAAACATTTTATTTATTTTATAAACAAAGGTTTATTGAATATTTTTAAGCACTTTTTGTGAGATATTGTTATTAAATGGTTACATCCCTTGTCACTGTGGAAGTTGTAATTATTAGTTATTATTTTTCATATTTGAAGATGCATTTTAATGACGCTTTAAAATGGTGTCAGATTCATATGAATTCTTCTAAAAAAAGAGAAAGACCTTAATTTATTTTTGAAATCACATCTATTTTAAGGTAATTTTTCCAATAGAATATCGCTTAAAAGTTTACCATTACTGTCTCTCTTCCTAGACCGATTAACTATGATGGAGAAAACAGCCGTGCTGTAGAAATGGACTAGCTAAACTACTTTGGGAATAAATATTACATCTACTTTCTCTGACTTGCTTGTTTAAAACAAAGATTTCTTTGCAACCTAATTTAAAATGATAATTTCTTGGATGCTTGGAAAACCAATAATTAAAGTTGTATTTCAGCAGAAGGTTCATTAACTTAGGCAAAAAGATAAAAGTAAATGTGCTTACTACAGTTGGTTCAATTTTATCACTAAAACAGTTCAATCTACTGAATTTTTGAAGCTAATGTTTAAGGCAGTACCTTATTTTGGGTAAATATTTATTGGTTCTATGATGAAATCAGTGCAATTATACAGATTTAGGCTGAGTATTTGCAAAGACCAGATAAAGAGAATGGCTAATTAAGAAAAGGACACACAGAGAAAGAAACAATTGGAAAAGGACAAAACAAATTTAAAGCACCGTGGAAAATTACAAAATGAGAACAAATAAATAAATGTAAGTGTAAACACATACAAAAGGAGAACATGAATAGGCACAAAGACAAAAGATCCAAAGAAATTAGCTTGTGGAATTACTTTTTTGCTTTCAACTCTCAAGATTCAGGTTTCTGAGAAGCAAGCTTGAATTACCTGTCTGTGATAATCTCAATGCCTTCACTCTTCATTTTATTTAGGATTAAAATCATCCACCCACGCAAAAGAGTAGAGTGCTGTATAGTTTAGCTTTTTGTTATGATTGCCTTTTCTTGGTATTGGGAAAACACTCAAGATACATGATCTAAGAAGTTAGTCTAATTTTTAGACAAAATGGTGAAGGAGAAATCAGGTTATTTTTATTCTAATCTTGGATCTTCTGTTGATATAACATGTATATATCAGATGAAGATTTTAAATTCCTTCTCTTACACTCAATTTTAACTAACTAGACAATATTTTCTTAAGTATGGAACAACTTTTTGGAAATCAATGGTATTTATTTACTATTTATATAATTCTTTAAATATATACATTTTCTATATTTAAACCAATAATTTATTTTACTGTAAGAAATCAGAGAAGAGTGGTATACACAAGTGAACCCTAAAACCAGCAAAATATGGTTATTAGTTAACATAAATATGCATTCATTTTTTTTAAAAGCAACGTATCTGACATCATCAACAGTAGTAGACAGAACAATACCCACACCTCAACAGACCAAGAATAGTTACTTTTGCCATCAGCCAGAGTAAAAATCTTCATAATTTTTGGTACACTGGGTAGAGGTCTAAGAAGTATTTTGAAATACTCCATATTGATGAAAATTTGCACTAGAGTAAAAACTCTGTACACTAATAACAGATTTTAAAGAAAAGACTCAAAAGGGTGTGAACTAGGTCTGAGAATTAAGCTCAATAATATTCTGGAGAATACAGAATTATCTAGTAACAACCAAGCTATAATTCAAAATATCTAGCATCACATTAAACATTAGCAGGTATACAAAAATTCAAGTCCATAATTATGAGAAAAATTAGCCAAATGAAATCAACCCAGAAATAACAGGGATTATAGAAGTAGTAGACAAAAACCTTAAAACAACTATTATGTATGATAAATTCATTAAGCAGAAAGCCATTAGCCAGAGGCTATAACTTTAGTTTGGGTTTCTACATAACAATCTGCAATCAAATTTAGCACTTAAATAAATCAAAAACTAATTTAGGAGTATAACAAACAGCTGAGTTCCAGCCAATCAGAAGTAGTCAGGTTTCAGCAAATGTCAGACAGCCAACTCATCACACTATGCCCAAATAAGACAGATGACTAGGTTTGGCCAATTTGATGACTTTTCTACTTTGCTTCTGCTTCTGACCTTTAAAAAGTTCTTTGTTCACACTGCAGGGCAGCTCTCTCTCAAGTTTCTAGTTCTGAGTGTTGCCCAATCATGAATTGTTTTTTGTTCAAACAAACTCTGCTAAATTTAATTTGTGTAAAGTATTTTCTTTTACTCTAACTTCATTCCGTATATTTAAGAAGCTAGATACTTGTTAAACATTTAAAAATCCAAATAGAACAATTACCAAAAAAGCTACAATGTCTGAAAATACACTGAGTAGGATTAACAGCAAATTAGATATTGCTGAAGAATAGATAGAAAATTTGTGCATTAATAAATTTGAAAATATATATAGCAAGGGAAACAGCAAAAACAGAAAAAAAAACAGAAGAAGAGAAAAAATATTGAAATAAAATGAGGAGAATATTAGTGAGCGCTGGGAAAGTCTCAAGTGGCCTCATATATTTATGACAGAAGAATTCAAATGAGAAAAGAAAAAAAGGAAAATAGGAAGAATTTGATATTTTCTAAATTTAAATTAACTATAAAGCAGAAAATCAAAGGAAGAAAATGTATGTGGCTGACGTACATTTTCCTCTGTCAGAATCGGAAAGCAAAAGTGTGTTATTTTAAGATTCTTATACTATAATGCTATAACATAACTTGAAAATGGATTATGATACATGAAAGATATAAATGATAAATTATAAATCAACTGTTAATATTAGCAAAATAATTTTAACTAAATATCCAACAAAGTAGATTAAAAAAGAGTTATAAAATACTCAAGCCAAAGGAGGAAGAAAGAGAAAGATAAGCAGAGAAAGATGAAGACAAGTACAAATTATATAACTGTATGGTATATTTAAATCCAAACATATCAATAGTAAGACTGAAAGTAAATAATCTAAACACCCCAATAGAAAGGAGAGATTATACAATAGACACAAATTTCAAGAATCAATTATATGTTGTCTATGAGAAACCAATTTTAAATATAAAATATAAACAGATGAAAGAAAAATATAAAAAAGATATGATTACACTAATTAAAAGGAAGCTGTGTTGACTAAATGAATATTGAAGTTTTTTTCAGAGAAAAGTATTTTTCAGAGAAAAGTATTTTATGGGGGATGTATTTTATGGGGTCATTTTATTATGATAAAAGAGTCAATTTATCAAGAAGATGTATCAATCCTAAATACTAGGCACCAAATAACAAAGTTTTGAAATTTATAAAGCAAAAAATTATAGAAACACAAGAAGAATTTTTTTAATTTAAAAAATATTTAGAATAGTAAATATCCATCTCTAAATGATTCTTAAAATAAGTAGACAGAAAATCAGTATGGCTATAAAAGATTTGAGCAACTACATCAATCCAGTTGACCTAATTAACTTTTATAGGACATTCTACTCAATAACCGAAAAATAACATGATTTTTAATAACTCATGAAAGATTTACCAAGGTAGAATACTTCATAGTCTATAAAACAAATTTCAAGTCAATATAAAAATTAGCAAATCATACAAATTCTGCCCTCAGACATATTAATTGAATTAGAATTTAATAGTAGGATGATATTTTGAAAATCTCTAAATATTAGTATTTAGGAACTTGATAACACAATACTAAATATTCCATGAGTTAAATATATAATTTAGAAAGAAATTTGAATTTTTTTGGACTGAATGAAAATTAAAAACATGACATGTCAATATTAGTGAAATATAAGTTAACAATAATTAGAGGTATAATGATATCACTAAATACCCATGTCAGAAAAAGAGAAAAGCTTCAAATCAACAACCTCAATTTCTATCTAATAAACTAGGAAAAAAGAGCAGATGAAACCCAAAATAAGCAGGAGAAAGGAAATAAAAAATATTGAAATATAAAACAGAAAAACAATAGAAAATACAATTATCCAAAGTTAACGTTTTTTAGAAGCTTAAAAATGACGACAAATCACTAGTCCGAGTTATCAGACAAAAATAGAGAAGAAACAAATTACAATATCAGAAATGAGACAGGTGTCGTCACAACAGATATTACAAGTATCATACAGAATTACTATAAACAAATTTATTCTAATAAATTCAGCAAGTTACATTAAATAGACCAATTTCAAGAAAAAACACATACCACTAAAATCCATTCCAGAAAATGGATACTATATATATCTTTTTTTCCATTTATATTAAAACCAGTTTGTAGTTAAAATATGTTCACAAAGAAAACCTCAGAATCAGGTGACTTTATTGGAAAACTTTACCAAATATTTCAGAAAAAAAATAAGAGCAATTAACTTGACAAATATAGCAAAAGCCAAAACTTGCAAAAAATAAAAAGCACTGGCTCATGAAAACAGATGCAAGAATTTCTTTAAAAATAAAAATATAAATCCATTAATTTATAAAAAAGATAATACACCTTTACCAGGTGGGATGTATCTGAGAAGTACTTAACAGTTTAACTTTTGTAAATTAATGTCACTTACTCTATTGATAGAATAAAACAAACAAAAAAATACAATCATTTCAATGCATGCAGATAGAGCATGTTTATCATTAGGTAAACTGATAGAAGCTGTGTTATTTCCCACAATGAAATATTACTAAGCAATAAAGTAGAAAGTTATTTATATATACAATAACATAAGCAAATATCAAAAAGAAAAAATATGTATATAAGCTATGATTCCATTGACATGATAGTCTAGAAAGTGCAAATAAATCTATAGTGAAGCAAGCAGATCAGGTGCTTCTCAGGCTTGTGTATACGTGTGGAAGGGAGGTGTGGATCAGGAAAAGAGGAAAGACAAAGTAGTTATTACTAAGGGGTGAGAGAAAAATCTTTGTTGTGATGATATTTTCATCATCTTGATTGGGGCCATGATCCACACCTCCCTTCCACACGTATACACAAGCATGGGAAGCACCTGATCTGCTTGCTTCACTGTAGATTCACATGCTAAAACTTAGCAAATTCACAAGTTTTACTTATTTGATAAAATTTAGCAAATAACATTATTCACATGAGTATATTCACATGCTAAAACTTAGCAAATTTTACACATTAAATATTTTCAATATATATATGTTGACTATACATTAATAACACCTTTTACGAAAGAACATGTTATTTTGTGACCAGTAGTCATAAAAAAAAAAAAAAACACTGACAGAACTGAGATGAAATAGCAATTAATTTAGGTGTGTGATACTTGAAAGAGTAAGAGTTTCTTAGATCACTTAAAGTAATTAGTAGTTGTAGTTTTTTTAGCTAATGGTAATAATTCTAAGTCCCAGTATTGAAAGCTTTATAAAAATGCAAACAGATTAATCATGCAAGCTGCTTTCATTCTTTCATTTATTCAGACCATCAGTTATTACTATGCACCAAGTATACATTTCTTACTGGTGTAATATCACTGTAAAGAATAGTAATGTGTCCCAGTTCAATAAACATTACCTATTAGTAAATGACAGAAAACAAAAAGAAAATAGATGGAGAGACAGATCAGAAAAAGGCTCCCTGAGAATGTGAATTATTGGAAAGTCACAGAGCAATTTACTTGGAAATTCCTTTTTCTTGTCCACAATGTCTTTACCATGGCAAGGACTTTTACCTGAAATCCTGAGACTGAATGTGTCCTTCAGTCAGATTTTTCTTTTAAATGACATATTCATTAGTGTTAGAAGCAGTACTCTTCACAAATATAAACAGTTATGCAGTAAAACAAAATAAATAATTCATGCTAAGTGAAATAAGTAAAATGTCTAGATAGCTTTACGTCAGTTCAGGTCAGATTTTAGTGCCATATGAGTTCAGGTAAGACCAGTTTTTTCACCAAAAAAGTCATGGAAAAACTATCTGTACTATTTTATTGAAGCCATCTTGGAAATATCTTGGAAATAACTAGTTGTTGATGAGAGTATAATACAGGCTAACTATATTGAGACTGGGAAGAAAAAGATGAGTTTAAGGGATAGAGTAAAATAAAATACACAGAAAATTAGTTCTAGTTCTACCTAGGCTATAAAAATATGTCTTATAGGTAAGAGTAAGGCTCTAGAGAAAAATCAAACACACGTGAATAAACCAATCTGTTTCAAAACCTGTCTTCAGCATTAATAAAGCATGAAACTTGAGCAATTGACAAAAACCATCTAAAACTTAAGTTTAACTACCTGAAAGATGAATATAATAATATTGTTAAGCAAGACTAAATACATTTAGAAATAAGGCTAAAATACGAGTGGTTATGCAGGAGCGCCAGCACATCTGTGAACTCCCTAATTATTTAGGATATGTACTCTGTTCATTTCCTGTTTACTATTTACTAACGTCCCAGAGTTATACCCAGACTCAATTCTTACGAAAGAAGGCAGAAAAAAATACTGATTTTTTTTTTAATTTTGTAGGTCTTTTTAAAGTTTGTGTAACTTTTGTTTCTATTTAATCTATATAACAATCTTATACAGAAGCTAATACAGTTTCCATTATATGGATGAACACACTGAGGCTCAGTAAGTTTTAATTATTTTTTTAATTCTAAAAAGCACTTGCTACAGAATCTGTGTTTGAGTCATTTTTCATTCGAAAAAAATTTTATCCCTTCATCAACATTATACAGCCTTTTAGAATGCACATAATTATCCGAGAGTTTGCTTTATTTCTTTGGTCTCAATTTCACGGCTTGAAAATTAAGAATCATGCCTTATTTGAAGTAGTGTAGTGATTCTCTTGCATCAAGATGGGAGTCTTTATCTCCTTTCATATGAGTATCTTTTCCCTTCATCAGATCAGAATCTCACACTTCATGCAGACACGTGCTAATTACAACATGCATGATCTATTTTATCTACATATGGAATGCATTGTTTACTTTTCTCTTTATTAATTTTGACTGAATTTAATTTAAAATTCAAAATCAACATTGCAGAATATAAACATAGAGCCATGATTTCCTAGTTATGCTACTAAGTATTAGGTATCCAGATAATAACAAATGTTTAAAAATGTATTTCTAAATAACTTGTATGTCAGTTTTTTTTTTTTCCCCTCTTCCAAGGGAAGTGTTCATAATAGGAAACTACATAAAGAAAGTTTTCTTTTTTATTCTTATTATTACATACATATGTACATATGTATTCTCATAAAATATATATATATATATCTGTAAAATACATCAATATGTGAATATATTCCATGAAAACTTACATTTGTTCCCATTTTGTTACCCTGGGAATTCTGATTCTGTTATGTACTTGGAGTTTAGAATATTCTGAATGACTAGATAAAACACAATAAACAATCAGGAATGCAAAATAACCAACAAATAAATTAAAAAAAAAAAATCTCTTACTGAACTTGTATTCAAGGAAAATTTTAGGCAAAAGTACCATTTATCCTGTTTTCACTTCTGCTTTTACTTTATTTGCTTTTGGTCATCTTTTGGATTGTCTTTGCTGGGGAATTTTAGATCTACTTTTGAGTTGAAAAGTGCATGGCCATGATATCAGTTTGGATCTTACATGTATTATATGCCAGATGTCTATCCTTATATTTGCATTTATTCATTAAAAAAAAAAAATATTGTTCCATAAGTCAGAATTTCTTTTCTAGAAAAGAGGGATAATAAGATAATAATAATCTAGTGGGTAGTTGCGAGCATTAAGTAAAATTTCTTAGAGAGCACTTAAAATTCTCAAAATGTAAAATTAAATTAATTTGATTAATAGCTGTATTTTTTTTTTTTTTTTTTTTTTTTGAGACGGAGTCTCGCTTTGTCGCCCAGCCTGGAATGCAGTGGCGCTATCTCGGCTCACTGCACGCTCCGCCTCCCGGGTTCACGCCATTCTCCTGCCTCAGCCTCCCGAGTAGCCGGGACTACAGGCGCCCGCCACCGTGCACAGCTGATTTTTTGTATTTTTAGTAGAGATGGGGTTTCACCGTGATCTCGATCTCCTGACCTTGTGATCCGCCTGCCTCGGCCTCCCAAAGTGCTGGGATTACAGGCGTGAGCCACCGCTCCTGGCCAATAGCTATATTTTTAAATGCATTTAGCAACTGTCTGCCTTGTTTGTGCTTTCTGTTAGTTCCCCTAGATAATAAGAGTTGGAGCTGCTGACTATTAGATAAAGCATATTCATTTCTGTCAGATATGTATTGAGAGAATACTTTTTTGAATTGCATAATTCAAACTCCAAATGGTAACTCTTTTGATTTAAAGAATGGCCTCAGTTCATAAAACAACATTTCCAATTTTTTTATTTTTATTTTTTAGACAACAGCACATGCATACTACCTCCAAAGTATTCACTATATTCTTTGATTTCTAATTCAATGTGTGACTGAAGACATAATTTACTTGTTTTGTTATCTTGAGATAAGCCTATACTTGCACTTCAATTGCTGTAAGCTAGTTAGTAATTGCCACTGTGTAAATGCAGATAATATTTAACTACTTTTAAGTATATATTTCTATTTAAGTATATACCACAGCTCTGTAAATTGGCAATTCTCAAATGGGGCCATAATCATAAACTCATAGTTTGCACATGCAATGCAAGAGAGCATTTTTAGAACATTATCACTGCTTTGTTTCAGTTGTAGACTAGCAGTGATTCAATGTTCTGATTTTAGTCCCTTTATTTAATTTTTAATTTCAAATAAGGCCAACATGGGAAATAAAGTTTCCATGGATTTATAATAAGCAGTATACCATAATACTGAAAAGTGGAGTTCTATCGTTTGACTATGTGGCTCAAATCTTCTGCTTTCTTCATAATGAATCGATGACCTAGGGTAATTTTCCTCAATTTCTGAAGAGTCTCATCCCTTAAAATGGAGAGAATACAAATACTTAATTTGTTAAGTTACATTTTGTAATATTAAATAAGTTAATATATTGAAATTGTGTAAGGAGGAATTAGAGAAATAAATGTTCAATTTTATTTTAAATAGAAAAATACATATGTAGTATTAAAACCAAATAACTTGAGTTACTAGACAACAGAAAAATGTGGTTCTATTCTTTACCTGTAATTTTGTATGACATATGCAGCTTTTTAAACCTTTTTTTCCCTTTTATTTTAAAGGCATATTAATAAGTGCTCTGCTTATCTCATGAGTTGGTTTCTAAGGTAGAGTAATATAATATGCTTCTGTTGATAAAGTTGGTTAGTAGTTTCTAAAAAGTGCTATTATTACTAATGTTAAACAAGTGAAATAGTGGATATAGTCATCAAAATTTTTAAAGCATATTTTAACATATGTTTCAATATAAAAGTTCAATAAGCTTAGATTTAGGGATATTTAAACAATAACACTATCAAAACATTCATTACTATAGTAAATAATAGTAGTACACTATATTGTAGTCAATTACACCACACGCTATACTTCAGACTTTGTACTATACACAATCCACATAGTTGTTGCTCATTTAATTCTAACAATAACGTCAAAATATACAGTGTATTAGTATGTACATTTTATGGGTGAGGAAACTGAGGCTTGCAGAAGTTAAGTAATTTGACTTATTCAGAAAGCTAGTAATTTGCAAATCTGGGGTTCAAATTCTGTTTTTATGCCACTACTCAAGCTTAAACCACACTAACGTGCTGTTTCTCCAGTTTAGTTTACCTGCCTGGTAGGGTTCTTCATTAAGCTAGAGAATTATTAGTAAAAACAAAATGTTTGTTGTTTTCATGCCAGTCTCTGGAATGGCAAGACCTGTTGCACAGAGTACTTCACTCTGTATCAGACTAAAGATCTTTAGCCTGAAAAGAAAACAAACACACTAAAAGTACACTGGAACAAAGACAAATATTCTGTTAGATATATTATCTGGAGTTATTAATGGTGTGAACAAGGGTTCCATTATAAAGAGTTTGGAGGGAAGAGTTTATTCCTGTGGACAGTTTGCTAACCAGGAAGTAAAGCTTTGGTGTAAAAGGAAGGTGTATTCCAGAGGAAAAAATCAGGGATTGATTTTTATCGAAAAAGTTCCAGCCCAGTTTCCCAATCAGGTTCAGTTATCCAAATGAAGCATCTAAACGTGGAAAGTCATGATTGGCGGAAGAAGATGCACTCTGATTAGCTGGTCATGATTGGCGGAAGAAGATGCACTCTGATTAGCTGGTCATGTGAGTTCTGAATGTCCCAAAGTTAAACAGACGTGCTGGGTTTTCTGGGAATTCAGAGTATGTGTGTAACCTGTAGTCAGCAAAGAACCATTTGGTTGTATTTGAATTTAGTCTTAGCCACGTGCGATTCATTCTGAAGGATTGGCTTTCCCAGATTCACATTTATTCACAATGGAGAGGCAGAAATTAGATGTGAATATCTGATTTAAAATTATGGAAACATAAGAGATTGGTACAAGATGTGGGAAGTGAAAAGTGCCTGACTTAAAATCAGAACTATGTGAAAACAACTGAACAGATTGTGAGAAGATTGTTCTTTATAAATAATAGGGTATTTGTTGCTGCACATTAAAAACTGGAAGCTCTGTAGAGCAGGGATCTGGTATATATCGAGGTGATTTCAAAGTTCCTGCAGGCTAATTTTGCAATTTACCTCATTTAAGCTTTAAGAGAGGCAAAGCAAAGCTTTCAATCTTTTTGTGATGGTAATCCACTATTAACATGTACTTACAGAATTACAATTCATTTTGTTAAAAGTACAATTTATTTCCAATTTTAATGCTCCAAAATATGTTTATATGTTTCTAGGTGCTTCTTACACCTAGAGAAGAGACACCATGCCCATTATGAAGCAGTGGAGGGGAGGGCGGTTCATCTTTGTAAGCACCGAATATGTGCTAACCATTAGGAATTTGGTAGTAAATTAAACTCTCAAGGCTCTTCCTCCTAAGAATTTTATATTTTTAAAAGAAGACATATACAAATATTTAAGTAAACAATAAATAAAAATATCTCAAAAGATTTGTGGTTCATTTTGCTAAAACTCTTCACAGGTTCAGAGAGAGTTTTACAGAGAAAGTTACTTGGAAAACAAATTTTGGCAAGAGACCAAAGTACGTAGTATTTAATGAGCACTTATTTTCTGCCAAGCCCTTTACACAAGCATACTGTTGCTGAGTCAACAATCAAAACCTTGAGGAAATGGAAATGCAATGGCGATACTTACTTATAAAAGGCCATGTAACTCTAAGCAATCAGGGCTAGAATTTGCTTTCTTTTTCATTTGACAATAGCATCCCTTGCTTTTTTGATTCGCTAAGCTTGAGTTTTGCCCAACAAAGGAAGCAACCCTCTCAGGCCAAGAGGAAGCAACAGGACAAAATACAGTAGGAGATGTTGCACAATTTGACTGGAAAACAGAGCTCTCTGCGAGCTGACTTGTGTTGTGTGTAGGTTTGGGGAATGTTGGAGTTTAAGATACCAAAGCAGGTAGGAGAGGTAGGAGCCAAGTGATGAAAGCCCTTAAATGGTTTGTCAAGAATTTTGGCCGTGATCATATACAAAGTAGAAGTCTCTAAAATGAGAGATGGCATTCGCTAGCTGGGGATTTTACAAAAGATTGAATGTGGTGGTAGCATAGAGGTGTAGCAGCCTGATATTTTCCCCATTCTTTAAAATTAACATTTAATTAAAATAGCTCTATATTATAATGCAAAGAAGGATTAGAAGAGTCAATATTCACAAATAATTGTAAATAATAGATAACCTTAGACATTCCTAAGCAGTTGACCCCCCAAATATCTTAAAACGTGATTTATTTCAGTTTTTAGGTATAATTTTAATAAAATAAATAAAATTTCAAAGATCGTTGTAAGATTTACTATACACTACAATCATTGTGATCTTTCATCATTATGCCATCATTATAACATATTATAATTATGTAATGCTTATAAAATTGTACAGTTAAAATATCCAGAAATGTAGTGTTTTTAAAGGGTTGAAATATACTGTCTTTTGTCTACCCTCTCTATAAGTATCACACTGATATAGCTAACTTAATATAATTCCTGTATACTTAAAATGTACAGCTACTGTGATATTTTACAATGCACATATGTTACAAAGCCTCTTAGAGAAAATATTTCATATCATGTATACATAAACATGTGTACCAATAATTTGCTGAAACATCTTTTAATTTCCAAGCTCTACACATACTGGGAATATGGATGAATAAACCATTTCTTACACCCCAGGAACTAGCATCACACTTGCATACTTATTTTGAGACTCTGAAAGAAACACCTTTATTTTTTAACAAAATTGCCTTTGGGAGGTAGATGAGGAAATGTAACGATTTAGATGGGAAGGCAGAGGTTCTTCAATGTTTTTCTGTTTTGGACTTAACTGTATATAAGGGTCTTAAAACAATGTTACTCCTTGACAAAAATAGGAAAACACCAAGAGCAAAAATAAAGATATTATTTTCTTATTTGTTCGTTAAAAAATTACTCTTTACTTGACAAGTTTAATCCTCATGATCTTGAATAATCATTATCTTCACATTCCTGCCTGTTTTGCTTACAAACACACGCATATACCTCAAAGAAAACAAATTCCCTAATTTTCAGGGTAAATAAGTAATACTACTTTTTAATTATTATTTCATTTTTCATAAATTATAGCACTTGAGGACATGTGAAAACAGGATAGTATAGCTATTGTCATTAACCCGCTGATCTTTTATTTCGACAGTGTTGCTGTTATTCCACTAGGTGGCAGCCTTACCCAGCACTTGAGGATATTCACAGAAAAGCAAGCTACTATCCACATCTGTTCTAGTTAATGTTTTCCAGTTGAAATTTAGGTGGTTAGTTGGTAATAATAATTATAATAAAAAGTTGTAGTTTTCTGATGACATCAGGAAAACCATTAACTGGAGTGAGAAGAGTATTCAAACTAAAAACTTGGCAAATTGATTTACGAATGCAGTGACTACAAACAAAATTCTAATAGTCCTTTCTCTTTTATTATGGCTAAAGTATTGTGGAAAATTTCACATATTTTCTGCATCTGATGACCTGGCCCTGCAAAATATCATCACTTTAATAACAAACAATGAAATTCCATCTTTTCAGAAGGAGCTAAGAACACGTTTAGTTGTCCTTCATTTTCAGGGTCTCCAAAATAGTAAGAAAAGCCAAGCAATACAATCCAAGATATCATTTCTTTGCAGCCCTGCCCATTATTGATTTGGAATTATTCTGAAGCTTCTTTCAAACAAAAGTCATTGGAAGCTGTGGAGACGGATCCATAAGGGCTTAGAAGCTTTAAGGGTTTATTTACCATTTGCCTTTAATTACTTTTCTGGCTTTGTGAAAGGACTGGAATGTCTGAAGTGACATTTCAATAACTGCAATTTTTTTCCGGCCAGTTGGAGAAGAGAACGATGAATAGCCAAAAGAAGTTTCAAATATTCCAGGAAATGCTGCAAGATCTTTGTTTTGCAGTTGAAAAAGAAATACTATTCAAAGATGTAAAAGGAAGAGCAGGGCTGGGCGCGGTGGCTCACGCCAGTAATCCCAGCACTTTGGGAGGCGGAGGCAGGTAGATCACGAGGTCAGGAGATCGAGACCATCCTGACCAATATGATGAAACCCCGTCACTGCTAAAATACAAAAAAAAAAATTAGCCGGGCTTGGTGGCGGGCCCCTGTAGTCTCAGTTACTCAGGAGGCTGAGGCAGGGGAATCGCTTAAACCCGGGAGGCGGGTTGCAGTGAGCCGAGATCCCGCCACTGTACCCTAGCCTGACCACAGAGCAAGACTTCGTCTCAAAAAAAAAAAAAAAAAAAAAAAAGGAAGAATTGAAGTAGGAGCATATGCCAGGGCAGTAACACAAGAATTTGGGCTTTAGACCAATACTGGCCTAAAGAGTAATTTTTCACTTAGGTTTACCATTACTTTAAAGCAGTTTGATGCATGTGGCATAAGTGTGAAAAAACCTGTGTAGCTGGAGGGTCAATTACGTTCTTCAGCGAAGAGCCGAAGAGCATTTCTTTAAAATTCTAAAAGTGCTAATATAGTCATCTTTAATATATTACCTCTTTTAGATGCCTTCATTTCTAACGTGATTAATTTTACTTTCGCTAACTTCCTTTCTTTACATTTTATTTAATTTCAAAAATATTTTATTTATTTCAAAAATCAATATGAAAGACAGGAAGTTAGGGAAAGTAAAATTACTTTCTTCTCTAGTCTTTCTTTTTTATTTTTAAACGTTCTGGTTTCTCTACACATTAGTTATTTTCCTCAAATTTATTTAGATATATGTATTTACTGCTTGTGTTGGCAAAGTTTTTGTTTTAGAATAGAAAACCATTAGAGGTAGAAATGACATACATCAGGTAGATTAGAGGTAGAAATAATATATAGGTATATTCTTTCAAAACACATACACACACACACACACACACATATATATATTCTATCAAAACTTGAGCATTTTTTGAGCTCATTATTTACTATATGTGAATAAATTACTTCCTGAAAGAAAGCCAGGCACTTTGGAAAGCTAGTGTAGTTGTCAGCGTATTCAGGAAAACTTAGTTTTGTAAATAGTGGATTTAGTTCAAAATGCACAGATAATTGATACAGATAAAACTTAAATGTTAGCTTCAAATACAATCCATTAAAGTGTTATTACACTTACCAAATAAATAATTCTGGTCCAGAAACACCTAAATTCCCATTCTGATGTCATTCTTTTTATTATTTGCTGCTTGGTCAGGATCTGACAGCAGATATGTTTGCATAAGAATGCAACATCTAAATCTATGCCTCACAATACAGAATAGAATGTCACAAAGCCCAGGGCATATAGACAAATGTGTCATAGATCCTTTACTGAGATGATGACGAAGATGATGATGATGATGATGATGATAACGACGATAATGATGTACTCGACTATGGACACCATATTCCACAGCAAGTAAGTTCTATACAGTTTTTCCCCCAAGTATCCATTATTTTTTAATCCATCAGTTTCATACCAATTAACTGTACTTCTTATTGGATGATTAAATGATCATTTCATTCCCCTAGAATTTAGAATTTTAGAAGTGTTCAAGTGGCTACAAGATTCAGACATACTACAGATGTCATATTTAGATTTTTAAGGCAGCGTAAACAATGTCTGTTATGAAGCATTCTTACCTAGAAAGAATGACAAGGAATAGGACTTTGGCTTATCCATTCACTTTAAACCCAGATATATTGCTTTCTCTCTCAAGGCATATATGCACAAGGAAAAAACTAACAACTAATTATTGTTGCATATCTGAGAGTGTTAAAAGGAAGGCACGGGATAGTCACTTATAAAGACAATAGGAAAACAACATAAACTACAGCAAGAAAGAACATTTTATCTTAGAGTTAAGAGAAAAAAAAAAAAGCAAACAAACTGGCATTGGTGGCTTATGCCTGTAACCCCAGCACTTTGGAGGCTGAAGGAGGGCAGGGAATTGCTTGATTCCAGAGTTCGAGACTAGCCTGGGCAACACAGTGAGATCCTCATATCTAGAAAAAAAAGCAAAAACAAAAACAGAAAAGCACAAGAACTTTTAGCAGTCAGAATATAAGTAGTGTATCATTTTGAGAAAAAAAAAAATTTGCAGAGAAAATCCAAGAGAAATCTTAGTAACAAAATTAGACTGAATAATATCAAGTATAATCATGGAAACAAAGATAATAATAGCAACAGCCTGATGTGAAAAAGCTAATAGCCCCGATTCTGTGAAATTCCACTTAATTATTTGCACACATTATAGATCATTAGTCATGCCATCTAAGAATGAGCGGGTTTAGATCCCTGGAAGAAAGTGCTGTCTACATGTTTATAGGTGCACAGTAGGAAACCAAACTCATGAACTCACAAACTCACAAGGAAACTTACACTCACAAACTCACAAGGAAACTTAACACTCACAAACTCACAAGGAAGTTGAATTCACAAACTCACAAGGAAGCTTTTAAAGAGAGCCAGCTCTTATACAACAGTTCTTCCATTTAAACAGACATAACAGCAGCAGATATTGAGTGTAACCTCTCTATTTTTCTTATGGACTCTTCTACAAAACAAATTTTGCATCTTAACTAGGAAGTGAATGATAATTTTACCTGTAGCTGATGCTGTATTCACAAATATCAAATATGAGTAATTTCATTCATTCATTCAATAGATATCTCTTAAGAACACTAACTGAAGGAGAGTTCCAGGCACTGGGGATACAGTCAGAAACAGACACACCTTGTTTCAGTTCTTTGTATTATAGTTGGGAGGAGGCAGACAAAATATAAATTAATAAATTAGTAATAAATTAGTAAACATGGCATACATCAAATTGCAGTAAGAGCAAAACAGAGAGGATAGAAACTAGTAAATATTTCTTCAGGGGCCATATCATGATTATACTATAGACTTCACATAAGTAGAAACTTTGCCCTACTCATCTGCGGAGCATGAGCTAAGAGGATTTGGGGACGTGTGTGGGAAGGGAGGTGAATATATAGAAAGCAAAATTATTTTTTATACCATTGAACAGTATATGCAAAAAGTGCATACTAGTGATTGTATAAACATAAATATTGGATGGAGGTTTTTCATATTTCTACATACATTTTCAAAACAAATCAATAGTCATACTTTGTCAGCTGAAAAGACCCAGTATGGCACTTTACAGAGGAAATCGGAATAAATAAACAGACGAAAGTATTTTTATTTCCTCTGTCTGTTTAATGACATTCTCTTTCCCTACCTTTTACTAAACACGACTATGCAGTCTTTTAGTCTCAGAGCTTAATTACCTTAGGAACATCTTCCCTAACCGTTTGATGAGAGTTACATTTCTAAAATAGGTAAATATCTATTTTTGCATAGTGTTCTGATCATTGCACTTTAAAATGTTTACTTCTCTTGTTCTCCAACCATTTATAATCTCTGCAAGAACAGAGACTTAATCTTGTTTATAACAGTATTCCTAGTATTTAAAATTACCAGCATATGATAGGTGTTTAATGAATATTTATTATATGAATAACTGAAAGATGATTAAAAATAGACAACTTTAGTGAAGGTCAACTCTTCAACTACTCTTCATTGACTTCTGAGCAGCTTAACTTAGCTAAAGAAAAACAAAGAAAAAAGACCTGCAGATTTTTCCCAATATAAATTCATTAATACTGACATACTGTATTTAGTTCCTCCATTTTTCTACTGTCCTTAAATAATATTTTTTAATTTTATTCTGCTTTCAAATCTCTAACACCTTCTTTCCAGTCTTCTCCCTGCACTCTTCCCTATTCATGTTGTTTTCTATTTCACTGAGACAATTGACTAAATCAGGAGAGAAATTCTACAAGCTACCACGAGCCTGCATCTTTGCCCAATACTTTTGCCATTTTTCCTACTACTGCCCATGCACCTGCTGAGGCTGACTCCTCCACTTGAATGCCTAATATACTCATGAATATGTTCTAATAGCTCCCACCTCTGGCTCCCAAATTATTCGTTTTTGTTCCAAATTTGATATTTCTCTAAATTTGTTATTTTCCATCCAAGCTGCTAATGTCCTCTTCCAGAAAAAAAAAAAAAAAAAAAAAAGAAAGAAAGAAAGAAAGAAAGAAAAGAAACAAAAAGAAACAGAACAAAAACCTTGCTCTGGTTTCATCCTCCAGCTGTCACTCAATTTCCCTGAATACAGAGTTCATACAAGAGAACCATAGATGAATTTTAGAGTTTCATATACATGGATAAAGAAATAAAGAAAAAACACTTGATCTTTTCTTTCACTAACTAAAAATTCACATTTATTTCAATTATGCATTTGCATAATCTATCACAAACAGTATTAGGTCTAATCCTGATTTGACCACCAAATATTTTATGATGTTACACAACTGTAATATGGCAAAATATCTTTTATAATCATTATTACTTTGAAATTAGAATAAGAACAAGACTTTCCTATAAAATTGCTATTTAAAGTTAAGAACTTCATGCTTTAGAGTAAAGCTCAGGAAAACGTTGTTGATGTTCATTTTTTTTCAAATTGCTTTCTTCCCATTCCTTGGAATCTTTTTGACTCAGGCTTTTGTACCCTGCAAAACAGCTTTGTCATCCTCACTGATGACCCACATTTGCTAAACTCGGTAATCAAATCTGAGTCTTCTTACTTGTGAAAGCATCTGTCATATTTCACTATTGTATCTTTAAAACACTGTCTTCACTTCCAAGGTCATACTCTACTGCTTTTGTCTTACCTCACTGGTCACTTATTTTTAAATTTTTCTTGCAGGTTTATTTTCATAAACAGAACTACTTCATGTTAAAATATTCAAATTCTTAGCCCTTTACCCTCTTTTTTTAAAAAAACATAAATCCTCCCTTGCGTGATCTCAGCTAGTTCCATAACTTCTAAGTGTCTACCTCTTTAGGACCTTTCTCCTGAAGAGCAGATTGCTATTATTGCTATTTCAAACTGCCTCCTCGATAGTACAAAGCTGTCCAAAACTGAATCTGAATCTCTTTTGCCACCCCTTTTCCCATTACAACCTCCTCCCATGGTCATATTCATGCTAGTCATGGTAACTCTGTTTTTTTAATTGCTTGGCCAAAAAATCTCAGAATCATTCTTGTCTCTCATTTCACATTATTATTAAATTCTGACAGGTCTACATTGAAAATATATTCTGTATCTGAATATGCTTTTATTTACATTTATTAGTTGAAGGAACATGTAAACCAAAAATAAAATCCTAAGCACCCCAACCAACTGAATAGACCCCCCTCTCAGCCATGGGAATCCCCAGAAAACCTGAAAAAGTAGTTCAGGCTTTTTCCTTTTCAGAGGAAGTGGGATGGGGGGTCAGATGTGCCTCATTATACCCTCCTTCCTTTGGAGTTTAGACACAACTCATCAGAATTAACATTAAAACAAATCTTGACTGATAATGCAGACTCTGCAGGAATAAGGTACTAAATTCCAACCCAACTCTGCCAGATATCACATGACGGAGAGTAGGCCCTGAAGGACATCAAAGTATTTTACCTTAAACTATATTTCTTTGACATATTTTGAAATGGCCCTGCAAAGCTGTCTTTGTGATAAAAATTTACATTCTTTAGTGAATCTCCTTACATTAGTAAGTACATTTCAGAGAGTCTGGCATCGCGAAGGTCTTATAAGAGACCTTCCTTTTTATTCTCTCTGATGCCTGCTCCCTGGAAGCTTCATCTACATAACAAGAATCTTGGCTTCCACAATGCCCCCTTACCTGAACACAAGCTGATTTCAACTCATTGGGTAGAGCAAAACTCATCCAAACAATTGCCATTCAGGAAATCTTAGAATCCATCTACGAAGAAGCCCCCAACCCCCACTTTAAGATGTACTACTGCCTTTCTGGACCAAACCAATGTATACCTTCCATATATTGATTTATGTCTTGACCTGTAACTTCTTTCTTCCTAAAATGTATCAAATCATTGTCTAAATGTATAATCCTTTGTACAATGTATGCAACATATATAAAACCACTTTGGGCACATGTTGTTCAGGACCTGCTGAGGCTGTGTCATGGGCAAAATAAACTTCTAAACTGATTGAGACCTGTCTCAGTTACATTTTTGTTTTACAAATAATATAAAATATTTATATCTCAATTTTTATTTTATTAAAGATAGGCATAATATTTAATCCTATTTGACTACGTTTATTATAGTTTATAAAAACACTACTTTTAAACAAAGATAGTTGTATAATCAACTAGTTTTTTTTTTTTTTTTAATGCACATGGTAAGGATTCAATTAGTCTGGGTAACATTATATTCAATTGATCAAGAAATATGACATTTATAAATTAGTAACTTTGTTAAAACTGCCATTTACCTAATATAATTTCACTTCAGATGATCTTAAACTACTCTGAGGCACTAAACAAATATTTTTCTTTGTCCTTTATTGAGTAGTTGTTTTTAGTTCTAAATAAACTTTTTTGAAAACAAGTAATGTTTACTGCATCTTATTACTACACAGATGAGAAGAACATATTAACCACAGACTGATTTTGACCTTTCATATCATTTTATAGCATAATTTTTTAGGAAAACATTAAATGACATCTAGCAAATTGCCCTGTTTAATTGGACAGAGTGAAAATGTCATCACTTGTTTCCAGCATTCAACATAAAATGACAATAACTCTATTTGTTGTTTCTATTTAGTAATGAAAGATTACCACATTTGAGCAGTGTTAGATATCTTAATTTGTATTACACAAGGACATATTTTCAAAATATTAAAATATTTTTTATAAAATTTTAAAATACTTTTGAAATAAAATGTTATTTTAGTAAATGTTTATTATATAACATTACACTAATCGTACTTTTTTGGAAACATCTCAAAGATGTTATTCACATAAAGACCCAAAATACCTTCACACATCCACAAAATACACCTACCAGGAAAATTTCAAAAGTAGCATAAAACCTAAATTTAATTTTTAATTCAATTTAATCAGACCTTTATAGTCTGAAAATTATTGTTCTTCTAACACTAAGCTTTCTTTTAAATATAAATGCCCCCTGAAAAGATATTATATTTGGTCAGACATTTTATTGTCAATCATTTATTATTGATTTCCTCCATATCAACAGAGAAAGTGAAGAAATGCATTAATGATGCTATTGTAAGGGGAAGATGTAAAAGAAGGTGATAAGAGGATACAAAAGGCAGGCACTGGCCTGCAGGCTGTTATTCAAATTTTTGCTTCTATCTAGTAAAAGCTGAAACGTAAGCTTCATTTCTATGTATTAGTGGCAACCTAAGGAAAAGCACCTTAGAAGCTTGCTGATGGTAAAAGTTCTTACCACCAATTTTGGAAGCATTTACACACATGTTTCACATTGTAAATCGTATATAAATCCTGAGGTCACTTCAGGTTAATAATGAAAATATTCCATTTATTATAGGTTTTAACTTCTACCTTCAGAGCAGTTTTAAAATAATAAATTTCCTATTAAAACAAATAAATCTTCACGTGGAATATACATAAATATGAGTATAAATTTATCTTAGTCACTATCTCACAAGAAATCAACTTTTTCTTATCCCTTAAATTTTTACTGTAAAATCAATATCAAGGTCATTCTTTCCACAATTGTAATAATTAAAGTTGCTGCTAATCATATGGCAGAATATTGAATTTCTATATTTTGTCTTCTTACACAAACAATGGTCAGAGTCATCTTTCTTCAAACAAACCTCTGGGTGAGCTATTGTGATTGTGGTAGAAACCCGCATTGTCTTACTAATGTAACCATTCTGCATCTAGCTATATTTTTCATTATATGAGCTTAACGATAGTTAAAAATTCATGTCTCCGGACTCTAAGGTTTACAATTTCTTTTGGGAGAAGTTACCTGCATAACGATTAGTCAACAAAAATCTAATTAATTGATAAAGTTTGCTTTTGAGGATTTATTGATAAACGAAGGTGGAAAAACATGACAAAAGTAAAGAATATGTAATAAGATTAAAAGCAGTTAAAAATCAAGTAAAATTCTTAAGGATGACATGTTCTCAGTAGATTTTGTTAACCAGATAGAATGTGAAGCTGACTTTGAATATATACTATGGAGTTAGAAGTAGCAACAGATGGGTTGTAATTATCAGGTGGGGAGATGATCAAAAGTTCTGTCTAATTGTCATAAAAAGTGTTATATAGAAGAGTATGTCAGAGGAGTTTAAACCACAGTGACTCCACCTTGAATTGGGGAGGGGTAAAATAAGACTGAGACCTACTAGGCTACATTCCCAGGAGAATGAAGGATGAGATAGGAGGTAGGTAAGTCACAGGAGGAGATAGGAGGTAAGCCCAAGATACAGGTCATAAAGACCTTGTTGATAAAAAAGCTTGCAGTAAAAAAGCCAGCCAAAACCCACCAAAACCAAGATGGTGATGAAAGTCACCTCTGTTTGTCCTCACTGCTCATTATATGCTAATTATAATGCATTAGCATGCTAAAATACACTCTCAATCAATATCATGAATTTACAAATTCCATGGAAATATGAAGAAATTACCATATATGATCTAAAATGGGGAGTAACCCTCAGTTCCAGTAATTGCCCACCCATTTCCCAGAAAACTCATGAATAATCCACCACTTATTTAGCATGTAATTAAGAAGTAACAATAACTATAAGCAGCTGAACAGCCCACGCTACTTCTCTGCCTATGCAGTAGTCATTCTTTATTCCTTTACTTTCTTAAGAAACTTGCTGTCACTTTACTCTATGGACTAGTCCCGAATTCTTTCTTGTATGAGATACAGGAACCCTCTTTTGGAATCTGGATAAGGACCCCTTTTTGGTAACAAGTAGACGCAGAGAAAGAAAATAGATAAATTGCATGTCACCAAGTTGTGGTGTACAGATTGCTTCTTCACACAGGAAATGAACATAGTATCTAATAGGTTGTTTTTGATACGCCCCCTTGTACCCTCCAACCTCAAGTAGGCCTTGGTGTCTACTATTACCTTCTTTGTGTTCATGTGTACTCATTGTTTACCTCACACTTGTAATTGAGAACATGCAGTATTTGTTTTTCTGTTTATACATTAATTCACTTAAGATAATGGACTCCAGTTTCATCCATGTTGCAAAATATGTGATTTTATTCTTCTCTATGGCTATGTAGTATTCCACGGTGTATATGTACTACATTTCCTTTATCCAGTCCACTGTTGATAGACATCTAGGTTGATTCCATGTCTTTGCTACTGTGGAGTGTTGCAGCAAAAATATGCATGCATGTGTCTTTTTCATAAAAAGACTTATATTCCTTTGGGAATACCAGTGATGGGAGTGTTGGGTTAAATGGTAATTCTGTTTTAAGTTTTTTGAGAAATTTCCAATCTGCTTTCCATAGTGGCTGAACTAATTTACATTTCTTCTAGCAGTACATAAGTGCTCCCTTTTCTCCACAACCTTGCCAGCCTCTGTTATTTTTAGGCATTTTAGTAATAGCCATTCTGACTGATGTGAGATGATAGCTCATTTTGTTTCTGATTTGCATTTCTCTAATGATTAATGATTTTGAGCATTTTTCATATGTTTGTTGGTCACATGTACGTCTTCGTTTGAAAAGTGTTTGTGTCTTTTGCACAATTTTTAATGGGATTGTTCTTTTTTTAGCTTGTTAATTTGTTTATGTTCCTTACAGTTTCTGAATTTCAGACCTTTGTCAAATGTATAGTTTGCAAATATTTTTTTCCATTCAGTAGGTTGTCTGTTTATTCTGTCGATGGTTTCTTTTGCTGTGCAGATTCTCTTTAGTTTAATTAGGTCTCACTTGTCAATTTCTTTTTTTGTTGTAATTACTGTCGGAGTCTTTTTCATAAAAGCTTTACTAAAACTATGCCCAGAATGTTATTTCCCAGGCTTTCTTTTAGGGTTTTTATATTCCTTCATATTCCTTTCCCTAGTGCTTGTTTTTGTTGACTTTCCCAACATTAGATAGCTGTAGGATGTGGCTCTATTTCTCTGTTCTCCAGCCTGTTCCATGGGTCTATGTGTCTTGTGTGTGTGCCTGTACCATGTTGCTTTGGTTTCTGTGGAACTGTAATACAGTTTGAAGTCAGGTGATGCCTCCAGCTTTTTTTTTCTTTTCTTTTTTCTTTTTTTTTTTTTTTTTGCTTATTATTATTTTGGCAATTTGGACTTTATTTTGGTTCCATATGAATTTTATATATTTTTTTCTAATTCTGTGATAAATGGTGTTGGTAGTTTGATAGTAATAGCATTGAATCTGATAGTTGCTTTGAGCAGTGTGACCATTTTAACAATGTTGATTCTTCCTATACATGTACATGGATGGTTTTTCATTTATTTTTGTCACTTCTGATTTATTTCAGCAATGTTTTGTAATTCTCGTTGTAGAGATCTTTCACCTACCTAGTTAGCCTTATCTCTAGATGTCATATTCTTTCTGTGGCTATTGTAAATAGGATTCTGCTCTTGATTTGGCTCTCAGTTTGGATATTATTGGTTTATATAAATATTCCTGGTAGTTGCACATTGATTTTGTATCTTAAAATTTTGTTGAGGCTATTAGATTAAGAGGCGTTTTCTAGGTATAGAATCATATTGTATGCAAAGAGAGAAGTTTGACTTCCTCTCATTCTATTTGAATGCCTTTTCTTTCTTTCTTTTTCTTGCCTAATTTTTTCTGGCTAGGACTTCCGATAGTGTGTTGAATAGGAATGGTGAGAATAGACATCCTTGCCTTGTTCAAGTTCTCAAGGGTAATGCTTCCAGCTTGAAGCTGGCTGTTTGAAGCTGATTTGTAATAAATAGCTCTTATTATTTAGATGTATGTTTCCTTGATGTCTGTGAGATATTTTCTTTACCTAAGCAATTATGTAAAGATAATGATGTTCTAGAGATATTATTTGGACTATATTTTGTCAATAGTAATGACTAAAGTTTATTGAAATTTATTATGGGCTAGATATATTAGTCTCATTCATTTGTTATCTCAATTCATTTTTAAATTTTGTGATAAACATATGAGCTAAGTTTTGTTAATACTAACATTCCTCTGGAAAAGAAAAATCTGAACATCAGGAAATTTAAGTATTTTTAAAACCACATAGCTGGTAGAAAACCAGGCTGAAAACTAAACCAAGACATTTTATCTCCAGAACCTGTGTTGTCTCCTATATTATAGTGCCCCAAGATTCACTGATTAAGTTGTAGGCATTCAGAAAAAATAACAACTAATATAATCTAACTGAATTCCAAAAAGTCACTAGTATTATTACCCCATTTTGAAAACACATCTAAACTTTTTTTGGAACGTTACATGCCCACTGACTCAAATGGTAATCTCCTTTGGCAACTCCCTCACAGACCCACCCAGGATAAATACTTTGCATCCTTCTATCCAATCAAGTTGACACTCAATATTAACCATCACAATTGGAGACTGAGAGTCAGACATCTTTAAAAGTCTGAACAGAAACGTTTATTATCTATTCTCTCTCAGAGAGGCTTCATCTATACAATACAATCTTTGCTAGCCAAGCTTCTCTCTCTCTTAAACTGTCTCGTCACTCAACCTGATTTACCTGTTTCTGGTCATGCTCTGAGTCTGCATTCCTCACTTTGGCCTCAGGATAATAGATGCGTTTCTGTAACCCATTCGTAACTTAGGTCTTCATTCTGAAAACTACTGTGTGTACATGTTAAATACATTTGTATGCCTTTTCTCATATTAATCAATCCACCACATGTCAGTGATTTTTAGCGAATCTTTAGTGGACCAAGAACCCTATAGCTCCCCCACATTATCTTCACTAGAGCTAAGAAAATCTGAACACATAAGCAAGGTGTGAAATTTCTTTGGTTCACAAGATCAGCAAAAATGCAGTTGAGTGGTAAGGAGGTTGATTCTCTGTGACTGTCACACACTTCCCACAAAGATATTTTGATGTCACATGTTAAAAGTCCTCTGGACTCCCAATTTCTATACTGAAGAAATGTGAGCTGGAGGACTGACATTGGCTTCCTCGCCATCCTGGATCTCTCTGTGAAAGACTAACTCCTGGTTGGGCCCTCAGGGAACACTACAAATATTGGCAGTGCTGGACCACCTGAGACCAGCCAGGAATATAGAGGATGGTAGGATTAGTGGTATTCAGCCCAAAGAAGTTGGCAGTAGATCTCCATTTCTGCCAGAAGTGTCCCACCAAACAGTTTGTATAGGGGCACCATGTCACAAGATGCATGGTTCATAGTTCTCAATGACTTGAGTGCACAGTTGGTCTCCCACAACTGGAGACAGCCAGTTCATGGTTCTCAATGGTTCGTAGTTCTCAATGACTTGAGTTTGCTCTCCAAAGATGCTTTCTGTAGATCAGCCGCAGAATCATAACAACACATGTCTCACCTGGACTAAGGTCACCCTCTAGTACTAAAAAGGCATACAACCGTCAGTCCCCTCAGAATTTCTTAAAAAGCCCACCAAAACAGAATGGTAATCGAAAGTCCCAGACCACAAAGACTGGAATAAATAACTCATTCATCAATCAAGAGATATAAAGTGGTTAAACGATTAAAAAGCCAGATTCAATTATATGCTACCTAAAAAGACTCACCTCACCGCTAAGGGCATGTATAAACCAAAAGTAATTAATGAAATATGATATTCCATGCGATAGAAATCAAAATATAGCAGTAGTAGTTATATTTTTATCAGATAAATTGCGTTAAGTTAAAACTTAGAAAAAAAGACAAACAAGGTCAGTATATAACAAAAAGATACTCAATACAACAAGAAGAAAACAATCATAAATATATATATACATCCAACATCAGAACACCTAAATATATAAAGCAAACACTAGTATATCAAAGGGAGAGATAGATAACAATAATAATATGGTACTTAAACCCCCAACTTTCAGCAATAACCAGATTATTCTGACAGAAAATTAACAGAAAACTTTGAATTTAAAAGGCACTCCAGACTGAATGGACTTAGCAGATATTTGCAGAACATTCCATTCAATACCTTCAGAATTTACATTTTTCTAGAATACACTTGGATGACTATACAGAACTTATTATATATTAGGCCACAATAAGTCTTGGAAAATTTTAAAAAATCCTAATAATATCAATTATCTTTTCTAGCCATAATGAAATAAAACTGGAAATTAATAGCAGGAAAAATTTTAGAAACCGTACAAATACATGTGAAATAAACAACTTGTTTCTAAACATCCACTGAGACAATGAAGAAATTAGAAGATAAATTAAAATTTTCTTGAGATAAATAAAAACATAAACACAACAACCCAAAAATTATGACATAAAGTAAAATAAGTCCTTAGAGGGAAGTTTATAGCAACAAATGACTACATCAAAAACAAGAAATATTACAAATGAACAACCTAATGTTATACCTCAAGGAACTGGAAAAAAAACAAGAAAAAACTAAATACAAAATTAATAGAAGGAAATAAATAATAAAGATTAGAGCACAAATAAACTACAGACCAAAAAATATAAAAGATAAAAAAATGGCTTTTTTTAAAATAAAAACAAAATTGGTAAAACTTTAGCTAAATTAACTAAGAAAAAAGAAAGAAGACTCAAATAAATGAAATAAAAAATCAAAAGGGAGACATTACACCTGATGCCACAGAAATACGAAGAATCATAAGAAACTACTGTGAACAATTATACACCAACAAGCTGTATTTCCTAGAAGAAATGAATAAATTTCTACACATATGTAACCTACTGAGACTAACTCCGTAAGAAATAGAAAATCTGTGGGAACCAGCAAGGAGTACCGAGATTGAGGCAGTAATTAAAATTTTCTCATCAAGCCAAGTCCAGGACCTGATGACTTCACTGCTGAAGTCTGAAAAACTTTTAAAAGACTATTACTAATACTTTGTAAGCTATTCCAAAACCTAAAAAGGAGGAAAGTCTTCCACATTTATTCTATAATGCCAGCATTACCTAGATACCAAAACCAGACAAAGACACAACAAAAACAACAACAACAAAGAATAATGCATACATATCGATTTCCTTAACAAATACAGATGCAAAATCCTCAACAAAATGCTAGCAATTCAAATTAAACATCATGTTAAAAAGATCATTCACTGTGATTAAGTGGGATTTTTCCTAGAGATGCAAGGAAGGTTTAACATACACATATCAGTAAATGTGATACACTACAAATGAAGGACAACTATTATATGATCATTTTAATGGACACAGAAAAAGCATAGACAAAATTTAACACATTTTAATGATAAAAACTTGTAACACATTTGGTATAATAAGAAATGTCCTCAACATAAATAAAGAACATATATGATAAGCCCAGAGCCTACATCATACTGAAGGGGGAAAAGTTGAAAGCTTTTTCCTGTAAGACCTGGAACAAGATTCAGGATCCCACTTCTACCATTGCTATTCAATATAATACTGGAAGTCCTAGTCAGAGCAATTAGGCAAGAAAAAGAAGTGACACCCAAATTGAAAATAAAAAAGTAATAAAATGCCTGTTTGCAGATGACATAATCTTATATATAAAAAACCTAAAGACTCCATAAAAAAACTGTTATAACTAATAAACAAATACAATAAAGATGACACAAAATCAACATGCAAAAATCAGTAGCATTTTTATACACCAATAACAAACTATCTGAAAAGAAATGAGGAAACCAATTTTATTTGTAATAGCTACGAAAGTAATAAAATACATGAAATAAATTTAACCAAGGAAAGGAATCTATCAAGGATAAATTTAACAAAGAAAAAACTATAAAACATTGATGAAAGAAATAGAAAAGGACACAAATAAATGGAAATACACCTCATGTTCATGGATTGAAAAAGTTAATATTGTTAAAATATTCACACTACCTAAAGTGATCTGCAGATTCAATGCAATTCTTATCAGAATGGTAATATTATATAAATAGAGAAAAACTACATTATTTTAATTTAATATTAAATTAAATTATGTAATTTTAATATTACAAAAATTGAAAAAAAATGTAAAATTTTTAGAAAACCACAAAAGAACTCAAATAGCCAAAGCAATCTTAAGCAGAAAGAACAAAGATAAAGCCATTATAATACTTGATTTCAAAATATAGTAGAAAGCTATAGTAGCCCAAACAGCATGGTATTGGCATAAAAACAGACACATAGAACAACAGAATGAAATCCCAGAAATAAATCCACATATTCACAGTCACCTTATTTTTGCCAGAGGTAAGAAGAACACACATAGGAAAAGTACCATTTCTTCAATATATGACACTGGGAAGACTGCATATATACATGCAAAAGAGTAAAATTAAACCAATATATCTCATCATATATAAAAATAAACTCAAAATGAATTAAAAAATTAAATGTATAACCAAAAATAATGAAACTACTAGAAAAACATGTAAGACAAATGCTATATGACATTGGTCTAGGCAAAAATATTTTAGACAAGACCTCAAAAGCATGAATAACAAAAGCAAAAATAAGCAAAATTACACTAAAAACTTTCACACAGAAAAAAAAAAAGTCAACAGAGTGAAGAAAGGACCTAGAGAACAGAAAAACATATATTTGCCAGTTATTAATCTGACAAAGGTTAGTATGTATAATTGTTTATTTTATTTTATTTTATTTCATTTCATTTTGAGATGGAGTCTCGCTCTGTCACCAGGCTGGAGTGCAGTGGTGTGATCTCAGCTCACTGCAACCTCTGGCCTCCCGGGTTCAAGCAATTCTCCTGCCTCAGCCTCCCAAATAGCTGGAACTACAGGTGCATGCCACCACACCCAGCTAATTTTTGTATTTTTAGTAGAGATGGGGTTTCACCATGTTGGCCAGGATGGTCTCAATCTCTTGACCTCGTGAACTACCCTCCTCAGCCTCCCAAAGTGCTGGGATTACAGACATGAACCTCCATGCTTGGCCAACATGTATAACTTATAAGGAACTCAAGAAACTCAATAGCAAAAGAAAATAATGTAATCTGATTAAAAAAACGACAAAAGACCTAAAAAATGACATTTCTTCAAAGAAGGCATACAAATTGCTAACAAGGATACAAAAAAATTCTCAATATTACTAACCATAAGGAAAATGCAAATCAAAAACAAAATGAGATATCGCATTACCCCAGTTCAAATGGCTACTGTGGAAAAGACAAACAAAACAAAACAAAACAGAAAACCAAAAAAATACTGGTGAGGTTGTGAGAAAGGAGAACTTGTATACACTGTGGAATGTGCAACCATTACAAATAACAGTACAGTAATTCCTCATAAATTTTAAAATTGATATGTCATATGACTCAACAAACCCACTTCTGAATATATATTCAAAGAAAATGCAATCAGTATGTCAAAGAGAAATCTCTGCACTTCCATGTTTATTACAGCATTTTTTACAACAATCAAGATATGAATTCAACCCAAGTGTCCAATAGTGAATGAATGGATACAGAAAACGTGGAATATGTACACAATATAATACCATTCAGCCCCAAAATTATGAAATCCTGTTATTCATGACATTGTGGATAAGCCTAGAAAAATATGTTAAGTGCAATAAGCTCGGCACAGAAAGACACATACCGTATGTTCTCAATTATATGTGGAATCTGGAGAAAATTGATCTTATAAAAGTTGAAAGAATATTAGTTACCAGACATTGGGGAGAACAGAGAATGAAGGGAAAATAGGAAGAGGTTGATCAAGAAGTACAGTTTTATAATTAGGAGAAATAAGTTCTGCCACTCCATTGTACAATAAAATGACTGTAGTTAATATTTACGCATTGTATAATATATTCCCCTATTTTCTCAAACTTTATTCATTGGTGATCTATATTTCAAATACCCAGTGGAGAGAATTTTGAATACTCTCACAACAAAGAGGTGAAATATGTATAAAGTGATGTATATGCTAATTACCATGAGATGATGATTACAAAATTGTAAACATGTTTTGGAATATCACTTTCTACCCCATAAATATATACAATTATTGTGAGTCAAAAATAGAACAAAACGTTATGTTAGGAGTCACAAATGTCCGCTATACATGATGATTTATGGAAGCTATTTACATATATTTCATAATCAGTTTTCATAATACCATATCTTTTTATCATTTTACATATGAGAAACCTGGCTCAGAGAGGTTCATCAACTTTCTCAATGTAACACAGCTTGCAAATGGCAGATCCTAGTGTTGAACATAGGTGTTCCTTTTTCTTAATTTCAAAATCAATACTTTAATCAACTTAATGACATAAAATGATGCTTATTTTAAATTAACATCAAATTAAGTTTTAACTCTTTATACTTTCAGATATAATTGCTACCGTTTTATATATGAATGATGCCATTAATATGTAAAGTTACATTTAGCATTTTAGTCACTATATCTTGATGGACATTTTTATAAACACATTGATTATTGAGAATATCTTAGATTAAAATGAACAAAAATATTTTTTATAATCAGAAAATAAGCAATTATAGTGGAGCCTGTTTGAATGGCTTTCCTCTCTTTTTAAATTAGTGGGTTTGGAGTTAAGAATCAATTCTGAATCAAAGATATGAAAACCATATCTATACTGTTAATGCTGCTGTCTTTCATTGTTACCTCTAGAGTTCCTAGTTCATTGGTCTGCCATTCTACTGTATCCTAGTTTCATGGTAGGTCTGTAAACTGTCTTAACACTACAGTATTGGCACATATAATTGTTACACCTGTTTAATGATAGTCTAATTTAAAAGTCTGCTCTTACAGTTTTATAAGGGGTTCATTTGAAGTTTACTTTTGAATACGGACATTTAACACTCTTTTTAATGTGTTTAACATATTTTTTCTTTTAAGAAGAATTTGCTTAGATATTTTACTTTGTTGGTGAAATCAATTTCAAGACATTCAGACATGTTCCAAGTACAAATTCCCTTACATTTATTACCTGAGCTTTATTTCTCTTAATGACATAGATTTATCCCAAATACAAAACAGGTTCTTATACATGATTTAGATTGTTGTAAAATCTTTCAAATATGACCTTTTAAAAATAAATTCACAAGGCAATGGTCTCAGAGTCCAATCCGATTCCAAGTAATTAAATGGCAGGAAATAGAGGGCATAGATCACTACCTCTTCTACTTAACGAGTGGCAGTTAAGCTGATGGTTAAAAAAACAGGCAGTGGCCATGCTTACAGTAAACGCTTGCTTCTACACATGAATGACTATATGTTTTTTTCACAAAGACACTTAAGCTCTCTGCCTCTGGGTCATCCATCTGTAAGAGAGAAATACAGTTATCTTTCACCTTCCAAAAGTGCTGTGGAGAGTCTAGGTAATCAGTATTTTTAGGCAGACTTAGAAACTTCAAATTAAATCTAGGTATGAAAATTATTTTGACGTCCACGTCAGAAAGAGTACCTAAGAAGTATCTCAAACACAACAGAAGCAAAATATTTGGCTAAGCAAATAAAATCCCTTTATATTTTAAGAACTATATGAAATGTTAAAAGTATTTTCTACCTACTAATGTAAGTGACTAATACTTGTGAGGAAGAGATCTAGTTTAGGCCCCTTTTATCTCTTCATTTATTTACTTACTTTTTTTTTTTCTTTCTCGGTTTGCATCAAGTGTTCTGAAGTGATCAACTTCTGTGAGATTGTCAATATTTTTTCTTTATTAGTGACAGCCAACCGTTTGCGTGAACATTTATTATTGTTATTGCCCAACAATCTGTGCTCTAGTAACAGGGCAATGGTTTCAGTGACAATCACCAGTTCTCCAGAAACTTCAGATTCTCTTCTTTAGAGAAACTGACTTTCTTCATTTGACAAATTTGACATTTGTCAAATAGGAGCTGATATCTTCTTAACATGATTGCATTTGTTCTTCATCTTATGGTTGGGTATAAATTGTCAGCACATCATCTAAGTTAAACCAGTGTTAATATTTCATTCTTTTTGCCACAGGTTTTGTTCAGGACTGCAATGACACTAAGTGAATTAAAGTCCTATTCCAGGATTATTTTTAAATGGAACTTGGAGAAATAACTATTTCAGTTTTAATAATTAAATAGCATGATTATAATAGTTAAGTTTCACTAGCTGTATATTCCCTCTCACAACAACCACGTGTTCACTGCGCAGTTGCCTATCAATATAGATAAAAGCTACAATAGAAGAGAATGCAGCCAACAGATAGAAACAAGCAATCAAGTGATAGAAAGAGTCATGGTGGCTTTCAAGTCTCTGAACTTGGGAATCATTTCCTTTTTTCCAATTTAGTTATGTAAGTCAATAAATCCCAACCACACAAATCAGTATGTGTGTATGTATATGGCTTGAACTAGTGTTGAATTTCTGTTGCTTATGATAAAGAAGTGTTCTAGCAAATAGGCTCTGCTTCTGAGACACAAATCAGTAAAAATGACTGAACAAAAAAAATTTATGAATGAAAAGAAAACTCTCCTTTATAGTTTGCCAACTGTTTTACTTTTTTGTATCTTTTTTAAAAACACTGAATAATATATCTGATCATCTTGCCCAATATTTATTCAGTTTAATTCAAGTCAAATTAGATAGGACCTGGAATATCTGTAGTGTTCGTAATGCATGGCAATGTCTGAGGAAGAAGAAATAACTATCAGAGATACATCAAGTAAATTGTAAAATAGTGATGTAGGTAAATCCAATTATCTAATCAATCCATACAGTAGGGTTGGATGAGAATACTGTGGCAAAATACTTCCAACTCGGCTTAATAAAAAATGTTTTTCCCCATTTATTCTGAATATTCTATAATTGATTTATGGCACAGATATTACAGAATTAAGTCTAAACCTTATATCCGATCTATAACCTCTCTTACAGACAATTTGGGTCTTTCATAGGTTTGATAGAAAATAAAATGATCTTGAGGAAACAAATTTTTAATACAAGATTTGTGACAACAGGCATATTTTCCACAAAGCAGCAAATTTAGGTTTCAGTTTATGGTTGCTTTAGCATACTCTCAGTATAAATTTTGCACAATTCTCTTCTTATTAAGTGGCATTTTAAGCATTTGTTACCAGGAATGTAACCAAGATAGAGCTCAGTGGATGGTGTGATGATGGAAACTAGGGCTCTAGAGCTCTTGTTCCAGTGACTGCAACAATTATTGGTTATTTCTGATACTTTGACATTGATAAAATTGCTTGTCGAGTCACTAGCAAGTAAGGAGAAGGATACAAATGGAGTAAATTTAGCTACTCCTAACATCAGATACTCCCTGACATCTGGGAAAATATGATTATGGTTCAGATATGTGAAGATAATATGATATTTTAATTCATATTAGATTTTTATATAATGTGATATTTGTCATATCAGCTGGTATCACAGGTGGCATTAAAGCCAAGAGTTTAAGATTATTAAAGAAAACAAAGGTTTGAGAAATTCCATGTTCCCCCCCTCGATCATTTACTATGTTATTTTTCCAGGGGCACTTTGGGCAGAAAACTGGTCCACAATACTTAAACATTTAGGAATTACAGAAGTAGAGTTTGAACATCAATCTGGCCACTGCCTACCTCATTTAAGTAGTATTTATGCTAATAATTTAAATAGACCATACTGAATATTACATGCTCTGATGTAGAATTGTCTTTAGTTTCTTGGATGAGTTATGGTTAACTGAAGGCATACACAAAAAAATTCCAAATTTGTGGAAGAAGATGTTAGTCTAGAATATTTCTGTCTAGGTAATATATAAGTAGTCTTCCAATTTGTATTTCTATCAGGCTTTTGATTGAAAGATGATTTCATGGAAGAAAATCACCTTCCTTACTAAGTCAACATTAAGTATCTTCCTTCCCGTGATTAAGTAAAAAGCACCACTAATAATCACTCTGATACAATATAAAATATATATTTTATGCCAAGCTTAGGGGTTCATGCCTGTAATAACAGCACTTTGGGAGGCCAAGGTGGGTGGATCACTTGAGGCCAGGACTTCGAGACCAGCCTGGGCAACATGGTAAACCCTGTCATTACTAAAAACACAAAATTAGCAAGTCAAGGTGGCCCACGCCTATAATCCCAGCTACTCTGGTGACTGAGGCACGAGAATTACTTGAACCCAGGAGGAGGAGATTGCAATGAGAATATATATATATATATGTAAAAGATACAAGCAACATTAATTGGATTCATCTAGAATACTTCATTTCATTCACCATTCACACTATCCTCTAATCAGTCAGTCCATGAGCTCTACCTCCAAAATAGCTTACAAATCTGTCCCCGAGGTTATGCTGTTATCATTAACACCAGAGTCTTGGGCAACATCTTCTTCTTTGGCTATTATATAACCTCCTTCATCACCTCTATGCTTCTACTTCTTTCTTCCCTTAACCATTTGCCAAATTATAGAAAAGGTGATCTTTTCGCAAGGAAATTTTATTCCTTTGTTTAAAATGTCTTAATATTGTTTCTCACACAATTTAATGGACGAAAATCTGAATTCCTAAGCATAGCACACAAGGCATTATATGATCTTCCTTTGAATATTTTATTTTCTCTATTCCCCACTAAATCTAAATTACAACCATACTAGCCTTCTTAGTTTTCTTCCTTAACCCTATCAATCATTTTGTTGCCTTAGTACCTTTTGTTGCTTTTGCTAATGCCCAAAATGGTCTACACTGACTCTTTAAAAGGTTGTTATTTTAAAATCTCAGATCGATGTCATCTCAACAGAGAGGTTTTATCTACCTAATTAGATACTCTTTCTCATGACAACGTTTTTTGTTGTTGTTGCTGTTGTTTATTACTAGGTGATTATTAGCAACAGAATAGATACTTTTAATCCATATCCTTATTTGTCAACAATGGAAGCCCTAAAAGGCATATCACCACTGTAAGCCCAAGGCTAACATGAATGTTTTGGAAACAGAAGGTACTCTGTAACTACTTATTGAGCAAATTAATTAATGTCCACATTTATTTACCAGAATATGTATATAATAGTTATTTTGCTTTATTCTTATATTTGATCTCTTAATTTATTGTTACTACTAAACTTTCCCCTTCCATCACCAATTAAAATTGTGATTTTAAAAAATACTACAACTCAACAATTAAAAGGTAGATAACTCAACTTAAAAATTACCAAAGTTTTTACATATACATTTTCTTCCAAGAAGTTATGCAAATGATTCATGAGCACAGAAAAATATGCTTAAGGTCATTATTCTTTAGTGGAATGCAAATAAAAATTACAATGATATACTATTTCACACACTAAAATGACAATAATAAAAATGATAGAGGGTAGCAAATGTTAGCAAGAATATTGAGAAATTCGAACTTTCATAAATTGCTATTGAGGAAAGAAAATGATAAATGAGATAGCCTTTATGAAAAAGAACTTTTCATTTTTTTCCCAATGCTAACTGTAGAGTTATCATATGACTCAGCAATTTAACTCTTAGGTATATAGCAACAAGAAGTGAAACTTATGTCCACACAAAAAGAAGTACATTCATATTCACAGCAGCATTATTCACAGTAGTCAAAAAGTGGAAAGAAAACAAATAACCATGGAATGATGAATAGGTAATCAAAAAGTATTTCATCTGTTCAACATAATATTATTCGGCAATAAAAAGGATTGAGGTACCGATGCATTCTACCATTTAGATGAGCCTTAAAACAATTACAACAAGTGAAAGAAGTGAGCTATAAAACATCACATATTGTACAATTTCATTTTTTGAAATGTCTAGAATAAGCACATCGTAAAGACAGAAAGTATATTAGTGGTTTCCAGAGACCAGGGGAAGGGGAAAATGAGGATTGACTGCTAACAGATATAAAGTTTTTTTCTGTGATTACCAAAATCTTCTAAAATTATATTTTATTGATGTTCATACAACTTTGAATATACTAAAAATCACTTAGTTTTTAAAATGGTGACTTTGATGCTATGTGTATTATATATTAATAATTCTGTTAAAAACAAAAGTTTTAAATATTTTACATTTTTAAAAATAAATACTACTAAGCACATTTTGTTGTTTCTTTTTGGCATAGCTGACATAATCTGATAATCTATACAAAATTAGAAATTAAAACAATGGGCAAAATAAGCCAAGAGTCTTACTAAACCATGTAAATCATGAACCTTTTACTAAATCATAAAAGGTTCGAAGAAGAAAAATATGAACGTCTTGAAAAGATTCTATTTAGAAAGTAAAGTGTTCAACACTATTTTATTAATACCTAACTAGAACCCAAGATTTCGATGCCATTATCTTTATTATCTGTGAATTAACTCCAGAAGCATGCTACAATTTCATTTGAGTTCCTTGTTTCATTGGATTCAGATGAACTTTTTCTCATTCCACAGAGACACATTTTCTTGACACACTGGCCCTTGTAGGCCAACCAAAAACAAAACAAATATGATTTCAAAAACTAGTTCTAATTCTTTCAAGGATCCTCCTACAAATTGTTCCTTCTTATCTAAGAGAATAAGAGTTTTTATAGTCATTTTTGACATAGTATACTCTTGGAATTAAAAGTAGTTCAGTATGAAGTAAGGGACATGGAATAGTTCACGTTTAAAGACAAGGATAAAAGTGGTTCCCCATGTATAACCCCATGTATAACTACTATGTATTATGTTTATGACAAATGAAAAAACTGTGGAAATATGTGCAATTGGGAAAAGTGGATTATTGTGATTGACTGGATATATTTTGCAGTTTTGTTGATTGAAAGACACTAAATTTTACAATTATTTGTATTATATTTGTTTGTTAAAGTTTTAATTGTCTTATGGACTTTGATAACTGTAGCTCCTCCATTTCGATAGCTTTCACCTTCAATATATAGTATGTGGTAAAGAAGAGAAGTCTCTTTTGACCTCTGTGGATAAATGGATCTTCTACTGGGAGTGGTGGCTCATGCCTGTAATCCCAGCACTTTAAGAGGCCAAAGCGAGTGGATCACCTGAGGTCAGGAGTTTGAGACCAGCCTGACCAATATGGTGAAACTCCATTTTTCTACTAAAAATACAAAAAATACCCAGGCGTGATGGTGTGCACCTATAATCCCAGCGACTTGGGAGGCTGAGGCACGAGAATTTATTGAACCCCGGAGGCGGAGGTTGCAATCAGTCATGATCACGCCATTGCACTCCAGCCTGGGCAACAAGAGCAAAACTCCATCTCAAAAAAAAAAAAAAAGAAAAAGAAAAGAAAACAAAAATGAATCTTTCCGTTAAAAATGTTAAAATATTGAATTTTTATATATAAGGTAAGCAGTTTATAAAATTATATACAGACAGAATACAATAGTTCTTATAGAGATCATGACATTAACTGTTAGTTTATTTTTGGAAGACATCAATGCATGGGATTGAGGATGTATGTGAAGTAGCCTATAGATCATATTCCAGAACTCAGAAGAATTTAGAAATTATAGTGTCAATATACTCTGTTAAGCCAAAGCAAAAATTTATTTCTACTAAATTACTTTTGAGTGTTTTACAAGTGATATCAAACAAATTAAATCATATAAAATATGTGGTTCCTCTTTTGTAACAGGTAAAGAACAAAACATTATCATAAAGAATTTAAATGGGCCAAAATTTACTGCGATAGTAGGATAGATTTTCTAGGAAGTTGGAAACATGTACAGATTTATCTATGAACATGCCGGAAAAAAGCTAGTATTTCTTAAATACTTTATATTTCTAGAACAGTTTTAGATTCACAATAAAATTGAAAGGAAGGTATAGAGATAACCCATATATTCACACAGGTATAACCTCCCGCATTATTAACATCCCCCACCGGAATGGTATATTTGTTACAATTGTTGAGCTTACACTGAAACATCCTAATCACTCAAAGTCCGTGTAGTTTACATTAGGTTTCACTGTTGGTGTTGTGCATGCTATGAATTTGAACAAATATATAAAGATATATATCCATGACTATAGGGTCATACAGAGCATCTTTACTGCATAAAATATCTTCAATGTTCTACCTATTCATCCCCACCCCTAGTGCCCTGGTAACCACTGATCTTTTTACTGTATCCATAGTTTTTCCTTTTCTAAAATATCATATGTTTGGAATCATACAGTATGTAGCCTTTTATTCACATAGTAATGTGTGTAATTATGTTTCTACTATTCCATTACCTGGATGTATCACAGTTTATTTATCCATTCACCTATTGAAGGACATTTTGGTTATTTCCATGTTTTGGCAATTATAAATAAAGCTACTATAAATATTGGTTGCAAGTTTTTTTTGTAGACATATTTTGAACTCCTTTCATTTAATACCAAAAAGCTAGATTGTATAGTCTTATGACAAAAATATGATTAGTTTTAGATTTTCTCCAATGTCATATACTCTACAAGTTTCACTGCATTGTATTGTACATTTAACTTTATAATTTATTCTAAGTAAATTTTTGGGAAGGGTATGAGGTTTGTGTCTACATTTATTACTTTTGCATGTAGATATTTAGTCATTCCAGCACCGTTTGTTGAAAATGCGACCTCTGATACTGTTTTGCCTTTGGTCTTTTGTCAAAGCTGAGATGACTGTGTTTATATGGTTCTATTTCTGGGCTCTATGCTATGTACCACTGATCTATTTGTCTATTATTTCACCAGTACCACACTGGCTTAATTAGCATAGCTTTATATTAAGCCTTGAAATTGGGTAGTGTCAGTTCTACATCTTTTTTTTTTTTTGTACTTCAATATTGTTTTGGACAACCTGAGTCTTTTTGTCTTCTCTTACAAACTTTAGAATCAGTTTGTCCATATTCAGTAAGTGACTTTCTGAGATTCTGATTGGAGTTCAAGAACATAAACTATATCCCCACTTATTACTTTTTCTTTGATTTTCTCATGGGAGTGCTTTCATTTTCCTCATATGGTTCTTGTATCTATCTTGTTAGACTTATACCTTATATCTTATTTTTTTGGTTGCTAATGTGAATGGTATTGTGTTTTTAATCTCACATTCCACTTGTTCCTTGTTGGCATATAGGAAAGCAACCCTGTATCTTACAATATTGCTATAATTGCTTCTTAGTTCTGATAGTTTCTTTTTTGTCAATTCTTTCAGATTTTGTACCTATGCAATCATGTCTTCTGTGAACAAATATAATATTATTAATTTATTCCAAATATTTATATATTTTCTGGTGTAATTGTATTAGTTACTATTTCCAATATCATATCCAATATCATATTGAAAAGGAGCAGTGAGAGGATACATTGTTGCCCTACTTCTGATCTCAGTGAGAAAGGCTTCAGTTTTTCATCATTAAGTATGATGTCAGCTGTATGATTTTGTAGATATTTTCTATCAAATTGAGGAAGTTCTCCACTCTTTGTAATTCTCTGAGAGTTGTTAGTCATGAATGAGTATTAAATGTTGCTAATCTTTTTCTGTATCTCTTCTTATTATCATGTAAATTTTATATTTTAGACAGTTGGTATGATGGGTTCCATTAGGTGATATTCAAAGGCTGAACCAGCCTTGCATACCTGAGATAAATCCTACTGGGGATTCTTGGAGACAGAGCAAAATGGCAGACTAGAAGTCTCCACCAATCATCCCCCTGAAAGAATACCAATTTAGTAATTGTTTACATGAAAAAACCACCTTTGTAAAAATAAAAAATAGGTGAGCACTCACCGTACCCGGTTTCAACTTCATATCACTAAAAGAGCCATTGAAGAGGTAAATAAAAAACATTCTTGAATTTCCAATGCCATCCCTCCCCCATCCTCTGGCAGTAGGGGCACAGTGCAGAGAGAGATTCTGAGTGCTTTGGAAAAGGAGAGTGAGGCAATTGTGAGACATTGCATTGAACTCAATGCTGCCCTGTCATAGCAGAAAGCAATCTGGAATAAACTCAGGTGACACTGGCCTGCGAAAAGATAATTTAAAATGATGAAGAGTACAGAAAATAAATGGAAAATCCATGTTCATGGATTTAAAGAATCAATATTGTTAAAATGTTCCTACTACCCAAAGCAATCTACAAATTTAATGCAATCCTTTTCAAAAGACCAATGACATTCTTCACAGAAATAGAAGCAATCCTAAAATTTATATGGATCCACAAAAGTCCCAGAATAGCCAAAGCTATCTTCAGCAAAACTGGAGGTAAAACAATACCTCACATTAAATTATACTCCAGAGCTATAGTAACCAAAATGACATGGTATGGGCATAAAAACAGACACATAGACCAGCAGAAGAGAACTAACGACCCAGGAATAAATCCATACATCTACAATGATCTCATTTTTGACAAAGGTTCCAAGAACATACACTGGAGAAAGGACAGTCTCTCCAATAAATGGTGATGGGAAAACTGTATATCTATATGCGTAAGAATAAAACTAGACCTCTATCTCTTGCCGTATACTAAAATCAAATCCAAGTGGATTAAACTTAAATATAAGACCTCAAACTATGAACCAATAAGGAAAACGCTGGAAAAACTCTCCAGTACATTGGAGTCGGCAAAGACTTCTTGAGCAGTACGTTACAGGCGCAGGCAACCAAATCAAATTCAGACATTAAGAAGCCTTTTTTTTTTTTTTTTTTTTTTTTAATGGCAGAATTTGGCTTTGTTGCCCAGGCTGGAGTGCAGTGGCATGACTTCAGCTTACCGCAACCTGTGCCTCCCCGGTTCAAGCAATTCTCATGCCTCAGCCTCCTAAGTAGTTGGGATTACAGGCGTGTGCCCCCATGCCCAGGTAATTTTCTTGTATTTTTAGTAGCAACCGAGTTTCACCATGTTGGCCAGGTTTGTCCTGAAATCAAGTGATCCACCTGCCTCAGCCTCTCAAAGTGCTGAAATTCCAGGCATGACCCACTTTACCTGGCCTCAAGTTAAGAAGCTTCTGAACAGCAAAGGAACCAATCAGCAACATGAAGAGATAACCTACCGAATGGAAGAAAATATTTGCATACTACCCATCTGACAAGGAAATGATAACCAGAATATATAAGAAACTCAAACAAAAATAGAGGAAAACAATCTAATAATGTGATTTAAAATGGCCAGAGAATCTGAATACATGTCTCGAAAGAAGACATACAAATGGCAACAGGAACATGACAAGGTGCTCAACATCTTTGATCATCAGAGAAATTCAAGTCAAAACTACGAGACACCATCTCATCACAGTTAAAGTGGCTTTTCTCCAAAAGACAGGCAATAACCAATGCTGGCAAAAATGTGGAGAAAAGAGAACACCTGTTTGCTGTTGGTGGGAATGTGAGTTAGTACAACCACTATGAAGCACAGTTTGGAGATTCGTTGCAAACTAAAAATAGAGATACCATATGATCCAGCAATCCCACTTACATGTATATACCCCAAAACAAGAAAGTATAATGAGGGGATATCAGCACGGTCATGTTTACTGCAGCACGATTCTCAAGCCAAGATTTAGAAGCAGTCTACCTGTCCATCAATAGATAAATGGATAAAGAAAATGTGCCACATATACACAATGGAGTACTATTTGGCCATAAAAATGAATGAGATCATGTCATTTGCAGCAATGTGGATGGAACTGCAGGTCGTTATGTTAAGTAAAGTAAGCCAGGCACAGAAAGACAAACAACACATTTTCTCACGTTTCTCTGGTTGCTGAACATAAAAACAATTAAACTCACGGAAGTAGAGAGTAGAAGGTTGGTTACCAGAGACTGGTAAGTATAGCCAGAGAGTGGAATGTAAGGGGAAATGGTTAAAATAACTAAGACCTAGTATTTACTAGCAAAAACAAAACAAAACAAAAACAAACAAACAAAAAACAGTGGCTATAGTAAAACATAATTTAATTGGACATTTTGAAATAATTTGAAAAGTATAATTGAATCATTTATAACACAAAGGGTAAATGCTTGATGTGATGGATGTTCTATTCAACCTCATGTGATTGCTGTGCATTGCATGTGTGTATCCAAATATCTCATGTAACCTGTAAATATACAAGCTACTATGTAGTCACAAATATTTAAAATAATATATAAAAATCCTACTTGGTTGGGGGTGCATAATATTTTAGAAATTGTTGGATTTAATATGCTAATATTTTGTTTAGAATTTCTATATCTATGTTTTTGAGAGATATTGGTCTGTAGTTTCCTTACTTGAAATTGTTTAGTCTGGCTTTGGTATTAGGGTGATGCTGGCCTCCTAGAATGAGTTAGAAAATATTCACTCTGTTTCTATTCTCTAAAAGAGATTGTAGAGAATTTGAATAAGTTATTCCTTAAATGTTTGTTAAAGAATTCACCAGTTGTCCTGTCTAGGCTTTGTACTTTCTGTTTTGGAAGGTTATCAATTATTTATTTAATTTATTTAATACTTACAGACTTGCTCAGATTGTCTATTTCTTCTTGTGTTAATTCTGGTACATTGTGTCTTTCAAAGAACTGATTTATTTTATCTGTTATCAGATTTGTGGACATAGAATGACTCATAGAATGCTATTTTATTATCCTTTTATTGTTTATACCATCTGTTGTAATGTCCCATCTTTCATATTCCATATTAGTAATTCATATTTTTTTGTAGTTAACCTAGCTTGATGTTAATCAATTTTATAAATCCTTTCTGAGTAGCAGCTTGTGATTTCATTGATTTTCTCTATTGATTTCTCATTTTAAATTTCAGTTTCAGTTTCTGCTCTAATTCTTATTGTTTATTTATTTTCTACATATTTTGTATTGAATTTGCTTTCTTTTCTATTTTTTTTTTAAGTTGGAAGCTTCGGCAATTGATTTTAGATCTTTCATATTTTCTAATATATGTATCCAATGCTGTAAATGTTCTTCTCAGTATGGTTTCACTGCATCCCAGAAAATTTACAATTTGTGCTTTTATTTTTATTTTAAAATTTTTTAAATATTCTCTTGAGAATTTTTTCTTTAATGCTTTATTTAGAATTGTCCTGTTTAATCTCAATGTATTTTGGCATTTTCCAATTATCTTTTCATAATGAATTTCTAGTTTAGTTTTATTTTGTTGTGAGGGCAGATATTATATGATTTATTGTTTTTAATGTTTAATGTCTGTCTGTTTTATGGCCCAAAATGTGGTTTATCTTGTTGAAGAGCCAATGAGACCTTGAGAAGAATGTATATTCTTCTGTTGTTGGATAAAGTAGTCTAACATATTTATTGAAATAATCAGTATGAATATCAGCAGATTGATGGTGTTGTTGAATTAACATATGTTCTTACTGATTTTTCGCCTGCTTGATACATCCACTTCTAAAAGAAGGGTGGTGAGGTGTCCGAATATGTTACTGCATTCATCCATTTGTCCTTGCATTTTTATTAGTTTTTGAATCACACAGTTTGAAGCTCTATTGTTATTCACATATATGTAAGGGATTGTCATATCTTCTTTAGAAATTGACCCCTTTATTATTATATAATGCCCTTCTTTATCTCTGATAACTTTTCTTGCTTGAAGTCTGCTCTGCATGAAATTAATGCAGCCACCCCTACTTTCTTGCAATTGTTAGCATCATATATTTTCTCCAAATGTGCACTATTAATCTATATGTGTCTATATATTTAAAATTGGCTTATTTTAGACAACATATAGCTGAGTATTATTTTTGATCCATTCTGACAATCTCTATCTAATAGTTGGGGTACTTAGATCATTGATGTTCAACATGATTAGTGATATAATTAGATTCATATTTCCTTTCTTTTACTGTTTTCCATTTGTAGTCTTCGTTCTTTGTTCTTTTCTTTGACTTCCACTCTTCTCTGATGTTTGTGGCTTTAACTGAGCATTATATATGAATCAATTTTCTCTCCTTTTTTAAGATATTAGCTATATTGTTTTGTGTGTTTTAAAAAATATTTTTAGTGGTTGCTCTTAGAGTTTGCAACATACATTTACAATTAATATACGTCCACTTTCAAATAGCATCATACTATTTCAACATTGTGGAGGTATCATATAATGAGAAAACAACTTTAATTTCTTACTCCTGTATCTTGCATCTTTGCTGACATTCATTCTATTTATACATAGGCACATATATTTATACGTTAGCATACATAATCAAATACATTGTTGCTATTATTATTTTGAACAAATAACTATCTGATAGATTAAGAATAATTGATTCTAAACTTTACTTATTCCTTCTTCAATGCTCTTCATTTCCTTATGTAAATTAGAATTTATAACCTATATGTTTTTTTTCTCTGTACAGAAATTATTTTAACATTTCTTTCAAGGTGGATCTATTGGCAACAAATTGCCTCAATTTTTGATTGTCTAAAATGTCTTATTTTTTAGATTCACTTGTGAAGAATAATTTTACTCAACACAGACTTCTACACTGGTGTTGTTTCTTTTTCACTCAACACTTTAAATATTTTATTATATTTTCCTCTAATTCGCATAATTTCTGAGGGCAAGTCCTATCTTTGTTCCTCTATAGGTAAGGTGTGTGTTCTGTACTGCCCCTGGGGTTCTTTCAAGAGTATTTATTTTTTATTTTTATTTTCCGTAATTTGAAAATAATATTCTTAGGTGTATTTTTTTTTTTTTTTGCATTTATCCCGCTTGTTTTTTCTCATAGTTTTCTGGATCTGTGGTTTGGTGTCTGACATTAATTTGGAAAAATTCTCAGTAAGTGTTGTTTCAAATATTTCTTCTGTATTTTAGTCTCTTTCTTCTCTTTCTTGTATTTTCAATGTTCCTGTTACACCTATAGTAGTTCTGGCAGTCTTTGGATATTCTGTTAGTTATTTTTTTCTAGTTTTTTTTTTTTTCGTCTTTTCTTTCCAGTTTCTGAAATTTCTGTTGATATATCCTCAAGCTCAAATATACTTTCTTCAGTTGTGTCCAGTCTACTAAGAAGTTTATCAAAGGAATTCTTCATTTTCATTTCAATGTTTTTGATCTCCCTCATTTCATTTTGTTTTTTCTTAGGATTTCCATCTCTGTTTACATTGCCCATCTTCTGTTTATATCTTTCTGTTTATATTGCCCAATGATCTTTCATGCTGCCTAGTTCACTCATTAGAGCCTTTAAAACATTAGTTTCAATTGTCTTAAATTTTGGAGCTGATAGTTTCAAGCTCCCTGACATGTCTACTTTGATGCTTGCTCTATTTCTTCAAGTTGTAGGGGCTTTTGTTTTTATTTTTATTTCACTTTTTGGTATGTGTTATATTCTTTCTTGATAGCTGGATGTAATGCATGTGGTAAAAATAACTGTTGTAAGTAGGCTTTCATTGATATAGTGGTAAGGTTAGAGGAAGGAAAAGCTTTCTATAGTTCTATTATTAGATTTCACTCTTTTAGCAAGTCTCTGTCTCTGGACTGTGTACTTCACAAGTGTTTCTTAATAAGACATCATTACAGACATTTGTGAAAGATAATGATACAGTTTAGGATGATTTAAGAAATAATCAGAATTATAAGGAAAAATTTTTGTGACATAATTTAAGGCATTTAATAGAACTCTATTTGATGTCATAAGTGTTTTAATAGTAAATTTTGTTTCTTCTTTGAGAAATACATACCATAGACTAATCTAGATAAATAAATCACCGCATTTCACTTTCTTGCTCTCCTGACTCTTATTGAATGTACCTAATTCTTTTCAAGCATTGAATTGCCTTGCAATAACAGAGAAAAAAAATATTCATTATGAAATATTCATGCATTTATATAAAACAGTGTTCTCTTTTTCAGAATTTCCTGTATGTTGCTCTTTTACTAACACTTTGTGACAGGTTTCTATCTGCTAAGTCAACTCCCAGATGGGCAGAGAAAACATAAGGAATTTGTTGAGAGACACCTCATCTCAATGTCAGTGTAACACACACATCATTAATTAGATAGGGAAGGTGTCTTGCCCTTTTCTATTCTGATAAGTTTCGGAGTGTCAGTGACATAATTCATACTTTTCTACTGGAGAGGCCAAAAGAATGAAAGGCTACAGATTAGAAATGCAAATTTTATACCATTGATTGTTAAATGTGCTTGAATATTTTCATAAAGGCATAAATTGTTTGTCTTGCCTTTAATCCTAGGAAATATTTAATATTTCATTAATAAAATCAATGACCAGAGAATTAAATTTAGAAAAATAGAAATTTTACTTAAATAGGCTCATAAATTTCTCAATTAAAATTTTTTTTTCACCAAATGTCTTCAGTTTGAATTCCTTCTGAATAAGTACTGAACAACTCTCCAACAAGAAGGTCTACCATAAATGATTTAATTTTGGAAAAACTGAAGTAAAATTAACAAAGAGATCTATAAACTTAATTGTGTAACCTGAGATATTAGGAGTGGGATCAACAATAATAACAATAAGAATTTAGAACTACCTTTATATAATTAAATACTTCACAATGACTAACTGTTCACAAAAAGGTAGGTCTATTAAATTATTTTTTTCATTTATTTTGAGACAGGGTCTTGCTGTGTCACCCAGACCAGAGTGCAGTGGTGCAATCACGGACCACGGACCATAGCAACTTTTATCTCCTGGATTCAAGCCGGTGCACACCACACCTGATATTTATTTATTTATTTATTTATTTATTTATTTATTTATTTTTAGTAGAGACCAGTTCTCTCTATGTTGCCCAGTTCTCACTATAACTCAAACCTCTGGCTTTAAGTGATCCTCCTACTTCATACTCCCAAAGTGCTAGGATTACAGGCATGATGCCTGTTATAGCTTTTATTAAGAGAATTAGATGCTTCGAGAGTTCATTGTAATAAAAAATAATTGCATACACATTTAATTTATTTATATCCTCCTCTAGCTACTGACTTATTTTACCTACTTTCAAATTATTTTAATTATCCGCAAACTAGGTAATCTACAAGTACTGCAACTCTTTATCATTTTCAGTTTAATCATCAACATCCTATTATTAGGCTAAATTGCACTACAGTGAAGTTCTTTCGAAAACTGATTAGTAACAATCTAAGGTTGATCACTTCTGCAGATTCCACCCTCTTTATCTCTTTTGCCTTATCTAAATCCTGGAATTTCCTAGGGTCCTTACTGCAGGTTTCTTAATGTCTTATTTTGTGACCCATATTTAATAAATCTCTTTACTGTGAATCCCTATTCCATAAAAAAAGGAAATTAAGAACAGCAATAGCAAAAAAAGCAACTCCCAAAGTATTCAACAAACAAGCAAATAACTCAGTGATAACTTTATTATATGGCTTTATTTTGTTGCAAATTTTACAATTGTTAATTTAAAATACACACTAAATAAAGTAAAACCAATGTAGAATGAGCCCCAATGTTAATATTTATCTGGTGCATAATCTACCTATGTAAATGCAATAATAATGATTTTCTATTTAGTATGTATTAGACTGTATTTTTATTTTTACATTATTTTAATTTTAGCTGTAGAGATGAGATCCTCTATGTTGGGGGTCCCTTTTTTTTATTTGAATCTCTAATATCTATTACCATACCTGGAATACAGTGCTATGTACATATTTGATGAATATATATATATATATTATATATATAATATATATAAAGTGTATTGTGTCATTTATAACGCTATAGCTAATATTTATATGTATGTAAATGATTTTAGCTTCTTTTGTGTCCATAATTTCAAAATTATATTCCCACTGCCAGTTTGTTATGAAGACAGTTTATAGGCAATTCAAATTCAACAGGTGAAATGTAAAGTTTATCCATTTAAAGATAGGATATATCTTATATATTGTCCAGGAAAGCTATTTACCTTGTCTTCCAGGTGAGAAAATTGAAAATAGATCTGTGATTCCTTTATATAAATTTTAATTCAGTCTTCTAATGCAATAATTATTCCTTGATGATATAACTTCTATGTGGGATTTACCCTCCATTATCTCCATTCTTCATTAGTTTCAATCGTATTTCACTTTTGTCTAGATACAGATAATGACACAAATGTCCTCATTGTTCTTCTCTCCTATCTTAAGTCCCTCCTCTATAAGCACCAATTACTGCTTGTATACCACATGCAGTTAAATAATGTTTTTCCTTATCTCAAGTTTCAGAGAAGTGATCTCAGGTCACCAAATAGTTTTTCATTTTCTCTTAAGAATAACAGGACACTTTTTTCCCTATTTGCAGTATAAATATTTCTGTGAGTATTGCTGCTCCATGGTATGTGAAAAGAAATGGTGTATACCAATCCTTGAGCTAGATTCTAAAACGTCTTATGTGATCTTCCACCACTTCTTTCTTTGTCCTATCTGCAATACTTAAAGGGAAGAAATGTTACATCTTAGAGAGAAAATATTGAGGTATCCAGATCCCTGTGAAACATATGTGAAACTATTAGAAACATAGTTTAGACTATCTTGACTGGTGAAGAAACTGATATAAAATAAGGTACTATTTTGACTAAAAACTAAAATATTTAACAATGGCTTAGCATTTAGGCAACATGTACCTAGGAAACTAATAACACAGGCTAGAAACTTGGAGATCCATGCTACACAGTGATATAACATTTATTAAACCTATCATCTGCAATAATTTTAGAGGTGGAAAAATGTTTTTGCTTGCCTGACAGCTCTAAGAGAATAGTTAGAAAACATAACATTTGGTAGTGTGTGCTGGCTATTAATGACTGTTTTGGCAAGGTGTTGTAAAAGATGAATAGGTTCACGAATAAACTGACTGGTTAAAACAATTTTACAGGACTCAAAATGTTTCCAATTCTTACAATGGGAAATACAATTAACGAAAATTTTTAGAATCAAAGACCCAGTAAAAGTTATCAGTTGAATAAATGACAGGGTAAAATTCAAATCAATCCAGCTTTCCAGTGTATCCTAGCACCCAAAACTACAAACACGCAGATACGTTTTGTCTATGTGTCCCCACCCAAATCTTATCGTGAATTATAATCTGCAAGTATTGAGGAAGAAACCTGGTGGGAGGTGATTGCATCATGGAGACAGTTTCTCCTATGCTGTTCTTGGGATAGTGAGTTTTTGTGAGATCTGATGGCTTCACAAGTGTTTGGTAGCTCCTTCTCTTTCTTGTCTCTTTCGTGCTGCCTTGTGAAGATGCCTGCTTCCCATGCCATCATGAATGTAAGTTTCCTGAAGCCTCCCCAACCATGTGGAACCGTGAGTCAATAAAACCTCCTTTGTTTATAAATTAGCCAGTCTCTGGTAGCTTCTTTATAGCAGTGTAAGAACATACTAATCCACACACTGAAATATTTGCTCTTCTGAAATGTATCTTATGATTTAATGCTTTATGCATTCTTGTTGTAAAACCTCTTTAATCTATGCTGACTTCCTCCTGTTTTCTAATCAGATAAAATGTTAATCCTTCATCACAAACAAATGTATATGTCAACACAAATATAATACTTTTTCTTTTCTTATTTGATTTTCAAGTACTTGATTTTGAGGCCATATATTTCGCATTATCCATCATGACCAACTTTTTCTCCTTACCAAGAATTGTGTTATATTCTTCCTACTTCTTAGAGTAATTTCCTTTTTGAAAACAAAATATCAGATTAGTCTTTGAGACTAAGCATCTACTTCAAATTTGACTTGTCATAGTACTTCCTCAGCAAAGGTGAAAATCTTGCTGAGAAGTGGCTAAATTTTCTTCCTCTATTTTTTTTTAATATTTTTTATCTACCCTTTTTACCTTTATAATGTGAGTTCTTTGTTTATTCATTAAGTGTGGATTAATGCATACTTAGCATATTTCAAGTACTGAGGTAAGTAGTATAGACTTGAGTTTGACTATAATATGACATACGTAGATAAGATGAGGTTGTGAACTGCCAAGTCTCAAGTTTCTTGGATTCCCTTGGTGGGATATACATAGTTCTATTTAAATAATATTTGTATTGTTGTTCTTAAGTCTAAATATTTACTTTTCCAAATTTACCTGGAAAATTATAAGTCACCTTTCACTATGGTATTACTAGTCAGTACATTTGAGAAAACATTATTATTTTTAATAGTATATTATATATAGTTTTCTAAATTGCATTGTGTTAAAAAATCTTGCTTTATAATAAAATATTGTATATTTTATATTTCCCAAGGTTAAATTATATTTTTGTGTTGCAAACATAGGTAATATTATGTCCCTCAAATTTTCTAAAGTATATAAATTTGAATTTTTAAAAACATTTTAAAAATTACACTACTTGAACAAACCATTTTCTGAATATTTTGGTATATAGAATCATTGCTTCTTAGAGAAATGGATGACTGCAGGACTGGGGAAGAAAACAAGTGCTTTATATAAGATTGAAATATCTTTTTGTGACAGAAGAATAAAGTATACAAAAACTGATAAACGTGTGTCGAAAATTTAAAGTTGTATGGGTTCACATTGATTAAACTGGAATAATTTGGGAATAAACATAAATAATAACAGTAATAGATTTTAATTCACCAAATTAAGTAAAATGCATTGGGCAAGACGTAAAAAATAAATAGAAAAGAAGGATAATATATTTTTACAACAGACTAACAATTAATAAATATGGAAGAAATAATTGCCATTATGCAAAAATCATAGCAACAGCAGACTTTGGCAAAAATAGATGTTAAAACTAATGAATAAAATTTTGATAATGGGCAGGTTATTTACATTATCAACAACTATCTCCCCCTCAAATTACTTAGTTATTATACAAGTAATAATAGTTACTTTACAGAGGGAAATTTGGAGATTACCGTTTAAACAAGTGTTCAAAGTTTACATTGCTAATAGGAGACAAATGGTTATCATATGCCTCCTGATATATTGCACTGAAGATGAATACTTATATAATATTATATTACTGTCTAAAATGCATATGCTAAGCCAAAAACTAATGAACCATCAGACAAACACAAACTGAGAGGCATTTTCCAAAAAACAGGCGTATGGTCTTAAAAGTTTTGAAATTTTGAAAGACAAAGAATGACTGATAAATCAGCTCAGACTAATAGAGGACTAAAAAGACATAAAAAGTAAATGCAATGTGTATCCTTGAGTTGATCTTGGATCAGAAAGTTCTAGGAGAAAAATGTGGGGGCAAAATTGGCAAAATTTGAGTAAAGTTTTATGTTGGATCATAGTAATACATCAGTGTCAAATTTCCTGACTTTGATAGTTTTATTACAATTATATAAACAATGTTTCTGTCTTAAGAAATATACATGGATGTTTTTAAAAGGAAAGTTTCATGATGTTTCCAAGTTATTCTCAAATGGTTCTTAATAATATATATGTGTGAGACTGTGTGTGTATTTACATATAAACACAAATGTGAGGATGAGAGAGAAAGCAGGAGAAAATAATAATTCAAATGTGACAATACATTTACAATAGGAAAACCTTAATGAATGAAGTGTATTTGGGAGTTTTTGGTACTATTAGAAATTTTCTGTAGTTAAATCTTCTTTATTGTTTTAATTTGAATTTTTAATTTTTTTAAGTTAAAAATTTGCATTACTATTTGCCTCTGCAAATTTGAATATGACAGTGCAGCAGGGAATATATAAATTCTGTAATAATAACAAAAACACTAGCTTTAAAAGAGAAAAACACTTTAAGTAAATAGTTGCTGGTATTTTTAAAATATACTATTTATTGTCTACTCACATTATCACTAAATGTTTTCCTCATTTTGGGTGAGTATCAAAGTTAGTAAGGAGGTTTAAAAACAATATGGTTTCTTAGAGTAATAGGAATGGAATTCAGTGACATAGATGAATGTCTCTGAGGACTTCTAAACCTCCTTTCCAATGTACAGCTTGCCCAGAAGAAATTTCATCACATTAAAGTTTTCCTGAAAGTCATTAATGAGGGCCATGCATATTTCAGCCCAAATTAACCTTGACATTTATTCTAAACACACAAAGAATTATTCTTGATGCTATCATCTGAAGGGAGTATTGTTTCGATGTGCATGAATGAGACAAGCTAATTTTAAATCTTGTGACTGTAAAAAAAAAAAGTGTTACCACTAAATACAAATTTCTAACACCTTTTCAAAATATTCCAGATTTGTGGTGATAAAAAGATTTGATTAATTTCTCTAATAGACTCGCAAAGTAACTACATTATAAATCAAACATTACTGCTTATGGTTTTAGTGTGTACTAGTAATTGTTATGGATGGGAAATTAATGTTATCAACTTCTTACTAATTATAACATTCAGTTGTCTATCCCAGCTACATACATTTTTTAATTTATCATCTACTCAACATATTTAAGTGGATCCTTTCGTTAGACATATAAAACAATAATATTTCATAATAAGTAAAATATATATGCACTGATGGCATGTATATCTGTGTAATAAATAAAATATAGAATTAATGTCTGGTAGTTGCATTAAACATTAATTAAAATGTAAATAATGGTAAGTTAAAGAATCGTTCATTTTTTATTAAATGATTATAAAAAGATAAATATATATTCCTGTTTCCATATGCAATTTAAATTATATCTCCGTGTCTGGCATAAAATAGGATTCTATTTATTCTAATTTTGACAAGGTATGACAATATATGACAGCCTATTTATATATTTATTTGAAATGTCAAGTTTCAAAAACATTCATTCTTTCTACCTTTGTTTGTGCTTGAAAACCTCATTCAGGATAACCTATAGAAGGAAATAATTTGCAATAAATCACTTTGTTTAAAATCTAGTTTATAAATAACATTTGTATCCTTTATAAACTATGGTTTTCTTCTACTCTATGTAAAATAATCAAACATCCCTTGCAACAGTTTTCTCTAAAAGATCCTTTTCATTCTGTCCTATATTAGGGAAAATAGGTAAGAAAATAGTCAATACAGGTAATACACCAAAACTGTCAAGCAAGATGTAGAGGATAAAAATAATTATTCATTTTAGTAAAAAATAGTATTACATACCAATTCCTTCCTTCCTTCCTTCCTTCCTTCTTTCCTTCCTTCCTTCCTTCCTTCCTTCTTTCCTTCCTTCCTTCCTTCTTTCCTTCCTTCCTTCCTTCCTTCCTTCCTTCCTTCCTTCCTTCCTTCCTTCCTTCCTTCCTTCCTTCTTTCTTTCTCTTTCTTTTCTTTTCTTTCTTTCTTGCTTTCTTGCTTTCTTTGCTTTCTTTCTTTCTTTCTTTCTTTCTTTCTTTCTTTCTTTCTTTCTTTCTTTCTTTCTTTCTTTCTTTCTTTCTTTCCTTCTTTCTTTCTGTATATGTGTATTCATCATTAAGAAATCTTCATCATTAAGAAATTAGTGTTCACTGAGCTATAATTGCTCACATACAGTAATAAACTGAGGTGGAAAATTGACAATCATTATGGTAACTATATCAATTAAATTGGATACCTCAATATTCTCTCTTAATTCAAATTAAATGTATCTGAATTACTCGATTGATTGTTGGTATTAGTCAAAGTACTGGTTCTGGCAATATAACACAAAATATCCCATAGAATATGTGGACTTACTCAACTTTGCTTGATGAAAACACCCTATTCTATTTTCTGATATGACGTTAGATACAGACCATGATCAGCATGTGCTTGAACATTGCAAAGTTGAGCTCACAATATATTTTGGCATATGAGTGATGGGTAATGCCTAACACGAGCTGTCTTTTCAGCTGTGACCTGCCATCTAGCTTGTCAAATAGCTCAATCAAAAGATCAGTATGATGTGCTTTTCCTCTCACAGAGAAGAGAGAAACACCTCAAGTCACAGAGTCTTGTAATCCCCTCTGGTAATTCACATAAAATCTGTTTCATACTATGTTTTCTTCTCATAATCATCTAAGATAATGGCAGATTTAGATGAGGCTCATTTTTGATTGGCATAAAATTGTTTCACATTTTTTTGCTTATTAGCATAACTATTATATTATCTTACACATTTTGTTAAATCATCAAAGGACCTTATTTATTATTGAGCCTAATTGGTAGGTCTATTTAGTTTTAATATTCAGGTTTAAGAAATTATATATATACACACACACATACATATATGTGTTTGTGGTTGTACATGTGTGTGTGTATATATAGTTTCTTGTTCATTTTAGCTCCTGAGACAACTCTGTAAACATAAATGTAGAAGTCTCCAAATGGAGGGAATGAGATTTTCAACCAGCTGTGGCAGTTGAGATGACTATATCATCAAATACTGCAGTGTGCAAAAATAGCTTACTTTTTCAGAAACGTCACAAACAGGAATATATTTCCCCTGGCATTTACTTTTTTACTTCATCTTTTCAGACAGTCAATAAGCAGAATGAAATATTAATAAGTGCAATGCTTTGTTGATGTTATATGATAAATATTTTGAATTAGGAAAAGGGTATATATTAATTTTGGTTACATTCATAGAAACTTTAAAAGTTAGGAGAGTATTATATTTATGTAACAAACTGAATCAGAACCAAATATTTTCAATTACGTTACTAAATTAAATGAGTAAAGGAATTAAATACAATAGTTCAAATCAAAACCTCTCTAACATTTACAGAAGTTAAATCAGAGTAGTGGTTATAAATTTTGTCATACTTATTGAACTTGTTAAAAGCATTTAAAATAGATTTTTAGCCTCATTACTCAGAGATTTGAATTCTGTCGTTTTGTTGTTTTCTTTTATTCCAAGTGCCTGCATAAGTATACTCTTCTACCACCTTTAAGTTATGTGAGGCCATGGGACAGGTTCTAACCAACCAGATGTGAAAAACTATGATACTCTGGGATGCAACATTGATATGATATGGCTGTGTCCCTACCCAAATCTCATCTTGAATTGTAGCTCCCATAACTCCCACTTTTTGTGGGAAGGACTTGGTGGGAGATAATTGAATCATGTAGGGGTTTCCCCCATACTGCTCTCGTGATAGTGAATAAGTCTCATGAGATCTGATGGTTTTATAAGGAGAAACCCCTTTCACATCATTCTCATTCTCTCTCATCTGCCACCATGAAAGACATGACGCCTTCTGCATGAGTGTGAGGCCTCCTCAGCCGCGTGGAACTGTGAGTCCATTAAACCTCTTTTTCTTTATAAATTACCCAGTCTCTGATATGTCTTTATCAGCAGCATGAGAACGTACTAATACAAGCATTTACTTAGAGTGCTCTGTTCTTCCCATACATTATGTTGAAACATTATGACCATGTCAAACCATATGATGAGTGAAAATCATTTTTCTTTTTTTCAAGCAACTCTGATATGGACATTGTGTGCCCAATCTGTCAAAAATCTTTGTCCTGATAGCATGCCAGCTGTGGGGTTGGACTAACTTCACCATTTTTAAAAGTCTCCACAGTTGTACATTATAGATGTGGCCAGTGAACAACATTTTATGAAACAATATTGGTTTAGATTACTCTTTAGTAACTTTAAAATTTTTCTACTATGACACATAATCATAGTGGGAAATTGATAACATGGAATTTGAAAATCACTTCACTTTTGATTTGTTGGTAGGTGCAGCAAACCACCATGGCACACATTTACCTATGTAACAAATGTGCACATTATGCACATGTACCCTGGAACTTAAAAATAAAAAAGCAATACAATAATTTTAAAAAGATTTGAAAAATGTAACTTTAAATATCATTTTAAACTTTTGTATTAATTTAATTCAAGAAAAGTAACCAAGATGTTTAGTCCTGTTTTAGTTTGTCACAAGGACATAATGGTCTCCCTACTTTTTAATGTTCTTATTAGTAAGTATAACAGAAGTTAAAATATGCTTTTTGCCCAGTGAGCACACTAATTCATGTATTAACTTATTCAATCAACACTTCAACATGTTTTTAAATCACCAAGTGTGAAATAAACTCTGATAAAATCTATGCAGAAATAATGAAAAACAGAGACATTCACATCAAAAGATTGATTTCAGGTTCAGATGTGGATTAAATCCCTTTTACATATTTGTTCTAAAACACTGTGCTCTTTAAGAAATAATGGTCTAGAACAACTAGATGCTTCTTCACTTTATTTAATAAATGGAACCAAAGATTTAGTGGCATGGCCTGGAACAAACTGTCTTCTCTCTTTTTAGTGGTTCTCATTTCCATTGTTATTGAATAAATGTTACAGACCTGAAAGAGAATATTGAATTCCCTCAGTGTCTTCTATATTTCTAGGAAAAGTTTATTCCTCTACAGTTAGAAAAATATTAAGACTAGATTTGTTCTTATTTTCCTTAAAAAATGCTTTTTGAGAGAGAGAGACTTGAAAAGTAGGAAATGTAGACAGGTAGTAAATATTTGGCTTTGTTTTACCCATGAAGTTTTTAAAACAGTTTGGAATGTGCCAGATATGATTCCTTATTAAATATAGGAAATTTGATATTCTCCAGCATTTTAAGCTTCTAATTATTTGCTCTGTAGCTCCTTAAAAAAGCTCATCAGTGAGGCAGAATACCTTTGATAAACTGTTGATCTACCTAGGGCCTCTGGTTCCCTTACTGCCTATCTTTCAGGCACATCAAATCATCATAAAGCCATGCACCAGAACCATATGATATAGTTTCCAACGTAGAGAATTTAACAAAATTCCTTTATAGTATATTGCCATCATTTTACTAAATAATAAGTCCCTGAAATTTCTCACTTTCTTTTCTCTGTATCTCACTTGCACAGAAATATAATTCTATGAGATGCTTTTCTGCTGTCTCAGAGTAACTGACTAGTTCAATAATTACCATGGAGGCATCTGTTACCTGTAACCCTGCTTTATCTTAGAGCTCTACCAAGTGTTTCATTTTATCCCATAAATGATGCCCAATTTCATAAGCCACAATGAAAGTTTATTTTATCTTAACGATTTTTGTAGGGATGTACTGATATATATTTAATCATTCAGTATATATTTATTGAACCTTCCTTAATGACCATAGTAAAGTGACCATAGCTATGGAAAAAAATAAAAACAAGGTTAAACAGATCACAGTGGGTGGTGAAATTTGATACAGGGTTGTCAGGGAAGTTCCCCTTGATATTTCAGCAGAAAGCTGAAGGAAATAACAAGCAAGCTATGTGGATATCTGGAATGTAAGGTACAGCTTTTGCAACAGGCTTGAGTTTAGAGTATACCTGGAATATTCACAGAATTGTGATGATTCTGGTGTGGCTAGAGCAGAATGAGCCATTCTGAAGAATGATAGGAAATAAGATCAGAAAAGTAGTTAGGTGTGAAATCATTTAAGACCTTTAGAACATATTAAGCTTCTTAAACTTTAAGGAAAAAAGGAAAGCCATTTGATATTTTAGTTTGAGGAGGAAAGTGAGGATACAAAACACACTAAAAAAATTCCCTATGATAGCCCTGATCTTTTTATGAGACTTTGTGTTCATTTTTGTATTTATTTTTCATTTTTTTTAAATGTGCTCCATTTCTTCTCCAGATCTTATCCCACAGAGACTCTACAAATCCTTTTACTGTCCCGAGAATTTCCACACTGTTTTAGCCTCCTATCAACACAATAAAGGCCTAGAACAGTGACCATGCAATTATTTTGTTTTTAAAGGTTAACTTTTAATTGTTTCACTGAACCTCCCTTCTCCTTCCAAGCATTTCTATCACATTACTTACTTTATTTATTTGTTTATTTATTTATTAATTTGAGACAGAGTCTTGTTCTGTCACCAGGCTGAAGTGCAGTGGCGCGATCTGGGCTCACTGCAACCTCCGCCTCCCGCGTTCAAGAGATTCCCCTGCCTCAGCCTCTCGAGTAGCAGGGACTACAGGCATGTGCCACCACGCCTGGCTAATTTTTTGTATTTTAGTGGAGATGGAGTTTCACCATGTTGGCCAGGATGGTCTCAATCTCCTGATCTTGTGATCCTCTCACCTCAGTCTCCCAAAGTGCTATGATTACAGGCCTGAACCACCACGCCAGACCACATTATTTACTTTATAAAACAAAGCAAAACAAGACAAACTATTTAAAACTGGTGTCTTTCTGTAGGTGGAGGCGAGTATTTTGTGATTCAGAGAATAATATTCTTTCTATATTTTCATGCTTTTCCCTGCCCCATTTTCTAAAGAAACTTTTCTTAACTTTCTTGTAGCTTAATGGTTCTATAGAGCTTCTAACATCTTTTTTTTTCTTAATCATTTTATAACTTCCTGGAAGTAAATGAAATGATAATTGAACTACTAGCAGTACTTAGTCAATACTTTAGTTTTGGGACTGTCAAAAATATTAATGGTCAAAATTTAATTAAGTTTTATTGATTTGATTGATCTTAATCTATATCAGATAGAAAAGATTGACCCGTGAATATGTTCTACCACTTCTATGCCTTACTTTTTAGGTCTAAATTGCACAGTGGAAGTGATTGGATGTATATTTCTGTTTATCTTCCAAAATACCATCATCTGTCAGAATATTTGTTCTATAATAAAATGCTAGAATAACATTCCCTGAAATTTTGAGAGACAGAGTTTCATGAATAAATAGCAGCTAGTGTATTTACCTTGTCTGCAAGAGAAGTAACAGAAGCACTTTGTGTCAATCAATATGAAAATGTAATTTAATCCAATGAGACAAAAATCAATTTTCCTTTTTTGAAGTCTCAAAGTAGTTAAATACCACCTGTTCTGCTTAATTAGTTTTTGATATTTGTACAAACTCACCTTTTAACTTCATAACAATACAGCCTTTTGTTTGAGCTTCAGATTTCCATTCTCTGTCCTAATTACATTCTGTTTTAGCTGGCTAGAGAGAGAAAAGTGCAAGCTTTTTCCAAAGAGAGACACCATGTTGCTTTAACAACGGTGCATGGGATTTTCAGGGTCCAATGATCATAACAGCCTTCTGCTTCATTTTCAGCTGCTGTAGCCAGTAAGTGAAGTTTTGTCTGAAATATCACAAATTTACCACAAACCCATCATGCATTTTGAAGAATGTTAAGAGTAAATTTGAAAGCTTTTTTTTTCCCTTTGATTTTGGTGTTTATAAAGGCAGAAAGAAAAGACGAGTTTTTGTAGTTGGCAACTGTATTTGAGTGAGAATTCAAAAACTGATTTGAAATTGCCTGAAAGAATGACATATGTATAATAAATTAGGTAAAGTTTAGAAAGGAGACAGGTTAAGTGGACATAAATAATGTGCAGACATATATGATCTGGTACTTCTAGAAAAACAAATCTACTCAAGTTCAGAAAGAATGAAAAATAAGGCTCATAATTACTGCCAAAGTTAGTTTGTATATCTCAGGAGAAAATGCATCTGTGATGAATGTGAAGAGGGACAATGGAGAGGCTTCTGCAAAGAAGAATATATTGTCCTAATTCACAGAATGCTGTCTGATGAGAGCCTTCAGACGTCAACACTTTCGGATGGCCTCTGTTGCTGAGAGAGACCTTGCTCACAGCCATTTCCTTGTTAGGATGGCAAATAACTCATGATTAATTGAGGTTGGAGGAAGGGGAAAAGAGAGAAAAATGGAAAAAAGAGGCATTTATAAGGGCTACTCATTCCTGCTCAGCCCAGGACAGGTTAGATGAGCCATTTCTACTCTAGAGCTTCTGAGGAGGGTTGGCTGAGGCAGTTGTGTCTGCCCTGTCTAGTTTTCTTTCCCTTTTTCCCACACATGTTGATAGTAGGGTCTTAAACATCCTGACGCTAAACTATGACTCAGATTTGGCTTCCCTCAGAATACAGCCTAGTCAGCACCCAAGGATAGCACCATTGTCCAGGTGACAGAAAATCATTGGTTCTTGAAACCATACGTCCCTCTATTATAGAGCTTTCTTTTTGTATTGTCAATCAAATGTTTTATAGGCTACAGGTTATAGTAAAAAGAACTGATGATCATAGTTAGAGTCCATGAAGTTCTATTTAATAGCACACACTGTCATCTATGAGACTATGTTTTTTTACTTCCAAATTAATAAAAACTCTGTTAGAGAGCAGTAGTTAGAATTACAAAATTAATTAAAACTACCTGGAGCCTCATTAGGTAAATGGATACTTTAAGAGAGGAAACAAAGAATTATTGGTTTTTTTTTTTTTTTTTTTTTTTTGAGACGGAGTCTCGCTTTGTGGTCCAGGCTGGAGTGCAGTGGCCGGATCTCAGCTCACTGCAAGCTCCGCCTCCCGGGTTTACGCCATTCTCCTGCCTCAGCCTCCCGAGTAGCTGGGACTACAGGCACCCGCCACCTCGCCCGGCTAGTTTTTTGTATTTTTTAGTAGAGGGGGTTTCACCGTGTTAGCCAGGATGGTCTCGATCTCCTGACCTCGTGATCCGCCCGTCTCGGCCTCCCAAAGTGCTGGGATTACAGGCTTGAGCCACCGCGCCCGGCCAACAAAGCATTATTGTTACAAAAATGAGCTTTTGTATAAATCTGATGTTGTTCAGGAAACAGCTTTGTCTCTTGATGGTAATGGGCTCTTGCCCAAATTTGTTAACCTCCCCCAATATATTTCCTGATTAGCTGGTTTCCTGGAAGTTCAGGCAGTGGGAAGCACCTACAGATGATGGGATGCACAGAGAAGACAGACGTGTTTTAAATTTGTTTAATTGTTCCTTTTCTTAATTTTTTAAAAAAACATTTTTGCTCCTCTCAGCACTATTAGCCTGTTGTGTCAGATGATTGTTTTGCATAGCATCTCTAGCAGTGGTTGTGTCTTTCCTAGACTGCAGCCCCTACTCCACAGTCCTGGTTCTCAGTGAGCTTCAGTATTCCTTCCTTTCCTTTGTCCATTCAGCCCTCAGATAGTTTTGGCTTTCTGCTATTGCTAATTATTGATTACCTCACAATCCCTTCCTTGTTTCCTTAAGCCTGACTATCTCTGTGAAAGGGATCTCTTTGATGGAATACTTTCATTTGAATTCTCTGGGGTGAATCCAGTTTCTCTGGGGACCCTTGTTTAGATATATGAATATTTGCTTGTTGACTTTTTAGGGTTATAGTATATGAACTTTCAGTAAAGTGATTAAATAAATATTGTTTTTTCTTCCATTATTTAGGCCTGAAATTATGCTTATACATACTTGTCAATAAACAATTATGTATTAACACATGTACTTGCTCTCATTACATTTTATTATAATGTATTTTTTCATTAGAATAATATAGGAGATATAGGAGACATGTCATGGATATTCTAGCTCTTCACAACATATTTATGGCACTTGGTTCTCTCAAACTAATGCTTTTCTCTAAGAAAACTGACACTGAGATACCCTGAGCATCCATTAATGTATAGAACTGGAAGTAGAAACAACAGCAGACTATTTCTGATTGAAGGCTCCGTTAATAAACATGTTCCAGCTTACTTATATACTGTGTGCCATTGTACCCTGTTGTTTCACATTTTAATTTTATGTTTTCTAAACTATATTTTGAGCTCCTTCAATAGGATTTTACACACATACACACATATAAACACACATATATAAAGAATATATACATATATGCATATACACTTATACAAATACACACATTTTCTATATCCTCTATAAGTCTTAATTCCTAATTGTTGAAATGTATTTGTGACAAAAATATACCTATTATCAAAAAGTAGCTACCCTAAAGAGATAAATTGACCTTTTTTTTAACATTCTGATCCATTTTCATTTAATCATATAATTTTATAGATGATATTATATTCGACTTCCTATGTCACAGAAGGAGAAAAATTCTCAGATTTCCTCTTGTATAGAACAACTACTGAGGCTGGAAAATTTACTCGTATTATCCTTTTGCATAGAAACTGAGTCCCAGGGAACCCTAAATTTGGTTATAACACTCATGACTGAGAAACAATGAAGTATGGATATGGCAGGAGTGGTTTGCAGACACATGAATGTTCTTCCCACTCTATCCTGTTTTTTATTTAAAGTGTGGAAATGGAAGAAGAGTAGGATATAGGCAGATTCTTGAAGAGATGAAAACATAAATTAAAATGAGAAAACAGACACATTAGACACAGAAAAAACACTATCTGTATTATTTCATACGCTATTGTCATAGTGCATTTCTCTAATATTTAGCAACAAGTCAGTATATCCCCGACTTTCAACAAATGAAGCTGCATCTTACTGCTTCCAGGAGTGATAAATGACAGATATTGGTGCCATAATTTTTCACTACTTGAATAGAACCTATGAATAAAATGAAGAAACACATTCAGAAAAATTCTTTAAACAAAATGTCTATGCGTGCTGTTCAGATGCCTTTACAGTAGTGTTGCAAGTTTATTTTCTTTTCTTAAAATCCACTATTTTCTGTTATTTATTCCACACAATAATAATGATAACAAAAAAGTTTATTATCCAACTGATTAGTAATTTAAACATATAATCTCTAGCCTGTCTTTTTAATGCATCCTATGAAGGTTCAATAAATATTGATTGAAAGTGAGCAGTTATGATGATCTTTTTCATGCAGAAAATATGCAATTACTTTAAAAATTATAAGTATTAAATTATACTTCTACATAACAGAAATTTGCAAATCAGCATGTGATCACATTATCAGAAATAGAATGGATCAGAAAATGGTACTCAATAATTTCAATCAGATCCTGTTTTCTTTTCTGTTCCATTATTCCATAAACACCTATCCGCACAGAATCTTCTGAAGTCTCCATACAAAACCAAGTATGAACTAGATAGAAGTATGAAGATAATTAAGAATTTTACTGACACATAAAAAAGATTTTTTTTATGTGAAAAAATGTTGAGGTTTTTGTTTTGCACAACCTCAAGCTGTACTATATTTCCATGTGTAAATATAGGCTATAAATCTGTTCAGATAGAAGCTTGCAGCAAAGGCACAGAAAACACACATATGTCTATATATAATGTGTGTGTGCCATATATATACATGTGTGCCATATGCATATATTACAATGTTTAATTAATAAAAATAGTTGGATTTAACACTCATTATTATTATATTATTAACTTTAAAATTATTTGTGAAGGATGTGATTGCTGATTTTGTGTGTCAACTTGCTAGGCCACAATTCCCAGATATTTGGTCAAACATTATTCTAGATGCTAGATGTGTCTATAAAAATATGTTTTTGCACTTAAATTGGTAGTGTTTGAGTAAAGTAGAATGCCTTGCATAATGTTGGTGCACTTGATCTAATCAGTTGAGGTCTTCATAGAATAAAGACTGAACCCACCCAAGGAAGAGGAAATAATGTCAGTAATGTGCCTTCAGACTTGAACGACGACATCGGTTATTCTCAAGGTCCCCAGGCTGCCTGACTACCCTGAAGAATCTGGACTTCTTCACAATAATTGAGACAACCTTTCATAATAAATCTCTTTGTATCTATATGTATTCTGTTGTTTCTGTTTTTCTGGAGAAGCCTGACTAATGCATAAGGTTTATTTTATGTCAGGTTATGGATATTACAATTTACCTGTTATCAATTTGATACCTCTTATATCCTCTTTCACCTTCTCCTCTATTTCATAGCAGTGATGTCTGGAATTATTTCTCAGAATATCCTTTAACATAGATCTTTGTTATAAGTTTTCTATGAGGGAAACTAGCACAAGATCTGCAAGGCAGAACTGAAAATCCATTATTCTCCGGAGATCATTGGGAGCAGATGCTTGAAGTCTGTAAGCAAGATTCACATGGCTACTCTTAGGGAATGTTCTTGGGAACCACCCACTTTTGACTTGCCAGTTGTACACAGTAATGGAGGCACACTAACCTCTAAGAGATTCTCCAATTTCTGGGGTAGAACCTGTGAACAACATGCTTCTAACAATGGTTTTTGGAACCTTTTCTCCATCAACTTTCCAAAACATGTGTGTGTCTCTACTCCCTGTATTAAAACTCCCTAAGAACAGAATATTTAGTTTTCCTGACACCACTCTAAAGTGATTCACTAGGCACTGAAGATACAAAGACTAATTAAAAAATGACTCTTGCCTGGCAATTTTAACATCTTCCTATACTTCATGTTAAGATACATAATTTAAAATAACTTAAGTATCATTTAACTTGTTTTAATATATTTATTAAACAATGGGGTACAGTAGTCAAATTCACACAGTACTTAAAGTTAGATTACAGTTCCACTTCACAGCTTGGTGACTTTGGGAAAATTATTTTACCTCTCTGGGCCTCAGCATTGTTTTTTAGTTTTTTTTTTTAATTCTTTTTCTTAAATGGCAATACTCAGCTAATATATGTGAGCTATTTAGAATAGTTCCCAGCACATTGAATTTACCATATAAATATTATTACATTATTACTTTTCTTATCATCATTGCAGCTTACTATTGTTCAGCTGAACTAGTATCTCTTCCATTCAGCTTTATGAATGGGGGCTGGTTTTTGCTTTAAAGAACACATGTTTTAATAACAAAATTGTATATCACAAATTCATAGTATTGAATATAAAAATGACATAGTAAATTATGTCATAAACAGTAAAAAATTTTGTAAAGAGTAATAATTTCTTAAATAATTATCATCCATATAGGTAGTCAATTAATTTTAATTGAGTCTAAAAGATAAATACATATTCAATTAAAATGTATAACTCATTAAGTAAGCTTCAGTGAAATATAAACATAACTTTTTAAAAATAAAAATGAGAAATTTGCATTTCAAATGTGATTAATACAGAATTTCAAATTACACATTGTATTAACTTCTGCTGAGTGAAATATTAACTCTAATATCACTGGTGCTTTATCAACTTTTTCTTGCCAAATAAAATATATATACAAACTTTTTAAATTTTGTGTTGTGTTACAGACATTTGCTGTGTAATTTCATTTGTCACTTCATGAATTCTATGAAAAAGCTCATGGGAATTTCTGCAACTGCTTAAAAGTCTTTACAGGAGATTTCCTGGCTTTTTGGCCCCATAAAAATTGGAGGCAACAGCCTGAGGGTGTCTCTTATTGAGTTCAGCAGAGAACAGCTTTACCTTGATGGACTCACTTCAGAGGAGTGCACTGAGGGTGAGCGTTGACAGGAAATCTCAGGACAGCAGTGGACAGAGAAGAGATGAATTACTAAAAATAAAAGCAATTGAAGTTAGCAATTACCCAGCCAGAAACTAACTTTGCTCTCTGAGTTCATGTTAGATTCACTTTGGGAATTCCTAGTTATGCATTGAGGATTATCAGTTGGAATCAATATTGGAGCTCTCAACTGGCATATTCAGACATTGATATGATTTGATCTTAGTTCCTTCTAAGCACTGGAAAGAACTTTGAACATTTTCAATATTGATATGTTTAATTAGGTATTATTCTAATCTGTTTGCAGGAAGTATTGGAATTACAAGATAAATTTTGGTATCTTCTTGGTAAACCCCCCAATTTTCCCAAGTATAGAGAATTTATTAATATAATGAAATATTTGTAATGGTATAGGGACACAAAACAAAATGGGGCACTCATTTTGTACTCAAACACAAGTTTTTATTTTACCAGTAACTTTGTAAGATGCCTATCAAATACTGTACATATAGTGAGTACTCAGTTAATAATAGATACTCCCTTCATGACATCCTTTTAGGCCAAGAAACCTAAGATATTCATTTAGCTATCTGAATATAAAAATACAGTAAATGTTATGTTCTAGTTTTGAAAAAAAAAGATAAATGATTAACTGTGACAGGTATGAATTATAGAGTATTATGAATTTATGAAGTATCACAACTTTGGAATTTATTTTACAGATCATTTAAGATATGTGCAATAAAGTTTCTGCTACATTATGCTTAGCTTCTCAGATTCTCTTTTACTTAAATTTATTCTTTGTAGTAGAAGGGAAGTTTTTTACCCCTTCCTTCAATCAATTAAATCCATAATTATCTTTATTTTCATGCTTATCTAAACCTTGTATATTCATTTTTACCTACTAAGTAGTGGAGTTGTATTTAATAATTTCTTGTGTGAGATCTGGTGGTCCGAAATGAAGCAAGAACGATTTTGCGGTCCACACATGTTGTTACTCAACTACTGGCTGACCTCTTTGGTGTGAGACAGCAGCCAGGCCTGCAACTGCTCCACCAACCCTAGATCCTCCTTCATTTTCTCCAACTTCTGGGGCAAGTATGTAGCATCATAGGGAGGAAGTCTAGCTTCTCCTGCAGGACATCCATACATCATCGAGTGGTAGCAAAAACGGATGTGGGTTTCAGTCTGTTCTTATGATTTCCTGCTTGTCTTTTTTCTTTTCCAGCTTTACATATATCCATCTCTTCCTCACTATCTGCCACAGACTTCAGGGTTTAGAATCAGTCATGGACACAGCAGTCTTACAATGAATGCCTGACTAGCTCCCACAGTTGTAAAAGGTCAAATCCTTGGACAGTGCCACATTTTATCTGTATATACATTCCATTGGTTTTGCTCTTCTGACTGAACCCTGATACAGTAGATCTTAATATAAATTCTCAAAATATTGCATACTTTAAAGATTGAGATACAACATTTATCTGTGAATAATTCCAAATTAAATTATTTGAATTAATTCAATTACAATTGAATATATTTGAATATATTTACTTGACAATCTATTAGAATTTATAGATAAATGAATGATAAAGACTACTATGGAGTCAGATGTCCCGTGTAAAACTGAATGGAAATGGTTTTTTTTTAATTTATCTTGTTTTGTGGCCTATTCACAATATGTTTAAGATCTCAAATTTAACATTAAATGTGTAATTTGCCTTTGAGTTATGTAGAGACAAATAAAATGTCTGTAAATTTCTTTCTGTTACATGTGCATTTTTTTCATTGAGTGCTTTGAAAACATAATTACAGGACTGAGCCAAAGCTTAGAAGTGACATGATAAGTTTGTTTTTAAGAATGATATATCAGCTAAATTACGCCAATAGGTGTAATCATGAAGATATCCAGTAAATTTTATTTTAATTTCCTCAAAAAATATTAAACTTACCACAAATTTTAAGATGTTGTTGAAAATGTATGTGAGAAACCTAAAGAAAATTAGGTACCACTTGTTCACCCACTTTAGAAAATGTAAGTGGTTTATAATCATTAATGGGGGCTACATCTGAGGATTTGAAAAAATCCATCAACCTAGTAGAGAAATTTTAGAGAATAAAATAGCTATAGAAACAAGTTTCCTGAAGTAAAACCAATCATTTATCTTTTTATTCTAGATAAAAAGGTGAAAGCTTCAGTCTTCAAATGACAGTTAGAAAATATGGGAGGAAAATGTTCTTGCTAGGTTGTGATAGTGGTAATTTTTGAGGGAAGGAAAATAATTTTGCGTGTATTCAGAATTTTCATTAGAATCATGAAGTAACAAGGTAATTATACTATAAAATCAGAAGAAGAATTGGGACTAAGTTTGTTACCAGTGGAAGGTATCTGACTTACCAGCAGCAAATCCATATGGATCTGCAGCAACCTCAATTCTTGCGTCCTCAGAAGAAAGAATTTGACTGGGGCATGAGACAGAAAAAGAGACTGAGACAAGTTTCAGAGCAGGAGTGGAAGTTTATTTTAGAAAGGTTTATAACAGGAAAGAAAGGAAAGTACACTTGGAAGCGACCCAAGCGGGCCACTTGAAGGATAAGTGAGGTGTTTAACCATGAGTCCAGCACTTTACAGACTGGCCTTCTTCTGACGTGTTGTACCACTTTCCTATGATTCTTCCCTTTGGATGGACTGCCCGCATGTGCAGTGCCCTCCTTACCCTTGGGAACTGAGTACAGCAGTGTGTTTAGGAAGTTGTACGCATGCCCGCCTGAGGCTTTCTTACCTTTTCCAATGATGTGCCCTGAAAGGTCAGACTCTGCCTTTTTGTCTCTTAATGTGTATGCCCAGGAAATTGGTTCTCCCTGGCATTTGCAATTACCACTTCAGTGGTACAGGTGCGGACCATCAGGAAATGGCTTTTCCCAGTGCAGGCTCTCAATTTATCACTTTTAGAGGGGCAATGTGATCATTGTCAAACCATCACCTGACATTCATGGTGGGTGGGGGAGAGCCCTCTCCTGTCCCGCTCATGGCTGTCTAACTACCTGTAATGAGTGTAGTAATATCAATATAAATACCACTTCAGAGGAGGAGCAATATGGTGGAAAAGAAGGCTCCAGTGATCATCCCCTTCCCCGCCCCCCGCCCTCCCCAGGAAAGAACACCAATTTAACAACTATCTACAGAGAAGAACACACACACACACACACACACACACACACACCCACACACACACACACACCTTTATAAGAACCAAAAATCAATTAAGTCCCCATAGTACCTGATTTTATCTTCATATCACTGAAAGAGTCACTGAAGAGATAAATAAAACAATCCAGAATTGCTGATGCCATGCCTCCCTCACTCCTGGCAGCCACAGGGTGATGCAGAGAGTGTCACTGGGTGCTGGGGGAGAGAGAACACAGCAATTGTGAGGCGTTAAGCTTATTGCCGTTCTGTTACAGCAGAAAGAAAAACTGGTCCAAACTCAACTGACATCTGCTTATAGAGGGAGCCCTTAAATCACTGATAGCCAGAACTAGTCCATCACAGTGGTCAGAACTTAAGTTCCTGCAAACTTTGTTACCTGAGCTAAAGTGCTCTGTCTCTAAATGAACTTGAAAAGAATTTGAAAGAACTCTGTGTCTCTAAATGAACTTGAAAAGCAGTATAGGCCATAAGGACAGCAACACTTAGGCCAGTCCTAGTGCTGAACGAGGCCCAGAGACAGTGGACTGAGGAGACACATAATATACTGAGACATAAGTAGGTGCAGCCATGGGAATGCTGGCCTCGTCCCTCCCTTAACCCCAGGCTGCACAGCTCCTGGCTTCAAAAGAGACCCCTTCCTTCTGCTTGAGGAGAGGGAAAATAGGGAGGACTTTGACTTGCATCTTGAATACCAGCTAAGCCGTAGCAGTATAGGGCACCAGTCAGAGTCTTGAGGCCTTGCTTTCAGGTGACATTTCTAGACACATCCTTGGGCCAGAGGGGAACCCACTGCCTTGAAGGAAAGAACCTAATCCTGACAGCACTAATCACCTGCTAACTGAAGAGCCCTTGGGCCCTAAATAATCAGCAGTGACACCTAGTTACTAGATCTAGGACCTTGGGTTAGCCCCTGAGACTTGCTGGCTTCAAGTTAGACTCAGCACATTTTCTAGCTGTGTTAGGTGTAGGGCAAAACTCCTTCTGCTTGAGAAAAGAAGAGGAAAATATAAAGGGGACTTTGTCTTGCAACTCGGGTACCAGCATGGCCACATGGTGATAGAGCACCAAGTGAGCTCTTGCTTCCAGGACTTGACCCTTGAATGGCATTTCTGGACTTTCCCTGAAACAGGAGGAAGCCACTGAAGGTTGAGTCCCAGGGCAAGCAGCATTCACCACAAGACAATTTAAGAGCCCTTGGGCCTTAAAGGAACATCGGAGGTAGTCTGGCAGTAGTCCTAGTGGCCTGGGTGGTGATAGCTACAGGGTGATCCTCCTCTGCCTTTGGAAGGGCAGGGAAGAGTGGGAAGGACTGCCTCTTGCAGTTTGAGTCCCAGTTCAGCAACAGTAGAATAGAACACCAGGTAGATTTCTAAGGTTTTTAATTCAAGTCCCAGACTTCCTGAGGGCACCTCTGGATCCACTCAGGGTCTGGGGGCATGACCACCCTGAAGGGAAGGACACTGGCCTGACTGACTTTGCCATTTACTGGATTGTAGAGCTCCAGGGACTTGAGTGAACATAGGCAGTAGCCAGGGAGTTGATATAACAGGCCTTGAATATAATATAACAGTGCTGTGCTGACTTCAGGTCTGACTCAGTGCAGCGGAGTGGTGGTGGCCACAGGGAGGAGTTCTTTGTAACGCCACCCCCAGCTTTAGGTGGTTCAGAACAGAAAGAGACTTTATGTGTTTGGGAAAAGGTAAGGGAAGATGACAAGAGTCTCTGCCTGGTAATCCAGAGAATTATCATAGATCTTGTCCAAGACCATCAAGATGGTACCTCTACGAATCCGCAAGGGCCACAATGTTACTGGGTTTGTGGAGCCCCCAGCTTAGATGAACACCTAAGTTCTGTCAAATGTCTGGAAAGCCTTTCCATGAAGGACAGGCACCTACAAGCCCAGACAGTGAAGACTACAATAAATACCTAAATCTTCAATGACCAGACACTGAAGAACATCTACTAGGATCAACACTATCCAGGAAAACATAACCTTACCAAGTGAACAAAATAAGGCACCAATCCTGGAGAAACAGAGATATGCGACCTTTCAGATAGAGAATTTAAACTAGCTGTGTTAAGAAAACTCAGAAAAATTCAAGATAATACAGAGAAGGAATTCAAAGTCCTATCAAGTAAATTTAACAGAGAGATTTAAATAATTCAAAAGAATCAAGAGGAAATTCTGGAGCTGAAAAATGCAATTGGCATATTGATGAATGCATTAGAGTCTATTAATAGCAGAATTGACCAAGCAGAAGAAAGAATTCGTGAGACTGGGCAGGTTATTTGAAAATACACAGAGTAAACAAAAGGAAAAATAAAAAACAATGAAATACTCCTGTAGGATATACTAAATTGCCTCAAAATGACAAATTAAGAGTTATTGATCTTAGAGAGGAGGTAAAGAAAGAGTTAGGGGTAGAAAGTTTATCCAAAGAGATAATAACAGAGAACTTCTCAAACCTGGAAAAATATATCAATATAAATGCAACTTCTGGTTTCTAAATGTGTCTCTTTGGTTCATCTGGAAAAGATTAACTTCAATTTTCCTTCAGTGCCATCGACTTTCAATTCTATTTATTTACCTTTGCCATCAGACATCATTTCATATCCTTTCTCTATGAAAAAATATAAAGAATATTCCATTAGTCATTTTCATTGGTTATTTCAACTCTCTTCTTTCCATATTAGGACTGAGAACAAGAAGAGGTAAGGTTCCTATGATTAAAAAAACAATATGATAATGCTCAAAAAAGACACATTGATTACCATGTTTTTGATAATATATTCTTACCCTTAGATAATTTTGAGTAAAAGCCATTGTATCTTGTCAAAGGATTTTGAAACACTGAAGATACCCTGCTAGGAGGCTCTGAATTCCTAACATAGAGGAACTCTAACTAAAAAGCCAACATCATGTACTGGAGTTGGATGGAAAGAATGTACATATGAATAAAAGTGTTTAAGTAATCAATAAAGAGAAAAATGTGATTATTGCAAGGATAATATCTTGACACAAAATAAACACTTAAACTTTTTAAGTGTAATATAGTAGTCAAACTGAGGAGCCTACTAAATATTTCGGTATCCTACAGAAACAATCTATTTCAAGTAACTGTTCATCTTTAGTCTTGGCAATTTTCACTGGCTCAAAAGGATAAGAAGTTCTAACACTGCCAACACCTACACTAGTATCAAATTGTTCCCTTTTAAATTATTTTTATCACTAGATGACAACTTCGTCACAGTAGGGTGACAAAAAATTCTCACTTGAACTCCAGCCTGGGTGACAGGATCAGACCCTGCTTTCTTTTTTTTTTTTTAATTCTCACTTGCCACTTAAAGCATAATATTAGTGCTTAACCACTTAACCATTTCTCTTGTACTCTTGACTTTATTGTGCTCTAGACTATATTTTTTTCCACACTATGTCCAATAAGTTACAAGCTTGCTCAAATGTGTAATTAAAGTTTTAGTACATTTTTAAAAACTATTACTGAATAAAAAAGTAAATATTAGTGTTGAAAGGCCGGGCGCGGTGGCTCAAGCCTGTAATCCCAGCACTTTGGGAGGCCGAGACGGGCGGATCACGAGGTCAGGAGATCGAGACCATCCTGGCTAACACGGTGAAACCCCGTCTCTACTAAAAAATACAAAAAACTAGCCGGGCGAGGTGGCGGGCGCCTGTAGTCCCACCTACTCGGGAGGCTGAGGCAGGAGAATGGTCTAAAACCCGGGAGGCGGAGCTTGCAGTGAGCTGAGATCTGGCCACTGCACTCCAGCCTGGGCGACAGAGCAAGACTCTGTCTCAAAAAAAAAAAAAAAAGAAAGAAAGAAAGTGAGTGAAGAATTTCAAAAGATTTGTTCCAGTACAGATACATAATTAGTGAGACATATTTCTGTATGAATGTAGATAGAGTTGCTTCAGTGAATCATGACAATCACTCTTTTGGTCTCTGCATGTTGCTTTACATTAATTATAATAAATACTCACTACAAATATAAAAATATCTGTGACTACATCTGAAACTAAGTCTGAATTTTTCAGTTTTCCAGTTTTTATATATGCCATTAATAAAGCATATTATATATATGCTGATTTTCAGTTTTTATATATGCTGTTATGCATATATGCTGCTTTTCAGTGTTTATATATGCTGTTAATTCAGTCGTTTGAGAAAACAGATTTGCACCTCCAGGTGATCTCCTTCTCTGTCTTAATAGACAGTATGCAATTGTCTTTCACTTTCTTTTCTACTACCTCTTGTTTTAGCCTTTAATCCTTCACCCATTAAAGTAATTTGCTTGAAGATTGTATCCTTTGTTGGAAAGTTATAGATATGCTAAGTGGAGTGTAACATATGAGTTTTATAATTTGAAAACCTACTAGCTATCAGGTAATAAGCAATGACTCTTGCTAGTTTTATTGACTATTAAAGGCACATTTTATAACCCATGTTTCTGCATATACTTTGTTTTCAAGTTGAAGCTTAAGGTGCTAAATTACATATCATATCTCTTCAAATCATTATTATAAAGCCATGTGTTACATAGAATGGTAAAATAAAATATTCTTACGATCCCCGTTCTCTGTCCCACACTCTCACTCTTAGTTTTCTGATGAGTTTTTCTTTAAAGAAGTTGCCATATTGCAATACAATTTATTATATAGAGTCATGTGCAGTCTATTCACACATCTTAATAATTTTAATAATTTGAGAGAACATGGCATATTATACAAAGGTCTTGGCATTGAGAATTTAGCAAACTTTGTTATTTACTAATTTTGTGTCTATAATCTGTCAAAATCTGATTTCTTACAGGTAAATAGAGTGTTGTGGTGAAGGCTGGGGTAGAGAAAACATAACATATATTTGGAACAGTGACTGGCACATAACAGGTACTTAATAAACATAAATTATACTCTACACATACCTTTATGTTCACATCTTCAATGTGGTATCCAAACTTCACTATTTCAAAGAAAGAAGTATCTATTTTTAATACAAATGTTTCCCTCGTAAAAATTGTTCCAAAAGATGTGCCTGCTCACTACATTTTTTAAAAAAAATATATAAACTGCCTGATTCAAATGCAATAAACTATAAAAATATTTTTAAAATCATCACTAAATGTTTGATTCTTTTATATATGGTGATAGTAGTATGCATGTGGAATTTAATTAAATGCCTCCTTCCTCAAAATTGCAAAGACAAACTATCTGGTTCTTTCTTTTCAATTAAAGACTGAAATTTATTTTCAAGCAATTATTCTTTTATTGCAATTAAGATATATTGCAGCTCTAATTACATTACATTCTTTTTGAGGCTTAAAACATCAATATCTTAAAAATTATATTTGTAATTTCTGGTGAATGTTATAGTTACTACAATAATGTTGAGTAGATTCATCTCCTTATATTTAAAATGAAAACATACCAGCAGCATCAATGCACCTTTATTTTATAAATTCTTTTCATAATGATTAATCAGTACAACAGTCATTTCCATTAGAGTCTGTTGCCAGTTGGGATTTTCTAAAAGGGATTATATAAAATGTTACAGTCATTAAATGGAACTTTCTCTAAAGTCCATGACATTCCTATGAGGAAAATTAGTATACAGTGTAGTACTGGTAAAGGTGGTATATAGTCACAAGACTACGGAAGTGAAAGAGGGAGTGTAAGTGTAACATAAAACTGGAAAGATTATTATTTGTTTATTATTATACTTTAAGTTCTAAGGTACATGTGCACAACGTGCAGGTTTGTTACATATGTATAAATGTGCCATGTTGGTGTGCTGCACCTGTTAACTCATCATTTACATTAGGTATATCTCCTAATGCTATCCCTCCCCCCTCCTCCCACCCTATGACAGGCCCTCATGTGTGATGTTCCCCACCCTGTGTCCAAGTGTTCTCATTGCTCAATTCCCACCTATGAGTGAGAACATGCGGTGTTTGCTTTTCTGTCCTTGCTATAGTTTGCTGAGAATGATAATTTCTAGCTTCATCCATGTCCCTACAAAGGACATGAACTCATCCTTTTTTATGGCTGCATAGTATTCCATGGTGTATATGTGCCACATTTTCCTAGTCCAGTCTATCATTCATGGTCATTTGGGTTGGTTCTAAGTCTTTGCTATTGTGAATAGCACCACAATAAACATACATGTGCATGTGTCTTTATAGCAGCATGATTTATAATCCTTTGGGTATATGCCCAGTAATGGGATGGCTGGGTCAAACGGTATTTCTAGTTCTAGATCCTTGAGGAATCACCACACTGTCTTCCACAATGGTTGAACTAGTTTACAGTCCCACCAACAGTGTAAAAGCATTCCTATTTCTCCACATCCTGTTCAGCACCTGTTGTTTCCTGACTTTTTAATGATCACCAATCTAAATGGTGTGAGACAGTATCGCATGTGGTTTTGATTTGCGTTTCTCTGATGGCCAGTGATGATGAGCATTTTTTCATGTGTCTGTTGACTACAAAAATGTCTTCTTTTGAGAAGTGTCTGTTCATATCCTTTGCCCTATTATTATGAATACTGACTACTATTGTTGACAAAGGAATTAATAATTAAACTAAAAATATTTCAAAGAGCCAAGCAGGATTATGTTTCTTAAAAAAAAAAATCTAACTTTCATCTATGTCCATTTTTTTAATCAGTGAATTTGAATTTCAAATATTATCAGTTTACTAGTAAGGGGAAATGCTAATTTCAAAGTTTCAGAAAAGATTACAAAACGTCAAAGTTTTTATACGTATTTTTGTCTTTCTACTTCATAGCATATATATCATTTCAAATAATATATATTAATACATTTATTTTTCTGTTATAAAATGTCAAAGATTTTATATATATATTTTTGTCTTTCTACTTCATAACATATATATCATCTAATTTCATCCTAAATAAGCAAATGCACATTGAAACTGTATGCCTTTTAGAAGGATAAAATAATTTTTGGTAAATTATTTGGTATACAAATGAATCTATTTATAGATTTCAAAATGACTATTTAATATAGTGATGTGAATGTTTAACAATTAGGTGTTGTCTTATTTTTATTTTTAACAAACTTAATTTAATATATATTATTTTATCACTTATGTTTTTAATATATATAAGTAATATTAGTAAACATATTAGTAATATTAGTAAACATAAGGAATAAAATAATATATAAATATTTATTGTTCCATTGAAAAAATATTTACTACAGTCCCTCAAATATTAAATTAAGTTTGGTTAAAAATAAAAATAAGACAACAAATAATTGTCTAACATTCACATCACCATATTAGTCATTTTGAAATCTATAAAGAGATCCATTTTGACTTACCCACAGGCATATATTTAAAATATCAAATAATTTACCAAAAGTTATTTTATCCTTCTAAAAGGCATATACTTCCAATGTGCATTTGCTTGTTTAGGAAGAAAAATAGAAAAAGTTCATGATTCCTTATTAATTAAAATTTGTATAATTACTTTCATGTTATTTAAACAGTATCTGGAAGTTCAGCTGAATTCCAAAGACAGTTTTGCCTTGTAGGCCTGAAACAATTCTTTTAAATTAGTTGGAATAAAATTATGTAAAATAAGAATTTTTAAGATAATCTTCTTATAAAATATAAGATGGAACAAAATACTCCTTAGGCACTCAGGTAATTCCAATCCTTGACTTAGAAATTATCTTTAGATTCAAGTAATAACACTCTTGAAACACTACCAAATTTCTAACAACTTTATATGTAACAAGTGGCATATAAACCCAAATTACTCTCTGGAAATGTGGTATCAGTTAATGATAACTCTAAGAAAAATATTCCATGATATTGATAATTTGTGAAGCATTGCACACAGATATAATCTAGAATGGCATATGTTTCCAATATGATTTTTGGAAGGATAAGTAACCACATATTTATCATTACCCCATATTATTTCCACGTTTTTGGGACAGACAACTTAAATCTTTTCTTCTGTTCAAGAATTCACTACAGTAAGCTGAGATTAAAATAAAAGTAACTGAGTTTAAACTGTAACCAACATTGAGAATTGGCTGCAAAGGAGCATTTCTATCTTTTATTTTTAGAGGGACATTTAAAAAATGTGGGACTTTATTTCTTGTCTCCTCTCCATATTTTAATTTTTTTATATACTCATATTAAAATTTTTCTAAGCAACATTTTTCCTATTTTTCTGGTTTAAATTATATTATTATTACTAGAGACAGTTTTAAATTATATTTATATTTATTATATGCTATTGATAATAGTGAGATTAACAGTTTACATTTTTTGAGCAAATACTATGTGCTAGGCCTCAGGCTCAAAAGTTTACCTAAATTTGTGCTTTAATCTGCAGCCTTTATTTAGCAGATTCTGTTATTATCCCTGATTTACAAATTAAGAAAGTGAGATTTGAAGAATTTAAGTAACTTGTCCAGCACAGATAATTACTACTGCTGAACATTTAACTCCAAGTTCTTAAAGTCTTTACTTGGTATACTTTATAAAATAATTTTATTTATTCTCTTTCAGTCAGTAAGATTGTATGACTTCTATTTTAAAATTTAATAAGCGACTTTAGGCATAAAAGAGTAATATAGAATACATTATCTCTATATATTATGTATTTGTATATCAAATTAAATAATGAACACTCATATACATATTAGTATACATAAGGAATACATCCTTGTAGTAAAAATAAAACCCTTATGTATACTGTTCATAATTTTTCTCCTTTCCTCTTGATGTCACCTAAGAAGTAGCAACTTATATTCACTGGCATTTCTTTAAGTTTTACTGCATGTGTGTACCTCTAACTAATATACACAGTTTTGCTTTGGATGTTTAAAAAAACTCATAAGAATGATAATTATACTACGTGTTTTAATTTTTCTTTTGCTATGTGATTTGCTGCTGCTGCTGTTTTTGTATGGTTTGATATATTTGTGACAATAATCTTTGTTATTTGTTTTGTTCCAGTTCATTTATTTTCATGGTTTAATAATATTCCATTATATAAACAAACCATAATTCATTTGTCCTTACTCTTATTGAGAAAGGTTTTTGACCACAAAACGTAATGAGGTTCTGAATATTTGTGTCCAGCTCTTCTCATGTAAATATGTGAATATTTCTCTAGGGCCAAGAATAACTGAGAGTGGAGCTGGGTCTTAATTTTCGCACATCTTCTACCCTATTTAATGATGTCAATTAGTTATCAATTTAATTGTGGAAATTTACATGCTTAGAAAAGTATTAATATATTCTATTTCCTATTTCTCATCATTACTACCACCATTTGAGATTGCAAATATTAATTTTTGGCAATCTTCTGAGCCTTAAATGGTTTATAATTGTGCCTACAATTCAATTTTTTTATCCTTGACTGTTAGTGATATTGAACATTTTTTAATGTATGTGTGGATAATACATGTCTCTACCTCTTTGAATTTCCCTTCTGTGTGGATATTCTTTCTTCTTTTTTGACTTGATATGTAACTCTTTATATATATATATATATATATGTATGTGTATATATATATAGGTGTATATATATGGCAAATATTTTGCTGTTATATTTTTCTTTCACATTTTATGATGTATCTTTATCAAGTTTTAAGGATTTATGTAATATATCCATCTTATATTTATTTTGCAATTATTTTGTCCTATAAAAGAATCTTTTTTTTTGCTATTCAAAATAATAAAAATCCCTTATTATATATGCTATAAGCTTAAGAAAGATGTTTTCACATTTAGGTATTTAATCAATATAAAATAATTTTTGTGTATGTAGTTCAGTGGCTATCGTTTTTCATAGAGATCATCTTTTAGCATCACATTATATAGTTATGGGTCTGCTTCTCAATGTTATGTACCCTTTTATTAATAGTTACAGCTATAAGTCTGCTTATTCACTCTATGTGTCCTTTTATTAATTTGCTATATACTTTGGTGCTTATGGCATAGAGTTTTAATCGCTATTACCATAGCATATTCTCATACATGGTAGGATAATTTCCCATATTTTTTTCCATCTTCTCTATATTAAAACCTTTAATCTCTATGTAAATTAGAAAATCAACTCTCAGTTTTCACGTAAAATTTGGGTTGATATTATATATTGAAGTTACATGGTTTTCATAGACAAAATTTGAGGACTTCTACACATTTATTCTATCGTCTTCCTATTCATTAATATAATTAAGCTGTTCATTTGTGATTTTGTTTCATGTTGGTCAATTTTTTTTTTTTTTTTTTTTGGACGAAGTCTCACTCTGTTGCCCAGACTGGAGTGCAGTGGCGTGATCTGGGCTCACCGCAGCTTCCGCCTCCCAGGTTCACACAATTCTCCGGCCTCAGCCCCCCGAGCAAGCTGGGACTACAGGCATGAGACACCATGTCTGGCCAGTATTTTAAAAAATAATGTTCTCCATGAAAGTGAAATATATTTCAAACAGCAAACCTTTGGCCATTGATCTCAATACTGCTTATATTGTGGTCAGAAATCATGGAATGCTACATATTCTTTGAAAATTACAAAGATTTTATTTATAGCCTAGAGTTTAGTTTTTTAAATAAATAAATAATATTCACAAATGTTCCATCTGTGCTTCAAAAGTATACATAATTTCAAATTGTTTTTATATAAAACTTTCTATGCATATATGTACATACATTTGTATGTATGTATTGGATCCTACTACATCACTCAAACTTTCTCTAACCCTGTTACTACTTGGACTGATTAACTTGCTGAATAACAAGAGAGATGTATTTAAAATCTTCAACTGTGACAGGGAATTTGTCAACTGGTATGCGTAATTACCTTAAAACTGTGTTATCTTGATGGTATATTATTAGGTGCATGTATACTTTGAAACATCATTACTACAAAGGACACAAACTCATCCTTTTTGATGGCTGCATAGTATTCCATGGTGTATATGTGCCACATTTTCTTAATCCAATCTGTCACTGATGGACATTTGGGTTGATTCCAAGTCTTTGCTATTGTGAATAGTGCCGCAATAAACATACGTGTGCATGTGTCTTTATAGCAGCATAATTTATAATCCTTTGGGTATATACCCAGTAATGGGATGGCTGGGTCATATGGTACATCTAGTTCTAGATCCTTGAGGAATCGCCATACTGTTTTCCATAATGGTTGAATTAGTTTACAATCCCACCAACAGTGTAAAAGTGTTCCTATTTCTCCACATCCTCTCCAGCACCTGTTGTTTCCTGACTTTTTAATGATTGCCATTCTAACTGGTGTGAGATGGTATCTCATTGTGGTTTTGATTTGCATTTCTCTGATGGCCAGTGATGATGAGCATTAGGGACATGGATGCAGCTGGAAACCATCATTCTTAGCAAACTATCACAAGAACAGAAAACCAAACACCGCATGTTCTCACTCATAGGTGGGAACTGAACAATGAGATCACTCGGACTCAGGAAGGGGAACATCACACACCGGGGCCTATCATGGGGAGGGGGGAGGGGGGAGGGGGGAGGGGGGAGGGATTGCATTGGGAGTTATACCTGATGTAAATGACGAGTTGATGGGTGCAGCACACCAACAAGGCACAAGTATACATATGTAACAAACCTGCACGTTATGCACATGTACCCTACAACTTAAAGTATAATAATAATAATTAAAAAAAATAAATAAATTTAAAAAAAAAAATAAATAAATAAATAAATAAATAAATAAATAAAGAAAAAGAAACATCATTACTGTTGAATTAAGCATTATAAAGTATTAGGTACCTATTTGTTTAATAATGTTGTTTCAATGAATTCCATATTTTTAATATTAACATGACCTCATATATTTTCTTAGTTTGCAGTTTTCCCTTGCACATTATTTTACAACCTTTAACTTTCAAGCTATCCATATCCTTATTTTTAGATACCTTTTAAGTAAATAGTACATACTAAGATTTTTACCCAATTTTGTAATCTACATTGACATTTCTTATAATTATTATTGACTTAAATTTATACTTTAATTTATAATTTTCTTGTTGAATGCATCTGCTTTATTCTTTTAGACATTCTTTTGAATAATTATAAATGAATGAATAAGTATAAAATATGTAAATATAGTATAGAAAAATCTTCTTTATTCTTTTCAAAGTAATTTGTTAATTTTTAAGGTCTCTTGATCATTGCTCACATTTTTAAAATGATCTTTCATCTAGTATTACGTTTATCTCTTTTCAACTTGTTTTATATATTCTATATGTAATTGAATATCCAAGTCTCTGTCATGTATTTCTACCCCTTGTTACTTCTGCTGACTCACGATGCTTGCTAGTCCATACATTTTCCTTTTTCTTTCAAAACATTTAGAACTCATATCACTTTGCTGTTAATCTGTAGAAATCAAAATAGCCTAATATGTATATTTACATTTTGTCAGAAATTATGTGTTTTTGTTCTATTACTTGTCCCGGAATGTGACAGGTTGTGTTACCTTAACTAATAAAGATGCTGCATTTATATATTTTCCTTTTTATTACTTTATCTTTCTAAATATTCAATAAAATTAAAGTAGTCATATAATTTACTAATCTAGGGAGTAAATTAGGGGCAACTGGATAAGGCATGGACTATACTATATAGACTATTATATATCTGACATTAACTATTTTAAGAATAATGTGTGTTATATATGTTTTAGGCCAATAATTATTTTAGAACAAATGACTCATTGGCATTATGTAAAGGCAACTTGTTTTTAGCAAGTTTGGAGATTATACTTTTCTCATTTATAATTGGTAGACATTTTTCCATTTTCTTTGATAAAAATAATTTTAGAAAAGACAGACGAGCCTGAACCTGGCTTAACAGTTTCTGAATTGATAGTTTCCTTTTACAATAATCATCATTTATTCATATTTTTGGTTAATACAAAAATTATAAACATTCAATAAATATCAATATTTATACTTTTATTCTCCTATTGTCAAATATTTAAAATAATCTATTCATAAAAAACATTTATTAATCACACATAATTTAAATTGAAGTAAAACATTTTAATATCATGAAAATAGTGAAAGATTATTGATCAACTATTATGTTAATGCTGAGATATGAAAATATAAATTATAAATTAATATCATATGGTCAAAAAATATGAGATAAATTATGAGTAAACTTAGTCTTTGTTAAGTTTTATGTGATCCCAGATTAGATGGCATAAACTGATAGTTTAAATAAGTGAGAACTATTGGGCCTGCTTTTGTGGAACTTATTTTCCATTTCTTTAGACATTTTTATATCTATTCCCTAAATATTTTCTGAATTCTCCATACAAAATAATCTAACTGATTCATAGATATCACATTGATTATTTTAAATAACAAGTAGGCTACTCTAACACCCATTACTTTTGCCTCATCTAGTCATGTCTTTTAAAAGAGATTTTTTTAGTATTTTTAATTCTTTTCAAATTCTTGCCAGTCCGATGTTTGTTTTTTGAAACGTGCTTACTTTCACTACATTTCTAGCAGTAATTTGACTTTTGTGTCTATTTCTTAGTAATCCTCATTATGTTCACACACTTCTATCCTTAGAAATATTTTTTCCTTTGTAATAACAAATAATAATGACTTCCGATTATTAAATGAACACAATTTGAACTGATTATTCTTCCTATTTCAAAATCAAATTCAGAAAGTTTTTCATACTTAATGCTGATCTTCTGAGTATGGACATCTCACTCTTGGAGATAAATCCATATGGAGAATTTTTCATTTATCTTAAAATATTTTATTAAAGCTCTAATCTCATTTATGAGTGGCACGTGAGTAGAGCCAAGTGTCAGTCACCTAGTGAGATGGATTAACTTGCTTATCATCCCAGCAGAAGGAACGTGCCTTCAGGTTTGTGTGCATGCATGTGTGTATGTGGTTGTGTAATAACCATAATTGAGTGCTAATTTATTTATCGTATTCTGAAAAAACATGTCCTGTAATGGCAACTCGGTTGAATGAGGGTTTGAATTCTGGTAGCCTCCTCCTTATTTTATTTTATTTCTTTCTATAATTGTGATTGAAATATATAAAAAAAAAAGATATAACTTAAAGAGATTATAGACTACAATTTTAAAACATAGATTAGAGTCTGCATTTGTTCCTATACATCTACTCAATATATTTCTTTATCTCTTAGATTTTGTATGGCGAATAAATGCTTTGTTAGTAGTTGATATTATTAAGCAGTTCTCACTAATTTAAATTGGTCCGAAATAATAAAAGTAAACTTATCTGAGATAAAGTTGATCTTTGGAGGGCATTAAAATTATTCACATGTAAAAGACCTCATATATGATTACTGGTTTATTTTGTATTATTTTAGGAGATATATAACAAATATGCTATATTTTAAATATTTATTTTTGAATTGTCTGATGCAGTACAAATTATCTATAAAGCCAATGCTATTTAAGTTGGTTATTTAATATTTATAATTAGTTTAATTGTCTACTTTTTGGAGTAAGATGATCTTATAAACATTTCGCAAGGTTCCAAATCTCCTATATTTAAGACTTACAGCATCTGAATTTTTACGCTTTGAATCTCTTTCTAGGTTTAGTTATATGAAAGGGAATTTCCATACGCATATTGTAACATGTCAGTAATGAAACACATTTTGTTTCAATGCATTGAACTTTTTTGCTATATTTGAAATCATTTTAGAAAGTATTTACATGCATTTTCAATCTGTTTTTCCCATTAAAGAATAGCATGCTCGGCCGGGCGTGGTGGCTCAAGCCTGTAATCCCAGCACTTTGGGAGGCCGAGACGGGCGGATCACGAGGTCAGGAGATCCAGACCATCCTGGCTAATACGGTGAAATCCCGTCTCTACTAAAAATACAAAAAAACTAGCCGGGCGAGGTGGCGGGTGCCTGTGGTCCCAGCTACTCGGGAGGCTGAGGCAGGAGAATGGCGGGAACCCGGGAGGCGGAGCTTGCAGTGAGCTGAGGTCCGGCCACTGCACTCCAGCCCGGGCGACAGAGCGAGACTCCGTCTTAAAAAAAAAAGAAAATAAAAGAAAAAAGAATAGCATGTTCATTTGAGTTTTTGGTAATTTTAAGAATTTGTGAGTTATCTATCCTGCATATTAACATCAGACTATTTTATAGTCCCCCTACTTTATAATAAAGGATTAAAAAGTGTTTGTTACTATAGCTAATTTTGAAAAATAAAGTGGGATGGAATATTCAGAAAAGTCTATTCGCCTCTGGCATATTGCCACTGGCCATGATAGCTCTAAAATTTTGGGTGAAGCCCCCTTTGGCATATTTTGGAGTGATTCCTGTACTCCTCACTGAAAGTTGGTAAATTGCTTGTGTATTCATTTTTTATACTCACTATTTTAATTTCATGACCATTGATTTTACTCTATTTTGCTATTCATTGGATGCTATCATTCCAATAGTCCCCTCCTATAATTGTTCTTGTATATATTTTAATATCTACTAGGTTAAACCTGCTTTGTTATTCTATATAAACTGAATAGAAACTCATTTTATTTTATTTCATAATTTATTCTTTCAAAAGAATGTTTCTGATATCAATACATCTGGAGTTTTAATTGAACTCATATGCCAACAAATACATATGTGTTTATATTATATATAATATGTCTATTATTAGACATAACTTTAAAGTAGTTGATCTAATTATGAGAATGTCACTCCATCCTGGAAAAACTGGCATATTGACAAAATTACTGTATTACACTGATTCTAAGATACTTTTGCAAATAACATTTTGATACAAGATACATTTATAATTGATGATATAATAACATCTTTAAATCTGGGGCTCTATAGTTTTAGTGTTATGTAGAATATTGGTGTCTTTCAAAAAGAAGGAAACATTACATTACATGAAATGAGTTAACTTTTTTCTTAACTTTTACAATGTTTTGTAATTTTATATTACTACCATTTACATATTTTGTTTACATTTTTCCTATGTGATGATAATACTATTGTTACTTTGGGATCTGAATCTGTGTGTGTGTATACGCATATGCTTGCACACAGCTTCTTTTTGCTTATAGGTGCCTTGAATTTTCTGAAATTAGTCATTTAAAAATGTTTTACTTTTATTATTTTTATTTCAAATGGTCAGTCATCTCAATTCAATATGTGCTTTTGAACCATTGTCTTTAAAAATTCCATTGATTTTTTTCTGCCACTCAAACACAAAGATTGGTCTTTACTCAGAGTTGGTTTACAGTCAGGTGGATATTGGCATGATGTTGGCTGATATTTTGTTAACTTCTGCTCAAAATTTTATGCCAACATTGAGGTGGTGCCCTGAATATGTATTCTTATAAATGCACAATGTTAGTTAGGAGACTAAATAGTCTAAGTTGAATCAAAAGTTTGTGTTATTGTAAACAGTTAGTATACAGTTTTATTATTCTGCTACTTCTCTGAATTTGGTATGATTTTCACAATAAGAAAAAATCCTGTAACCTCTGGCCTTTGCCAGAAGAGGCTCGACACCATAAAATGTTAAGACAATCTTCTCATCAATGCTAGTAGAAGCCAATTACTACCTGTTTATAGAGTTGGAGAATGACTCATGTAGTGTGCACCTGATTATCCTATGAACTGATTGAATTAGAGTGGATGCTTCTCATATTTATTCTTTGTTCATCACTCTATTTTACACAGACCTCTTTTAGTTTGGTCCCATCTGTGGGCTCTCTAAAAAAAACAGTCATCAAGGATTTTGAAAAGACTATGATTCTAACCCTTAGTTTCTAGTCGTGATGAAGATTCTTTACTTCATTTTGTTTAGTTTCTTATTTGTATTTGTTTATTTTGAGGATCTCTTCTGTATAAATTTCAAAGAAATAAGGAGATATGCATGTGGTCAAATTATCATCTTGATCAGAGTTATCAAGACAAAGAAAATAAGCTTCTCCTTCTTTTTTTTTTTTTTTCCAGCTTACTGTTAAGGACTGCTGTTTTCATTCTGCAATTGAATCAAATTGATTGAACAATTAATTGGAAGGTCTCATATTTAAAATCTCAGGACAGGGATAGGTACTGACTGACATGCTGCTCTTCAAGCATGGCGAGTGTCTAGTCCTCCCTTTCGAGAGAGTCTGCTTACCTGTTTGCCTTGGCAACTGTTAGTTACTGCTTTGGTCTCCCAGGAACAGTTTTCTCTTGGTGCTATCACACAGAGATTAATGCAAGAATGTGATAGATCTTTCCCAGCAGGTCAATAGGTAAAGAAAAGAAAAAAGTTGCAAAACTCCCATAAAGACAGGTTTGCATTTTCTTGCGAAGTAAGTTGTATATCAAGAGTCTTTGAAATATTTTCTTTTGTTTTCATAAATGTGAAAGCCAATGTGATAAAATAAAACACAAGTGCTTTGTAATTATGTGACAATTAAGAGAAGCCTTAATATATATTTCTTTTTTAGAGAAAAAGTTACTCATTTAGAATGGTGTATTGGTGCTGCTATTGATGGTATTATTGATGATACAAGTACTGTTGGTCCATCATTTATAAATCATTTATTTGAAAAGTTATACCAAAAGTTATTTCAATTTATTTTTTAAAGACTGAAGAAAAAAACAAATTAACTAAACTCAAAATCTTAACAGATCACACTTGGATACTGGTGGGGAACTCCGAATGCTGATTTAATCCAAACCAAATGACTATTTTGTGAGTTATTTGTTCGATTTAAGGAAAACAGGAAAAGTTGAAGTTGGCTCACACATTCCAAGTCCCTTAAACAACTTCGATCAGGCAAGGAGTATGTTAGGAGCTCCGTTCTGGTTTTGTGGTGTGATTTTGGTTTATAGATGGCTTTAGCCTCTCTGTAGCAGACCGGGTATCGAATGTCTTAGCGGTGACCCAGGGAAGTCAGAGGCCTGCCATTTAGTTCTGATACATGCACTGAGGCTTGTCTCACTTTTCTGGTTTACATTTCAGTTTTTCTTTAAATTATAGCCTTGTTCAGAACCCTGACCTTCGTATGGTTCTGGCAGTCTTTTTGGCTCTTGCTATCTTTTCCCTATTAGTTACTTTAACTTTAGGCTGAAGCCTTATCTCACAGTTTTTGTTTTTGTTTTGGTTTGGTTTTGATCACCACGATTAATTATACTGCCATCTATCTAACTTCTAGCATTTCCTAACAGCCATAATGTCTGTTATTCTCTACCATAATAAACCTGCTGAATATAAATCAATCATATAAATCAATCAAAAGTGTCAATAATAAGCAAGCAAAATAAAATTAAAATTTTTTTACAGTTTAAAGGCAATCCCAAAAGTTAGTTCAGCTCCTAAAAATTTATTTCTATTTCTGAATTTTTATTCTTGTTTGCTTGTCTAAATGGGAAATTAAATATGTTTCTTCATCAAGTAATGGTTAATCCTTTTTTGTTTATTAATAATTTGAGAATATTAATCCAAGAGTACGTACCCACAGTCTTAATATTTCCTCCAGAGACTATTCAATATGGGGCACCATTTTTTTTCATTATCTACTTTTATGTTTTTGCGTTAGTTTACCAGGAATAGATGACAACTTTTATGGTACATTGGCTCTACATTTAAACTTCAATGTATTAATGAGAGATAGGTTTTGTTTTTGCTTTTGTTTTTAACAAATAATACAAATTATTTGTGAATATAATTGTATTTCCAACAATTACAGATGTATTCAATATATATTCCATTTTGTCTACAACAATTAAAAAAATGAAAAGTATGAGATACAATGATTTCAGAATTGTATTTCATATAATTGTATGAAGAAATAAATCTGCAAGCTTTCATTCAATCACTTTCACATGCTTTTGAAATGCATTTATATGAGGCCTATTATTTGGTAATGTGGATCGGAAGTGAAATAAATCCGGGGACCCAATACCTCAATTATTCATCTAGAGCTCTGATCATAGAACATCTACTACTGTATTTATAGCCATAATCGCTTCTGATCCTTTAACAGAAGAGTCTATTGTAATTAGTTCTGGTGCAAATAAATTTTCATTCTTTGACACCTTCATCTTTCTAAATATGGCCCAAAGGTGTATTATAATTTCTGCACATATCACTGCATGAATCTCATGTAACCTGGAGAATTTTAAATATAGAAAACTTATGTTTCATTCTTTTTTTTTTTAGAGACAGAGTCTTGCTGTGCCACCCAGGCTGGAGTGCAGTGGTGCGATCTCAGCTCACTGCAACTTCTGCCTTCCAGGTTCTAGCAATTCTCTTGCCTCAGCCTCCCGAGCAACTGCAACCACAGGTACATGCTGCCATGCCCGGCCAATTTTTTGTGTTTGAGTAGAGACGGGGTTTCACCATGTTGCCCAGGCTGCTCTCGAACTCCCAAACTCAGGCAATCCACCTGCCTCAGCCTCCAAATTGCTAGGATTCCAGACCTGAGCCTGTACATGGCGCCCGGTCGTTTGGTTCATTAAGAATGTCAAGCACCATCAATTTTTTAGTTTTAACTGTTGCAATATTAATTCTAACTGTTGCAATTAATTACTAGAAATATTTATTATAAATATATTTTAATGTCACTAATTCAAAAATAGAAAGAAAATTAATGTTTCCAAGTAAATACTCACCTCTAGCCCTGTGGTATAGTTTGCGGTTGGGTGGAGTGATGTCTCCAAGTTTGTTATTTTTGCTTAGGATCGCCTTGTCTATTCAAGCTAATTTTTAGCTTTACGTGAATTTTAAAATAGTGTTTTTAATTCTATAAGACTGTCAGTGGTGGCTTAATGGGAATAACATGGAATTTATAAATTTCTTTTGGCAGTATGGACATTTTCATGATATTGATTCTTCCTATCCACAAGTATAAAATGTTTTTCCATTTGTTTATGTCTTCTCAGAGTTTTTTGAGCAGCGGCTCGTATTTATCCTTGAAGAGGTCTTTCACTTGGCTTGTTAGCTGTACTCTGAAGTATTTTATTCTTTTTGTAACAATTGTGATGGAAATTCATTTGTGATTTGGCTCTTGGCTTGCATGTTGTGGGTGTATAGGAATGCTAGCAATTTTTGCACATTGATTTTGTATTCCGAGAGTTAACTGAAGTTGCTTATCAGCTTAAGAAGCTTTTGTACCAAGACGATTGGGTTTCTAGATATAGGATCATGTTGTCTACAAACAAAAATATTTTGACTTCCTCTCTTCCTATTTCAATATCCTTTCTTTCTTTCTCTTGCCTGATTACCCCGGCCAGAACTCCTACTACTATGTTGAATAGGAGTGGTGAGAAAAGGCATCATGTCTGGTGCTGTTTTTTCAGGGGGAATGATCCCAGCTATTGCTCATTCAGTTCAATATTGGTTGTGTTTTTGTCAGATATGGCTCTTATTATTTCGAGTTATGTCCCTTCAATACCTAGTTTATTGAGTTTTTAACATGAAGGGCTATTGAATTCCATCAAAGGCCTGTTATGCATCTATTGAGATAATCACATGATTTTTGTCTTTAGTTCTGTTTATGTGATGAATCACATTTACAGTATGGCACTGGTACAAAACAGACACATAGACCAGTGGAAAAGTATAGAGAGCCAATAAATAAGACTGCACATCTACAACCATCTGGTGTCTGATAAACCTGACAAAAACAAGCAATGGGGAAAGGATTCCCTATTCAATAAATGTTGTGGGGAGAAGTGGCTAGCCATATGCAGAAAATTGAAACTGGGCCTCTTACTTATACAATATGCAAAAATCAACTCAAGATGGATTAATGACTTAAATGTAAAACCCAAAACTATAAAACCCTAGAAGAAAACCTAGGCAATACCATTCATTACATAGGCCAGGGCAAAGATCTCGTGACAAGGATCCCCAAAGCAATTGCAACAAAAGCAAACATTGACAAATTAGGTCTAATTAAATTAGATTGTCTAACTTAATTTCTGTAGTTTCTTCTGCACAGCAAAATAAACTATCAGCAGAGCAAATAGATAACCTACAGAATAGGGAACAATTTTTGAAATCTATGCATCTGACAAAGGTCTAAAATCCAGCATCTATAAGAAACTTTAACACATATACAAGAATGAAACAACCTCATTAAAAAGTGTGCAACAGTATGAACAGGAACTTCTCAATAGAAAATATATGTGTGTCCAACAAACATATGAAGAAAAGCTCAATGTCACTGATCATTAGAAAAATGTAAATAAAAACCACAATGAGATACCATCTTATACCGGTCAGAATAGCCATTATTAAGAAGCCAAAAAATAACTTATGCTGGCGATGTTGTAGAGAAAAAGGAATGTTTTTATACTGTTAGTGAGAGTGTAAATTAATTCAACCATTGTGCAAGACAGTGTGGTGATTCCTCAAAGACTTAGAGACAGAAATACCATTCGATCCAGCAATTTCATCACTGGGTATAAACCCAAAGGAACATAAATCATTCTATTATAAAGTCATATTAACATGTATGTTCATTTTAGCACTATTCACAGTGCAAAGACATGGAATCAACCTAAATGCCCATCAGTGATAGACGGTATAAAGAAAATATGGTACATATATACCATGGAATACTATGTATCCATAAAAAGGTGAAATCATGTCTTTTGTAGGGACATGGATGGAGTTGGAAGCCATTATCCTCAGCAAACTAATACAAGAACAGGAAACAAAACACTGTATATTCTCACTTGTAAGTGTGAGCTGAATAATGAGAACACATGGCCACATGGTGGGGAACAACACACACTGGGGCCTGTAGAAGGGGAGGGTTGGGGGTAGGAAGATCATCAGCAAGAATAGCTAATGGTCACTGGGCTTAATACCTAGATGATGACATGATCTGTTCAGCAAGCCACTGTGAAACACATTTACCTGTATAACAAACCTGCACATCCTGCACATGTACCCCTGAACTTAAAAGTTGGAAATTAAAATAAATAAATAAATAAATGCTCACCTGGATTTTAACAGATGGTTTTCAACGTTTCTAGCTAAGTAACCAAAAAAACTAAAAATTACAATATAGAATAAATTATACTATATATGTATAAGAAACTAAAAGGCATTTGCAGTAAAACAAACATATACACATGCTCAAAATAGGTTTTAATGGAAATGTATTAGCTACTGGAAATGACTAGGTAATAGATAAGTAATTTTCTTTTTTTTTTTTTTTTTTTTTTTTTTTTTTGAGACCGAGTCTCACTCTGTTGCCCAGGCTGGAGTGCAGTGGCCGGATCTCAGCTCACTGCAAGCTCCGCCTCCCGGGTTTACGCCATTCTCCTGCCTCAGCCTCCCGAGTAGGTGGGACTACAGGCGCCCGCCACCTCGCCCGGCTAGTTTTTTGTATTTTTAGTAGAGACAGGGTTTCACCATGTTAGCCAGGATGGTCTCAATCTCCTGACCTTGTGATCCGCCCCTCTCGGCCTCCCAAAGTGCTGGGATTACAGGCTTGAGCCACTGCGCCCGGCCATAGATAAGTAATTTTCTATAGAGCCTCCTCGGTAATTTTAGACAATATGTTTTTTAAAATTAACTCAGGAATTTTATTTTGTATATTCTAAAAGAACATCAATATATTTTAGGAAAATATTTTAAATGAAAATGCTATATATTGCTTTGCTTAGTAAAAGACAACGGGCAATTTATCTTATAACACTTGTAAATAAATCTAATGTAAACTAATTTTATTTAAACTGCTAGTGGGTCTTTGTACTAAACAAGGAAATGCATAATATTGCCTTTATTTTCTCTAAGCTGTAAAAATTAATTGTTTCTCATGCACACCAGAAAGTCGCTAAAAATCTCTCTCTTTTGTTCCAAAATCTGTTTTGTAATACTAGGGAAGCTACTTTCATTTGCATGTTAATTGAAATAAAAATAGTGGAAAAATGTTAGCAAGATGATAAGAGAAGCCTATTTATCCCACCTAAATGTAGGTGTCATTTGTTCATTTTGGTTAGGGAAACAATAAGACTATCCAATTAATTACTCACAAAGATTGCAATTTTGCAGCAATCTCCTGGCAAAAATGAGAAATCTATTAATCAATAAAAATAAAATGAATCAAAAGCCCTTTTGCCCTCTGCACACAATTTTAATTTTTATCTGATATGAGTTGGGATTTTTGTATAGATCTGAAAATGAGAAGTTCATTTATTTAGTCAGATAACATTCATTGAATTTTTCCATCTATCTCTGCTGTTATGAAATCAAACAGTTCTGGACAAAATCTTGTTCAGTTCAAGGTGACAGGGTTATTATCACTAAAGAATGGTTATTGTGTTGAAAGCCACTATATAGTATGATTATAACACCTTTGCTGTTAGTATAATTGAGAAAATACTGTTTCTAAAATGGGGAGAGTAGTAGTATCTCATATATTTAGCAATGTTGAAAAAATATTTGATGAAAATTATAGTACTGTTTACTTGTCCAAAAAACTTTTCTGTGTATGTGGGTAAACTAGTCTATCTAACTCTTTTGCCAGATAAAACTACCTAGTAATTTCCTTTGGGTAGAAAAATATTTGTAAGCACACACTCATTTCTGGCTATTTATCTTCTGAACTCCTGCATACTCTTTAAAAATATATATATTTGAGATAATCTAATAAAATAGCCCCTATTCAAATCTGTAGAAGATTCTGTAACTAATTTCTAAATGTAATTTCTCTTAAATATCTCTTAAAATAATTGATTCACTTATGAATATGACTCATTTTAAATCCATTACAGAAATCATTGTGATTCAGAAAGGAGACAAATGGAAAAAAGTCAAATATTTCCATGGTATTAAAAGTAATGTTATTAACTTAAGCAAACTGTCAGAAGAGAGGTTTAAATATAAGAGAAAAAATATTAGTTGTCATGTGATCAATTTAAATAGTAGTGTCATGGGATCCTTGGGGTGTCTCTTTGCCAACTTAAAACCTCTGTGGCCAGTGGCACCTTCTGCCTAAGTTTTGCTTGCTCCTGCTGGGCTCATTCTACCCATTTGGCCTGACAGGCTGCACTTGGCTTGCAGCTCAGATCCCACACTTACCAAGGGCAAGCTAGGTGTGGGGCAGCAAGGAGAGTATGAGCAAGCAAACACAGGGATTGGCTACTACACATAGCATGCTGGCTGTTTGGCAGGGCAGGCAGCTCAGGGTGCCAGCACAGATGCTGGCTCCATGCAAGGTTACAGCTGAACCAGATGTACTGCACATGGCTTCTGCTGCAGGCACCCAGTTCTGGATGAGGGGAACATGATTGTGTTCAGAAGTTTGGAGATACCAGGGACCACAGAGCCCCAAAGAGGGTGTCACAGCCCTGGCTCAGGGAGTCCCTAGGTCTGGGCTCCCAAAAGGGCTGCATCTCTTCTCTCCTCATCACCCACAACATGGCAGGCAGGGGGACATGTTTCAGCCCTATTTGTGTTACAACTCTTTTAGTCCCACCAGTCGGCAGGTCCAGAGTTCATGTCCCATATCCAGGAAGAATGAGGTACATGAACAACTGGAGGCTGAGCAAAGTGGAGAGGAGCTTCATTGAGTGACAGAACAGCTCTCAAGAGACCCATAGTGGGTGGCTCCTTCCTGCAGGCAGGTCATCCCAACGAGTGGCCAGATGAGTGTCTGGAGAGGAGAATTGCAGTGGGTAGCTCCTTTCCATAGGCAGATTGTCCATATGTCCCACTCTAAGCCTAGAGGAGACCTGCAGTGTATAGCTCCTTTATGCAGCTGGTAGTCCTTATATCTGTTTGAGGTTGGCTGAGTCTGGGGTATTTATGGGCTCACAAGAGAGAAACTACATGGTGATTGGGCCATTGGTGGCAATAGGTGGACTGGGAAGAAGCTATGTAAGTTCTCACTCCAGGTCAGACTTAATCTGGAAATGACAACCTTGATCCCAGACTTTAGGCCATCCCTGACTTGAAAGTGGGGCTTCCTAGGGGACCTGTCTCTTTCTGCCCAGGATCCAGTTTTTCTCCTGCGGCCATCAATAAGTCATCCACAACATCCAGGCTATTCATGTCGAGGGGTCTCTGCAAACCCATTCCAAGACACTCTCAACTCCTCCTCAGTCTGCCTCCTATGTTTATTGGCACCTGAAGTCCAGAGGGGGCCAAGGCAGCAGGGGCTGGTGTGTCAGCACCACCCCAAATATGTGCGTACCTGGCTGGGTCTCAACAGTGCCTGGACTTGGCCACAACTTTGCTCTGAAATGAGAGTGGGCACTGGGAGTAAGGAGAAGCAGAAGCAAGCATTTCCAAGCCCACAGTGGCAGGGAGCTTTCCTAAGCCTCTGAGAGCACAAGGATGACTGTGTTTGGAGCAGAGGCTGGCCAGCCGCAACTGCACACAGGAATGTGGGATCCCCACGTTGCCAACTCAGTAGGGGCCAAGGCTCCCACCTGTTCCCGGCTCCTGCAGGCCCAAGGAGCACACAACCCTGGCCACATCTCCCCTACTGTAGCCAGTGTCTTCACAGTGGCCACTCCATGTGGCCATTGGTAGTATTATATTTTTAATCTTGTAGTTTCATAAAATCAATTAGAATTGGGGGTTTATATCAAGCTAATTGAAATTATTCTCATTAGCCAGGCCTCTCATCAACATTTTGCAATTTGACAGGAAGAGATTAAAAACGAAAAGGCTTTGCCAGTCATTTTGTCTTATATCCTGGAAAATATGTTTTTATTGTGTCAAAGCTTGAAGGCAAAGTGTCTCAGCTATATTTATTACTATCAACCCCTGATGTGATTCTCTGAGAAATTCATTACCTCCTTTTCCCCACTCTCTCTTTCACAGTTAATTCATGCAATTTTCAGTGGAATTTCCCTTATAACTACTCCTCCTCCTAATGCACCTCAGATCCATCAGCTCTCTTTACTATTTCTATGCTACTTTTATGCTTAAAATAATTTTTCCTCCTGCTTCATCACTTGTTATCCTATGAAGTTAATATCTACCTTCATAAATGCAAACCAATTTATTTCTGGAATCTTGCTTATTTTGGAACTTTATCTAGGAATTGGCATAATATCTTATATTTCAAATCCCCCAAGTATTTCTAAAAGTTTTACTTCCTCCTTGGTGTTTTATCTGTGGAGCAGGTTGAAGGGTTTCTATCTCTGATAGCGCAATATACCATTCACCTATTTCTTCATCTATCCCTTTGCCTATCCAATCATCCATCATTTTAACAATATTTCTTGAACATCTGTTGTGTGTTAGTTGATATTTCTAGTGCAAGAATATATCAATATTAAGAACAAATAAAGTTATTGCCATCCTGGGCCTCACATTCAGCTGGGGCAAAAAGTAAAACAATAAAGCTTATATGCTTTGTAGTTATGTGATGTCTGGTATGAGAACTAAATCATTTTAGGTGCAATGGATTATTTTATTGAGGATGATCAGGCTGAGCCTCTATGACAAAGTCATATTAGAGCAAAAAATAGAAAGAAGTGTGAGAGCAAGCATTTGCAGAGGTGTAAGGAGGGGGTTATATAGAGAAAATAGTATGGTCAATACCAATTTTTACTGGAAGAGAATAAGCAATAGGAATAAAGGTTGAAATGAAGGCAGAGGACCATACAGTGGTGTAGAGAAGGTCACATCAAGTTTTGTAGACCACTATAAAGATTTTTAAATATGCTTTGAATAAGATAAGAGGCCATCACAGTGCTTTATAAGGACTGTTGATATAGTTTGACTTTGTTTTTGAAAAATCTGACTTCTATATGGAGACTGATCTTTTAATCTCCACATGGCAGTGAAGGAGTGATGGAATTGTGTTTTTGTGTATACGTGTGCATACCACAGGAACTAGTTAATGCAGTTTGTATCAATCATAGTGGCAGACTGCATGAGTAGAGTTTACAGAGAGCATAACATCTGTTTTGGATTTATTAAGTCTGAAATAGCTTCTAAATGAAAATGTCATGTGTGCAGTTTGACACATAAACCTGAGTTTCAAGCAAGAGTACAGTTTGAAGGTAAAAAGGTTGAAATCCTCAGGATGTTAATAATATTTATATCCATGGGACTCCAAAAATTCACAGAATGCTGAGTATAAAATAAAGTAAGAAAAGATCTCTTCTCAAGCTCTAGCCATTTCTAATATTTAGGTCTAAATCATGAAAATTTAGAAAAGGACCTACAGAAGAAGCTGGGTGGAAGTGATCCATGAAATAGGAAAAAAACAAAGTAGAATGATATTTCAGAAATCATGTAAAGAGAATTTATGCAGAAGAATGAAGTGATGCTCCTGATAATTTCAGTAAGCATCAAAAATTTCAGTGCTAAAAGTTTTGTATTGGATTTAGCAATATAGAATGTGCTTGCAATCTTGACAAGAAGTTTCAAGTTTGCAGTGGTATCCATGAAAGTCTAATTAGAGTAGATATAAGAAATAATTGGTGGTGAAGAAATAAGGAAAGTGTGTGACAATATTTTTAGAAATTTGGTTTCAAGGGGTAAAAAAAAAAAAAATTAGATAGTAGGTAAAAAATAGTGACTTTTGTAAATCATTCTAAAAGATAGAAAATGTTATAGCATCTTTTGCTATTATATCTATATTATTTGTTAGATCAGTCAAAATGACATAGTAGAAAAACAATGTAATAGTGATATGGTTTAGCTGTTTCCCCACCCAAATATCTACTTGAATTGTAGTTCCCATTGTCCCCATGTGTCATGGGGGAATGTAGTGGGAGGTAATTGAATCATAGGGGCCATTACCCTCAGGCTGTTCTGGTGATATTAAGTTCTCATGAAATCTGACAGTTTTACAGGGGGCTTTTCCCATTTGCTTGGCACTTCTCCTTCCTGCTGCTGTGAAGAAGGATGTGTCAGTTTTGACTTTCGGCCATAATTGTAAGTTTCTGGAGGCCTCTCCAGCCCTGCAGGACTGTAAATTAATTAAACCTCCTTTCTTTATAAACTACTCCAGTCTCAAGTAGTTCTTTATAGTAGTGTGAGATTGGACTAAAAGAGTAAATTGGTACTGCAAAGAGTGAGGTGCTACTATAAAGATGTGGAAGTGACTATGGAACTGTGTAACAGGCAGAGCTTGGAACCAGTTTAGAGGGCTCAGAAGAAGATAAGAAAATGTGGCAAAGTTTATAACTTCTTAGAGACTCGTTGAATGGCTTTGACCAAAATGCTAATAGTGATGTGGACAATGAAGTACAGGCACAGGTGGTCTTAGATGGAGATGAGAAACTTGTTGGGAAGTATTGCAAAGGTGACACTTGCTATGTTTTAGTAAAGACTGGTGACATTTTGTCCCTGCCCCTCTGCCCTAGAGATCTGTGGAACTTTGAACTTGAGAGAGATGATTTAGTATATCTGGCAGAAGAAATTTCTAAGCAGCAAAGCATTCAACAAGAAGAAGAGAATAAAAGTTTGGAGAGCTTGTAATCTGACAATGCATTAGAAAAGAAAAACCAATTCTCTGAAGAGAAGTTTAAACCTGCAGTAGAAATTTGCATAAGGAAAAAGTAGCCAAATGTTAATCACCAAGACAATGGGAAAAATGTCACCAGGGCATGTCAGAGACTTTCATGGAAGCCCCTCCCATCACAGTCCTGAAGTCCTGGTATGAAAAAAATGATCTTGGGCCAGGCCCAAAGCTCTCTTGCTGTGTGCAGCCTAGGGACTGAGAGCCCTGCATCCCAGCTGCTCCAGCCATTGCTTCAGAGGATGCAAGCCCCAAGCCTTTGCAGATTCCACATGATGTTGAGCAAGCAGGTGCACAGAAGCCAAAAATAGAGATTTGGGATCCTACACCTAGATTTCAGAGCATGCACGGAAATTCCTGGATGTCCAGGCAGAAGTTTGTTGCAGGTGTGGAGCCCTCACAGAGAATTTCTGCTAGGGCAGTGCAGAAGGGAAATGTGAGGTCAGAGCGCCCATACAGAGTCCCCACTGGGTCAATGACTAGTGGAGCTGTGAGAAGAGGGACCCATTCTCCAGACCCCAGAATGACAGATTCACCAACAGTTTGCACCATGCACCTGGAAATGCTGCAGACACTCAGTGCTAGCCATGAAAGCAGCTGGGAGGAGAGTTGTACCCAACAAAGCCACAGGGACAGAACTTTCCAAGGCTGTGTGGAATAAGATAGAGAGCATAACATCTCTATCTTATGAAATAGTGGGTATTTCATAAAATTTCATCCATGTGGATGGATGTAAGACATGGAGTCAAAAGAGATTATTTTGGGACTTTAAGGTTTAATGATTGCCATATTAGATTTTGGACTTGGCATGGGGCCTCTAGATGCTTTGTTTTGGCCAATTTCTCCCATTTGCAATGGCTATATTTCCTCAATTCCTTTACCCCATTTATCTAGGAAATAACTAACTTGCTTTTTATTTTACACTTTCATAGGTAGAACGGACTTGCCATACCTTGAAATTGCCCTGTAAAGTCTCTTGTGGGAAAAATTCACATTCTATAGAGAATCCCCTTCCCCATTTGTTTATGTTCCTTTCTTTCCAGACCCAGGAGATAATCAACTAAGAACTAGACACCCTTTTAGGTCAGATGAAAAAACATTTACAACATGCTCTCTCTCTCTCTCTCTCTCTGAAGTCTGCTATCTGAGAGATTCCCCTGCACAATAAAACTAAGTGTCCACAATCCTTTATCTTAATCTGAACATTCCTTTCCATTAATCTCAGGTCTTCTGATAAACTCAACCAATTGTCAACCAGAAAATGTTTAAATTTACCAATAACCTGGAAGCCCTTGCTTTTAGTTGTCGTGCCTTTCTGAACCACACCAATGTATTTCTCAAATGTATTTCACTGATGTCTCATGCCTCCCTAAAATATATAAAACCAAGCTGTACCTGGACCACTTTGGGCACATGTTCTCAAGATCTCCTGAGGACTGTGTTATGGGCAATGGCCACTCATATTTGTCTCAGAGTAAATCTCTTCAAATATTTTACAGAGTTTTACTCTTTTCATCGACATCTCTGATCCAACCAATTAGTTGAATACACCTGCTTTCAATGAAATAAGTTTAGTCTTAATCCCAGCCTTCAGAGTCTGAGAACAGAGAAGTTTAATTCTAGGGAATGCAGACAGAAAAAGCAAAACTTTGGATAAAACTTTTTAGGAACACAATACAAGTGGATGTATAATCAGCTGAAGCTTGAATGAGGTCTAACCAGGTTATATTCAGTATTATTAAAATCAATTTTTTGTTGAATTGTTGACATTTAGCAAAATTAATTATTCAGAATTTTCTACATTTTACTGAGAATTTTCTCTGTGCTAGACACTATATTAAGCATTTATAGGATTTTAAAAAATGAGCAGTATTTCATGAAATTTTCTTTTTTACTAATCTATTGGAAAATTCACACTCAGGCCCTCCCTAAAAAACATAGCATGAATGTTACACTATAGTGTTAGAGACACAACAATTTAACAGTAATTGCATTATAATAATAATTTCTGGATTTACTAAGTTATAGATAACATCAAAACTTTAAAAATATTTTATATGCATGTGATATTTCCTGAACATTAGCAGAGCTTATTCTTTCTTCAGGATTCTTGACTTTGAAAGCCAAGGGATAATTGATTTGTATGCTTCTCAAAGTGGCTAGACCTCTAAATATTGCCAGCTTTTGGTAGACCAATTCTCCATCAGATATAGAAAGCTTGTGTGTAGCAAGAAATGAGAGTGAAAAGGCCTTCAGCAAGGAGGGGAGATCCCAAGTGAATAGGAAAACCCAAAACCCAAACATTCTTCAGCCTTAATTTTGGATGTTAGATGCTCAGCTGCAAATTTTCTTATCCAGAAGCTTCCTGCTCAACTCTCATTTACAGGACATCTCAACCATAAATTACCCTGACCCCTCAGGTTGTTTGGTGGTTTGTTTGTTTGCTTGCTTGCTTGCTTGCTTGTTTAGGTCTCACCCAGTTAAACTTGGTTTTAGTCACTTGGAATTGAAATAGTACTTACCAATACAAGATATAAAATTTTATAATGGAAAAAAATATTTTGTGGAAACAATGAGATACTCTGATCCACATGAATCATAACATTTAATTTCTATGCAAATTTTTCATGTACATATGCCATATACCTTACAATAAGAAATTAAAACTGAGGAAATTGTCATTGAAAATATGTGGAATAACCCAAAATAATCTAAATAAAATAACCTCCCACACAAGACTTGATTTTGATATCCCTTAACTATTTTTCTGACAGAAAGAGTGCAAATGACAAGGATAAAAATCTTGAGGAGTAATCTTTAAATAAAATATATGAAGGATTATTAGTTACTTTAAATTTCCTGTGCATTTTTTGTCATGGGAGAGTGACAACTCTCTGGGCTGGTGGTGCGGAGGTAAAATAATTTACCAAGACAGTTTTAGTTATAGAAAAGTAGATTTATTAGAGAAACTAGGAAAATATTTTGTAAGGAGGCAATGAGCAGGATCAGCAAACGAGGGGCTAACTGCAAAGAACAAAGGTTTGCTGGGGTTTATAGGATAGTGTTTATGCGCAATGCTGAAGAGGGCTCTGTGCAGTACTGATAATGCCAACGTTGCAATTAGCTCACTTTCAGACACCTGGTGATATTTGGGAGCAGGAGCACTACATATCCTGGACCACAAAGAAAGGCAAATAATGATATTCTCACTCTATTAAAGTACTAAGCAACATAATGTGCACAAATTATTCTGAGCTTAAAAGAGACTGCAGTTATTACCAGTCAGAGTTCTTGTATATTAGCAACTCAGGCTGAAGGAAGCAAAGAATGGGTTTATTTTATAAATATGAAGGGTGGAAGAGAATTGCTAAAGGCTGGAAAAGTAGCTTTTAAATAGGACCACATTCAGCGTATCTGTAGAAATTCGTTATTTAAAGCACTTAGTCAAGTGTCCTTACCCATGCTTATATATACCATGTTCAATACATGTTGCAAATACAACTTATTCTCTCTTTCCATCTGAGTCACTCAATCAAAAACCAAGTTATTGGCAAGAGAGACCATTTCAAAAAATGTAGGCTACCAATTCCTGTCTGCCAAACAATGGAAATACAGAGAATATTATCCTTTCAGATTCCAATGTTCAAGTAAAAGAAAAGAGAATTCCCAAAACTTGTAAGAGAATTTAAATGTCCTGTAGGCAGGAAATGACAAATGAAAAACATGGGCAGCAAGTTATAATAAAGATTAATATAGAGAGCAGGGAGAAATCAAACTGTGTGGTATTTTACTCAAGTATTTTTAATTAAGTTTGCTTAAAACCCAACTGATTTATTCTAATTAAAGAGCATATTAAATCAATGTTCAGATGTACTTTTAGTCATAAAATTTACAGCAATTGAAAAAGAGCAATACTAGTATTCAAGAGTTTGAAGTAAAATAGTTACATGTGCTGCTCAGGAATGCATAATTTAGTAGAATGTATACTGGAAAGTTATTTGACAATAGAAAAATACTTTAAATGTATATATCTTTTGACACAGCACTTCATGTTCAGATATTTATAATTAAGTAGAAATATGAATAACACTTACATATGAATATGATCTCTTGATATTTCCTTTCTCATTCTTAACATTCTCTTTTCCTAGTCTGAGTTATTCAAACCCAGACTGTCAGCAATTCCTGTTTACTTTTGCTCAGGAGTTTCACCATATCACACAACCCCCAGTACTACTTTCCAGTATAAATTGATCATGTTTTGCCTAGAACATAGAAGCAACTTCCTAACTGATCTCACTATTTCTATGTTTGTACACTCTTCAGTCTGTCTTCAATAGAGAAGCCAACATTATATTATTAATTCAGGTCATGCCACTCTTTTCAAAATCACCCAAAGACTTGTCATTTCCTTCACAGTAAAAGGTAAATCCTTACTAGGACTTCTGTATTTCAGTATAAGGTGACCCTTTGCAGTCATTTGATGCCAGTCCCAAATGCTCTCCTCATTCCTACATCATACCAGCACTCGAGCTTCTTCTCCATGGCATGCTGCACTTTGGAATTTTATACATGCGGTTCTCTTTCTGGCATGGTTTTCCTCCAGGTATTCACATGAGTGGTGTCTGATTCAGGTCCTCATGAAAACATCTTCTCACGAAAACCTTTCCTAGATACTCTAATTAATACTTTACACAACAAACCTTGATAATCTGTATCTACTGTCTTACTTACAAGTTTTATCCCTAGCATTTATGATATTACAAAATATTAAATATTTACTATTTTATGTTATTTAGTTTTGGTTTTCTCCAAATAGATTGTAAGCTCTACGAGGGCAAGAATTTTTTGCCTCTTGTAATCATTATCACATCTTAATAATAAAGTATTAACGCAGGGAGCTGGAAATGATTTAAGGATGTAAAAGATACTTGATTAAATAGATTTTTACATGTAATACTATGGAATCACTACAGTTTTATTGTAAAATCACATATATTTGCAAATATATTAGTCAATATATAGCCTAAAATATATTTTTATATATAGCCTAAAATATTTTTGTATTAAAATGCCATAAATAAAATAGACAATTGTGAACACTGAAATGTTAGCAGTAATCGATTTTTGGAATTGTGGTTAAAAGTGATGGTTGAGGCCAGGCATGGTGGCTCATGCTTGTAATCCCAGTACTTTGAGAGGCTGAGGTGGGCAGATCACCTGAGATCAGGAGTTTGAGACCAGTCTGGCTAACATGGTGAAACCCCATTTCTACTATAAAGTACAAATAATTAGCTGGGCATGGTGGCGTGCATGTGTAATCCCAGCTACTTGGGAAGCTGAGGCAGGAGAATTGCTTGAACCCAAGAGATGGAGGTTGCAATGAGCCGAGACTGCACCATTGCACTATAGCTTGAGCAACAACAGTGAAACTCCGTCTCAAAAAAAAAAAAAAAAAAAAAAGATGGTTGAACTTCTTATATTCTAAAATTTGCTCAAATGAACCTAAACTATAATTATATATTAAAAATGGTCATTATATCCAAAGAAAGTTAACCCGTAAAGATGAATATTTGAAGGAGAAAATGGTTGTCTTACACATGATTGAACAAAATCAATTATTATATTCTATTAACTCAGTGATTCCCAAGAATGATAAGATGAAATTTGCAGCCAGATAGATTTAGAGATATATTTAGAGCAACTTCAAAAACCAAAGGTAAACAGGATATCTTTAAAGCATCCTGAAAGGAAAAAAAGGACAAAGAGGAGAAAGAACAGACAAAAATTGGGGCTGGGCACACTGGCTCATGCCTGTAATCCCAGCACTTTCAGAGGCCGAGAAGGGTGGATCATTTAAGTCAGGAGTTCAAGACCAGCCTGGTCAACATGGTGAAACCCCATCTCTACTAAAAATACAAAAGTTAGCCAGGTGGTAGTGACACATGCTTATAATCCCAGTCACTCAGAAGGCTGAGGCAGCAGAATTGCTTAAGCCTGGGAGGCAGAGGTTGTGGTGAGCCAAGATCGTGCCACTGCAATCCAGTCAGGGTGACAGAGTGAGACCCTGTCTCAAAAAACTTAAAAAGGCAAAAATTACTTTGAGAAAAATGAAAATAGATGGTCAATTTATAGCTTAATAGAAATAATGGAAGCAGGAACAGCAAAGTGGTATCTTCATACAACTTATTTATTATTTATTTATTTATTTATTTATTTTTTGAGACAGTCTTGCTCTCTTGCTCAGGCTGGAGTGCAGTGGTGTGATCTCAGCTCACTGCAAATTCTGTTTCCCAGGTTCAAGAGACTCTCCTGCTTCAGCCTCCCGAGTATCTGGGACTACAGGTGCCCACCACCATGCCTGGCTAGTTTTTGTATTTTTAGTAGAGACAGGGTTTCACATATTAGCCAGGATGGTGTCGAACTCCTGACCTTGTGATTCCCCCACCTTGGCCTTCCAAAGTGCAGGGATTACAGGCGTCCGCCACTGTTCCCAGCCTAAATAACTTAATTTTAATTGCAACCACAACATAATTCGTTTAAGAAGAATAAGGTAAAATGTTTCTAATATAAACAATATATCCAGTATAAAACCTAAAGGGTTAGATCAAGCAGGGTGCCCCTGCAGAAAACTAAAGGATTTATTCAAGAAATGAGAAAAAATAACCTAATAAATCTGAGAAAAAAATGATCCAAGGAAACAGTAAATGTTTGAAAATTTAGATAATTTCTGCAGGTCTATTATATTGTTTCAGAACTGAAGAAAAATATACCGGATAATGGACACTTCATATTGAATACAAGTGCTAAAAGTTTAGAATTAACTACCAAAAAATAGAAAAATACATCTATATATGATGTAATGTGGACTAAGGAAAAATAATTTTTTTTTTCATTCTTTTTTTTTTTTTTTTTTTTGGAGACGGAGTCTCGCTCCATCTCCCAGGCTGGAATGCAGTGGCACGATCTCAGCTCACTGAAAGCTCTGCCTCTCGGGTTCACGCCATTCTCCTGCCTCAGCCTCCTGAGCAGCTGAGACTACAGGCCCCTGCCAACATGTCTGGCTAATTTTTTAATTTTTTTTTTTAGTAGTAAAGACGAGGTTTCACCATGTTAGCCAGGATGATCTCGATCTCCTGACCTCGTGATCCACCCGTCTCGGCCTCCCAAATTGCTGGGATTACAGGCGCGAGCCACCATGCTCTGCCAAATAAAATATTTTTTTAAAATATCCAAAGAACAGGGTACAAATATATCAAGAAAGCTGTTAATAATAGAATGGGTAAACAAAATATAAAATTAGTGAAATCAATCCATATATATGATGTTGATATATGAGAAATGTCATGAATGTAAATGGAATAAATCAGTCAAAATTATTTAGCTTATTTATTTATTTATTTGATGGTTGTCTCCAATATTTATTTGTCTGTTTGAAAAATTAATACGTGAGGAGCATTGGATTTGGTGAGAACATTTTGAACCCTAGCTGTCACGGGCCACCTGCAAGATCTAGACCAGTGACTTCTCAGAACTCCCATTTCCTCATCTGGTAGGCAGGCTGGTGAGCCCTGTCTTGCTCACTCCACATATGGCAGTGCAGATGAAATGAGATCACAGAGGGGAACCACTTGGCAAGCTGGAAAGTGTTGACAAATGGAAGGGGTTAGTGTCACCACCCTCAGCTAAGGTAGTACCAAGGTCCAAACTCCTGCTCCTCCCCCTCCCCTAGCCCCTAAATATACCAGCAAATGGAGGATCACCTTAAGCCTTGGTTTGATGGAGTTGGGGGAGAGGCCACACACATCTTCCTCAAGCATGGCCAGATGTGGTCTCAATGGGGCTCTTCCAGAATTGGACATCCGTTGTGCCCAGCTGTGTGAGGACCTCCTCCAACTCAGGTCCATCCTCTGGAAAACGCTCGGAGAAGGGTAGGATGTGGCCAGCAGCTGAGGCCTCATATTCCAGAAGCTGCACGTCTCAGCCTTTAAGGCAAGTGTCGGGTTGAACGATGAGTTTCTTTCTTTCTTTTTTTTTTTTATTTATTATACTTTAAGTTCTAGGGTACATGTGCACAATCTGCAGGTTTGTTACCTATGTATACATGTACCATGTTGATGTGCTGCACTCAATTAACTCATCATTTACATTAGGTATATCTCCTAATGCTATCCCTCCCCCTCACTCCCCACAATAGGACCCAGTGTCTGAAGATCCCCTTCCTGTGTCCAAGTGATCTCATTGTTCAATTCCCACCTATGAGTGAGAACATATGGTATTTGGTTATCTGTTCTTGTGACAGTTTGCTGAGAATGATGGTTTCCAGCTGCATCCATGCCCCTACAAAGGACATGAACTCATCTTTTTTATGGCTGCATAGTATTCTATGGTGTATATGTGCCACATTTTCTTAATCCAGTCTGTCACTGATGGACATTTGGGTTGATTCCAAGTCTTTGCTATTGTGAATAGTTCCACAATAAACATACATGTGCATGTGTCTTTATAGACGCATCATTTATAATCCTTTGGATATATCCCCAGTAATGGAATGTCTGGGTCAAATGGTGTTTCTAGTTTTAGATCCTTGAGGAATCGCCCCACTGTTTTCCACAATGGTTGAACTAGTTTACAGTCCCACCAACAGTGTAAAAGTATTCCTATTTCTCCATATCCTCTCCAGCACCTGTTGTTTTCTGATTTTTTTAATGATTGCCATTCTAACTGGTGTGAGATGGTATCTCATTGTGGTTTTAATTTGCATTTCTCTGATGGCGAATGATGATGAGCATTTTTTCATGTGTCTGTTGGCTGTATGAATGTCTTCTTTTGAGAAGTGTCTGTTCATATCCCTTGCCCAATTTTTGATGGGGTTGTTTGTTTTTCCTTGTAAATTTGATTGAGTTCTTTTAGGTTCTGGATATGAACGATGAGTTCTGAGATTCCTTAGGCAGCAGCACCCTGTGCCTGAGGGTGAGGAAGCACTTGGGGGGCCGCATTCCCCTCGTGCAGGGCCCACCCTCCGGCCACATAACCCTGTGGACTTGAGCACCTGAAGTCTCTGCAGGAAGCGCTCTTAGGCAGGCTTGCCCACAGACCGGATCTTGCTGCAGTGGAGGCGGACCCTGGCATCCAGGTGCCCATCGGAGCCTGTGATAGGAGTGATGGTAATGAGTACCTCGCTAGCTTCCAGCAAGACTGTCAGGATCACAAACCAGGCCTGCATATGGGCTTGTTGCCAGTTGGAGGCCTTAGGTGTGTGGAACCCCAGCGGGAGTAGCCCACCCGGAACGAACCATGTGGAGCCAGTTCACATAGATCACGTCCTATGCATCAGCCCCCTGGAAGCCAAAGATCTCCAGCATTTGCAGGTGGAGACAGAGGAAGAGACCCACGCTCTCAGCTCAGCACTCTTTGTAGCTGGAGGCGATGGTGCTGAACTTGCTGTCCCAGGTCTCCTTGCTCAGATACCAACTCTGAATCTGCTCACCAGTCTCTGGGTTGATCAATGTCTGCTGGTCAAAGTTGAATGCTCCTTTTTCATCCTGCACGAAGAGCTTGCCACTGTCATGGCCCAGCAACTCATGCAGGCCCACCTGCATATAAAAGGAGGGCCCCTTCCAGAGGATGTACAAGTCCTCGTCATCCTCTTCAAGGAGGGTGAGCTTAGACTGCTGCGTGGTGTAGACCATAGCCAGGACGTTCACAAGCGATACGTTCTTAAAACCTTCCATCTGCCTCAGGTCATGGTAGTTGGGGATGTTAATGCAGGCAGGGATGCCAGAGCCAGCAAAGGTGAGGACATCCAGGGAGGTGAAATTGGAGGTGAGGAACTTGTCCTTCTCAAAGACTTGGGGTCAGGAAAGCTCCTTCAGCAGCTGCTCTGCGCTTGCCACCAGCCACTCAAACTTGGCATTCATGGCCTTGTTCACCACGACTACAAAGTATTCAAATTCTCCTCGGTAACCAAAGGGGTCACGGTAGCTCTCGATGAACTCGGTAGCTCTCGATGAACTCGATGTAACTCTCCACGATGGGGATTTTGTGCTGGTTCCAGAAGCAGAACCCCCTCTTGTGGGCCTTGATGGAGCCCTGGGTGAAGCACTATTTATAATGGGCCAGCATCTGCCCCTGGTGGCTGTTGGCTGCGTAGGCTTTGGCTTTCTCCAGCTGCTCCACCACCTCCTGGGGGATGAGCACATAGTCCCCCGGGGTCACCTGGAAAGGACTTCCCCAGAATTCGTAGCTCTTGAGCCTGAAGGTCACCTTGGAGTGCAGGGAAGGCTCTGTGCTGAGAAGCCAGACACACCTCATAGTGGGGCTTCCCTTCTCTGTCCACCTCTTTGAAGAGCCAGGTGTTGTAGGATCTGAGGTTCTGTGAGTCTAGAAAGTCTCAGGCCAGTTTTGCATCTTCCATGGTACAATTCCCAGAGAAATAGGTGGTGATTCTCTCCTTCTCCAGCCCGAGGTGTTGAAGCCTTGACTCCAAAGAGAACATAAGCTCCCCGCAGGTCTTCCAGAAGCCCCTGAGCAGTCTCATGCCCTAGGATCACCCATTCCAGCTTCTCCTGATACTCCTCTTCGGTAAGGCCCTCGGCCAGGGCATGTTGGCATAGCTGGTTGGGGTCCTGGGAGCAGAAGAGGTGACTAAGCAGAGAATAGGTGAAGGGGGCCTTGAGGAAGGTCTACGGCAGCACGTCTAGGCCTCTGTACCAGGCAGCATGGGTAAAGTGGTGAGAATAGAGGAGGTGCTCTGTGGGTGACAGGAGGCAGAAGGCCTCAAGGCATTCCATGCTAGACATGCCGATTTCATTGAGCAGGATGTACTGGGTGTCCTCCATAGGCCCTGCTGCAGCAGCTGCTCTGTTCGCAAAGTCTATTTAGTTTATTTTTTAAAAATCATATTTGAGATTTCTTCTTTGGGGTAGTATAGTGTATTTTGTGTCAGACTAACTCTTACACTTAGAATAATCAGAAAAGTAATTTACAATGTAGGTATCTTGTCTTCAAAGACATCAGACTTTTATAGAAGAAATGAGGAGAAATCAAATGAATATATTTGCAAAGAGAGGAGAAACTCTCAAAGTTGAAGTAATCACTTTCATTTTCTTTGTCTTGGATGTTTTTCTGGTTCTTAGTTTGGCTAAGAATGTGAATACTTCAGCTTTTTCCAGGCAGAAGGCTAGTTTTGGTGGGAAGGGAATCTAGCAGAATTCCGCATGGAACCATGAGTTACGGGGGCAACTTCGAACATGAGGGTATTCAGAGTCCAAATTCTGAAGCTGAAAATGGTACAAAACTATCACAATAAAGGTTTATTTTGTAGAGAAAAATAATATTACATAAAATATGAAGAGACTTATGTGTTGTAATAGTCCATTCTTACATTAGTGTAAATAACTACCTGAGACCAGTTAATTTACAGAGAAAAGAGGTTTAATTTACTCAAAGTTTCACAGTCTGTACAGAAACCATGGCTGGAGAAGCCTTAGAAAACTTACAATTATGACAGAAGGTAAATGGGAAGCAGGCACATCTTACATGACTGGAGAAGGAGGAATAGGGTGAGGGGAAAGGTGCCACACTCTTGTAAACAACCAGATCTCATGAGAACTCACTCACTATTACAAGAACTGTAACGGGAAACACTTTGCTGTTCTTGGTGATTGCCATGATCCAATCACCTTGCACCTAGCTTTACCTCAAACATTGGAGATTAAAATTCAATATGAGATTTGGGTGAGGACACATTGTCAAACCACACTATTCCATCCCTGGACCCTCCCAAATCCTATGTCCTTCTCACATTTCAAAATAGCAATCATCCCTTCTCAACAGTCCGGAAAAGTCTTAATTCATTTCAATATTAACTCAAAAGACCCAAATAAAAGTCTCATTTGAGACAAGGCTGGTCCTTTCCACCCATGAGACTGTATCATCAAAGACAAGTTGGTTACTTCTGACATACAATGGGAGTACAGGCATTGAATACATACTTTCTTTCCAAAAGGGAGGAATCAGCCCAAACAAAGGAGTTGAAAGCCCCACACAAGTCTGAAACACAACAAGGCAGTCATTAAATCTTAAAGCTTCAAAATAATATCCTTTGACTCTATGTCTCATATCTAGGCAACAATGATGCAAAGAGTGGGCTACCAAGGCCTTGGGTAGCCCTGCCTCTGTGGCTCTACAGGATATAGTCACCATGGCTACTTTCACAGGCTTATGTTTAGTGACTGTGACTTTTCTAGGCTCATGGTGCAAATTGTTGGTGGATCTATTATTCTGGGGTCCAGAGGACAGTGGCTTTCCTCTCAGAACTCTTCCAGGCAGTGTCTCAGTGGGGACTCTGTGTGAGGGCTCCAACCCCACATTTCCCCTCTGCATTGCCTTAGTAGAGTTTCTCCATAAGGGCTCTACCCCTGCATTAGACTTCTAACAGGACATTCAGTTCTTTCCATATATCCTCTGGAATCTAGGCAGAGGCTCTGAAGTCTCAACTGTTGTCCTCTGCACACCCGCATGCTTAACACAATGTGGAAGCTGCCAAGGCTTATGGGGTCTTGCACCCTCTGCAGCAACAGCCTGAGATGTACCTGGGGCCCTTGTAGCTATAGCTGGAGCTGGAGAAGTTGGGATGCAGAGAGAAGAATCCCAAGGTTGCACACAGGAGAGAGGCCTTGGCCCCCCTGCCCATGAAACCATTCTTTCCTAGGCCTGTGATCAGAGGGTCTACCAAAAAGGTTTCTGAAATAACTTCAACACATTTTCCCCATTGACTTGGCTATTAACGTTTGACTTGTCCTGTGCAAATTTCTGTAGCTGGCTTGAATTCTTTCACTGGAAATGTGTTTTTCTTTTCTACCACATAGCCAGACTCCAAATTTTCCAAACTTTCATGCTCCTTTTCCCTTTTAAATATAGCTTCCAGTTTCAAATAATCTCTTTGCTCATGCATATGAGCAAATGCTTTTAGAAGCAGTCAGATAACATCTTGAATGCTTTGTTGCTTAGAAATTTCTTCTACCAGATACCATAAATCATCTCTCTCAAGTTCAAAGTTCCACAGATTTCTAGGCTTCCAACCTCTTTGCTAAAGAGTAACAAAAGTGACCTGTGCTTCAGTTCCCAATAAGTTCTTCTCCATCGCAGACCACCTCAGACTGGACCTCATTGTCTTTATTACTATCAGCATTTTCGTCAAAGCAATTCAACAAGTCTCTAGGAAGTTCCAAACTTTCCTTCATCTTCCTGTCTTCTTCTGAGTCATCCACAATTTTCCAACCTCTGCCTGTTGACCAGTTCCAAAGTTACGTCCACAATTTCAAGTATCTTCATAGCAATTCCCCACTCCTGGTACCAATTTTTCCTATTAGTTCATTCTCACATTGCTATAAAGGACTACCTGAGACTGGGTAATTTATAAAGAAAAGAGGGTTAATTGGCTCACAGTTCTGCAGGCTGTACAGGAAGCATGGCCTCAGGAGGCCTCAGGAAGCTTATAACCATGACAGAAGATGAAGGGGAAGAAGACATGTCTTACATGGCCAAAGAAGGAGGAAGAGCATGATGAAGAGATGCCACAAACTTTTAAACAACAAGATATTGTGAGAACTTACTCACTATTATGAGAAGAGCCGGGGAAAATCTGTACCCATCATCCAATCACCTCCCATTTGACTCTACCTCCAACATTGGGGGTTACAATTCAACATGAGATTTGTGTTGGGAAACAGAGCCAAACCATACCATGTTTCATCTAAATATTGAAATTAGTAGAAATCCACATATTGTAGAGTATATCCAAATATTTAAGTCTTTTTGAAATAAATGATTCATTTAGTAAAATAAATTCTTTACAAAAAAGGTAAAAGAATTTACACGACAAACATTTTATGAGTTTGCAACTGTAACAATCAGTGAAATATTCTGAACTAAAATATAGTGCATCTAAAAAGTAATAACTCAACAGATGTGTTTGCCAATCATTTCAACCAAATTGAAATCAAGATTGTTCAATTGAAAGAATTGTCAATTGAAAATATCCAAACTGAGTCCTCACCAACAATTACCTTTAATCCTTTTTATAATTATATATATACACATAATTATTATTTGTCTATTAAAATTTGACACATTTTTAATTACATGCATGCATAGTGACTCATGCATGTAATCTCAGAATATTGGGAGGTTGAAGTGAGTGGATCATTTGAGCTCAGGAGTTTGAGACCAATCTGGGAAACATGATGAAACCTCACCTTCACAAAAGTACAAAAATTAGCCAGATGTGGTGGTAGTGAGTGCCTACAGTCCCAGTTACTTGGGAGGTCGAGGTGGGAGGATCACCTAATCCAGGGAGGTCAAAACTACAGTGAGCCAAAATCATTCCACTGCACTCCAACCTGAATGACAAAGTGAGACTTTGTCTCAAAAATAAATATGAATAATTTCTATAAAATTTAGAAAAACCCTTGTGAAATAAAAATAAAATAGTATTGAGAAACATATCATTAATATCGATTCAGAAAGAAAAAAGTTACAATGTTTTGTATCACCATTTCTTTTTAAATTTAAGATATAATTTCTAACAAGCAAAATATAAAAGAAAAGCAATATAGGGTCTAACAATCTGAAGATAATTCAGAGAAAAATATGAATCACAAAAATTATTAAATTTAATTAAAATGTTTTCTTCAATTTGTAAGGATAATCAATTTTCTCTACTTTTTACAGGAAACTTGATAGCATAATTTCTAAAATTAGTGAAAAAGAGTAAGCAGTCAAACATATAAAGGCTAAACCTACAGAACAATGAAGAAGGGTTTATTTCTCCTCCTTAAAGTCATGGCTCTTTATAAAGCTGTAGCAGTAAAATTCCATTAGTAATGGTACTGGAATGGGCAATTCATTAATTGTAATATATAAAAAACAACAATCAGATCACCATTTATATGGCAACCCTGTATATACAAAGCTGACATTGCATATTAGCAGGAAATGATTGAGTATTAAGTAAATGGTGCTGGATCCATTTGTTATTCATGTGAAAAAAATATATAAAACTTGGATTATAACATTAAGAAACAAATTACTAATGAATTTTGAGGTTAGATTTGGAAGACAAAATTTGAAAACCTTTAAAATATTGAGGAAAAGCTTTACTAGTTATGCAAATACATTTTTTTTTTAAGATTAAAAAGTAGTTAGACACAGAAAAAGTCTGAAAATTTAGACTCCATTAAAATTAAGATATTTGTTATTAAGTACATCATAAAAAAGGATAAATAACAAGTCAAAAGTTTGGGAATGTATTAACAAATATATATTATCAATAAAGATTTAAATACAGAAATAGTAAAGAGGCTATACAAATTATTTGAAGGAGGAAACAATCTAATAGAAAATTACAAACAAAAATCTTGGACTCATTTAACTAAATGGAAATAAATATACCATGGAATTTATGCAAAAGTGAAAAACTTCAATAATACTTGGGAAATGAAAATTAAAATCAGAGTTGGAAAACATTTACCTATATCGTGTTGGAAAAAAATGAAAAAGTGCTTAACAATATCAAGTGCTGAAAAGTTTCTGGGGCAATGAATATTGTAGACACTCCTCTTGAAATTTTAAGTTTATGGAATAACTTTGAGAAAATATTTTCATTGTCCAGTACAACTAAGCACACCTGCACTTGTGACAGTCATTGTATTTCTAGGAGTTTAATGTAACGGAATACTTCATGTGGATACCAAGGGTGATGCATATAATTTTTTACTGCAGAATTGTTGGTAAAAGCAACAAACAAAACCCAGAAATTTAAAAAAAAAAAAACTGACAGACATACAATAAAAAATTAAATGTCTAACCACAATTATATAAATTTTAAATGAAATGATATGGTCTGGAATGTTAGGTCTGATAATCAGTGAATATTTTCTTCTATTGTAATCACTCCTAATAACATGCATGAATACATCTGAATCTCAAAAATAGAATATTTGGAAAATAGGTAAATCAAAGAAGTAAAAGCACTATTCAGATACATATAAAAAGGGGCCCTCAAAACCCCACAAAATAATTGTTTTAGGGTAAATAATCCAAAACTAAAAAAATTATTAACTGAAGGATCAAAAAGTACGCTTTTATGTATGGACTTTTAATGTTATCTCTTAATACTCTGTCATGATACTTGTCTTATTTTATTAACTTTCTTCAAACTTTAAAGCTATATTATATACAATATTTTATTTTCATAATATATTTCAGAAATAAAATTGATGAAACTGGCATACATAATCACATGTCTAAATATATACATTTTCATATATATTTACATAGGCATGACTACATACACCAATATTATATCCACTAGAACTATAAAAATATGCACATGCACAAAGATTGGTGCCTGATAGGGTTAAATCTTAACATACATCTTTCACCACATAGGGAAACCTTCATTTTGCCTTTAAAAAGTGTATTTTCACTTCTCTTCCTACTTCTACTATTTAGCAAAGTTAGTGGGTTGAAATAGTTTTCATCAGGTAGTCATTGGATTGTCCTCAGAAGACCAAGGGTCAAGCCCGGTGTGCTTAATCACACTGTTTTCCAGTATCCAGTTCTAATTAGCAACACTGAAAACCAATGACGCATGACTGTTTTGAAAAGAAAGTAAGATTATCAGGGGTATATAAAATGGCACTACAAAAAATACATCAATTTTATTTGTTTTTTGGTATACCTCAGTGACATGTGTACAAATCTATAAGGTTTCTAAAATATATTTTGAAATTGTATTAGCATAATTAGAAACAAGAGCATAATTATTCTTCTATATTAAACAAGCATTATCTCATAGCACATGAGAGGCATTTGGTAAAATGATGACACAATAAAAACAAAAGTGCTCTAGGAGCTTTTCCTCCAATGGAGCCTTCAAAAATGCAACATGATCTGACAAATAATTCAAGATTATGACTAACGAGAGCAACAAAGAACTAATTAAAGAGTCAACTTATTTGTTTCAATTTGAGATTGAGTCTCCAAAGTGTATGTAATTATTAAGTAGAAAAGCAGAAAAAAAATATTTATTTCAATTTTTCAAAACATAGTCACTGAAATGAGTGTGAAACCAAGTTTAATGATTAAGCAAAATTTTGAAAGAGAAATTTTATTTTTTTCTTAATGAAATTTGAACCAGAAGAGCAAGATCCTAGGACTTTAAAGTATCTTTTCCTGGATTCTCTTTAGATACATAATTGATATATTTTTGAAAAGTAATATAAATGACCATTAAATACTTTAGTTATCTAAAAATTCATCTTAAAAATTAGATAAACGTTATGAAGTTGAACTGAAAAGTAGTGTAACACCAATATGTGATTTTGAGCATGCATGTGTGATGAATATGTTATTTTACTGATGTAAAACCACTTTATGTAACATAATATCAGTATATATCATAAAACCAGTATAAGCTGAGTACCTAATGGAAAGCAATATTAAAGTGAAAACTCCCCATCTCAGTCTTCTGAACCAGCCATTATTATTAGTTGCTAACTCTAAACATATAATATTGACATCTAAAAAATATAAGATATTATTTTTTAGTGTTAGGGAAAGTGCTTCATATCCTGTGTAAATTATTACATCTAATAGTATATTTACTTTCCTTTTTATATGAATTCTGTGTTTTTATGTCAATGTTCCCTTCAGTATTATTCTTTATCAGAGTAACTGGATGAGTAGATTATTTAGATTTGTCAATCCAATACATATTAATATCATTAATATGGAAAATATGAAATACTTAAGAATAATGAAGGTTGATTTTAATTAGAGAGAAAGATAAATATTTAGAAATTTGATGAAAGTATTCCTATATAATTATGATGTGGGTTAATGAAAAATGAGGGAGACTGTAAGAGATAATGCATTGTATTATATATGCATAATGTGACTGAAGAAACTATTTTATTATTACTATAAGCCATTTTTTAGAATTGTGAAAGATAAGTTTTAAAAAGTGTAAACAGTTGCTAAATGCACTAGCTAGTTGCTGTTTGTCTCTGTTCTGAAAACCATCATCTTCTGTATTCATGCTCTTTCTCACTCATTTTATTAATAATTCAAGATATCGGTTCAGATTGAAGCCAAAAAATATTAGTACTTCTATGTTCTTCTCTAAATCTGAAGGATCAACAACGAAAAATCTTAGGAAACTCTTGAGAACATGATCAGAGGTATGACAGGAATAGTTTCTGGTCTAGAGAGCTTTTCTTGATATAAAGAATAGATATGTAACTGTGTCTTTTTGTCCTTTTTGATTCTGATATTTTCAACAACTAAATCTTAGACTATTTTCAGCTACAATGAACTGCAGCACATGTAAACTGTCTCCTTTGCTTCATACTTAATTCACTCAAAAACATTCAATAAATATTTCTCACATACCTATCACATGCCAGACAGTTATTTTTGGTGTTGTAGATACAACAGCAAAATAGACTAATCCCTACTCTGTAAAGCTCATCTTCCACTGGGAGTGGGGATAACAAAACAAACAAACAAACAAACAAGGCATCTTCAACGTGTCAAATGGTGGTATGTGGTAAAAATAAGTAAAAAAGAATAAAGACAGAATTGTGGGGATATGCTGAGAGAGACTGATTAGTCCCCTATGTGTCTTCTTTTACCTGTGGAAGGAGAGATGACACACAATTGTTCCCTTGACCTTGACCCTTCTTCATGGGTGGGAACTGGACTGACTCATTTCACTCGGGCCACTGCTGGCCGCTCCTCACAAAAGAATTGTTTCTATATGTTATATTTAACAGAGACCTGAAAAAAAGGTGTAACCTTTCAAAAATCGGTGTAACTGCCCTCCAAGAAGGGTGAAAACAAAGTGCAAACCTGAGAGGAGAAGCTTGGTGTATTCTAGAAACAGCTAGGCCAGAGTGATGGAGTAGAACAACTGAGAACAGTGGGAAGAGACATGAGAGGATTGGAGCCCTAGTAAGAGAAGATTCTGTAGTGTATAATATAATCTTGGTGCTTACTTCTCAGGGTGATAAGAACAATTTGGTTTCTGTAAAAATTGGCTTTCAGGGAGTAAGATTAGAGCAGGGATGGCAGTTTGAACATTATTGCCGTATTCAAATGAGAGACAGTGGCCTCTTGGGTCAGAGTGGGTTCTGTGGAGGTTATAAAATGCTCAGACTACAGATATTTTAAATGTAAAGCCAATAGCATTTACATATGTAAGTGTAAAAGCCAATAGCATTTACATAGCTTGGTTATGGAGTGGATGAAAAAGGGAATAGGTAAGATTGACCACAAGAATTTTATACAGAAAAAACTACAATAATAGTCATTTACTAGAATGTTTTACATTTAAGAATTAAGATATAAATGGCTGTTGGGAAGAATATTGTTGGAAGAAAATGAAGTGTTTTTTTAATTTTTTTATTCTTAGACCTGTTTTGCTTGAGACGCTTCTTAAATTAGTTATCTACATGAGGTGTAAGTAGATAGCTGGACATAGGCCTGCAGTTTACAGGCCAAAGCTGGACCAACAAAATTGGAATTTGTTTCCCCATACAGAAGCCATATTTAAAGTCATGTGACTTCCTAAGAATCCATTGTTCCCTACTCCGTTTCCTTATTCAAATACTATCTGCCCCTCAAGGTCTTCCATGTCAACTCTATTTCAAATCACAATGAATTGATTTTTCTCTTTAGTAATCATCACCTTCTAATACACAGTACAGTTTTCTACCTATTGTATATCTCTGCGTTTAATAGAATGAACACTGCGGAAGGCAGGATGTTTATTCATTTTGTTAATTGATCTATCTCTTCCACTCATCATACTGCTGGTCACATAATAGATGGTACATAAGTATTTGTTGAATAAAGGAAAAGCTATAAAACAGGAAAATATTATTTAGACATTGTTTGTGGATAGAGAAAACAAGATTTTTTTGGACTACTCAGCAGGAAAAGCAGCAGCATTTAAGGGTTCAGGAAGAATTCTAGAAAACATTTCTGATGAGAATCGGCAAGTAATAAAAGAGAGAACCAGGGGAGACATTCCCAGAGGCCAACTGATGAAAATGTTTAGGGCAGTGTAACTGACTAGGTTAAATGCTACAGTCTGGTTCAAAAATTGAAAATTTAGAATATAGAATTTTATTTTCAAGAATGATTATTAATGATTTTTTATTTGTTTGTTTTTGAGACAGAGTTTCACTCTTGTCACCCAGGCTGGAGTGTAGTGGCTTCATCTTGGCTCACTGCAACCTCTGTCTCCCAGGTTCAGGGGATTCTCCTGCCTCAGCCTCCCAAGTAGCTGGAATTGCAGGCATGTGCCACCATGCCCGGCTAATTTTTGTACTTTTAGTAGAGACGGGGTTTCGCCATATTGGCCAGGCTGGTCTCAAACTCCTGACCTCAGGTGAGTCACCCACCTCGGCCTCCTGAAGTGCTGGGATTATAGGCATGAGCAACCACATCCGTCCTAACTATTAATGATTTTAAAGAAATAATTGGGCATAAAAAAGAAATGTAAAAATGAGGCCAAAAGGAAATAAGTGTAGAGGAAATTGAACAAGAATTCTTCATAAAATTTGCAGTGAGTTATTTATAAACAGAAAAATAAAATTGAGTACCTAGCTGGAAGAAAATATGGAATAAAGAGAAGTTTCATTAATAAGTTGATATTAATACTACAGTAAAAATTTAAAAAGTAACACAGAAGAGAGGGCAGTAATTTCTGGAGCAATGTTCTCAGACACAAGGAAAATGGATTTAGTTTATAATTGGAGGCTCTGACTTTAGGTGGGAAAATAGTCCATCTCTGCGGTATAAGTACATACAAGGACTATATGAACACAGCTTCAGGTTTATTGATATATGAAACTTCTCTTATGATTGCCTATATTTTCTTATTGAAATATAAAAAAAAATTCAACAGTTGAGAGAAAGGAATGGGGATAAATGTACTTAAAGTAGAATGTAGAAGAGAAATCCTCAGACACTCAAATATGTTCAGCTAAATACAGATGTATAGGACCACATAGTCTAATGTAAGGGTTAGCTCTTTCCAAACAAAGTATGGTCCTATACATATTGAACAAAAGATAAACTACTTTATAGTAGATAATTTTCTGTTAACTTTTATTACTAAGAAATAATTTTTCATCTATAGTTTGATATAGTTGAATATTTTAATATATGCATGTACACACATTTTCTTCATCAGTATTTAACCATTTCTTTTTCATCAGTATTTAACCTTTAATAGTTTTGATTTAATTTTCAGTGTTTTTTTTTTTTTTCACCTTGGAGACTTTAAGGTTAACAAGCGTAATGATAATATTTATCAACACAATAGTTCATAGAAATAACACTTGTTTGTCATATCAGCTTGAATAAAGTTAAAACAATACTAATAAAAAAATATATATGTGTAGATATATTACATTGTAGTATATCAATTAGAGTTATATAATAAGCACACTGACATTTATCAGTCACTTAGCAAATGACCTACATGATATTTGCAATTCAGTTTTAGGGTGTTTGTGTTAATATAATTATCCTGCAGATTTACTAATATTTACAAAAAAAAGAAAAGTTATGAGAAATTACTCTAAAATATGGAGAAAAATAGTGATTATTTTAATGGCATTTTCTCATAGTTCCTGGTGTTAGTTATTGCAATATGTACTTTATAATAATTTTATGGTGATTATTCCTTTTCAGACTTGATTGAGTGCCCTTTCTGTGTAGACTACACAGATGACAGTATGTCATTTAATGTCATTACAGTGAAACTCCTTGTTCTGAAGGTTAGCCACGAGGTGTTATGATTTAGAAAGTAAAATTCTAGATTCCTACATTTTTTGTGTCTGATATCATTGCAAATTACAAAAACATGGAAAACTACGGGCTTCTCTACTTACGTATTTACTTTCATCCCTTTTGAATGTTGTATATGAGGTTCTCTTCATTTGTAAACATAAATGTCTCTTATTTTGAAACAGTTACAAGCTGAAAAAGGAGTTAGCATGAAAGCAAAGTGAATATCTTTAACTCAGGTTAATATCCTTAACCCTGACACATTTTTGACATTTATGAATATATTATTTATTCCCAAACTATTTGAGATTTAGTTCTGGACGTCAGGGCCATATCTCCCTAAGTAACTCAGCATAACTATAATAACATTAATATTTATACACTGACATTATTTAATATATAGTTAATTCTTACTTCAATGACCTCAAATTCATTCTGTATAGCATTACAGAAATTTCTGCTTGACCCTGGATCTAATTATAAATATTATTAATATTTATTTAGTCTCTCAGTATAAAATAATTATTTACTTGTCTTATCCATTGCAATTTTTGGAGAATTTAGGCCAGTTGCCTGTCTACTATCTGACATTTCCTTATATTTAGAGTAAACTTTATTTTTCACAAGAATGACACAGAATTCATATTATATCATTTTCAGTGAATTATATCAAGGGATACAAGATACCAGTTTATCCTATGCTTATTAATGTTAACATAAATCACATGGTCATTTTTGTGGCCCCCAGATTTCAATGATATTCCCATTTTTTTCCTCAGTAAATAGTAATTATACTACATGAAGATATTTTGGAACTATGTAAATATCTTGTTTTGTGATCCGTTGAATAATCTTGCATGAAAAAATTGTTCTACAGTGGTAGCAAAATGCTGTATTTGAGATGCCATTGTTTTTTATTAATTGACATTCTATAACAAATATTTTCCTTTGTTCACCATGTCTGAGCTTATAATCAGATGGACATACAAAACATACATTAGACTTTTATCTTCTGTATATATGATTCTTTTTTATGTCTATTGTTTGTCCATTCTGCCAGGAGACAAACACAGCCAAATCTAGGTAGGAATATTCTTGACTGGATCTTCATTTCCTTATGAAATCATAGGAATATTCTGGTCCTACATAGACTCTAATTCAATTCTGATAACTACCGTAGTTATTAACATAAAACTACATTTAACTCATATATTTTTACTACATTGTCTTAAGCATAATTTTCATGTTGGCATTTATACATTTATTCACTAAATTTTATTGAAAGTTGGCCATACTATGCATAAGGTACTGTGCTGTGCTCTTTAAAAGCAAGATGAAGTAAGGTAAATCCTAAGATTTTTAAAAATACAATCTTATTTATAAAAGACATAATATGTCAAATACTAAAAAACAAAATACATTGTTACAGTAAATTGCTGTTCAGTACAGTGTGATTTAATTTCCTTATGTAGTAAACATAATGAACCTGTGTGAGTGCTCATCAATCTTTAAGAAAACTGTCTAACTCTGGATTGAACTGTTAACCAAGGCCCTGTAAATCCCAGAATGGTTGAGATGTAGGAATTGTGGAAAAAGTGACCGATGATATTAATTTAGAAGGCTAGAGAAACATGACCCTATGCACCCGTCAAGAAGCATCATGTTTTTCTATTTCATTAAGAGTAAACTTGCCAAAAGCATCACTAATGTTTATAAGTTCGTAAGTAATCATACACACACGCGCACCCACACAAGCGTGCGCACACACACACACAAAGATACTCACACATGGAAGACATTGTGTGTGAAGGATCCCTGGGTTTTAAAAGTTGCCACTGAAAAATGTGTGCATCTATTTTGTATTTTGCAGTCCCAATTATATCTTTTTTTTTTTTTTTTTTTTAGACAGAGTCTGGCTCTGTCGCTAGGCTGGAGTACAGTGGCGCGCGATATCAGCTCACTGCAATCTCGCCTCCCAGGTTCAAGCGATTCTCCTGCCTCAGCCTCCTGAGTAGCTGGGACTACAGGCATGCACCACCATATCCAGCTAATTATTGTATTTTTAGTAGAGATGGGGTTTCAGCATGTTGATCAGGATAGTCTCCATCCCTTGACCTCCTGATGTCCCTGCATTACTCTACCAAAGTGCTGGGATTACAGGCGTGAGCCACTGCGCCTGACCTACAATTATATCGATAATGTATGCATATTTCTATATAGAATAACTTTAACTGTAATGATAAATAATGGACATCCGCATATGTATTTAGCTGTGTGTATTTTTGTGGTCATGAGAGGTGATGCTGTGAAGTGATTAACAGCTTAGACTTCTTCATGACTAGTTGTGCCACTTTTTTAATGTTATTATTTTTTTGGTTAAGTTATTCAAACTCTCTAACATTTAGCTTCTGCATCTGTAATAATAGCTACCTTATAGAGTTGTTAGGTGGTTAAGCACTGCATAGATTGCCTCGGCCATAATAAGCCTCACATGAGCCTTAGCTATTGTTACGTGAATAAGTACTTCAACGCAGACATAACTTTTTAAAATGTAAATTGATCTATGCAAATCTTGTGGCATAAAGTATATTTAAAAATAAAAATAAACTATTCCTAGAGTCACAAGGCAAGATGACAGTCAATATAATGATAGTGAATCTCTCTGCTCCTAGGAAAAAATATACATCAAACATCCAAGATCATATTACTAAAATTATTTGATTGTGCATATAGACATGAATAAAAATAATATTATTGATTTTTTAAATTATAGAGAAGAAATGTCAGTTCCCTCACTCTGTACTGTTTCATTCTTATCTGCCCAGTGTATTTTTAGTTTTCATGAATATCTATGAAATGAAGAAATGTACTGTCCTTGATACCCTCACTGTCATTTAAAAAAAAAAAAAAGCTACATATAATAAAAAAAAAAATTAATTATTGATTCTCAAATTGAATCTTAACTTTTTGGGGTTATAATTCTCCCACAACTTGCCAAACTATTTAGAAGTCAAGATACATAAGAAATGTGTAGTATGGTTTCTATGTGTGTGGATCTCGAGCAAGGGGATTTTTTTTTTTTTTTTTGTAAGTTCTTTCAATGTTGGTAAAGGAGTTCTTTGTGACAAGAAATCCCTGAAAGGCAAAGAAGAAATAGGCATGCCCTCAACTCTCAAAATAAAGGGCAGCATGTGCCAACACAAAGAGGGGAACAACTGCAATAGCAAGGCTCAGATTCGGGAAGGGCAGAGTGGAATGATCTGGAAACTCTCCAGGAATGATTCGGAGAACACAGAAGGCAGAGCCAACTGCCCTAATAAAAGAATAGCATGCAATTAAAGAGAATGTAGCAGGCAGGACTGAGTTAAAGACAGACTGAATGTTTTGTAGGGAGTTTGTATAAACTTCAAAGAAAACATTTTTTAAAATATTCATATACATTTTCAAAAGACAATCAAGTTAGATGGCTTTGTTCAAACTGACTATGGAGAAAGTTCTGTTCCCTCTTTTTTCCCCTTTTCCATACATATGTTAATTTTACAAGTAACTTGACTCTTGTACACACAAGATGAGACCATTTTTCCCAACTTTCTTAAAGAAAGATTAAATCTCAGTCCAATTTATTTTCTCTACAGGAAACCATTTAATTTTACCATAGTCTTAAGTAAAGATCCTTCCACCTGTATCTGGTGTATTAATAATTAATAAGGTCATAGAATATCATAGTATATTTTTACAGATATTACTTTGTACAATAATCTTCTGAAGGAAGAACTCTGTGCAGATTTTATCTATTGTGTAGTTTTAACTTTTTTTGCTAACACTGATTTTAAATAGGAGAGACATTTTCAAATATTGATTGGAAATCATAGGAGAGTCATTAGAAATCATGATGAGGATGAATTCATTTTATGACTTAGATAATTTGTGTTCAGCCAGGTTACCGGGTTTATTCAATATCATACATCACACATTGACAAAGTTTGAAAAATAATTCCCACATCTGACTTTTAACTGCGGAGCGCTTTCCTCTACATTGCAGCTACACTGTGGTTTTTAGAAGAGCAATATCATTTATGTATAATAACATTAACTGATTTATTATTATTTCTTATTGATAATCATTTTAGGTTAGCAAATTCTGCTTTGTTGTTCAAAACTTTAAAACTGATATTTTGTCACTGTAACAACATTATTTTTACCTTTTCTCCCTTTTCTGCTTTTACCAGGGATATACTTCAAGTAACCAAATTAATGTTGTAATTATTATGTATTAGTTGAAATGTTAATACTGGTGCTTTTAATGTTACTGCTCAAATAGTTTTTTGTTATTGTTGTTGTTGTTGTTGTTGTTGTTGTTTAAATATTTCAGAGGCTTGAGATTCAGAACATAGTTTATTTCTGTGTCATTAAGATCTCTTCGGCCAGGTGCGGTGGCTCACGTCTGTAATCCCAGCATTTTGGGGGGCCAAGGTGGGTGGATCACGAGGTCAGGAGTTCAAGACCAGCCTGACTAACATGGTGAAACCCCTCCTCCACTAAAATTACAAAAATTAGCTGAGCGTGGTGGTGTGCACCTGTAATTCCAGCTACTCAGGAGGTTAAGGCAGGAGAATCACTTGCACCCGGGAGGCAGAGGTTGCAGTGAGTCCAGATCATGCCACTGCACTCCAGCCTGGGTGACAGAGTGAGACTCCATCTCTTTCTTAAAAAAAAAAAAAAAAAAGTAACTGGAAAATAAATGAAACTATAAATTTATGGGCGAAGAGGATAATGTACTTGAAGATATTTCTGTGAGTCAATTGACCTGGGTTAGAACCCAGTGCCGATGATAAACCTAAAGGATACAATCCTAAACACCATAATCCTGAAATTACAAAAGATTTTAAAAAGTCCCCATAGATAAAAATTCCCAAAGTCTAAAATTCCTAGTGTCTTAAATCTTGAAAGATTAAAATCCTAAATGTTGAAACCCTGAATGCTAAATCCTACGTAAGAGATTAGTGCATTTTCAGTTGTATGCAAGATAGTTGCATCATGTTAGTGGCATCATATTAGATTAAACTACTACCTGTTACTGTCTTTATTTGGAAATTGTATGATTTATGGAGATGAGTATGGTGGCAAGGTTGACAAAGGTTCAACTTGTGGACTTAATTTTGTCAACTGGGTTAAGGGTATCTAGAAACCTAGTAAAATATGATTTTGTGTGTGACTCTATGGTGTTTCCATAGCAGATTAGTGTGTAAATCTGGGTGGATCAGGTGGAATAGATCTCCCCTCAATGTTGGCATGAACTATCAAATCAATTGTGCTCCCAGAGAGAATGAATACATAAGGATACTTGATGTTTCTCTGAGAGCTGAGACAGACTTTTCTTTTGCTGCCTTAGAGGTCAGATCTTCAGGCTCTCCATCTTTTGGAGAGAGCCCTGTTACTGACATCCCAGAGTCTCCAGCTCATAGACGGCCTGTTGTGGGACTTCCAAACCACAATAATAGTATGAGTAAACTTCCTTATCAAGTCCTCTTTTATTTATCTCTATACATATCCTATTGATTCTCTCTCTCTGGAGAGCAATAATATAGATTTGGTATTGGGGAAGCCAAATATTATTCCTTCTTACTGTATTTCTTACAACACAATAGAAGAGACTTGTAAAGTTGTTCTCTCACAAAAGTGCTATTAAAATTAAGTTTACTAGGTTACTTAATGGTGAAATATGGAGTCTTAAAGGTCATTATTATCAGTGTTTCTAAGGCAGATAATTTTTTCATTGCAGTGGCTGTGCAATAACCAGATATTCAAATGTGCAGCATATACTTATGGATTTAGTAGATCACAACCTCTCTCCAAATATAAGTACAGTGAGTGTTTCAAAGAATGCAGAAGTAAAAATTCAGGCAAAAAATACGAGAAATCTTCCCTGCCAAATTATTTAATCGCGTATAAACTTTTCCTCTTCAAACATAGCACCGATTTGCTATGCTATGTATTTCATCTTTGCCTAATTCTCAATACTGGGGGGATATATATTGTGTAAAGATATTTAGATAATTCTAATTTGTTTTATGCATTTTTTGCAAATGTGATTTCATGAAAGTGTATTATCACAACATTGACTGTGTGTGTTAGTGTTGTGCAAGTACAGAAAGTCCTTGAAATTTCCTCAGTAAATTCAGAGTGTCACTTTTGTATATCTACATTTGCACACAATAAAATTTCTCAAGATCTTAGCTCCTTAAGTAACTGCACCTGTCACAGTTTTTGGTCAATCTTATTAGAACAATTAGGTTGTCCATTATGGTACTTTAAATTACTGCAGTTAAAAGCTAAAAAATCTAGGTTCACAAAATTGCCAACTGTAGTGTTTTTTGACCTATTTCTGTGTGAATATGGTTCATTTTACTTTTTGACCTATTTCTGTGTGAATATGGTTCATCTGCTCATACTTTATACTGATGTGACGGTTCTTAGTATACCAGTGCCTATACTCATGAAAATATGTATGTCATTATTTCCTAATTTATTATGTAAAGTAGCCCATTAAGTATTCTTTCTTTCTTTCTTTCTTTCTTTCTTTTTTTTTTTTTTTTTTTTTTTTTTTTTGAGGCAGAGTCTCACTCTGTGGCCCAGGCTGGAGTGCAGTGGCGGGATCTGAGCTCACTGCAAGCTCCGCCTCCCGGGTTTACGCCATTCTCCTGCCTCAGCCTGCCAAGTAGCTGGGACTACAGGCGCCCGCCACTCGCCTGTCTAGTTTTTTGTATTTTTTAGTAGAGGCGGGGTCTCACTGGGTTAGCCAGGATGGTCTCGATCTCCTGACCTCGTGATCCGCCCGTCTCGGCCTCCCAAAGTGCTGGGATTACAGGCTTCAGGCTTGAGCCACCGCGCCCGGCCTCTTTCATATTTTTAATGTTTCTGAAGTAAACCTATTAATAAACATATTTTATATAATTTTTAAATAGTTTTTTCGGAATTATATTTTTGGGATTTTGATCTTCCAGGACTTTGATTTCCAGGCATTTAAACTGTAGGAATTTTTATCTTTTGAGATTTCAGCATCCAGGGTCATGGCAATCAAGATTGTGTCTTTGGGAATCAAGGCCCAAACCCATTTAAACTGTTTGCCTATTAGTATACATATTTTAAGTAAATTTCATTCCCCTGTAAACATGTATTATAACCATTTAAATTTAGAAGGAGAGAGAACAAGAATAATTTTAATGTTTGAGCAGGGTGATGGGGTGAAGACAGACACATAAATCTAATTTGAAAAACATGGATCTGTTTGTATATATATGTATGTATGTATATATACTTTTATATAAACATATGTTTTTATATATACATATCTCTATACATATTCTACATATGTATATATAACTAAATATTTATATACATAAGTTTATATATATAAAGTCTTCCATTTTAAAAAATATCTTTTTATATGAATTTCCTTGTTAGATTTCATAAAAGTCCTATAAGGTTCATAATGTTATAAAATGTGACAGATAATAGAAACCTTGAGATCATATAACTCTTTAGGAAAAAAAAAACTTCTTGAATCCATACAATTTCCAGTAAACAATGCCATTTTCTATATATATCTTTCTTACCTATGTGTTTGCCTATGTCTAAGAATAATGTAGCTTGATGTATACAGTATTTTGAAAATCTCCTCATTACTAACTTTCTGAATTCCAATTATTTTTATCTAATATGTAACATTTTTGCATGAACACTGACACAAAATAATAAAGGACAAGTGGTTTGCCTTGAGAGTACTATTTTGTTTTCTCTTTCACCCACCCATCCCCAGGTGCAGTATGTTCCAACATATATTTGGGTAGCATTTAGCACAGATTAAAAGCATAATTTTTATTGTGAGGTCCTCAAAGACAAACCACAGACTGGAAGTTTGTATTTGTAACACATATATCTGATGAAGGAGTTATATCTATAATGTAGCAAGAACTCTTGAAACTCAAAAGTAACAAAACAACTTAATTACAAAATGGACAAAAGATGTGAACAAACACCTCACCAAAGAATTTGTACAGGTATCAAATATGCATATTAAAATATATTCAATATCACATGTCATTAAGAAATAAGACAAGAGATGCCACAAAACATCAATTAGAGTGGCTGAAACCCAAAACACTGACAATACCAAATGCTGGAGAGAATGTGGAGTGACAGCAACTCTTATTCATTGCTGCGGGGGATACAAAATGATACAACCACTTTAAAAGACATGCTGGCAGTTTCTTATAAAGCTAACCATATGCTTACCATTCATTTCCACAATTATGCTCATAGCTGTTTACCAAATAAATTTAAAATTATATTCATATGAAAAACTGCACACAAATACTTATAGCAACAACCAAGGTTTCCTTCAATAGGAAGGACAAACAAAATATGGTATATCCATGCGACTAGGTATTTTTCAACAATTACAAAAATTAATGAGCTGTTAAGCTGTGAAAGAACATGGAGGAAGTTTAAATGCAAATTGTTAAGTGAGAGAAGCCAGTCTGAAAACATTACAATTCCAACTAATGATATTATGGGAAAAGCAAAACTATGAAGATGATAAAATCATCAGTGATCTTCAGGGCTTGGAGGGGCAAAGGAGGGATGAAGAGTTGGTACACAGAATATTTTAGGTCACCAAAACTATTCTGTGTAGCATTGTCATGGTGGATACATTATGCATTTGTCATAACTCATAGAACAGTAAAACACAAACTGTGAAACCTAAAATAACCTAGTGAAATTAGTTAATAATAATATATTAATATTGGTTCTTCAACTATAAAAAGTGTATTACACTATGAAAGGTGTTAAATAATAATAAAAGAAACTGGTGTTGGGGATGTGCAAGGGATTATTAGGAAAATCTGTACTTTATGCTTAATTTTTCTGTAAATTAAAACTGCTCTAAGCACATTATTAATGTTAAAAATGAACCGAAAAGAAGTAACACCTCAAATGGAGACTAAACTGAATTGGAATGCTTTTTGTCAAAAAATATAAAAAATATGTAGGTAATATAATACAATTTTTTTCTGTTCAGTATTTTTAATAACTAAATGCAACTGGAATAAATATTCTATCTTGTATCTGTGTATTTTTATTAATGTGTGTGTTTTTTAAATTTTAGTTTACCAAATGATATCTATTATCTAGTATAATACAAGTATTAATTCAGTGTTATTTTCATTGTGATATGTTTAGCAAAAACCGTAAAAAACACCTTAGCAAATAACAAAGATTTTATTTTTAAAACTGCTTCATGTATAGATAATAAAATTATAAGTAGCATAATAACTGAAATTTGTACTCCCTTCAAAATTTTTAACTTAAGTGAGCAATTTTCCTATTTTCAGTGATACTCGCCCCCCAACCTTTTTGTCTCTTTCTACATTCTTTGTTTTTGTTATGATTTTGGTGGGTGGGTGCTTATTTTACACCTTTTATTTTGGAAAGATTTTACCAGACGTTTAAAAAAGTAAAAAGTTTGGTATATTCATCACTCAATTTACCTTAATTTTACATATTGCATAACCATAGAAGATTTACCATACTCAGAATTAACATTGATACAATACTGTTAATTAAACCACAGATGTTATATTTATTTCAGCAGATTTTCCGAGTAACATTCTTTTTTGGTTCCAGAAAACAATCTTGGATAGCACATAGAATGTTCCAGTAGTGTCCCCGTGTAGGCTTTTTGATCTGTCACAGTCTCAATTTTTCTCGATTTTTTATCTTGTTGCCACTTTTGAATAGTATTGGTCTCGTATTGTGTAGAATGTCCCTCAATTTGTCCTTGATGTGTTCTTATAGTTGAAGTGAGATAATGAGGTTTGAAGGAATATTACAGGAGTGAAGCATTCTTCTCATTTCATGATATAATGGGTACATGAATGGCAACATGACTTTTCATGGTGATGATAGACTTGGTCAAGTGGTTAAGATGCTATCTGCTTTCTGGATTTCTCCTCTATAAAGTGTCTATTTTTCCCTTTTCCTTCATTATTTTTTGCAAATGTGTCACTAATTGAAGCCCACATTCAGGAGATAGTATATCCATAAATTACTTGGAAGTCTTGTGTAAGGAAGACTTGCTCCTGATTCTTTTTTGTTTATTAATTTATTTATTATGTATTCAATCATTTATTTATAATGGTATGAACTCCAAGGTATATTGTTTTTTGAATTTGAACCCATTATTATTAGTACTTGTTTTGTTGCTTGAATTATTCAAAATTTGGCTATGAGAGCTCTTTCAGATTGGCTTCTGAATTCTTTTGGCTATTTCTTTTTCTTTTTCTTTTTCTTTGTTTTCTCTTTTTTTTTTTTTTTTTTTTTTTTTTTTTTTTGAGACAGAATCTTGCTGTGTTATCCAGGCTGGAGTGCAGTGGCGCGATCTCAGCTCTCAGCAACCTCCACCTCCTGAGTTCAAGCGATTCTTCTGCCTTAGCCTCCCAAGTAGCTGGGACTACAGGCGCCCACCACCACATCCAGCTGATTTTTGTAGTTTTAGTAGAGACAGGGTTTCACTATGTTGACCAGGTTGGTCTTGAACTCCTGACCTTGTGATGTGCCCACCTCAGCCGCCCAAAGTGCTGGGATTACAGGCATGACCCACCGCACCTTGCTAACTATTCCTTTTTTTAAATAAGAAATATATCTGGAGAAACATTATGTAAATAGTGTTTGGATCATTTCAATACAATGCAATAACTTAGCACTACATCATTCTGCCTACACATTCAAATTACACATTTTGCTCATTAATTTATTTAATACAATATATGGATCATCTACTCTATGTTAGATACTGTTCTAAATGCTTTAACTAGGTTAGGGGATATGGCCAGAGATGTCATAGGGAGCTGGGTGATGCAGAACATTGCAAACCTTTGTGTTTTTTTTGTTGTTTTTTGTTTTTTAACATAAAATAGAAAGCCCCTGCAATGTGTTGAGCAGATTAAGTTACCCACTTAATATAGAGTCAGTTCACTCCAGCTAGTGTGTTAAAAATAGACTATTGATTGACTAGTGTTGGGGTAGGAAGAGCAGTTTGGATATGCAATACAGGTGAGATTTATGCTTGGACTGTAACTGTGAACACACAGTGTAGTGGATCTCTGATGGATTAGATGTGAGGTGTGGGAGAAATGGAGAATTTAAAGATGATTCTAGGTTTGAAGTGCTGAACAACTAGATGATAAAGTTGCACACTGTGTGCCCGCAAAGTATGTAAAAACATGCACATATCCCTATTGTTTATATTTTTGAAAATATAAAATATTGAGTGTAATGTAATATAAAATATTAAGTGTGAACACAATAACTGAAGAGTGTAAAGTGAATCTCTAGGGCATAATGTGTAATAAAATTATAAATGAATACATTATTTTAGTTGTTTTTAAAAGTAAAGATTAGCCTCAGATAGATAACAGGTTTCCTCCTCTATGTATTTTGTGTCATTTTATTTTTATGTTTTTATTGAAAATTACATTTAAGAATATTTTCCTTTAAAATCATTTTGAATCAGTGATAATATATTTTGGATTTCTTTTCATTTGTTTCTTTATCAGATTTACATATCTCAGAGCACTAGGAGGTTTTCTAAAAGCTCTTTTGTCAGGATGTTTTCCAGATCTCATTTTTCATTCTGAGGCTATCTGTATTTTCCATAACATAGGGTTGTGGAAAATGTGGTACTTACTATAGATTTTGTATATCAGTTCAATAGATTTCCAAAGATATACAATGTTAAAATAATGCTTGCTTCTTTTTCTCCAGGTTACAAAAAGTTTCTCTACAAATTCTAATCTCATAGTTTGCTATCTTTCCAATCTTTATACAAAGTGAAGAATTCATCATTTTATATTGTGTAAGTTATTTTAAGTTAGTTGGGATTATAATTAGTACTGATAAAAATATTTTTTTCATTTTAGAATGCTTTAAATGCACATGCACATATAGCATATTTATATATAAAACATATATAAACATATATATGCCACTTCTCTTGTCCTTAGGTAGCATTTTTTAAATGTTATGTAGTAATGTACTAGGACTTTTAAAAATTTAACTTTAAGAGAGCACTTTGCTAATGTTAAATACATCTCAATGTAAATGTGTGTGTGTGTTTGAAGATTAGTGCATCCAGAACTCAGAGATAATGAAAATGCTCTGTCTATTCTTGCTTTGGAATTTCAGATAAGAGTAGTCATATTACAAAGCAGAGATAAAAGGAGAAAGCAAGAAATAATTCAATTGCTGGTAAAGTAATACGCTACACAGCAAATCACAATAGCGTGTTATATATAGAAATAAGATCAGTCATTGTTTTCAAGCCTGCTAAATAAAACTGAACTCTTGGAATGGCATACCATTTGACCTTTCGAAGGTTCTCCAGCAGTATTTAACTGGTGCAAAAGGAGCACACTCGCAATTGTCCACTTTTGACATGACAGATCCTCCTGTTAGTTCACACAATGTTCAAAAGGCAGAAGTCCCTTGCTTCAGAACGCAAGAGAGGATTATTTTCCCAAAGAGCTACACGGTTCATACTGAGGGATGATATGAGAAATTTTCACTTTTTGTCAAAACTTGTACTCTCAGCGGGCCCTCTAAAACCAACACCAGCGGTCAAACATTCAAAAACAACTCACTTTGAGATTGAAATACTTGATGCTCAAACAAGGAAACAGATATGTATTCTGGATAAGGTGAGTTTATTTTTTTATTTATTTGTTTATTTAAGTGTTTCTTCTCTGCCTCAAATATTATTGATTGCTTGATTAAATTCTAACACAACTGTTCTAAAATACATTTCTGACTTTTACCTTAATTTTGTGGTGAAGAGCATGCATACTTTATGCATTGTTTTAATAGAAGATGTTCAATGCATCTCTCATACTTAATTTAAATTAACTGAATGGTAGATAATAATGAGGTTCTGTCATTGGTCTGTGAATTTTATGCTGCCATTGACCATTGTCCACAGGTAAAATTACAAATGCTCAACCTATTTTCTTACACGGAAAATATCTCCAGGTTTTTGTCTTCGTGTACTTCGTTGTATATACAAATTATCATAGAGTTTAATTAGTGTCTATAGAAAATAGTACGCAAAAGCCACAGTAGTTGTTAGAAATACTATGTAATATGTCTGAAAAATTTCATCATTTAAGCATTAATTTGAATTGATTTTATTACTTTTCTTAAAAAGTGACTACCTTTTTGTGAAAGTTTACTTGCTTCAAAAACAGTATTTAAGTTCTTGAAAATTATGTTTTGAAATGTTACTCATCCAAATCCACATTCACAGATGTTGCACTAAGGAAGGAGAAAATATACTCTTCTTAGGTTAGAAAACTAAATTATAAATATAAGTTTATATTTTAGATAAACATATGCATAAATAGTATTCCAAGCATTTTCAGTTTCTAATAAATTTGAAAAGTATTATTAATTTAACTTAATATGAGAAAGACGTATTTATACAGGTAATAAAATAGAGCTTGATCTTGTTTTACAAAAAATGTTGAATACATTTTTGTTGCTGTGTCCTAAAAATAAAATGCAATCACGCATTCCATTTTTCCATGTTTATCTAGGTCTTTAGAAGAAAGGAAAAAAACTGTTTAGTCTTTTCCTTAATAATTGACAAATACACAATATATAATTTCTTATTCAGTAATTATAACACTATGAGCAGCTTATAAATTGAGTTATATTAACTCTAATTTATAGATGGAAAAGAAAGATTAAGACCTTTTATAAGTGCATACAGGTCGTTAATAGAACTTAAAAGATCTAAAACCATTTCTGTACAGTTTTAAATCATATGCTTTTTCTATAGTTCTACTGAGGCCATATATAAGCGATGAATATATATCACAGAAAATAGAATTTTGATATATTAGTTTCAAGACTTGTATAATTTACTTTTCTTTTTGTATCAAAGTGAAGTTTTGGGATTTTTAAATATCATACAAAATATTTAATATTTAAATATCATATTAAGTATTTAATATTTAAATATCATAAGAAAAATTAAAAAAATAAAATTACCCTTCAGAAGTTGCTAATGTTTACAATATTCCATTATGAAAAACACAAATCTTACAAGAAAAACACAGTTAAATCCAAGGACACAGTGCAACAAATGGAATGAAAATCAAATAAGTCAAGGATTTCCAAGGACTACAATTCTAAAATGACACTAGTTAGTGTGTCCTTTCTGACATGTGTATAAACCCTGGCAGGCAATCCACGTTAAAGTAATGAAAAACTAATGATGTTTAAACGTTCTTTTACTTAATTACACACACACACACAAACACACACATGCCAATGAGTTCCTATTTGCCTCATACATTTAAATTTTTTCTTATTGGTATTTTATTTGAAGGTAACACAGGGATTTTTACATTTTTAGGTGTTAATTAAATTGTGAAAAAAAGTAAACATTTAGAAGAAATGAAATTTAAATATTCATTATTTAGAGATGAGAATTTTGCAATTTTGCATCGGAATCTAATGTTCGAACTATGATAGTCCTGACATTTGCATCTCAAGTGGCATATCTTTGTAGAAACTTAGCAGGCTAACTAGAGGATTAACACTGGATTGTTCCTAATCCTTTATTGCACAATCAGCCCTATATAATGTGCAATTAGTTGCATTCAAATCTTTGACGTCTGAGTAGAACTGCATCTTGTTGTGTCTTGTTTTAGTTTGTAAATTGATAAACTGTTTCATAAGAGTGGTGAGACACTTGAGAGAAAAAAGTTTTCTAGGTTAATTTTTTGTTTTTGCTTAGTGATTTCTAACATTTTGAATTTGTAAACATAAAAAGGACTGATTTATTTTTACATTTTTATTATTCCTGATGTTATTTTTCTTAGACAAATTAACAACTTTATAGTAAGATCATATTAAGTACGCTTCATTGTACCTGGCTCTACCCAGTGTACAAAAGACATGTCGCTTATAACTTAGTGCCTGTCTTTCAATACTTACTATGCAGTAAAGTGGTACAAATCACATATCATGTACTTTGGAATTAAGCATATCTGGACTCAATTCCTGTTACATCATTTGTATCTATCAAGGATTAAGAAAGTCACTGAATTGCTGATGCCAAAGACCCCTATTTAGAATATGGGTTAATAAAATCACATCAATAAAGTTAATAAATTTCACTTTGGAAACTTAGAGTAAGGATAATACATGTAACATGCTTAGAATAGTGCCTTGACCATAATATGGACAAAATTATTATCATCATCTTATTTTTAATAATCATTTGGAGAAAGTAATATACATAAAAAAATAAAAATAATAAATTCTGAGCCTTTTGATAACTGGCTCAGAATTTAAATTTGACTTCTTAATATTTAATTATTCTTTGACATGATTTGTTATAATGCTTAGGATAGATATAATATTTTTCAAATATCTTAAATGAGATGTATTATCTTAGTAATATATGTTCTAACAGAAACTTTGTTTTAGGTTTATTACTCAAACTTTAAAATGGACAAAGTATAGACTCACAATATGCATGAGATAAAAATTTTCAGAAAAGTCCTCGGATGAAAGAAAATATATTTCATGTTCTTTTACATAATTACACACACACACATGCCAAACAAACAAAAAACTTTCTCTTACCTCTGCTGTTTTCTCTAGTTTTTGCCCATTTCTCTCATTACTTTCCTCAGGTATTCATATTATCAGCTTTCATTTGCCTCTTCTCACTGTATCCTAGTCCCAATTCATTTGGGCACTCGCTTCTATCAGTTCCCAGATTCTGAACTTACTGAGGTCACCAGTGAAGCATGGCAAATATTGTACTAAATGCGGAGGTCTATTCTCATGTCTTATCTTACTGTGTATATCAACAACATTTTCCACTGTTAATCACCTCCTCCTTAACTAGCATTTGTTATTTGAGTTCCAGGAGAATATATACGTTTTTTAACCAACTTCATTGGCTTTTCCCTTTCCTTATTGCTGATTCTTCATCTGACTTATTAGGAATGGATTTTCAATAACTGAGTCATCACAACTTCTCCTCCTCTACAATAATTTACTTTATTGAGTTTCATAATTAAAAAAAAAATCTTCCTAGTGGTTTTATATATTGTCACCTATTATTTTGCTTTGACTGTAAATCTACATATCTATATATCGATTGAATCTATTGAACTATCTGGATGTTTACCAGGCATATCAAACTTAATATCTCTGAAACTGACCATTTGGTCTTCTCCCAAACATCTTCCAGAGAGCTACTTAAGCCAATAAGTGATGACTACATCCTTCAAATAGCTCAGGCCAAACACTTGGAGAAACCATGACTTGTCTTTTAATCTCATACCCCACATACAATCCATCTTCTTGTCAATAGCTTCAAAATATATCACCCCTTCTACTTGTAGCGCTTCTGAATCTTCCCCCTACTTGTGTCTTTATCACTTTCAATATATCCGCTACATAATAACAAGAACTAGTCTGTTAAATCCTGGCACATAATATCATTCGCTCCTCAAAACTAGTCAATGCTTTTCTTTAGGTCTTAACTGTTAACATTTCTTGGAGGCTTTTCCTGACTACTAAGAGAGCAAAGCTAGCCAACATTTTTTTATTGTGTTTCCTTGTTTTATTTCTTAACTAGACTTATTGCCAACTAAACTACTATTTATTTTTTCTTTCTTCATTTAGTTCATTATTTGGCCTACTCTTAGTATATAAGCACAAAAATATCAGATTGTTTGTTTTACAGACTTGTATCTTCTGTGTTAACGGCAATGTTTAACACAAAGAAAGTGTTTAACCAATATGTGTTGAATAAATGCACTCCTGTTCAAGAAGTATGTGAATTTCACACAGCATTCATGTTCAGTAGTGATAGTTTTGAGGTGGAGGAGTATAATATTTGAAAATAAATTTTATTATTTTCTACATCAAATCAAATTATTATTAGAATATTTGTTCATACATTCACAGAAAAAGACATTCTCTCAAACCATTTTACTAAATGCTCAAATTCTCCCCAGCTTATCCTGAAAACAAATACATGTAATTTAACTTTGTGTTAGTGCATAATTCAATAATAGACAGTCATGTTCTGATAACAATTTTAATGTGATTTTCATAAAGCAGATGGGAATATTTATTTAGCTCAGTTAGTTAGTTTCCATGAATGACTAAAATAACTAATCATGGATAACAAAATGGAGACCAGATTTAAAATAATTGTTAAATACCATTTTTCAAGTATTTGTTGGAACATTAAAAATATGAGATTGTAGGAAAAATAAATTTTAAAAATATAACAATGAATCATTTCCAGTTGTTGCCTGCTGTTGTCTCATTTCTTTCTTGTAAAATGTCACAAGCTTATCTACTGATAAGTCAATGACTGATTCAAGAGCATGCAAGAATTCTAAGAGCCTGAGATGAGAAATGGTAAATGTTTCCAATATCATCTCATTCTAATTTCTTCAATCTTTTCTCCAAGTAACCTGACCTCAAGAGCTCTCTTCCTCCTATTGTTTGTTTGTTTGTTTGCTAGTTTGTTTTGGTCAAAACTATCCAAAGCTTTTTAAATCTTTCTTATGAAGAAAATAAAGCATGCAATAATTCTCTAATGCTTCTAATAATAAAAATAACAATTATCCTCAGAAAACAGTAGAAACAATTATAGGGTAGTAAGAGGGCATACCAATTGTACCTTTGTAACCTTAGAAATTTTGACTATTCTTAATTTTTGACATTTCCATTTTAATACTTTACCTTCTACATGATACTTAGCATATTTATGCCTTAGTTTGTTCATCTGTAAAATGGGAATAGTATCTGCCTTAGAATGGCCACATGGCAGTTTTCAGAATTTCATGTACATGCAAATGACAGTGTCTTCTCTTTTTTTTTTTTTTTTTTTTGTCTTTCTCTTCATTTTTCCTTCTCTTTTCCTCCATCTGCTCTTCTGCCTCTTCCTCACATTCCTGCCCCTCTTTTCCTCCTCCGCATGCCCCTTCAGTCTTCTTTTTCCTATTTCTTATGATGTTTCATGATATAAGAATTAATCAAAAGCATATGGGAGTTGAATTCAGAAAGACTAGTATATTAACATAAATCTGAGAGTGTGATTTCTTTTTCCTTAGGCATGGCGTGGTGTCTCTGACTCTTATTCATTTTTTATGGAACAGGAAGGCTTTCCTGGAGAAGTTATATTTATGTGTGTCCTAGATAGTTTATAAGAAGAATATAACTGGGAGATATGCCTGAGGCTAAAATAATTTACTAAAAGGAAACCTATTTCCTATTAAATCAAGATTGAATGAATAAAGTTAATACTGGAAACACTTGTTTAAAAACATACATAAAGCTTAAATAACATATCTGTCTATGGAAACTAGCAGTGAAGTGGTGACTATATCAAGAGAGACGTGCACATTTGAGAGAGCTATGCCTGCTTTGTTATTCAAATAGTTTAGATTACATGAAGCTTATAATGAAATGTATTTGCTAACCTTAAAATGCATGAATTTAATGGGAAAGACAGGTAACACATTTAAAACAAATTGCAATATAATAAATAGCATACACAAGTTTAACACAAATTATACTGAGAAGTCTGGGGAAATAATTATTTTATGTAGAAGAAATTTAGGTATGAGTATGAGAGTCAAAGAATTGTTTAGCGGAAGATGGCACTTGAAAGGATCTTAAAAAATACATAGTATAGAACATTAGCCTGGTTGAGGTCAAAAGAGCAACCCAGGAAGAAAATTTAGGATATCCAAGAAAAAAGAGGCAAGAAAGTAGTAAGCCAAGCCTCTTGGGCTGGTGTAATTAAGTACTTGGTTTGATACTTCAAAATGGAGCAAACTGAGATTAAAATGGTATAGCTGGGACTGATGAGAGAGGGTCTGATTGCCTTGGTAGGGTGTTTAAACTATTTTTCTTTGAATAGGGTAATCCATATTTTTAGATCTGCCTTTCAGAAATTAAATCTGTCAACTATGTAGAAGATAAAAAGTGTAGTAGAAACCCTGAAGACAGTTCTGTAAAAGGAAGAAGAAATCTTGTGTGAGCTTGTTCAAGACTGCCACATTTGGGAGGCAAGATGGTGTTGGGATCTGCTTAGGTTTTAAGACACTCAGCCACCTCACACACTTATCCAGGTTGTGACATTGAGCAAACTTATGTTTTCCCTTATATTTATTGCATTAGGCCATTCTCACATTGCTGTAAAGAAATATCTGAGACTGGGTAATTTATAAAGAAAAGATGTTTAATTGGCTCACAGTTCTGCCGGCTATACAGGAAGCCTAGTGGCATCTGCTTCTGGGGAGGCCTCAGGAAGCTTCCAGTTGTTGCAGGATGCTAAGGGGGAACAGGTACTTCACATGACCAAAACAGGAGAAAAGAGGAAGAAAGAGGAGATGGCACACACTTTTAAACAATCGGATCCTGCAAGAACTCACTCACTATGAAGACGACAGTACCAAGAGAATGGCACGAAACCATTCATGAGAAATCTTCCCCCATGATCCAATCACCTCCCCACCAAGCCCCACCTACAACACTGGGAATTCCATTTCAACATGAGATTTGGGCAGGAACAAATTCCCAAACTGTATTTTTCTGCCCTTGGTCTCCCCAAAATCTGATACCTTTCTCACACTTCAAAATACCGTCATGCCTTCCCAATAATCCCCTAAATTTTTAACTCATTTTAGTGTTACCTCAAAAGCCCAAAGTCTGTAGTTTCTCTGAGACACAGCAAGTCGTTCCTACCTATGATCCTGTAAAATCAAAAACAAGTTAGTTACATCCAAGATACAATGGAGGTACAAGCACTGAGTAAACATTCTCATTCCCAAAAGGAGAAACCCACTAAAAGAAAGTGGCTACAGAGTCCAGGCAAGTCCAAAACCTAGTAAAACAATCATTAAATCTTAAACCTCCAGAATAATCTCCTTTGATGCCATGTCTCACATCCAAGACACACTGGTTTGATAAAGTGAGCTCCCAAAGTCTTGGATAGCTCCACCCCTGTGGCTTTGCAGGGTTTAATCCCTATGGCTGCTCTAACAGGCTAGTGGGTTGGCATTGAGTGCCAGCAACTTTTCCAGGCATAAAGTGTAAGCTGGTGGATATATCTTTCTTGGGATCTGAGGACAGTGGCCCTCTTCTCACAATGTCATGAGGCAGTGCCCCAGTGAGGACTCTGTGTGGAAACTCCAACTTCACACTCTGTACTGCCCTAGTAGTGGTTCTCCATGATGGCTCCCCACTGCCCTAGTAGAGGTTCTCCATGATGGTTCCACCCCTGCATCAGGCTCTTACTTGGACACCCAAGTTTTTTCATATATCCACTGAAATCTAGGCCATGGTTCCCAAGCCTCAACTTTGGCACTTTGTGTACCTGCAGGCTTAAAACCACATGGAAGCTGCCAATGCTTATGGCTTACACCTGCTGAAGCAGCATCCCAAGCTGTACCTAGGTCCCTTTGAACCAGGGTTGAAGCTTCAGCAGCCAGGAGGCAAAAGCACTGTCCCGAGTCTAGGCAAGGCAGCAGGGCTCAAAACCTGGCCCAGGAAACCATTCTGTTCTCCTAGGCCTCAGGGTTTATGGTGGGAGGGGCTGCCTCTTAGATCTTTAAGATGGCTTCCAGGACTTTTTCTCATTGTCTTGGCGATCAGCACTTGCCTTCTTTTTAGTTACACAAATTTCTCTAGCAAGTGGTTGCTCAGTAGTCTGCTTGAATTCCTTCTCAAAAAACTCTTTCTGTGCCACATGGCCAAGCTACTTTTTTTGCAAACATTTTGGCTCTGCTTCACTTTTAAATATAAGTTCCAACTTCGAGTTATTCCTTTGCTACTGAATCTGAAATTAGGCTATGAGAAGTAGCCAGTGTACATCTTCAACACTTTATTGCTTAGAAATTTCTTCCACAACCAGAGGTGTCCAAGGGAGAGAATACAGTCGTGGGTTCTGAGCTTCTGTTTCTAGTGACAACTTTCTTTCCTCACAAAATTAGCATTTAATAAATGAGCAGTTATTTATGGCAATGTTAAGTAACTTTTATAACTTAGGTTAATGATCCATGTATGTGATCAATTAAGTATTTAAATATAATTTGGCTAAAATATTTAATTTACAGGGCTTAAAAAATTCATGTTTGGCTGGGAGCAGTGGCTCACTCCTGCAATCCTAGCATTTTGGGAGGCCAAGGTGGAGGGATCACCTGAGGCCAGGAGTTCGAGACCAGCCTGGCCAACATGGACCAGCCTGACCAATCTGTTCCTATGAAAAATAAAAATTAGCCAGGTGTGGAGGAGGGTGCCTGTAATACCAGCTACTCCGGAGGTTGAGGCAGGAGAATCGCTTGAACCTAGGAGACGGAGATTGCAGTAAGCTGAAATTATGCCACTGCACACCAGTCTGGGTGACAGAGTAAGACTCTGTCTCAAAAAAAAAAAAAAGAAACAAAACAAAACAAAAAAAAATTATCATGTTTGTTAATTTGTTGACTTGTAAGATTAGGAAAATATTTACATTTCATGATCTCAAAATTTTTTTAATCTTTTAAAGAGCTCAATGTTGCCTACTTCACAAAGTTATTTATGATGATAAAATGTTTTTCTGTGTATATACAAAGTAGTACCTGCTGCACAGTAAATGCTCAATAAATTTTCTCCTCCTATTTCCATTTTACTCTCTTCCATCACGTAGTGTAGTATAGTGGTTAAGGACAAATATGGAAACACTCTGTGTTCAAATCCTATCTTTAGCTTGTTAACTATGTGACCTTGTTAAATAACCTTGTTAATTATTATTAACCTTCTTCATATCCACCTTGGGTCACAGTATTTTCATTTGTAAAACGTAAGTAAAATATATATCTTAAGCCACGGGAATGGTATGTGAACTAAATTTTTAAGGAAAGATAAAATTCTTGGACTAGTGCCTATGACTGCCTTTTCTACATTAAAGTCTGTGGAATGAATACATTCTGAAAGCGTATGTCCACTACAACTATGGAAGATTAAGCTTTCTACTGTCGCAACACTCTAATCAAATTAATTGTTTAAAAAATCTAGCTGCACAACAATGAGAAAAATGGTGCTATCATCATGTCTGATAGTTGCCTCTTCTATACCATAAGGAGCAGAGGCTAAGCTACCTGCCATACTGCAGTGGAGAGGAAATTTTTATTATTATCTCCAATGATGATTTCATAGTCACTGTACATAGCAGGTCATGTTGGTAATGAAAGTGACATTATAATTCACATAACAAAATAGTTGATAGTATATTTTTAACATTAGATGAGCTGACCATTTTTATTTATCTTATTTTGCCCAAGAAATTAATGTCTTGGTTAAGGATGGAGAGAACATATTTTGTTTGAAGAAGGAAAAATTAAATTACATTTCTTATCATATTTTCCTACTCCAAAAAAGTCTAGATTTTCCAACAGCATTATATATATGTATATTTAGACATATACATAATGCTTAAAATATATATGTATGTAATATCATGTTTTTATCTAGCTAGCACTTCAGAGAGAAAAATAATATGCATGATGGATTCTTATATAAGACTCAGAGAAAATATTGTAATCGTAACTGGGACTCTGATCTTCTTGAACACTCCAGATAATAATTTTTTTTTTAATTTTAACAATTATTCCTTGAGTCTATAATTTCTAAACACAATCATATATGATGCATTAACAATAAATATATTAGATTCATTATATTTATTTTCTATAAGATAGTATCCCTACTCAATACAGAAGCAGAAATGGGAAAGCTATGAACTCTAAGTCTGATAAAATATATTTTAAGAAACTAAAATATCCTTATATTATTTTCAATTTTAATGTCCTTGGGAGGGCGATGTAATCAAAACAACTTAATTCCTCTTAAAAGGAGGAATTTGTAAAATTATAATATTTTGAAAGTAACTTTTCCACTTGAACATCTCTTTGATTACAAGGTTGTGATGGATAAGGCATTATTTAGCTTTCCATACACATGGAAGGAATTCATGTTCCCCCTTTTGCAGTCAAAATCACATTTGGATTTGGAATCATCTCTGTCCCTTTGGAGTTGGATATGATCACATGATGTGCTTTTGAAAATAAGAAAATGTAAAACTAAGTGATCCATGTCCTTTTTTGCCAAAGATTTCAGTCAGGGAGAATTTGGGATATTTTCCCCCTCTAATTTAAATGCCAAAAGTCTTCTAGGTAATAGGTTTACTATCAATTATATCACAGATTTTAGTAACAGAAAAAGACTGAACTATTGGTAGAAATGTAGTGTCATCAACCAATCACTATTGTTTCCAGACTCTGGGATTCTGAGTTTGTTAGTCAAGCACAAACGACACTATAGCACCACCTCATTCCTAGCACCAAGTTATGTACTAAGCAGGATAGCAGAGTGACTAGTATATAACTTGGTGCTAGGAATGAGGTAGTGCTGTAGGACATATTTAAATGATGAGAGATGGCTTACTGGTTCATTGTCGAGTAGTGAGAAAAACATCAGAAGCTGGAAAGATGAAAATCCAGGTCATGCTGTGGTATTTTGTAAAGTGTTGTGTACAGTAACTTATAAAGTACAGCACAGACCTGATGAAATTGCTGATCTAGAAAAAAAATTGTTAACACCACCTGTGGTATCCAATATAAATTGGATGCTTATGGCAATGCATTTCAGGAGAGAAGAGTTTATATAAAAGCTTGTGACAGACAATAAATATAAAAGCAGAGTTTAAGTCTTAAAGTCAAAATATCTATCAGCCTCGACTAAAAAAAAATTACTTTATAAGCTTTAAAATCATTGCTTTCTCCCCAAATGCTTGGGGGTAGGAAATGGGCTCTAGGAAAGCTGATAATGTCTTTTAGTTCATAGGTTGCTACGTTAAATAGGCATATCTTATATCATTCAGAGAGTCCAGTGTTTGAGCTCAATGTCATGATTAGAAGGAGTTTGGCATTTCTTGAGGATATGGTATGTGTATTTTGAAAACGTAAAGGAGATTGGACTAAATAGTCGATGATCAGAAGTGTAGACTCAAATATTACTATTTTTATTATGGTTTGTAACTGGTTCTCACACAGGAACATGGTAGAATTTAATTCACCTACCTCCTGAAGTAACATGTTTTGTGCTGATGAAATATGGGTGAAAGGCTTACATTTATTACCAGACCAAAGCTGGAAGAACCTAAGCTAATTTAATTACCCTTTCTTTTAGCCTTTGTCTTAGACGCAGTCAATGTTGCAGATGACTTCTGCTTTGTCAGTATAGATTCTAAAGTGAGGAGAATGCAGGTTAGATACACCAGTCAATCTGTGATGTATAAGTAGTATGTGTAGAAAATAAGCGTGGGCTATTTTAAGCCACTGAGTTTTGCAACACAACCTAGACTATTCTAGCAGGTGTATTCAATTAAATTTAAATTAAAGACAGCTTTTGTAATTTTGTCAGTTTATTATTAAATATCCTTCAATCATTAGAAGAACCTATAACAAAGAGAAAGACTGTGAGAGCAGTTTTCTTTATCATTGTAACATATTTCTTCTTAAAGTATTGCTTGTATATCAATGTCATCTCTTTCATTTAAAAATGAGAGGCATGTTTATAAAGTGTTTTATTGTTCACAAAAGACCATTCAATAAATTGGTTATATTAGTTAATCTATCTAGTCTATGTTAATGTCTTCAATGAATGTACCTACTATATAGTAGGATCTCTAGTCAATAATATTGAGAATAAAGACAGCAGAAATGGGCTTATCTTAAATATATAAAGTTGTATCGAAAGAATGACGAGGTTTCTTAGATAATTAAGTTGAATTGTCACAGTTGATATAAAGATTCTGGATTAAAAACTGTTTGAGTGTTGATGTTATTAATGGGGTAGACACAGTTTTTTGCCTAATACATATAGCACTCAGTTCTGGCCATTTAACTTTGAAATTACTCTGAGACAATCATGCAGACTTGTTAAACATCCAGTTGTATGCGTAAGTTTTCAGTTGTGAAAACAAGTTGGTGCTGGTAATATACACTTGAAAATATGAAAATATATGACATTCAAAGTAATAGGAATGAGTGAGATCAACTTCCTTGATAAAACATAAGCTATTTTTACATAGGATCACCAAAGCAATTCAAGTATGTTTTGAACCTTCATGGTTCATTTAATCAACAAACTTTTTTTAGAATTTCAGGCATATGAAATGATAAATTTTTCATCATTCTCTATAATGTCAGATACTCTGCATTTGTTTATATGTTGAGGACAAATTCTTCCAAGAGCATGTAATCCACATAGTTAAATTTAAAAAGTAATGCAATCATTTTTAGTGGCTGGCAATATGTAGTAGCATTTATGAGGACAGTGAGCCAATGATGCAGAAATAATTGTAGCCTCTATCTCTGTGGTTTGATGTCAAACAATTCATTAGTGATATGAACTTTCTAAAATTGATTTTCCTCCCTAATTATTTTTGCTTGAAACTCATTTCATATTTGCCACATTTAAAATCTGTAACATAAATCTTTAAGTAGGAAAAAGAAATATATGACCATCACTTCAAAATTTGAAGTGCTCTAAAATTTTGAAATCAATTTTAAATCTGTTATCTCTCAGGGATACAGGACGTGCTGTTCCTTTAAGTCAATAGATTTAATCTAGTTATCTTTTTAAAAAACCACACCACTTTGACCATCTAAACAATATACAATTAATAAGAGGACTGCTCAGTTTAAAATAAGCAATGACTCCAAATAATCAATAATGTGCAATAACAAAAGTCTAATCCTCTCTCATATGACATGTCCAAAGTGGATGAACTGTAGCTTTCCTCAAAGACCTATTTATTATGGAACAGATTAAATTAAACAACTTTTGTCTTTATTATTTTCAGTTTCCAAGTAGAATGAACACAAATGTGGTGAACTCATAATGGCTCTTAAAACTTCTGCTTAGATACTAAACTTGCAACTTCCTCTTAACATTTCACAAGCCAATCAAGTTACATGATCATGCTCCACTTTGACATGCTGAAAATACAAAATATTCTCTCTGAGAGAAACGCCCAGAGAGGGACCACAGCGATTTGAACATTTATAACCTTGTAACGTTAAATAAAGCCTCTTTGCATCAAAAATATTTACTCTAAAATTCATGTGCTAAAGTTCATTCACTTTAACTATGTTAGGAGCCTCAATTTTTCATGCAAATTTTATCAACCTGTTTGTTCAGTTGGAATAATTGTAGTCGCCTGGCTTCTAAGCCAGATAGGTGAGACCTGTAACAGGCAAATACAAAGACAAATCTAAAAAAATAACAAGCAGCAGCTTTGAGAACATACACTCATAAAATAGAAGTCAGTAGCTCCCAGATATATGAAAATTTATAATGCTTTGTAAAGCATGGCTTAACATGGACATACTTCTTCTGTTTCTATTCCATTGGCCGAAGCAAACCAACAAGCTAAGTCCAATGTCCACCAGCCTCCCTTTCTAATAAAGAAGAGGAATAGAATAAATATTTGCTAAAATAACCTAATTTGTCACCAATTTTCAGTTTCCAAGAACAATTTAAATTATCTTTCATTTTTGAATAGGCATGTATTTATTTTAAAAGTTGAATCAATAATTAATAATCTATCAAAACAGTAGTACCAGGACCAGATGAATTAATTGGTGAATTCTACCACATATTTAAGGAAGAAATTACACCCATTCTCTACAACCATTTTGTGCAATATTTCCTAACTCACTCTGTAATGGCAACATTACCCTGATACCAAAAACAGAGAGGTTATAAGAAAAGGAAATCACAGAGCAACATCTCTCAAAAATATAGATGTAACAATTCTCAACAAAATATTAGCATATGAATTTAACACTGTATAAAAAGAAGTATTCTTTGCAACCAAGTGGGATTTATCCTACTTGTGCAAGAGTAGTCCAACATTTAAAAAGCAATTAATGTGGTTCATCACATCACCAGGATAAAGTAAAGAAAATCACACAATTTTATCAATAGACACAGAGAAATTACTTGACAAAATCCAACACTCATCCATAATAAAAGTCTCAATAAAGTAGGAATAGAGGGGGAACTTCCTCAACTTAATAGTATCTCCAAAATACCTACAGGTCACATCATTTTTAATAGTGAAAAATCCAAAATTTTCCCAGCAAGATCAGAAAGAAGGAAAGGATGTTTAGTCTCACCACTGCTGTGTGGCATCTTACTGGAAGTTCTAGCTAATGTAAAAAAATGGAAATAAAGAGTTTACAGATGGGCAAGGAAAATTAAAAGTCTTTGCCAATGGCATGTTTGTCTGCACAGAATATCTGAAATAATTGGCCTGGAAAATCCCAAGCAAACAAACAGTGAAACGAAACAAAAATAACCCCTGAATTATGATGCATTTTACGGCAAGGTTTCAGGATACAAAGTTAATATATGAAAGTCAATCACATTACTATATTGTATATCCTAGTAATGAATAAGAACAATTCAAAATTATATATAAAATAATCATGTGTAATTGTTATTTATGCATACTTATTCCCATTATTTATATTTGTTTATTTGTATTTATGTAATTCACATTACTAATTAAAATTAAAATACTTAGGTATAAGTCTAACAAAACATTTACATAATCAATATGAGAAAAACTAAAATACTCTAGATGTGAAAGAAACTGAAGAACTAAATATATGGAGAGACACTTTATGTTTGTGGACAGGAAGATTCAGTATTTTCAAGATGTCAATTCTTTCCAAATAGATGTACAGATGTAACGCAATCCCTACTAAAATCCCAGCAAGTTATTTTGTGCATATTAACAAACTGTTTCTAAAGTATATATGCAGAGGCAAAAGATCCAGCATGGCTAAAACAATATTGACAAAAAAGAACCAGGTTGAAGAATTGACGTTACATTACTTCAAGGATTCCTCTATAGCTATAGTAAGCAAGACAATGTGATATTAGTGAAAGAAAAAACAAATATATCAATGATACAGAATAGAAAGCCCACAAATAAACCTATCTAAATACAGTCAACTGATCTTTGACAAAGGAACAAAGGCAACATAATGTAGAAAATACAGTCTTTCCATCAAATAGTGTTGGAGCAACTAGACACCCATATGGAAAAAAAAAAAAAAGTATTTGGACACATCTTACACATTTCACATAAATTAACTCAAAATGAATATCAGACCTAAATGTAAAACGCAAAGTTATAAAACTGTTATGGTGTAACAACAAAATCTTCATGAACTTGGCGTTGGCAAAGACCTTTTAGAGATGATGCCAAAGGTATCATCCATGAAAATGTTAATAAGATGGAATTCATTAAAATTAACATTTCTACTCTGTGAAAATCAGTACCAAATCAGTGCCAAGAAAATAAAAAGACTAGAAACAAACTGGAAAAGATATTTGCAAAAGTCATATCTGATAAAAGACACACACACACACATATATATGTTATATATATATATAAAATATAGAAAGAACTCTTAAAATTTATCATACTTGTGCAAGGCTAGTTCAACATTTAAAAAGCAACTAATGTGGTTCATCACATCACCAAGAGAAAGTAAAAAAAAAATTGCATAGTTTTATCACTAGATACAGAAAAATTAAAAACCAAATAACCCATTTACAAAATGGACCAAAGAACTTAACAGACACTTCACTAGAAAAGATACACAAATGGTAAATAAATATACAAAAGGATACTCTACATTATATATCATCAGGAAAATGATAATGAAAATGATAATGTGATATTACTGTGAACCTTCTAGAATGGCCAAAATCCAGAACACTGACATCATATGCTGGGAAGATGTGGAACAACAGGAACTCTCATTAATTGCTTTTAGGAATGCAAAATGGTAAAATCATTTGGAAGGCAATTTGATGGTTTCTCACGAAACTAAATATATTCTTACCATACAGTACAACAGTCGTTCTACTTGATATCTACTCAAATGAGCTGAAAACTTATGTCCACACATAAATCTGCATAAAGATGTTTATGGTAGCTGCATCCACAATTGCCAATACTTGCAAACAACCAAGATGTCTTTCAGTAGGTGAACGGATAAACTATTACTCAGAGACAGTGGAAAGTTATTCAGCATTAAAGAGAAATAAGCTATTAACCCATGAAAAGACATTGAGGGAATTGAAATGTGCATTACTAAGTGAAAAAACTCAATCTGAAAAGGCTGCATGCTATGATTTCAACCATATGATTTCTGGAAAGGCAAAACAATGATGACAGCTAAAAGGTTAGTGGTTGCCAGTGGGGATGGGGTGTGGAGCACAGAGGATTTTTAGTGCAGTGAAAAAACTGTGAATAATACTATAATGGTAGATATATGTCATTATAAATTTGTCCAAACTTACAGAATGTACCACACCATGAGTGAACCCCATTGTAAACTGTGGACTTTGGGGATTATGATGTGTCATTGTAGGTTTATTAGTTGTAACAAATGTACCATACTGGTGACAGATGTTGATAATAGGGGATGCTATGCATGTATGAAGGTAAAGAATACCTTAAAATCTCTGTTCCTTCTCTTCAACATTGCTGTGAACCTAAAACTGCTCTAAAATAAACTTATTATAAAATAACGCAAAACAAAACAAATTGATTTTAATAATTTGTGCCTGAGTAACAGGCTTACATTTTGGCTTGAAATAGTAATTCTTAATTAAATATAAACCCTGAAAAACAGCATAAGTATTACTTTCTATCATAAATATAGAGCTTAAAAGACAATGAAAGATAAATCCTCTAATAAGCAAAAGAAAAATTACACAGGAAAAACTACATATCCAAAAATCACTTCCCATACTTTGTCCTCTATGCTTACACATATATATGCATACAGTTGACTTATGAATACCATCGGTTTGAAATGCATGAGTCCACTTATAAATGGATTGTCTTCCACCTTTATCACCCCTGAGACAACAACCAAACCCTTGTCTTCCTCCTCAGCCTACTTGGTATGAAGACGATGAGGATAAAGACCTTCATGAATTCCCATTTCCACTTAATGAACAGTAAATATATTTTCTCTTCCTTATAATTTTCTTAATAATATTGTCTTTTCTCTAACTTACTTTATTTTGAGAATACCATATATAATACATATTATATGCATTGTAATAGTTAATAATGGTATAATTATATAGATGTAATATGTGCTAATTGATTCTACATTATTGGTAAAGCTTCCAGTCAACAGTAAGCTATTAGTAATCAAGTTTTTGGGGAATCAAAAGTTATATGTGGGCTTCAGGATGGCTGACTAGAGGCTCCTGACATTTGCCTCCTACACAAGGAAGGATTGAATCACAAAGCAGATAGGTGATCACAGGTTGAATAGGGCATCTAGGAGAGAACATTGAAATTCAGCAGGAAAGTGGCATGAAAGCTCTGAATCATGAAAGGTGGAGGAAGTAAAGCAAGAAGCCCAGCCAAGTGTGGGGAAAAGGTAAGCAAGAGATTCCCAATGGTCCACATTTTCACCATGGGCTCCTTTAATCTTAGCCCTGGGATAGCCCCTCAGCCCTCACGGGCCCCAAGACTAGTATAAGGAGCTACTTGGAGTCAACACGATAGCATTATTCCAGAGAGGGAGTTCATATTGGATTCCACACATCTCTTAAGACTCAAATTAACTGCTGCACCGTTCCATTTTGAGAGCTCAGTTCCCAATAAATTGTATCCTGCCTTGGGACCCAACAACCCCTGCATCTCCACATTCCTAGAGCCCCACTGACATCCCCTCACATCCACCTAGAAAGCTATGGCAACATGACACCAGATGGGCACAGCAGCTCGGATGGTTCTTCAACACACAGCCTATGCAGTGTCCTGTATCCCAGGAAACAGGAGGGTGGTGTAGTGCATGAAGGAGATTGCTGTCAGGACAAAAAGAGTTAAGGTACACACTCCCACAAGCCTGAGAGCAGCCCGTTTGCAGCCACTGCAACACTGTAACATTCACCTCCCTAGCAGCAGGCTGCTGCTAACCTGCATGCTTCAGGGTATCTGGGGACTGGCAAAATTGGATGCTATCCTGGGGCTTGAAGACAGGCCTGCCTCACACACCAACGCTACTCCACAGCTGGTCAAACACGCTGTTCGGGAGCTTAAGGATCAATCCACCTGGCCTGCCACAGCTAGTAAGCATATGTACCATCATGGGCCTGAGGACAGGCCCACCTGGTCACCAGAGCCACCAGCCTCTATGAGGATTGTGCAGGAACTGGAGGATTGACCCGCCCATCTGTCTGTCCCTGGAACCCACATATAGCATCCAGGAAAACCTGGCAGCAAATCCACCCCACCCACAGCCATTTAATGTGTGCATCATCCATGGGCCTGAGAACTGGTCTGCACTGCCCACCACTACCACTGCTGGATGTGAGCATACCGTTTGGAGGCCTGTTCCACCCACCATAGCCTATGACTGCAGATAACATTGGGGAGAACTGAGGATAGGCCCACTCAAACTGGAACCACCTTTTCCAGTGTCTGTACACATTATCCAGGGGCCTGAAGCCACAAGCACTCATGCATAACTTCCAGGAGCCTGGGGACTGGCCTATTCATGCTGCCAGGGTCCCATACAATGTCCAGGGGTATGGAGATAAACCAGCTATAACCTGTACCCATTCACACCATCAGAGGGCCTGAGAACAGGTCCATACAAACTGGTACTGCCCCTACCAATGCTTGCATTTAAGGGTGTAAGGATTGACCCCTCCACCCACTACCACCAGTACTTATAAATGCATTCTAGGGTGCCTGAGAATGAGCCCTTAGCCTACTGATGACTACACACATTGTCTAGGGCTCTGAGGATTCACCTGTTCTATCTGTCTCCATCAGTGCCTGCATGTGCCTCTTGAAAGCCTGAGGATGGCCCCTCCCAGCCTGCCACCACCACAGTTAATAGCACTCATTTGAATATGTCGGTTTGGGGCCTCAGGACTGGCCCATTCATTCAGTTGCCACCACTGCTGACACCTGTGCATGCTACCAGAGGTCTTCAGGGTTGGTCCACAGACAGGGCTGGCATGAACACCACAAAGCAAGAGGCCTGAGTACTCACCTGCCTATCCAGCTAAATATTATCACTGTAAGCACATGAGAAGCCTCCAAGAGGCCCAAGAATCATCCCACCTGGAACACTAGTGCCTGCATACACCGCCTGGGCACCCAATGACTGGCACACATAGCCTGCTGCTGACACCACTGGTGTCTAAGGATTACCCACCTGATGTTCTAATTTCCAGTAAAGTCTCACCACAGACAACCTACAAGTGCAGCCTAAGCCTCTGAGTACCACACAGACAATACTGATGATGATTACAAAGTAAATCATACAGAGACTACGATACTGCACACACAAGAATCAAAGACTAAGTGCCCTGTCCAACCAACACTATAAGGACATCTACAGGATAATTCTTTTTCCTTGAAAGCCAATCCATAAAATTAGAAGAAGCAACTGTTACATCAGATCTGCAGATATCAGCATATTGAGGCAAGAAACAAGATAAAACGAGAAATCATGACAAGAAAAGTAATAATTCTCTGGCAACAGATCTCAATGAAAAGAAATATATGAAATCCCTAAAAATAAATTCAAAATAATATTAAAGAAGCTTAGTGAGATTTTATAAAAGAGCACAAACAATACAAATAAATTAGAAAAAAAATTATAATCTAATGAGAAACTTAACAAAAAAGATAGATATAATAAAAAAGATTTAAACTATACTTCAGAAACTGAAGAACTCAATTAATTAAATAAAAACACAAAGGAGAGGTTCCACAATAGACTATATCAAGCAAAAGAAAGAATTTCTAAACTTGAAGACATGTCTTTTGAAATAACCCAGACGAACCTAAAGAAAATAATAAAAAATAATGAAGACAGCCTGCCTGACATATTGGGCATCATAAAGCAACCAAATATTTAAAGTTTGAGTGTTCCAGAAGAGAGACAAACAAAAGTATAGAAACTCCACCTAAGGAAATAATAGCTGAAAATGTCCCATCTTGCAAGATGTAGCCATCCAGAAACAGGAGCTTAAAGATGCCCAAATATATCCAACCAAAAATATATTATTTAAGACCTGTTGTAATCACACTGTCAAAAATTAAAGACAAAGAGAGAACACTTAAAAAAAAAAAAGACAAGAGAAAAGCATCAAGTCACATATAAAGGAATCTTCATCAAACAAACAGCTAAGTTCTCAGCAGAAACTGTTAAGGACAGGAGAGAATAGAATAACATATTAAAAGTACTGACAATCAAGAATACCATATGTAGCAAAGTCATCCTCCAAAAATCAAGGACAAATAAGGTATTTCCCAGATAAGCAAAAACTGAAAGAAATCATTACCACTAGACTGGTCCTACAAGAGATGCTTAAGAGACTCCTACATGTGAAAGCAAAAGGATAGTATCTACCATCATGAAAATACAAAAAAAGTATAAAACTCATGTGGCGCAGACACAATAAGAAAGGGAAGGACTCAAATGTTACTACTACAGAAAACAGCCAAACTGCAATGACAATAATAAAAAAAAGAAAGGATCAAAGTGTGTACAGAATTGGTTCCTTCTGGTGGGTTCTTGATCTCACTGACTTCAAGAATGAAGCCGCGGACGCTTGCAGTGAGTGTTACAATTCTTAAAGATGGTGTGTCCATAGTTTGTTCCTTCAGATGTTCAGATGTGTCCGGAGTTTATTCCTTTTGGTGGGTTCGTGGTCTCGCTGATTTCAAGAGTGAAGTTGCAGACCTTCACAGTGACTGTTACAGCTCATAAAGTTAGTGCAGACCCAGAGGGAGCTGCAGCAAGATTTATTATGAAGAGTGAAAGAACAAAGCTTCCACAACATGGAAGGGGACCCCAGCAGGTTGCTGATGCTGGCTCAGGTGGCAAATCTTACAACACATCAAAAATATAATACACTATGATTAAGTGGGATTTATTCCAGTAATAAATGTATACTTCAATATATGCAAATCAATAAATATGATATATCGTATCAACAGAATGAAGGATAAAACTCATATGATTATTGTAATGGATACAGATAAAGCATCCAATACAAGGCACAATCCATTTATGATAAAAAAAGAAACTTCTCTACAAATTAGGTATGGAATGAACATATCTCAACCCTCAACATAAAGGGCATATAGGACAAACCTTCAGCTAACATCATTCTGAATGGCAAAAAAACGAGAGTCTTTTATCTAAGAACTGGAACAAGACAAGGATACCTACTCTTATTCAACATACTACAGGAAATCTTATTCAGAGCAATCAGGAAAGAAAAAGGAAAAAAAAAAAAAAAAGGGCATCCAAATTGGAAAGTGGAAGTTAAGTTGTCCTTTGTAGATGGCATAATCTTATATGTGTAATGACATAAAACCACCACCAAAAATATTTTAGAACTGATAAATAAATTCAGTAAACTTTCAGAATACAAGATCAACATACAAAAATCAGTAGCATTTTTATACACCAATGAGAAACTAGCTGAAAACTAAATCAAGAATTTTATCTCATTTACAATAGGCACCAAAAAATTAATTAATTAATTAATTAATAAAAATAAAAGAAAAACAAAAACAAACAAAAAAAAACTCTGAATAAATTTAACCAGGAAGAGGAAAGAACTCTGCAAGGAAAACTGCAAAACTCTGATAAAAGAAATTGAAGAGCACACAAACAAATGGAAACACATCTGATGCTAATGGATTAGAAGAATTTATATTGTTAAAATATCCACACCAAACCACCCAAAGCAATATACAAATTCAATACATTTCTTATCAAAATACCAATGACATTCTTTACAAAATAGAAAAACAATCTTAAAGTTTATATGGAACCACAAAAGACCCTGTATAGACAAAGTAACACTGAGCAAAAAGAACAAAGCTGGAGGCATCACACTTCCTGACTTAAAATATACCGCAAAGCAATAGTAACCAAACAGCATTGCATTGGTATAAGAATAGACATAGACCTATGAAACAGAGAACCCAGATATAATCCTTGCATTTATAGTCAACTGATTGTCTTCAAAGGTGCCAGCCAACAATATACATTGAAGAAAAGACAACTTCTTTAATAAATGATGCTAACAATACTGGATATCCACATGCAAAAGAATGTAATTAGACACCTATGTTTTATCAAACACTAAAATACAACTGAAAATGGATTGGAAACTTAAATGCTAAGACCTCAAACCATAAACTGATAAAAGAAAACATAGGAGAAATGCTTCAGGACATTAGGCCAAAAAAAAAATAATAATAATAACTAAGACCTCAAAAGAATAGGTAGCAAAAACAAAAATACACATATGGGAACATATTAAAATAATAAACTTCTGCATAACAAAGGAAACAATAGTGTAAAGAGGCAAAAGAGTAGGAGAAAATATTTGCACACTATTCATCTGATGAGGGACTATTATTCAGAACTAAATAAGGAACTAAAATACCTCAATTCCCAGAAGCATAAAAACAAACAAACAAATTATTCCACGGAAAATTGGGCAAATAATCTGAATAGATATTTCTCTAAAGAAGACATAGAAACGGCCAACAGCTATATAACAGTCAACATCACTAACATCAGGGAAATACAAATTAAAGCTACAATGAGATATTATCTTGCCCAACAACCGAGATATTATCTTACCCAAGTATGAATGGTTACTATGGAAAAACAAAAACAAAACCAATGCTGGTGAGGATGTAGATCAAAGGAAATTATTATACACTATCAGTGGAAATGAAATTAGTACAGACATTATGGAAAAGAGTAGAGAGTGTCTCAGAAAACAAAAATAGAACTTTTATAAATTCCAGACTTCCACCCTGGGTATTCATCCAATGCAAAGCAAATCAATATATCAAAGGGATACCTGCATCCTCATGATTATTGAAACACTATTCACAATAACCAAGCTATAGAATCAATTATTATTTGCAACAACATAGATGTAACTAGAGGTCATTATATTAAGTGAAAAAAGCCAGGCATTTAAGACAAATATTGCATGTTCTCATTCATGTGTCGTGTTTTAAAAAGAAGTTTAACACTTTAAAAAGTTTATCTCAGGAAGGTACAGTATATATTTACCAGAGGCTGGGAACGACAGTGAAGGAATGAAGAGAGGTTAGTTAATGGGTAGAAACATACAGTTAGATAACAGAAGTAGCTTCTACTGTTTGATAACATAGTAGGGTAACTATAATTAACAATTAACATATATTGTATATTTAAAAATAGCTAGAAGAGAGGATTTGAAATGCTTCCAACACAAATAACTGGTAAGTGTTTAAGGTGATGGATATTCTAAATACTGTTTTGATCATTTCACAAGTTATGTACATATTAAAATAGCGCATGAACACCATAAATATGTATAATTATTAGATATCAATACAAATTGTTTTAAAATATGCCTACATGGAGGGTTGGCACCTCTGCATTGTTCAAGGGTCAAGTGTGTGTGCATGTGTGTGTGTGCACGTGCACACATAAATAACAGACCAGTAATGTTTTAGGCTGTACTTCTAAGTAAAATTTACACATAATTTTCTAGAAATAAAATTTTTCATATAAAAGAGCATTATTCAGATAAACTTTCTTTGGTAAATAATATGAGAAAATCAATTTATATGTTAATTTTTACATTATTTTTCAATAGAAAAGGCATAATTGATATTAACCAAATTGTTATTGCAATATAAAAAGAAACATTTTGTATGATACAAAAGCAGGATATGTGTGTATGCATAGATATATATATATACACATACACATATATATACACACACACACATATCGTTTTACTTAACAAGGAGCTAATTTTAAATAATTTAGTTTATAAATAAATGAAATTGATATAATATAAAACATTTCAATTTCTTAGATAAATAAAATTCAGTTAAATTTAAAAGGCGAAAGGTTTATACGATCTGAAGAGAAACCATAGTATAATTCAGTTAAATTTAAACATCTAAACCTTGTTAAAACTCATATTTTTTCAGATTCACTGTGTACTGTCAGTTTTATTCATAGTGAAAATTCTTGCTATTCTACAAAATACTGAACACATTTTGAATGTATAAAAATTATTTTCCATATATTGCTTACTTATCTGAGCAATCTTAAGGTTACTTATTAGTAAAATAACATTTGCTTACTGAGAAAATCCTTGTCCATTCTGAATAAAATATGCAAATATACATTCTATTTGCTAATCTACTACTTTCTTTATGTTTGTTTGTTTGTTTGCTTGTTTGAGATAGGGTCTCGCTCTGTCACCCTGGCTCCAGCATAGTTGGGACTACAGACACAATCCCCATGCCCTGCTAATTTTTTTTTTTTTTTTTTTTTTTTTTTTTTTTTTTTGAGATATAGGATTTCCGCCATGTTGCCCAGGCTCGTCTTGAAGCCCTGGACTCAAGTGATCCTTCTGCCTTAGTTTCCAAAAGAGTTTATTCTACAAGCCTGAGCCACCAAGTCTGGCCTAAAATCTTCTAATGGAAATTCTCAAAGCTATTTTTTTTTCCATTTTCCTGAATTAATCAGCTTAACATGTGATTTTTTTGGGGCAATTTTCTTCCTTGTGTCTTGAAGAACAGCTCTGTTTAGGTAGGAAACCTGCACTGACATTTTGTATTTCTCTGTGTATCTGTGTCTGCATTTTCACACCACTATATCTAATTATTTATATCAGTTCATCTTTCACTTTGGTTTTATTTCTATACATTTACTTTTAGACAAGTTCTTTGTTTTAATAAAGTTTACTGACAAATTTAGGTTTTTATACTACAACAACCCCATCAAATGAATGTCAAGTGGTTGCTGTTTTTCATTATAATTTAATTTTTATTGCTCTAATCAGGATGTGCACTATTTTGGAGACATCTGTCCATCTTAAGAATTTACTGTGAAAGTGGCTAAAATATAGTTTTAAAAAGAAGCAATATTATAAAAAGAGGTTTCTGTGAAAAACTGTAGTAAATGCATATTGGGCACATTCAAACAAATTCTAGATTAAATGCTTGAATGAAAAAAGCTTTTTTGTGTTCATCAACTTAAATGTAGAGAAAGTAATAATAACTCAAATTTTAACTATAATCAGCTAAAATTTAGAAGTAAATTTTTGGTTTAACTACCATCATTTGACTTCCCTACTCACTATTTTAAGACTCATTTTCTTTTAAGAGAAATAAACATTAATGAAGGGAATATTAAGGTTTCAAATGTAGAGTTTCACATTCTCCCATCTGTATAATTATGGAAATGAATAAATTATCACAATGATAGTTTCTCCTTTTTAAGATGTTGTAAAACTGACTAAGAAGTGGAGGTTATGATAACTAAACTCCCTGATGAAGCCACTGAGACATCAATTTAGTCATCAGAAGCTCTTATATGCTCAGTTAATCATCATATTTTCCTCTCTTTGTGCTTTCAGTACAACTAAAGGACTGAAAAGAGCAGAAAAGCACAATCCTGTGCCTAATTGAATACATGTCTGAATCGTTTAGTAGTTAATTTTTCTGATTTTTTTTTTGTGCAAAATTACTGCAGAAAGGGCAGTTCTCAAGGATTTATTCAAAATCAGCACTTTTCTAACACATGAAAGTCAAATGAATTTTTTCTAAAATGTTAAGAGCTTATAATACATCCCTATTACACATGAAGGTTTCTTTCAGGAAAATGATGTTAGCCTTGAAAATAAGAAAATTCAAAGTAAAATGCATATACCAAATTAGAAGGTTGTCAATTGCATTATTCTGGTGTGGAGAATGGCATACAGCTTTTGCATATCAGATTAAGAAACTTTTATCTTACTTTGTTTTTACATGTTTGCACTCACAGCTTTATTTCTGACTTCTATAAAAGTTAATTAAAACTTATTGTATGCTCTGTGGTGTACTACATGACAAAACAAAACAACAGTAATACTGGGTCATTATCCTCAGCTCCATATAGATTGAGCAACCAATGCATAATACAAGATAATGGCCCTCATAAAGTGCTAGATGAACACATATCAAACCCAAATTGAGGGATTATTGATCATGAAAATTATTTTTTATTTAAAATTACATGGTCCTTGATATGACTAATGGACAAATATTTGTTACTCTAGGGAATATCATGCGGTCTTTATCAGAAAAAGCAACATATAAAGGTGCTGAATGAATAAGAAACATTGAGATGAAACAATGGACACTGTTAAAACAATATTTTAAAAATTAAATTTAAATATTAAAGGTTAATAACCAAAATTAAAATATATGCAAAAGTATATAAATACATATTACTCTCCCTATAAACTGTTTTAAAATTTTTTTCTAACATTTTTCAGAGAAGAGCAATGCCATGAAATATTTATAATTTTATATACACAGAATGTTTTAGGACCATTTTGCTATTAACAGAATAACACAAATTGGAATTCCTATTACTTTTTAGGGTTTAAGTCTTATAACTCTCTTGTTTAGTAAATCATATACAGACAGGAAATCATAAAACAATTCTGAACAGTATACTGAATGCTTAGCCACAATCCTGTTAAGTAGAGGGTGAGATATGTAAAAATAGATGTATTTGTTGTTATACTTTCAGTGAATAATAAAACATCAAACATAATGTAACAGTATTAAGAACTATATGGATCTTATGGACTATTATGCACCAACATTTTATGAGTTTTTCATTTAACCCTTTCAAAACAGCTATAAAGGGATTTTAGTGTAGCATAAATAAATCATGTAAACATATGATTATAATAAATTTCACTAGTATCATATGCTTATTCAGGGAAAAGAAATATATTTTCTTGAATTATCATGAAAATGTCTTTTGAGATAAATTCAGAAAGTCAAAAAAGTATTGTGATGACTTGAAGTGTTTGTATGGAACTTTAGTCCTCAATAATTTTCAAATTTAGAAGAATAAAAATATTTTATCCATTTTTTAATTTATAGAGTTCGTTTTAGTTATTTAGAACCAAATATTTTGACAAATTGCTATGTACTCAAGGAATAAAAAAAAAATCTCACATGCATTTTAATGGACATTTAGTACTTTTATTTGGGGATTTAAATAATGTCAGTAGGGGGCTTAAGGTTACTTTTGTCTCATGATATTCAGAGGTAAACATTTCTCTCATTTGTCCATATAAATTAACTTCACATCTTCAGGTACTATTGCTATACATTATTTCAGTTTCCTGTGCATTAAGACATATTTTTAATTGATAGTTTTACGAGATGTGGAAAAATACACTGAATATTTTGGACAAAGAAAATTCAAAAATATATCTTAGGGATAAAAATTGGATTGAATTAATGTGTTAAAACTATTACCGTTGTATACAAACATTTTTTTAATTATATTTTTGCTGATTGCAACATTTCAAGTTTGTCAAAATAGTAATCACTAAAAAGAGATAAACCAAGCAAAAATTCTTATTGTGTAAGAATTTTAGGATATATTTAAAATTTCTTTTCCTTAAATGGATAGAAAACAAATTAACAGTGTTTAAAAATAACTCTATTTTCTTTTCCTTTTCAGGTGACACAATCATCTACTATTCATGATGTTAAGCAAAAGTTTCACAAAGCATGTAAGTTGTATATATTATTTAGAATTTATATTACAGTGCTTTATTTTCAAATAGGTTTTAATTTTTCTATAAGAGCAATATATGATAGAGTGTATGGAAACCATAGTTTTACAAGGAGCTCAGAAACGATAGTTTGCTTAATATTCCTTTGGCATAAATATTCTAGCATTAACTCTAATTGACCTAATTGACCCTTTAATCGCCAGCATTTTAAATTTTTCTTCACAAAGTTGTTTTTAGTTTATATTTAAACTTCATTGTATTATAAAGAGAAATTTTGTATATACTAAAGACATTAATTGATACAAGTATTTATTTCTATTTAAGCAAAATATTAGGCACATTTTTACTTCCTGTATTTATACTGGTCAAGTATCATTCACATAGAAATCCTTCACACTATTCATCTAAATTATAGTGTTTAATTTTATTAATAAATTTACATAATGAATTAGTCTCTTATTTACTTAAAAATATTTATATTTGATGTATTTCAATTATATTTTTATTTTTATACTTTCTCAATAAAGTTTACTCCAAATGTTAAATATAAAAATGTCTATAATTATTGACAAATATTGTTTTTACAAACTTTATTTTTGGAGCAGCTTTTGTTTCACAGAAAAAATTTAAATAGAAAGTGCAGAGATTTCCCATATAACCATGTCCCCACACATGCCTGGCCTCACGCATTATAAATATCCCTCACAGAATGGCACATTTGTTGAAATTAATGAATACAATGGCAGACCATGATAACCAAAATTCTATTATTTAAAGTTCTGAAACTGATCCAATAGTCCCATAGACAGTTATTTTTGTATAAACAATGAAATTGATCCTTCTGTTCTTAAAGCTTGATACTTTTATTTTATCTGAGTTCCTTCCTCAGGAAAGGGTTCCTTAGCCCACTCAAAAAGTATCAAAGAACTAAAACTCACCAGGTCATCACATCCAGACAATAAGATGCTAGGCCCCTCATTCATCATAACTGTGTCCTTTCCCATCCATAGTTCCTGTTTTCTTACACAGTTACATCTCCTCCCTGTTATATAAACTCCTGGTTTTAGTCAGTTAGGGAGACAGATTTGAGACAGCTCCTATCTCTTTGGCTGCAGCACCCAATTAAAGCCTTCTTCTTTGGCAACACATATAGTCTCAGTCACTGGCTTTCGTGCTATGAGCACCCAGACCAAGACTGAACCCCTGGAATTTTGCTAACGGTTCACATTTGGTGTTCTATATTCTATGAGTTCTGCTAGGGAACATTTTTAATATTTTAGATTATTTAAACAATGTGTATTTTGTGAAAATAATCATGAAACTCACAATTTAATGCATTAAATTAATTACACTTCACAGTAAATAAGTAGAGCTCTCATATTACTTTATTTTAGGACAAACAGGTAAATTACTGAGTACTTTCTCTACATGTGGCATTATGCCAAACATAAAGACTAATTCAGTAAACGCAGAAAACATGCCATAAATTGTCAAAATAGTCTTATGTGGAAGACAATATATTCATCTAAAGAATGCAGAAATAAATTGCAAATAGTCAATGTACCTAAAATTTATAAACATTTGAGTACAATCTATTTAAAATTTGTAATTAAACGGAAAGCCTATACAGGAAGGAATAGAATTGTTTGAAATACGCTTACTCAGTTTAAAATTCTCGAGGAAGTTGACATTTTTTATTTTGCCATGAAGTGATATAGGTTATGCTGAAGAGCCAGAAAAGCATTATAGTAAGGGACAAAGAACAAAGCCAAAAAGATTTCTCTCTCTCTCTCTCTCTCTCTCTCTCTCTCTCTCTCTCTCTATATATATATATATATATAAGTGGATTATATATATATGAAAAATATAGTGGATTAAGTTTCTAACTATTGCATTATAGTTGTTAGCTGTATTTTTATAACAGTATTTTCTAATACATTGAGCTTTTTATCAAACTCATATTTTTATCTAATCACATAAACTATATGAGCCATGTTACTCTGATTATCTCTATAAGTATTTTTGCTGTATTTCTACTTAAAATAAGTTTATTTTAATAGTTATTTCTATCATAGCATAAAACATGGATCTCATTAAGCTAGTAATTGAATTGAATTGCCACCTTTGAAATGACTTAGACCAATTCAATCTAATAAAGTGTCTCCAGAAAGTTTAGATTACAGTAGTAAGTAGGAAGACATTTGAAAATGACTTTAATATAGAGTAAAAAGATGTAACAAGATAATTGTATGTAAAACAAAAATAACGAAATCTTATTTATATTGTTGGAAAATGAGTACATGAATCAAAGTCGAATTTATATGTAAAAGAATGTGCAGTCACCTTGACAAAAGAAAGCATTTTTTTTTTTTTTTTTGAGACGGAATCTTGCTCTGTTGCCCCAGGCTGGAGTGCAGTGGCCGGATCTCAGCTCACTGCAAGCTCCATCTCCCGGGTTTAGGCCATTCTCCTGCCTCATGCTCCCGAGTACCTGGGACTACAGGCGCCCGCCACCTCGCCCGGCTATTTTTTTGTATTTTTTAGTAGAGACGGGGTTTCACCGTGTTAGACAAGATGGTCTTGATTTCCTGACCTCGTGATCCGCCCATCTCGGCCTCCCAAAGTGCTGAGATTACAGACTTGAGCCACGGCGCCGGGCCAAAAGTATTATTTTTATAATAATTTATGTCAACTAATAGACATAGCAATTACTCGAAATCTTAAACTTTTAAAGGAATGCTGTATGTATTTGTGTGGTTTAGAGCCTGCTTCTAATAATTAGGAAACTGAAGTTAAGCAGCTTACAAAAATATCCTAGAAATGTCCTGTTGCAAAAGTGGATAGCTGACAATACAATAGTATAGTTAGTTTCAATAGCTGTGTCAGGACAATAATTATTGATAGCTATTATTTTATTTTGCTTTGTAAGTAGTACTCTTTAGCAGCTTTACTTAAATTGTGACTTTTTTCACTTTTTAAAAAGTATCTTTATTTTGAGATTTCAATCATGTAAAATATAAAAATAATATTTCAGAATTTTCCTATATATCATAGTGTATTTCAAAATTTTCTTGATCTTTAGGTTTTACAAATTGAAGATACACAAAAACACTTTTTGTTGCATTACATTATATAAAGTATTTAAAATAATGTATTTGCCAATTTTTGAAAGACATTGAAAAATATTGCTAATCCTGAAAAATCTGTGAACATATGGACATCAGTAAAATGAATTTCTCTCACAATGGCCTTAGGATCTTATCTTTTCAGCATATTTTAAAATTAGATAATATTGGATACTTATTAAAGTACATAAATATACACCAAAGAGATTAATCATATACGTTCAAAGCCACATTTGTCAGATTTTTAAAAACTTTACTTTTTGACACCAAATTAATTTTTATGACATTTCTGACATTGTTTGTTTTCAGGCCCTGGAGTGGGAATTTAATCTTGGAAAGAAAAAAAAAAAAATATCTTCTCAGAAGACATTATTTCCTGAAGGCAGAATTCTTGTTATATGTCTTTTATCTCTATCTTTTGTTCTCTTAGGTGTTTTGATTAATCCTGGTGTTTTGTCTTCTTACGATTTCTCAGACTTTTCAGCTTTACATTTTTCTTTGCTTTATTTTAGAATTTTGTTTACTGTAACATGTCTTTTCTCTACAATCACAATCTTAACGTTCTTCCAAGGTTTATAATTTTTAAGTTCTGCTTTGTTATAAGAATAATCTCTTAGGTTACCCTAGTAATGCCACAGCAATCAGACTGGTGAAGAAATAGAAAGAGAGAAAACCACATTCATGAGTTAGCTGCTAAGGCAAGGAGAGACGAATGTTTTTCATGAAAAATAGAAGCATATAAAACTATAAACTAGATATATGCATGCACGTACAAACAAGTAATTTCACTCATTTCTTATGTTTTTCTCATTTAATGCAGCAAAAATGCATGAAATGTCCCCAGCTGCAAATCCTCAAGTGGACTTTATCTTGATCTATTTATTTCTTAACACGTGTAATTATTGTTCTTGTTTGCATCTTCAAGTCTCTTCTAGAGAGCTTAAGAAATTTTCACGCTACTCTCTCTTATATCATGCTCTATTCAGGTTCATTTGCTCATAAGTATTCCATAGAGGAATTGTTCATTATTTTAAAAACCTAGCTGAAAAATAAATAATTATTAGTCCCAGTGACACTCTGACTAAAACTGTGTAAATATTTTTAAACATTTTTAAGAGATTTAAAAAACTTCTGTGTGTCTTTATTATTTATTCTGGCAGAGTACTACCACCCTATTTCTATTGTTACCCAATTCAACAAATAACCTACCTTTCTCTTGGGATAAAATACGACTTTACGAGAGCATGTTTAAAAACAAAATCATAACAATTTACATTTAAAGACATAATTGGTGGTTATTAGCTACTCATAAATTGGGCAGTATCTTATCTAGATAAGATGTAAGTAGAAAAGAGCTTCAATAAGCATGACGGAACAGTTGATTTTTTTTTTTTTTTTTTTTTTTTTTTTGAGACGGAGTCTTGCTCTGCCGCCCAGGCTGGGGTGCAGTGGCCGGATCTCAGCTCACTGCAAGCTCCGCCTCCCGTGTTCACGCCACTCTCCTGCCTCAGCCTCCCGAGTAGCTGGGACTACAGGCGCCCGCCACCTCGCCCGGCTAGCTTTTTGTATATTTTAGTAGAGACGGGGTTTCACCATGTTAGCCAGGATGGTCTCGATCTCCTGACCTCGTGATCCGCCCGTCTCGGCCTCCCAAAGTGCTGGGATTACAGGCTTGAGCCACCGCGCCCGGCGGAACAGTTGATTTTTTTTAAAGTGGCTAGCTGGAGCAAGAATGAGAAAAATGTTTCTGCCTGCAAAGAAAAGTGAAAAATTCCTATAGTCTAGCTTTCCACAGAAAAGCAGATGAATGTAGTATTTTGCATATATAGAATAAAATATATATTTATGTAAATACTTTGAAAAATTGATAAAGCGAAGGTCTACTTAATGTTTTCTATAGGAACTGGGCACGAATGATTGTAAGCCAGGAAATCTCTAACAGAGATTCAGAAATACCACTGTACAAACATGCATAAAGGTAGAATTTTGTATCAAAAGAGTTTGTAAAATTATTTCTAATTATTTATTATTTGATTGTTTTTATTGTAATTATTTGGTTTTGATTAAATGTAATTAATTATAATTGTTATTGCTTTATAATTTAGTTATAATATAATTTAATTAATTATAATGGCAAATTAATTGTATTTTATGATTGAATTGTGTTTATAATTTACAATTTAAATTACAATGTAATTAATGTAAAAGTAATTATATATTATTATTACTGGGTTTGTAGTTAAAAGCGGTTTGTTTTCACAAGATAAGATGCCCTAAATGGCACTCCAAATAGCATATATAGTTTCTACAGATAAACTAGTCATTCATCAGTTATAATGGATGATCACTTCTGTGATTATTCAATGTGGGTAAACACCATAATTACAATTAAAATCACAGGTTGGAAGTTGGGTAAAAAAATAGTTTGGGAACATACTGAATGAGGTTCAATCTTCATGCAGTAGCAAATCATGCCCTGTATTAAATATTTTCAAAATTATATCAAAATCTATTTTCAAAGCTTATGCCAAAGCTCATACAAAATGTACAGTATGAACTATGTGATATTTTAATTTAGATTAGCATATTACTAAGCACATGATTAATAGTTTTCTTTCTGGATAATTCATCATTAACATTGTGGATCCTTACTTGAGATAAAAGTTTTATTACACGTTTTGATAATTTTAAGTAGTAAGTACTTTTTAGGGTTTCTAGATCACATTTCTTTCTATATTATCAAAATTGTTTAGGATGACTAAAGATTAAATAGAGGGAACCATCAGAAATAACACAAATGGAATTTTTCTACTCTGATTTTGTGTGGACTAGTAACATATTAGTCAAATTGATAAAAATTACTTGCATTTAAGATAACTAGAGATAATAATGAAAAAGTAAAGATAGGAAAAAAACTTACTGCTTGTGAAATTTATGTTTATTGCTCTTCCTTCTTTTCTTAAATCTAAATGTCTCTGAGAAATTATTAGCCTCCTGTGCTTTTCAAACATTATCCCTCAGAAACATAACTCTCTTAGCTTTCACTGGCATTCTTCATCTGGCGAAATGTATTTTTTATTGAAGATCCATTTTTTTTTTTTTTTTTTTTTTGAGACAGAGTCTCGCTCTGCGGACCAGGTTGGAGTGCAGTGGCACGATCTTGGCTCACTGCAAGCTCCGCCTCCCGAGTTCACGCCATTCTCCTGCCTCAGCCTCCTGTGTAGCTGGGACTACAGGCTCCCGCCACGCCCCGCTAGTTTTTTGTATTTTTTAGCAGAAACGGGGTTTCACCGTGTTATCCAGGATGGTCTCGATCTCCTGACCTCGTGATCCACCCGCCTCGGCTTCCCAAAGTGCTGGGATTACAGGCATGAGCCACCGCTCCCAGCATGGAGAATCTATTTCTAAAACCTATAAAGTTTATATCCAAAAAATTGTCTCCTAATACTTAACATCCATATTTCTTCTTCAAATTAATTTCTCTTTGTTAAATTTCTTATTTTCTACCAGTGTTAGAGTATCATTATTTCTTGGTTTCTTGACCATTTGAACTACTTTTAAAAAATTTTTCTTTAAATTGTCTTTTATGCAAAGTATTCCTATACCTTTTTCCATGTTTGTTCACATCTTTTTTATACCAGTAAGAATCATCTTTTTCTGTTTAAAAACCTTCACTTAATTATCAAGATACATATGCCTTTGTGCTAAGAAAATTTTCCTCCCTCCTTCGATCTGTACTCTCATTTTTTCTATATAATTTAAAAATTATAGTTAATAACAAAGTGCAGCACTTGTTGTCAAATATAATGTCTTATAATATCACTACATGTCCTACTCTATTTTGCATTAGCATATATAATAATAACAATTAACTTTTTTTCAGAATTTATTATGTGCCAAGGACCTAAAATATTTCTATCGTAGTATAGTTTGAAAATAATTGTGACAATACTATGACCACTTAGGTACAATTATAATTTTTATGTTTCAGATAAAAATCTTTAAAGAAATATTATATAACTTGTCCCAGGTCACACAGCTAATCAGTGACAAAGATGGAATTTAAACTCAGGCAGCACGACTCTGTACCCTGTGCTATAACCACTAGCCTCCATTTCCTCTCTTTTCTTGAAAAATTCTCATTAATTTCTTCAGGCAGAAGTCCCAGTAGTATCCAGTTATTTTACTTGAGAAGGTTACTTACTAATCCTCATTCTCAAATAGAAAACTGCAAAGTTTGTTTTAGAAATTTTGTAGTGAATAATATCACAGCAAATCTGAACATAGTTCACAATTGGTTACAATAACTGAAATCCCTGTCTAAGGTCATATGGTAGTGTAAGAAAAAACTACAAAACTATTAATACAAACAACAGCTAATATGAACATAGAAGAAGAGTGCAAATATGGCTTAAAATTGCTAATAAATTATTCTCCTTTGAGATTGATCTAAAAATAATAATATATAAATTGAAAGAGTCAATGAATGATTAACAGCTGAAGTATAATTTGTACACTGACTCTGTGTCATAAAAGTTTCTGAACAATAAAAGCAAAACCATTTTGCCCATGACTTTGATGTTATCTATTAGTTGAAAACACCATTCAAAGTTTTAGTGATGTTTATTATCTATCACAATACTTGTCTAAGCAGTTCCCAGAAAGAACCTTGGTGAACAAAGCAAAGTTAAGAACCAATGAAATTAACAGGACAAGAAAGGGTATATAATTTATTGTGACAGTTGGAATGCATATAAATCTTTGCCAAAATGCTGGGAGACATAAACAGTGCTAAACTTTGAAAGGTTCAAGGATAGTAACTCAGGACAAAGACAGCGGAGGAGGAGGATTTATCACATATAGTAGAAAATAATGAGTGTTCTCTGAGCAATTTGGAAGTAGCCCCCTGGACAAGGCTGTGGAATTCCCTGAACTCTTAACAAAAAAAGCCAGAAAAGTGATAAATGCAACCAATTAAAAAAAAGTGGCAGAATGCTTTAAAAAAATAAAATCTCCTCTACTGCTAACTCAAAAAGTACCTAAGATTCTCCCTATAGTTTGTTGGATTAAAAAACAATTATGAGGGCCGGGTGCAGTGGCTCACGCCTGTAATCCCAGCACTTCTGGAGGCCGAGGCGGGCGGATCATGAGGTCAGGAGTTCGAGACCAGCCTGGGCAACATGGCGAAACCCCATCTCTACCTAAAATACAAAAGTTAGCTGGGTGTGGTGGCGTGCGCCTGTAATCCCAGCTACTCAGGTGACTGAGGCAGAAGAATCGCTTGAATCTGGGAGGCAGAGGTTGCAGTGAACCAAGTTTGTGCCATTGCACTCCAGCCTAGGTGACAAGAGCAAGACAAAAAAAACAACAAAAACAAACAAACAAACAAAAAACAAAAATAAAAGAAAAACAAACAAACAGTTATGAGCCTTGTCAACATTTTAGATGGAGAAATGGGGTAATTTGCCAAATTATTCATATTCATTTTTTGGTAACAGACATGGTTACATTTTATGAAAACTATATAAACAAGTAGTCATTCTAAGAACCTTGTAGGAACTTTAGTCAGGAAGGTCCAATAAGCACTTTTATTATTGGGCAGCAATATCACCAGTTTTATCATAGTATATGTATTTTTCAAGATTGAGATATGTTAACAAAACCTGTTAGTGTTGATGCCCTGGTTATGGAGGAAATCCTAACAAACATGCCCACTGGAGACAAACAAACTGAATTATTAACTCCCTTCCCACAGTTGAGCACAACAAAAGAGATACATCAGCATCTTCCATGGACATAAAATAACTATCTCAGCAAAAGGGGAAGCATTTTTATGAATCATATTTCAACCAATTTACGACTGAAAACATTTTAAAAATTTCTACTTTTTATTTAGCATACTACATACATTCTTTGACAATTTTATACCATATATTGTTATTATCCTTCAATTTTAGACAAAAGATCATTAAAGTTTTGAAGATCATTATTATTTGGTAACAAAAAATTTCTTATTTGACATAAAAAAATTGACTACTCAGTGTGACTACAATAAAATGCTGGTCAAATTTATTTTGCTGCATACTTAATGTCATTAGATATTCATATAAGTGATGAAAATTCTATGTGATACATGACACGTTTTGTATTTGTATTTTGTATTGATTTTTTGCCCACATACATGCACAAATTGAAAGACATTCTGGAATGTATTAATGATTGCATTAGTTTTAAAATTATGAGAATTTTATTTTATTATTCTATTCAACTTTTAGGTTCAGGGGATGCATGTGCAGGTTTGTTATATGAGTAAATTGCCTGTTGCTAGGGTTGGTGTACAAATGATTTTATTACCCGTGTTGTGAACATAGTAATGAATAGGTAGTTTTTTGACCCTCACCCTCCTCCTACCCTCCACCCTCAAGCAGGCTCCAGTGTCTATCGTTCCTCTCTTAATATTCATATGTACTCAGTGCTTTGCTCCCACTTATAAGTGAGAACATGCAGTGTTTGCTTTTCTGTTCCTATGTTAATTTATATATGATAATGGCCTCCAGCTCCATCCACGTTGATGCAAAGGACATAATTTTATTATTTTTATGGCTGCATAGTACTCCATGGCATTATATGTACCGTATTTTCTTTAACCAGTCCACTGTTGATGAGCCCGTAGGTTGATTTCATGACTTTGCTATTGTGAATAGTGCTGCAATGAACACGAGTACATGTGTCTCTTTGGTAGAATGATTTGTATTCCTTTGGGTGTGTACACAGTAAGGGGATTGCTGGGTCAAACGATAGTTCTGTTTTAAATTCATTGAGAAAACTCCAACTGTGACTGAACTAATTTACATCACCACCAAGAGTGTATATGTGTCCCTTTTTCTCTACAACCTTACCAACATCTGTTATATTTTTAACAATGGTCATTTTGATTGGTGTGAGATCGTAATTCATTGTGGTTTTGATTTGCATTTCTCTAATGATTAGTGACACGGAGTTTTTTTTACATATGCATGTATATCATCTTTTACATGTTTATTCATGTTATTTTCCCATTTTTAATGGAGTTGTTTGTTATGTGCTTACTCAATTATTTAAGTTCCTGCTAGGAGCTGGATACTAGACCTTTGTCAGATGCATAGTTTGCAAATATTTTCTCCCATTCTGTAGGTTGTTTGTTGATTTCGTTGATAGTTTCTTTTACTGTGCAGAAGCTCTTTAGTTTAATTAGATTACATTTGTTAATCATTGCTTTTGTTACAATTGCTTTTGGCATCTTTGTCATGAAATCTTGCCCACTTCCTATGTCTGGAATGGTATTACCCTATCTTGTCTTCCAGGGTTTTTGCAGTTTGGGCTTTACATTTCAGTCTTTAATCCATCTTTACATTTAAGTATTCAATTCACCAAATCAAGCTGAATTTTGTATATAGTGAAAGAAGGGTGTCCAGTTTCAATCTCCTGCATATGACTAGCCAGTTATTCACGTGCCATTTGTTGAATGGGGAGTCCTTTTCTCCATTCCTTGTTATTGACAACTTTGTCAAAGATCAGATTATTGTATTTGTGTGGCTTTTTTTCTGGTCTCTCTATTCTGTTCCATTGATCTATGTGTCTGTTTTTGTACCAGTACCATACTATTTTGATTACTATGGCCTTGTAATATAGTTTAAAGTCAGGTAATGTGATGCTTCCAGCTTTATTAGTTTGCTTAGGATTCCTTTGGCTGTTTGCAAACTTTATTGGTTCTACATAAATTTTAGAATAGTTTTATTATTCTAATTTTGTGAAAAAATGTCTTTGGTAGTTTGAAATGAATAACATTGAGTCTGTACATTGCTTTGGTCAGTATGGCCATTTTAACAATATTGATTCTTTCTGTACATGAGCATGTAATTTCTTTTTTGGTTGTTTTTTTGTGTCATCTCTGATTTCCTTCAGCAGTGTTTTGTAATTCTTATTGTAGACATCATCCACTTCTCTGATTAACTGTATTCCCAGGTATTTATATTTTTGTTGCTATTATGAATGAGATTGTATTTTTGATTTGGCTCCCAGCTTTAATACTATTGGTGTGTAGAAATGTTACTGAATTTTGTACATTGATTTTGTATTATAAAATTTGCTGAGGTGGTTTATTAATTCTAGTAGCCTTTGAGCCCAGACTATGGAGTTATCTAGATACAGAATCACATCCTCTATAAAGAGAGATAGTTTGACTTCCTCTCTTCCTATTTGGATGTCTTTTTAAAATGTATTTTGCCTAATTGCTCTGGGTAGAACTTCCAGTACTGTGTTGAATAGGAATGGTAAGAGTAGAATTCCTTGTCTTGTTTTCGGTATTAAGTGGAATGCTTCCAGGTTTTGCCTGTTTAGTATAATGTTGGCAAAGATAACTTTTATTATTTTGAGGTATGTTCCTTTTATGTGTGTGTGTGTGTGTGTGTGTGTGTGTGTGTGTGTGTGTGTATTTAACATGAAGCAGTACTGAATTTAATGAAAAGCCTTTTCTCATCTATTGAGATGATCATGTGAGTTTTGATTTTAGTTCTGTTTATATGAGAAATTACATTTATTGATTTGTGTACCTTGAACTACTTATTATCCTGTGAAGCCTATTTTATTATGGCCAATTTTTATGTGCTGCTGAATTCAGTGTGCTACTGTTTTGTCGACAATTTTGAATATATCTTCATCGGGTTTGTTGTCCTAAGATTTTCTTTTTTTATTTTGTTTCTGCCAGATTTTTGGTATCAGAATAATGCTGGCCTCACAGACTGGGTTAGGGAGGAGTCCTTCTTCTTCAATTAAAAAAAAAAAAATAGTAGCATTGGTACCAGTTCATTTTGAAAGTCTGGTACAGTTTGGCTGCAATTCTGTCTGGCTAGGGTTTTTTTCTGGTTGGTAGGTTTTTTATTCCTTATTCAATTTTGGAATTTATTATTGGTCTGTTCAGGATTTCAACTTCTTTTTTTCAATTTCAATCTTGGGAGGCTGTGTGTTTCCAGGAATTTATTAATTTCTTCTAGGTGTTCTAGTTTCTGTGCATACATGTGTTTGTAATATTCTCAGAGTTTCTTTTTGTGTTTATTTGGGGTAATGTTATCTATATCATTTCTGCTTGTGTTTGTTTGGAACTTCTCTCTTTTGTTCTTCATTAGTCTAGCTAGCCGTCTATCAATCTTATTTATTATTTCAAAAAATAAACTTTGGTTTCATAGATCTTTTATGTGGTTTTTAACGTATCAATTTCATTCATTTCAGCTGTGATTTTGTGTATTTCTTTCCTTCTACTAGCTTTGGATGATTTGCTACTGCTTTTCTAGTTTCTCTAGATGTGAGGTTGTTAATGTGAGAGCTTAGTAACCTCTTGATGTAGATGTTTCGCTATAAACTTTCCTCTTAACACAGCTTTCTTTGTGTCCTGGAGATTCTGGTACGTTGTATCTTTGTTTTTGTTAGTTTCAAAGATTTTTTAAAATTTCTGCCCTAATTTTATTATTTACCCAAAAGCTATTCAGGAGCAGATTGCTTAATTTCTATGTAGGTATATGGCTCCAAGTGATCTGCTTAGTGTTGATTTGTATTTTTATTGTGCTGTTCTCTGAGTGTAGCTGGAATAATTTCAGTTTTTCATAATTTGTTGAGAATTACTTCATGGCCAAGTATGTGGGTGATCATAGATTATGTGTGGTGTGCAAATAAGAATGTGTATTTTGGGGGGTGCAATATTATGTAGATATCTGTTAGGTTCATTTTGTAAAAACTAAAGTAGAGTTTCCTCTTCAAAGACTTTCCTCCTGTCTAATTAGAAATAAATAGTAACTTCTCTTAGAAACAAAATTTATTCAAAGACTTGTGCTAGCATTCTTAAATATCTGCTAGCCATAATAAAGAAATCAATGTGCTTTATGTTCTTATCTCCTACAATTTAGCCTAAATATTTGCCCTGGCATGCTTATACTGTCCAAGTGAGCATTAGGTCATAGCCTGTTCCTCTTCGTTACTTAAAAATGTTTTTACCTTTCTCAGCATTCCACAAGTTACTTCCTCCTTCCTTTGTTCTCCTCTACCTTTGCCTCTTTTAAGAAGTTCTAAGTTGCTAGCCAATTGGGACAAATACAGAATGTGAGGTCCCGTTGCAGTCAATGGAAACCAGACATAGCAGTAGGGTGAACACGTCAGGTTATAAATGACCCTGTCTCTTTTGTTTGGTGTACTCTCATGGCAAAACTGCTGGCGAGTGTACCCTTTCTGCAGGAAGTAAAAGTGGTCTTGGTGAGTAAATTAAATTTCTGTTCAAGTGCCATTTCTTGACGGCACTGGGGAACAAGCATTTCAAACAATTTGGTGAAGTGTTGAGTTTAAGTCATGAATATATTTGTTAGTTTTCTACCTTGATGATTTTCCTAACACTGTCATTTGGGTGTTGAAGTTTTCCACTATTATTTTGTGGTTATCTAAGTCTCTTCATAAAAATCGAAGAACTTGTTTTATTAATCTGGTGTTTACAGTGTTGGGCGATTATATATTTAGGATAGTTAAGTCTTTTTGAATGGAATCCTTTACCATTATGTAATGTCCTCCTTTGTCCTTTTTGATAGTTGTTGTTTTAAAGTTTGTTTTACCTAACATTAGAACAGCAACCCCCCTTTGTTTTGCCATTTGCCTGATATATCTGTCCCCATTCATTTATTTTAATCCTATGGGTGTCTTTTTACATGAGATAGGTTTCTTGAACATAGCCTAAAGTTTGGTCTTGCTTCTGTATCCAACTTGCCACTATGATTTTTAATGGTGTATTTAGAGCATTTACATTGAGGTTAATATAGATATTTAAGGATATAAGCCTGTCTTCATGTTGTTAACTGGTTGTTATGTATACTTGATTGTACAGTTGCTTTTAGAGTCAATGTACTATATACTCAAGTGTATTTTTGCGGTGGCAGGTAATGGTCTCTCATTTCCATGTTTAGCACTCCTTTAAAAACATTTTGTAAGGCAGTCTGATGGTAAGAAATTCTCATAGCATTTACTTCTCTGAAAAAAAAAAATATATTGTTTGTTTGCTTATGAAGCTCAATTGGCTGGATATTAAATTCTTGGTTGGAATTCATTTTTGTAAGGGTGTTGAATATGGGCCCCAATCCCTTCTGGCTTGTATAATCTATCCTGAAAGGTCTGGTTTTAGCCTGATGGGGTTGTCTTTCAATGCGACCTGCCTCTTTTCTGTAGCTGCCTTTAATTTTTTTTTTTTTCTTTTGCTTGACTTTGAAGAATCTGATGACTCTATGTCTTGGGGATGGTTGTTTTTAATAGCATCCCTTGGTGGTTCTCTGAATTTCCTGAATTTGCATGTCAACCTTTCCAGAAAGGTTGGGGAAAATTTTGTGGACAGATTCTCAAATATGTTTTCAAGTTACTCCATCACATCATCTCTTTCAGGGATTCCAATAAGTTGTAGGTTTGGTCTCTACATAATTTCACATTTCTGAGGTTTTGCTCATATTTAAAAATTATTTTTTTCTTTATTTTTGTCTGCCTATGTTGATTTAAAGGAGCGATCTTCAAGCTTTGAGATTCTTTTCTCAGCTTGGTCAATTATATTACAAATGCTTTCTATTGCATTTTGAAATTTCTGTAGTGAAATTTTTTATTTCCAGAAGCTCAGTTTGTTATTTTCTTGAAACGGCTATGTCATCTTTTAACACATGCACCATTTTAGTTTTTCTTGGATTGGATTTTAACCTTCTGCTGTATCTTGATGAGCCTCATTTCTATCCAGATTCTGAATTCTATGTCTGTGATTTCAGCCATTTAAGCCTGATTAAGAACCATTGCTGGGGAGTTAGTGCAGGTTTTTGGAGGTATGAAGTTACTCTGACTTTTAAAATTGACAGAGTTCTTGTGCTGGTTCTTTCTCATCTGTGTGGGCTGATGTTTCCTTAATCTTTGAAGTTGTCTCTCAGATAGGGAATTTTGCTTTTGTGTTCTTTGGTGACCTTGAAGGTTTGGCTAGGGAATAAGTCGGGTTTAGTCTACTGATTTTCTTTCTGGTTGCTTTCAGGCAATGTAGGTTCAGCTCAGCACTCCTGGGCCGCATGCTCTAATGCTGGAGGGCTGGGCCCAGGCCTGCAGCTTTGTTCTTTGACCTCTCAAGATTAAGTGTGTGCTGTGGTGGAGGGGTCAAGATGTTCCCAGTCTTCTGGCAGCAACACTCTAATGGGGGTGCATGAAAAATTTTTCAGTAGGATAGAAGTGGGCCCTTGCACATTTGGATGCGTGACAGCAGAAGGTCCATGCATATGGACAACTTGTGGATATACTCACACCTGTACATTGGTGGGATGATGACGGGTTCATCAGGTGGGTGTTCTGTGGGTCCGTGTATGCATATAAGTCAGTAAAGTGTCAGGCGCAAAGCTGCGGGCGAGTGTGCACTGGTGTGTGGGTGGGTGCATGCTGGCAGAGGTCTGTCTGCAAAAGCACTCTGATAGATAGTCAGGGTTGGCTGGTGAAAGTTATGGCAGTGACCACTGACAAGCTGAGGCTGTGCTGCAAGTGAGTGCAGTCATGCTGAGACACTGGGATAGGTTGACAGACAAAGGGGTGCTTAGATCAGACTGGCCCTGTCACATGGACAAGGCCACCCCACTCTGTCCAGTCCAGCAGCAAACAAAGGCTAAAGCCACTTTGTTATGTTGAACCTTGTGGGATGGGTGCCCATGGCTGCTCCGCTGTGTCTGCTCCTGCACCAAACTTTCTGTGCCCTGTGCAGGTTGGAGTTCTGTCTTTGCCAATTCTCCAGGCAGTTTTACCTGTGAGCTCAGATGTCCGTGGAGATTATACAGTCTCTCACCGCTGGGATTCCAGAAGTCCATGGCGAGAGTAGGCCATTCCACACCTATTGCACTCACCCCTTCCCCAGGAGCCATTCAGGGCCAGGAATGAGTCCCAATGCTTGGCAACCTCATGAAGGGTTCCGAGTTCCTTCCCATTTTAACCCAGGATCTGTATCCTCCCTCTGCCCACACTCAATGCCTGCCTTCTTTCTGAAGATCTGTTTATAATGTGCTAATCTACTTGATAGTTCAACAACTTAAATATATTAATGAAAAGAATTGTCAAATCTTAAAAAAAAGTAATTCTGAAGAAATTATTACTAAATTTTAAAATTGTAGATAAATTAATGATTTGTTTGCCTAAAGTGACTAGCTGAGATTTAAAAAAAATTAAAATTAAGTGTGTATCTCCCACTCAATTTATCTCCCATTATCCCATAATGTTATCAAGAGCTGCAACCATACTAAGATAATACTATTTTGGGAGAAATCTACATTTCAAATATATCTGATGTAAGACATATTATCAGTCAAAAATTGTACGAATAAATCATACTTTGAACATACGGTTTCGTAAGATTTCTCGTTTTCTGTTTTGAAGTTCAGCTAATGATATACAGAAGAATACAATTTTCTTGTCTCTGATTCTTGACAGTTTCACTAAAAGGCCCTTTAAGTATATCACTTAAATTTCTTGCTGAAGCCTGTATTTTCTTTGTTCTTCAATAAAAATAACACATATACTATTCAGGCTATATTTGGCATTGCAAATGAACCTATTTTCACTGTTACTACTTTAAAATATAGTCAAATGTATATTGCTATATACTAATGTAATCGGATACTCTCATAAATGGTGAGAATTCTATTTACCTATGTGATATATGGTTATAAAATTGTAGGAGATCAAACTCTTATTAAGGGATAGCTATTTTGCCAGTTAAGGTTCATGTAATAAAACTGTCATAACTAATCATTCTTGAAGTGCATGAAATGTGATTCTGGCTATGAATGGTTTTGTTTCTCATTATGGCACAGCATTAAAACTATGTACTGCTGTGCAATGTCAATGTTATTTTGATTAATCTTTCATCACATGGTGATGTTTTTGAAGCCTGATATTATGGACTTTTTTTTTTTTTAATAATCATCAAGCATTTAGATGGTTGGGTTAGCAGTATCTGAGTGTGAGCAACACATTACAAATGCAATAACTATTTGAAAATATAGTCTATTTATAGCAGAATCATTTATTCTATTTGAATATGCCACAGTGTAATACTATTTACAATTCAATGGGAGATAGATATCTGGACGATGAGAAGAAGTAGTCATCACATTCTAAAGAATGCTCTCAATAATAATAATTTTAAAAAATATGTCCATAAACACACACAGACAATAAAAATATTGTTACTATAATCAAAGAAAGACTCTCAAACTTTAATAAGCATGCATACCTTTTCTTTCAACAGCTGGTATTTCTGATTTAATTGCATGCATTAACAGGATTAGTGTATGACGAGTAATATAAAAATGCTAGAGAATCTTTTTTTCTCTTTAAAAATATTTTCAGAAAACCATAAAACACATCACAATGGAATTCCATGTAAACAATCTAAAAATAAATACATGAGCTTTTAAAATGCTTTATTAATAATACTTCATTAGTGCAATATCATAAATTATTGGTTCCTATGGATATTCTCATCAATATAGTTCATTTAAAATATTTATTTTTCATGTTTCCTAAAATAGGACATATTCAAAGTTATTTAGATTCTGCCTGTGATAAATCTTTTGAAAATATACAGAATCTTATTGCTAATTTCAGACGTGCTATATTGTATCTCAATATTTTCTGTTATTCCAAAAATAATATTGTGTCAATGCCTCATTTATAAAAACAATCTTTAAAATTCAATTTGTACATATTATGTTGGGAAGGCATCAGATTCAACACAATGATTTTATTTTTGCAAGATAATAATGGCTTCAGTTTTCAATATAATAAGGTATCTATACCAAATACATTTCCTGAAATACAAAAAATTACAAAGAATAAAGTATTATACACTTACTGCTAGCATTTTCATTAATAAGATGACTTCTCTGTTCTGATAGACACAAATTTTACCTATTGTTCTCCAATACCTTTTCCTATCAAAATATTTCTATATGTATTTCCACATCAATATATATTGATCCAAATAATCAATATTACTGGAAATATACTTTTGCTTGATGTGCAATATACATCCTGTAGATAGAAATTCTAACTGTCTCCATTATGAAGCAATATAATGATTGTTTATTTATTTAACAATATTTGTTGGACATTGAAAAATATTTCCTAAACATTTATAATATATCATACGTTTAAATATTCGCTAGGCTTATTTATCCTTGCGAACTTCTTCAGTTGTTTTTGTAAGAATGATGCAAAATAAATGCTGTCATAAATAAGCTCATTTTAACGTTTGGCATACATTGCTGAATTTTATCTCCCAATTTACAGTCCTAAAATGATAATTCAGAATGTATTTTTTTCATTTTTTCAATAATACTGGATATTCACAGGCCTAGTAATTTTTAATAATTGATGAGCGGAAAAGACACTTCATTTAATATTAGATTCTATTTTGGATTACTAGTGAATACATTTTTTCACACTCTTATTATTTCTATTTAGATTTTGTAGAAATCACATGTTCATGGTGTTTACCCACATTCTTCTTCATTTGGATGCTTTCATTTTTCTTCCTAATATATAATGTCTTTATGAATTAATATACATGTCACAGATACTTTTCTCTTCTATTTCTTCTGAAAAAAATGAATTTTAAACATCCAAATTTATCTATTACATAATTTACATTTTGGGTTTTGTATGGCTTATTTAGAAATAATAATTTTTCATCATCTAATTTTTAAAATGGAATTTGTGCTTTTAATTTCTAGTTTTATTTTCTACATAAAATTTCTTAATATCTATAATTTATTTTGGCATAAGAAATGAATAAAATTAATCTCAATTTTTGTTATATTTTTCTTTTTATAGTTTTAAAACTTATTATAATTGTTACTAATGAATTTGCATGACAGCTTTTTTCAGATAAATTTATATTAATTTCTTTGTTTTCAAAATAATATCTGAATATCAGAGAATTAATTCTACTTTAAAAATTGTTTCCACAATCATTTATTTTGTAATGTGATTTCTCCATTTTTTTACCTGATAATTAAATTGTGATCAGATAACTTCTTGACATCTATTTATTTTTCAGGGTAAACTTGGATACCAAACATTCTCAGGAATATATTATTTTGTTAGTATTATAATCCAAATATTTATATAATACAGTTATATTTCATTTTTAATAGTTATCCAATATTATGCTGTATAGAATTCTTATCTTTTCATGACTTATTTCAATGAGTATTATTTTTTACATCTTGAAATGTGGTAATTTATTCTTATAATAAATTTACATTGACAGAACTTTTAGTCATAGTATCATTTAACTCATAGGAGGGTGGTGTTATATAGCATTACATAAGAACTCTCTGTATTTTAACATATAGGTCTCAGTTGTGAGTGCTAGTTTATATGTATTTGTGTGTGTAATTACATGGTAGAACATTGTGATAAAATAAACATATAATTAAAATATTTACCTTTTCTACTATAGAGTTGAGAATGTATAGAGATGATCTGGTTTTAGAAAATTATCAAATGCCTCTGTGAATTAATCTTCTCCATCCAACTTTCTTTAATGTACCTTCATTGTTTTCAGAAACTCCATACCACGTATATATTTTAAAAATATTTTTATAATTAATGTTTTAACCTATTCTTAATAATAAAACTTCTTAATTACATTTTACATAATCTTTTGAGTCTAAAACCTATGTGGGTCATTTGTAATGTATTTTTTTTTTTAATTTGGAGAGTACAAAACTTAATATAGAAAAATATTTTAGGTAGAAAATTCCATAGCAACATCTTCATGTTCACCGAATACTTTTAGGGTGAAATGTACATTTTTTCTGACAATCTACAGTACATCATTCATCTAATTTCCTTTTAATTTTTAACACATTAAGTTTTCACTCATAAAAACTCCACCTACTATGAGATTCATATCATTCTAGTATATTACTTTTCATTCTTCTTTGTTTTGTAATGACCTATTCAACTTTTCTCTGTTTCCTTTGAGGCCTCTGAAATGCAGCTTAAAGATTTCCCCAGTCTAAGCTTTGATGTCACAATGAAAATTAGTGAAATTATAATTCTAAAATGATGATATATCCAGTATGCGAATCTCAAAACTATTAGCTTTCCTGGAATATTCACTTCCACTTTACTTTACTTACTCACTTATCCACACTATGGTTCTTTTTGCTAATGGAAAATAGTTTACTTACTCACTTATCCACACCATGATTGTTTTCACTTGTTAAAACTGAATTTTATTATTTGAAACTCTGAACAAAGCCAGTTGACCATCTGTCATTCTTATTGTCTCACTCTCTGGCTCCAGGACTCCCGATTTCTAGAGCTCATAGATATGTATTGCCTAGAATGTTTCCTTTTTCAGATTTATCACCTAGCTTAGTTTATTTTATATTTTATCAGCTGCTCTATTACTAGTTGGTCAATACAGATGCTTGGCTTTACCGTGCAAACCTCAGACCCCATTCCATTGAATGTTTCCTTCTTCAGATTAATCACCTAGCTTAGTTTGTTTTATATTTTTTCAACTGCTTAGTTACTAGTTGGTCAATACAGATGCTTAGCTTTACCATGCAATCCTCAGGCCCCATTCCATCTAACCCTATTCTTTCTCTGTCATAAAATCTCCTTCACTAGAGCGCTATTAAAGAAAATCAGAACAATCATGCCCCTCCAGTGAATTTGTCCATTCTCTGCTATATCACTTAGAGTTTTTAGCAATATCTTTAAAGATTATCTACGTCTCCCATTTTTGGGAAATTTTGGACAATTTTTCCAGAAATCTGTCATGTTATTCAAGCTACTTCTCCCATTGTAAAAGAGAGATTTGTCCCCTAGTTTATCAAAAATTTCATTCCCCTCTCTTATATTACTTGACCATCCTCTGTTTCTCTACTTTTAAAGAAGGATAAGCAAATCCTTCTGTACATGATTATCTATTTGTGATATGATTTCCCTCTCCATATCCTAGAATATTTCCTCCTTTGATCTTGTTTTTTCTGCAACTTCAAATTCTACATTTTAAATTGTTCTTTTATCAAATTTTTTCCAACTTACAAACCACTGAGAGCAATGTCATCACTTCCTCTCCTATCCATCATTTAACACTCACCTCAAAATGGTGCTCTTTGTCAGTATGTCAATGACGTTTCTACGGTCATCAGCACTTTCTTTTGTGCTAAAGCATAAATCCGTAAATATTTGAGCATGTCTACCTTGAACTTTCAACTGCATTTGACATGGCATAACATTCCTTTCTTTGACTAGTTTTGTTTGTTTGTTTTATTGTTTGATTTTTGCTGTCTCTTCTCACTTGATTTCTAGTGTATACTTTGTCTCTCCTGGCCTCTCATTTTCAGACTTCTTTGAGGGCTTCTTATCATTTTCTTGGTCCCTTAAATGTTGGGATTGCCTAGATTCCATCTTCAACAATCTTCCCTTTTAATTCTACCTTTTTTTTTCTTTTCTGATGTGCTCTCAAACATTTACATAGTTTAAAAAATATCATGGTGTAAAATAATTGAAAAATGAAATCAAAACTATCTTATTCCTGGAACTTTCTACTGTACATTAATCAGTCAATGTGTCATCTCAATCTTATATATTAGTATTTTACAGATACTTCAACTTCAGCATGTTTTCTTGAGCTTCTTCTTCTTTTTACTTATTCAATGAATACTAATTTAATTCAAATACTCCATCTTGAAATTTATATATCATTATAAACACTACTGTCTCTCTTACATTCTCTATCCAATTATATATCCACTCAGTTTATCAATTTTATACCATACTATATCTGCCATCAGTATACTACCTTAATTATAACAATCACAGTTCAAGTCTTCATACCTTTTAATCTGTATACCTATATTAATCTCCTGTTGGATGCCTTATTCATATATTGCACCATTCTCTTATTTTATCCATTCTTTATTACCTCTAGCATCAAACTGAAGCTCTTTATGATGTATGAGCCCTCAGAATATCTGCACACTCTATGTATTAACTATGTTGAATTTTTTTATTTTTACTTTAACAGCATGGTATTTATTACTCTCCAAGAACCTCTCACATTATTCTGTGTTTATATCTTCACTTCTCAGCTTTCCCTACTGTTAAACTGTAATTTACTAAAGAAAAATAGTTATACACTATTTACCTGTATTTAGCACATAATTATTATGACTCATCATTAGAAAAATACAACTAGTCAGATAGCATAAATATTTGTGATTTAGAAACAAAGTATTACATTGGGTGTGGTGGCTTGTGCCTGTAATCCCAGCTACTCTGGCTGAGGCAGGAGGATCACTTGAGTTCAAAATGTTCACCAGCCTGGGCAGCAGAATAAGACTCCATTTGTAAAAACAATAATAAATAAATAAAATTAGTAAAAAATGTCAAAACAAGTTATACTTCCTTTAGAGATATATTGGTCATCTACACTGTAAATAAGCACTGTAAATGAGCACCGAAGACAAGAACATACTTTGAATCTGATATTTTCTTAGGCATATGCCTAAACACATAGAAGGGCTTACATGAGGTATGTGTGAATGTTTGGATATGTATGTGCATGAGCATATACATGACTAAAATAAAGCTTTCTTTTAGAAGAAGATAGTACACATGGATTTAGCTTCTTTATTCTTAAAGTCATCGCATTTGTCTCGGACTCTTAAAATGAAAATGGTAGCTTCACACATTTCTGCTACAGAGTTGTTTGTATGAGATGGAGAGGTAAAATGCAAGAGTTCTGTTTTTGTGTTTGTTTCTTCTTCAGCAAAGTATCTGTAGAACATATTGCTTTCTGAACTGAGAATATTCAGATTTAAGAACATACTTTTCAGCTGGTTACAACATAAATCCCTAATACTGATGTTGAATCACTGAGAAGAGTCTTTGGGTAAAAATCCCCAGGTATTCATCATTCTTTACTAAGCAAAGCATGTATTAAATCAATTCTAAGTACATCATGTAAATGTTACAAAACACTCTCCCTTATGAATTATACATAAGTATTTTTCTACTGTATTTAGTTTTCACTTATTATAAACTAAGGTCTAAGAACGGATCTAAATATGCCTTTTTTTTTTTTTTTCTGTCACCATGCTGGAGTGCAGTGGCGTAATCTCAGCTCACTGCAACCTCCACCTCCTGGATTTAAGCGATTCTCCTGTCTCAGCCTCCCGAGTAGCCAGGACTACAGGCGCCTGCCACCGTGCCTGCTAATTTTTGTATTTTTAGGAGACATGGAGTTTCATCGTGTTGGTCAGGATGGTCTCGATCTCTTGACCTCATGATCCATCCACCTTGGCCTCCCAAAATGCTGGGATTACAGGCGTGAGCCACAGCACCCAGTCTAAATATGTTTTTAAGAAAAAAAATAATAATTTCCTGAAAGGAAACTTTGGTGTATTTATTATGATGAATGTTTAGGAACAAATTTTTCTAACCTATATTTAAATTCTGAAATGTGCTAATAATTCAATGTTCTGAAAGAGCATTAGCATTCTCCAAAACTAAACAGCTTATAAAAATGATTTAAGAAAAATGGTAATAAATACATACCTCCGAGTAGCTTTTTTCTTTTTCTGAAAATATTAGTGTATAAAACACTTCTTCCTAGGATTTCTTTCAAGTTGTAGTTGTTAAGAATAAATAAATACAATAATAATTTAAAAATAAAGACATGTAATTTGTTTTTAGGATAGTTCATTTTTAGTGCATAGAAAAGCTACTGATTTTTTTTTTTTTTTTTCCTGAAACTTTACCGTATCTGTTATTATTTGTAACAGTTTTTTTGGTAAAATATTTAGGGTTTTCTATGTATAGGATCATGTCATCAGAAAATAGGGATAATTTTACTTTTTCCTTTCCTGTTTGGATGCTTTTTGTTTCCTTCTCTTGCCTGATTGCTCTGGCGATCTTCTAATACTATGTTGAATTGAAGTGGCAAGAGTGGGTACCCTTATCTGGTTTCCTGACCTTAGAAAAAAGGCTTTTGACTTTTCACCAGTGAATGTGATGTTAGCTGTGGGTTTGTCATACATGACTTTTATTTGTGCTGAGGTGTATATCTTCTATGCCTCAATTATTGAGAATTCTTATCATGAAATAATGTAGAGTTTGTCAAATCCTTTTAAATATTAACTATCACTGAATTTGTTTAAACATTTGTACTTTATTGTATTAATTCTTTTTGTTTGTTTGTTTTTGGTTTTTTGAGACAGAGTCTCATTCTGTCACCCAGGCTGGAGTGCAGTAGGGTGATCTTGGCTCACTGCAACCTCCACCTTCCAGATTGAAGTGATTCTGGAGCCTCAGCCTCCCAAGTAGCTGGGACTACAGACATCCACCACCACACCAGCTATATTGTATTAGTTTTCTTTTTTTTTTTCTTTTAATTGCTGCTGTACTACTTAGCTTTTTAAAACAAGAAATATATTATCTCACAGTTCTATAGATTGAGTCTGGATGGGCTTTGTTGGTTCCTCTGCTCTGGATCTCAAAAGGCTGAAATAAAGTGTTTGCTTTTACCTGGAGATCATGAGGAAGTATCTGTTTCCAGTCCCTTAAGGGGTTTGGCAGAATTCAGTAACTTCCTAGAAACTAATCTCAGCTACTAAAGATTTCCTGTATTTCTCTTCATCGTGCTGCCTTCATCTTCAAATCAGCAACCATGCATCCAGTCTTTCTTATGCTGTGAAACTAAATTCAACTTTTAGATGAGAACACAGAAGAATGGTGACTCACTCTTTATCTTTAGCATCAACTAAAATTAACTGCATATTTAGTTTTAAACATAAAATTAATCCTAGATGGCATTTTGTCATTGCTAACCAAAAATCAAATCTCATAAGTTTGGAATGAGTAAGTAACTAGGTACATTGTTTTTAAAGCAGCTCCAATTTTACTGTAGAGGAAGGATGCAATAGTTAAAAAATAAAGACATATAAGTTAGCCAGAATTCACATACAAATTAAAATCTACATAAGATATTGGTGACACATGTAACCATAAAATTTTCTGCCCTTTATTGTTCTTTCTTGGTGAAAAAGTAATTGAAATTATCTGAGCTCAGCATCTTCATTGGAGAAAAGCAATATTATTATGAATCATGCAGGGTTCTTATAAAATTTATATTCTAGCTATGTATCTGTCTAATCTATCTATCCACTTATCTATCTATCTATTCCTCTCTCAGGACAGATTTGGAATATAATAATTGTTTTTTAATGATGACTCAAGACTCTGTTCAATATTAATTTCTTATCCTAGCTGCTCCAAGAGAAATTGTTGATCTGCCTTGGTGCTTGTACAGCCTATTCATCAATGCACTAATATTGTACTTTGAATTGTTTGTGTGTCTGTTGTTGGTAGACTCAGGTATTTTAAGTAATAAACTGTGTATTTTACTTTACTATTCTTGACACCAGAAAACCACTAGCTTATCATACCATTCATCAATATTTCTTTAAATATTTGTCTTAGAATTTGAACAAAAATAGTTTTAACTTAAGAATTGGAAAATGATAAGGCAATCAATATTAGTTCAATTTTTCTTTTCAGGACTAGTTAGGCCTTGATCCAAATGCTTAACACAAATGCTTATTTTTCAATAAGGGTCTGATGTCAGTGCTTTGAGCAGATTAATTAGTAAGATTTAAGGCATTCGATGGATTGGTATTAGGTATGTTTTACTCTCTACTGCATTAGACTAATTTATAAAGTGCAGTTCACAAATGCCCTCCATAAATAACATATACCATTTATTATGCAATTAGACTGCTACTCTTTTTATTAAAAATGTTTGTCATATACAATATTTTTAAATTTTTTAATCAATTCATAATAATTTACATATCCATGGGGCACATGTGGTATTTTGTTACATGCATAGAATTTGTAATGATCAAGTCAGGGTATTTAGGGTATACATTACATTATTCATCATTTCTATTAATATGTATTGGGAACATTTAAAGTTATCCCTTTGGCTGAGCACAGTGACTCACTCCTCTAATCCCAGAACTTTGGGAGGATGAGGTGGGAGGATCACTTAAGCCTAGGAGTTGAGACCAGCCTTGGCAATATAGTGAGACCTCATCCTTGTAAAAATTTAAAAATTAGCTAAGTGTGGTGGTATGTGTCTCTTTCCCAGCTACTCCAGAGGCTGAAACAGGAGGATTGCTTGAGCTTGAGGCTGAAGTGAGCCATCCTCAGGCCACTGCACACCAGACTCAGTGACAAAGTGAGACTCTGTTAAAAAAAAAAAAAAATAGTTCCCTTTTCCAACTGCTTTGAAATATACAATACACTGTTATTGACTACAATCACTCTATTCTGCAATCAAACATTAGAACTTATACCTGATGTCTAATTGTATATTTGTATCCATTAACAAGTCTCTCTTCATGCCCCTTTCCCATCCAATCACCCTTCTCAACTTCTGGTATATTTCTACTCTCTACTTGCATGAGATCAACTATTTTAGTTTCTAAATATGAGTGAGAACTGTGAAAGTTGTCCTTCTGTGTCTGGCTTTTTTCACTTGTTATAATGACCTCCAGTTCCCACTTTGATGTTATCCACCATAATCCATATTTTACTTGGTGGTACTTACATAAATTATCAGCTTAAAATGTTAACTATTGAAACTGATTATTACAATCACCGATTTCTATAAAACTTTTCACACAACCTGACTATATTACTATATTTATTAAATTAGTTGGAGTTTCTAGAGAAACAGAACCAAAAGAATGTGGAGAGTGGCTCATGTGATTGTGGAGACTTGGCAAGTCCAAACTGATGGGATAGGTGGGCAGACTGGAGACTCAGGGAAAAACTGGTGTTTGAGTCAAAAGGCAGTCTGCTGGAAAATTTTCTTCTTCTTCAAAGGAGATCAGTCTTTATCAAGTGAGGCCTTCAATCATTTGGATATGGCTCCACCACATTCCAAATGGCAATTTGCTTTATTCAAAGTCCACCTGCTTAAATGTTAATCTCTTAATTTATATAATCTTAATATTAGTCAATAAAAACTTGCCAAGAATAAGATATAATAAAATGTTAATCTCCTTCGAGAACACCTTCACAGAAACATCCAGAATCATGTTTGACCAAGTATTTGGGAATTGTTACCCAGGCAATTCATCAGATAAAATTAACCTTCACACCTAGTTATGTAATTTGAACTTTTATTAAGGGAAATAGGTTGCATTATTCTATCTACTTCATTCAGAGCTGAGATCCACAGAACATTTTTCTGAAAGCATTACAATGACAATATTGTAAGCTAAATAAAACATGAAAATACTACCATTCTGGCAATTATTTTTCATGTTGAGAAAATAAATCCATGACAATATTTGTATGGAATAAGTTGAAACTAAAAGGGTGTATTCTGATTCAATTTACCTATACATTAAGGTACAGTTTTATGAGACATTGATAATTTTTTTTAAGTAAATGCCCAACACTGCTTCTGTCAATAGACACATGTTATTTCCTTATATTAAAATGCAGAAAAGCACACTCTATATTCATTAAGCATGAATCATGAAATAATGTTAAATATTTTATAATTTCTCATAAGCAGTGCATTTATTATCTGAGAAATCAACTCTGACAAAAATATCATTGAGAATTTAATTAGCATCTGCTTAGGTTGGTAAATAGTCTTTTTGTTTTCAACCACACTATTATTCTTCGTGTGTAAATTTCATTATTATTTTTCGTGTATATTCAACAAAGCTGTTTATTTCTATAATGAAATTACCCTTTTGGAAATGTTGGAATTCAATTCATGGGTCAAACTCTTATATTATCTCTTCAAGGCCTGGCTGTGCACCACAATATAATGTGATATATTCTTAAGACTTACTCCATAGTTCTCAATTAAATTAATTATATTCAATAACTATATGCTAAGTTATATGAATATTTAAAACTATGCCTTGAGTTATAATTTGTTTATCTCACACAGCATTTGCAATTGTGTTAAAGCTTAGAATCTAGATTCATCTTAAGGAATAATGTCGTCAAGGATTTTGGATTTTTCACTCGGGGTAATCGAACTCTGCCATATTTCAAAGTAAAATCAAAGCAATGGGATCCTGCTATGCTTATTCTTTAAAGGTTTTTATAAGCCAGGGGAGATGGCTCACACCTGTAATCCTAGCACTTTGGGATGTCGTGGCAGGTGGATCACGAAGTCAGGAGTTTGAGACCAGCCTGGCCAACATGGAGAAACCCCATCTCTACTAAAAATACAAAAATTACAAAAATTAGCTGGGTGTGGGAATGCATGCCTGTAGTCCCAGCTACTGGGGAGTTTGAGGCAGGAGAATCGCTTGAACCCAAGAGGCAGAGGTTGCGGTGAGTCGAGATCATTTCATTGTACTCCAGTCTGGGCAACAAGAGTGAAATTCCATCTGACCAAAAAAAAAAAAAAAAAGTTTTTATAAATTATTTTCACATTTTATTTAAAAAAATTATGAGAATTTTAGTTTTTTTGTTTGTTTGTTTTTGTTTGTTTGTTCTTTGTAATTTCCAAAAAACCTCTAGTAAAGGAATTGCATTTGAACATAAGATGGAGTTTTGCAATTTTGTTTTCTCTTGAATCTGTACTCCTGATTGGAGGCACCAGACATTGTATCCTGAAGAATCCAAGATGTTCTCAAGACTGAGGTAACTGGAACAAAGAGGAGGGATCTCTTCCATGCTATTACCTGTGCAGTGGACACTGGATATTTTCCCTGACAATAGCATCACTTTCCCAGGATGTAGAGTGGTCAATGTCACAGGAAACCATGTGAAATTGTATACAGGAAGAGACATGTTCTGAGCTACAATTTTTTTAAAAACCCCAAAGATTGCTCAGACAAAGAACAGACCAGAATTGGGGAAGATAGTGGAAACAGGGACACAGAAAGGAATATGTTAGAATAGACTCTAGGAGACTAAAGTGGGGTATAAACCACTGTGATGTCAGTAGATGAGAAAGAAGTGATCAGATTCTGGGTAGATCAAAATGCCAGTGCTGGAAAAAAGAATTCCTGCTGCATTCGATGTGGCACGGAGGTAGGATCAAAACTAAAGAGTGAAATAACTTTCCACATTTACCTATCAGAATATCTGGAAGAATGGCAATGGTGAAGTTATATGGTTTGGCTGTGTGTACCCATGCAAATCTTGCCTTGAATTGTAGTCCCCACATGTTGAGGGCGGGAGGTGATGGGACCCTGGGGATGCTTTCTCGAAACTATACTGTTCTCCTGATAGTGAGTGAATTCTCGCAAGATGGTTTCATCTTATTCTGCCATTATGATGGTTTCATAAATGGCAGTTTCCTCTGTGCTTTCTTTTTCTCTCTCTTCTGCCACCTTATGAAGAAGGTCCTTGCTTCACCTTTGCCTTCTGCCATGATTGTATCTTTCCTGAGACCTCCCCAGCCATGTGGAACGTGACTCAATTAAAACTCCTTTGTTCATAAATTACCCAGTCTTGGGTACTGTTTTATAGCAGTCTGAAAACAGACTACTACGGTAAATTGGTACCCGGAGTGGGGCACTGCTATAAACATAACATGAAAACGTGGAAGCAACTTTGGAACTGGATAATGAGTAGAACTCAACACAGTCTAGAGGGCTCAGAAGAAGACAGGAAGATGTGAGAAGGTTTGAAACTTACTAGAGACTTGATGAATGGCTGTCGCCAAAATGCCAGAGGACTGTTGGGAAGGCATGATTTGTTTTGAAACGTGAAAAGACATGAGATTTGGGAGGGGCCATGGGGTAAATGACATGGTTTTACTATGTGTCCCGACCCAAACCTCATCTTAATTGTAATCCCTGCATGTCAAGGGAGGGACCTGTAATCCCCATATATAGAGAGAGGGAGGTTAGTGGATCATGGGGACCATTTCCTTCTCACTGTTCTTATGACAGTGAATGAGTTATGATGAGACATGATGACTTTATAAATGGCAGTTTCCTGTGTGCTTTCTTTTTCTCTCTCCTGCAACCTTGTGAAGAAGGTGTCTGCTGCCCCTTTGCCTTCTGCCACGATTGTAAGTTTCCTGAGGTCTCCCCAGCCATGCAGAACTGTGAGTCAATGAAACCTCTTTCCTTTATAAATTACCCCGTCTTGGGTAGTATCTTTAAAGTTGTGTGAAAATGAGCTAATATAGGAAGTTATAAAGGACTAGATTTTAAGGACATTGGGCATTAAATTTATGAACACATTTATTTTGAGATATCCCAGAATAAAGTTGTCACATGGGCAGCTGTACACATTCCCATGCCATAGAAATACCTATGAACTCTAGGAAGGGCTATGTGGTATTTGAGGATATGTCCATCTACTTTTTTCCAGATAAGTCAGTGTTCTTTTATGTGACTCAAAGATTCCTGTATCATGTTGGAATGCTGATTATTTTGCACTGTGGCCTCACTGCATTGATGGCATGGAGTGGAAGATGAGGAGGCAAATTTTTGAACAGACTATTTATATAAGAATGTCACAATTCAGGATTGTAAAGGCAGATCTGTGCATTCATATGGCCCATTCTTGTGAGACACTTGTCCTTGACTTAAAGGATATTTTTCACCTGACTGAATATCAAAAACCCAGTTCTGGGTAGAAACTGTACAGACGTAGGCACACATAGAACAGGCTTCAAGCACAGCAAAATTTTCACCAGAGCAAGAAGCAAAACAGTAGCGATAAATTTTTCAGAAGTAAGGACAGGGCTTAGTTTGTAAAGAACCTAAAAGCAAACATATGAAAAAGTCCTTCATATCCAGGAGACTGGGAGAAACTTGCTGTCCAGTGCTGCAGTACCAGGCAACTCATGTTCAGGGAAAGTCATACTTAATCACCAAGACAATGGGTAAAATTCTCCAGGGCATCTCAGAGACATTCACAGCAGCTGCTTGCGTCACAGGTCTGGAAACCTAGGAGGAAAAAATGGTTCTGTGGGCTTGGCCCAGGTTCCCCCGCTGATCTCTGCGGTCTCAGGACTTGCTGCCTTATGTCTTAGCTGCTCCAGCTCCAGACATCACCAAAAGAGGCCAGTGTACAGCTCAGGCTTCAGAGTATGGAAGCCCCTAGGCTTGGCAGCTTGCACGTGGTGTTGAGCCTGCAGGTACACAGAAATCAAGAACTGAGGTTTGGGAACCTCCACCTAGATTTCAGAGGATATATGGAAACCCCCCGATGTCCAGACAGAAGTCTGCTGTAGGAGCAGAGCTCTCATGAAATACCTCTTCTAAAATAGTGCAGAGGGGAAATGTGGGGTCAGAGCCACCACACAAAGTACTCACTGGGGCTCTGCCTAGTGGAGTTGTGAGAAAACGGCTACCATCCTCCAGACCCCAGAAGGGTAGATCCACTGACAGCTTGCAACGTACACCTGAAAAAGTCACAGATGCTTTTTTCATGAGTTGAAAGATGACTGTTGAATATTTTGTAGCAAGAAAGCATTTTTCCCATAACAACATCTAATGAGATGAATAAAATTATATTTATTAGAATTCATTTTTGTTAAAGAGTAAGTTTGTCTGGAAAGAATGTCTTAAGTAAGCCTGTGTGTATTTGTGTGTGTTGTGTTTATATTCTTGTGTGTGTGCTTCTGTGTGCATGTTTATCTCAGTGGCAGTAAATAAAAATCCACTGAATACTTTGAGGGATATAATAAATGTTTTTTGTTTGTTTGTTTGTTTTGCTGTTGAGGCACCCAGTATGGGGAGTGTTATTACACTGGAAGAAGATGATACAATGTGTAGTCGAAGTGGAAAAGATTATCTGCAACCATTCAGTTCTTCTATACCAGTTAATCCACACAGGAGAAAGGCATAAGGTTCAACAGGACCTTAACTGTGGTCTGCTTTTGACTTAGAAAACCTTTAACTTCTTTATGGGCAATGTTAATTTCACTTGACTTGTGATGGATTCATTTAACCTCTGTGTCACTCCGTCAAGAGCTACCTGTCTCACACTGGCCTGGTTTGTGAAAGAATAAATGTCTTATTGTTTACGACAACAAAAACAGACAAACTAAAAACAAGATGGAGAATAAAAATCTTTCTGAAACATTTTCGGATTGCCATTTTGTTTTTCTGTTTTCTCTTAGCAATTCTTCTTTGCTGAGAGCTATGGTTGGTAGCGTGCATTTACTGTCTAGTTTCATTCAAAGCCTTAAAGCCGTTATATTTCACGTAGGAGCTTTGTCTTAAATTACACCTTAATTTTAAATTACACTTTGTTTTAAATTTAAATTAAATGGCAGGTGCCATTTTCAACACTCACCATTAACGTTTGTTCATTTGAATCGTAAGCAAGTGTGAAGTCTCTCACCTCAGTCTGTTTTCCAATCTGAATGCAAATAACTCCAGATGCTGCCTTTTCCATAACTTATATAAAATGTCATAAATTGTGTCTTTTTCACAAGGACAGAGCTTCTCAAAATGTACTAGGAATTTCAGACTCCTATATCAAAACTAAACAAATGTAACATCAAATATCATGTCTTTGTATCTATCTATTCATCTAACATATATCAATAAAATTTGATAGATATATAGAGAGTCTTATAGATAGATATAGACATAGGTTATATAGAGATATAAATATAGATTATATTTGTATCATCTTATATGTATAAATATATTACATATGGAGCTATATATACATAATACATATGTATATGTGTGTGTATATATGAGTTTTTTCCTATGATTTTGTCCTATTACTCCCTACTCTAAAAGCTGACAATTAAAAAAAAAAATCAATGCAAATGGTAACCTACCTCATTTGCATTGGATTCACTTATTTCACATTTCACAGATATTTATACACAGATTACTGTGGGGGAGGGCAGGGGGAGACCCCTTCCTCTCATCTATTAGTATTTATTTCTTACAAATTTTATGTTTTCAGGCATTTTTTTTAAAAAAAGTTTTCAATAGATTACAAATGAAAGCAGGATAAAATGTTCTCCACAAGCCATGACATTTTGTTCATACTTTATTTTTTCTCTCTGTAGATCTAAAGTGTGTAATTGAGGTTAATCTTTTGGCAAACTGAAGTATCAACAATCAACCAGAAAGACTTTGAAAGAAAAGCATTCTTTGATGAGTTGAAACTTAACTGTTGGATAATTTGTAGCAAGAAAATATTTTCCCAATAACAAGGTTGAATGAGATGAATAAAATTCTATTTACCAGAATTTATTTCTGTTAAAGCATTAAATTTGCATGGAAAGAATGATTTAAGTAAGTGTGTGTGTGTGTGTGTGTGTGTGTCTGTGTGTGTGAGCATGTTTCTCTTAGTGAGAGTAAATAAATATCCATTTAATACTTTAAAGGATATCATTATAAATGTTTCTTTGATTTCTTTCCTGTTGAGCAACAACTACATTTTACTATAAGAATATGTTTACTTGGTTATATAGTTTGCTTTATTTGTCTCTCTAACTTTAATTAACTCATGCAAAATTGGTAAATAGGGTGATGATATCAGTATGATGTGGAATTTACAATTGTTCATATACCTTTCTTTGAGTATGGTATCACTTTGCACCACCAAGTAACAGTAGCTGAGCACAAACTATACAACATAAACATGGAAAGATATAAGCTATTAATATACACTGTATCAGAATATCTATTTGTTACCAAGCTCCTTTGACCAGGTGCTCTTAGTAATGTATTTTGTCTAATTTCCCTTTTTCTTTGTTAATTTGATCACTGGAAAATCATTCTTACACACATTTTCATCATCCTTTATTCCTCCTTTTTAAAATAAGGCAAACTATATTTTCTGTTGAATTTTTTATTAGAAACATAAATTTAACTGTACTATTATTTTGTTATGACTATTGCTGATTTTGTTAGTGATCACAACACACAGTTGTAAAGATTTTAATTAATCTTTCCCTAACTTTATATTTTTATAACCCTGTATTTTCATAGTATTTTTTCAGAAAACATGTCTCAGGAATGCATATACCATGTTTTAGCAGAAATGCTTCCATCTGTACAAATGACCAAAAGTTTTTAATGTTGCCTTAAAACTATAATTTAATAGTATATTTAATGAGTTCTTAATTTTTTTTTGTAATTTGACATAATATTACATTTATTCCTCACAATGTCCTGAATAGATAGATATTTTGTGGCCTCCATTTAGTTTTGCTTTTACTGTTTGTTTCACAGATGAGAACACTAAGATTCATGGAAGTAATTTACCTGAGAATAATAAAACAACAACAGAGCATAATTTCAGATTTTAAGTACATTGAATGTGGACAGCCTTTGGCGGTTAAGCAGCAATTACCTTCTCTTCAGAGAGGGAAAGGATTATAAGTAACAGTCTCTTATTTAACTAAAATCATGGTATAAAAAAATATAAATACACACACACACAGACACACACACACACACACACACACACATATAAAACTACTACCAAGTCTTCTTCTAAGAAAGGCTATATATTTATTTAAATATTACAAAATCACATCACACATTCTTCAGTGTCATGCAATCCTCTAATCACTGCATGTACTAGTGGTGATTAAAATGATCAAGAGTACTTGTTCTCATGGAGATTTCACAACAGTAATGAGAAACGTACACTAAAAATCTTAATAGACATAAGCAGTTTCAGATATAAAGATCAAAAACAGGGAAGTGGGGAAACAATAACAGGGAGAAAATACCAGGATCTGCTCCATCTGGTAGTATTTTTATGAGATTTTTAGGGTGTTGTTTTTCTGGCCAGAAACCTGTGGCTAGTGATGCCTTTGCCTGAGTTTTCCTTGGGCCTGCCGGGCTCATTCTGCCCACTCAGCTTGGCAGGCTGCACTCAGCTCATGCTACTGGCCTGCATCCCACGCCTCCAAGGGAAACTGAAGTCAGGTGTGGAGTGACAAGGGGTGTGTGAGTGGGTGTTGAATCAGGCCACTGCACAGTCAGAATGCTGGCTCCTGCCACAGGGTGGGCACCTCCAGGTGCCAGCATGGGTGTTAGCTCTCTGTGAGGCTGCAGTTGGACCAGGCACACCACAAGCTGCTTCCCCAGCTGTCACCGGGGAATGTGGTGGCACCCAGAAGCTTAGAAATGCCAGGAACCACAGGGGCCCAAAAAGGGAGTCACAGACCTGGCTCTGGAAGCTCCCAGGTCTGGGTTCCCTAAAGGGCTGCAACTTTTCTCTCCTTCTCTTCACCTGCAACATGGCAAGAAAGGGACATGTTTCAAGTTCCCTTTTTTTTTGGATGGAGTTTTACTCTTGTCACCCAGGCTGGAGTACAATGATATCATCTCAGCTCACTGAAACCTCATCTCTGCCTCCCAGGTTCAAGTGATTCTCCTGCCTCAGCCTCCCAAGTAGCTAGGATTATAGGCCTGTGTTGCCACTCCCAGCTATTTTTTATTTTTATTTTTTATTTTTAGTAGAGATGGGTTTTTGTTTAGGCTGGTCTCAAATCCTGACCTCAGGTGATCCACACGCCTCAACTTCCCAAAGTGCTGAGATTACAGGTGTTAGCTACCTCACCTTCAGCCTTAGTAATATTTGGTGGGTCTTGAGCTCTTGTCTGGCAAACAGCAAGAATGCAGTATGAAGACAAGTGGAGGGTGGGCAAGATGAAGAGGAGCTTTATTGAGCACTAAAACAGCTCAGAGAAAACCCATAGGGAGAAGCTCATTTCTGCCGCCAGGGTGTCCCAACAAGTAAGTGTTCAGCTCTTAGCAGAGTGGAGACCCTGGAGTGGGAAGCCCCTCTCCATGGGCAGGTTGTCCCATCGTCTCTGCAGCTCTCAGCAGAGAGGAGGTCCTGGAATGGGTTGTTCCTCTCTGCAACTAGTAGTTCCTGCCTCTGCTCAGCAATGCCTGAGCCTGGGGCTTTTATGGGCCTCAGAGGGAAGGAAGTATATGGGCAGCCAAGGGAAGGCCCAGAAAAGGCACCACAAGTTCACACTCCAGTTTGTGAGAGTGGCAGCCGGGTCTCCATCCTTCAAGCACTTCCTGGCCTGAAGATGGGGCCTTACCAGGAACTGGCCACTTCTGCCCAGGAGCCTGTCTGCTTCTTACTGCTGTTTATGGTGCTCAGGCTGTTCATGCAAAGGGGCATCTACAGGCCACTGCCAAGCTGCCCTCAGCACCCCTTTGGCTTCCCTCCCTTGCTTGTCAGTGCCCAAAGTCTAGAGGGGGCTGAAGCAGCAGGCAGGAGGGGGCTGGTGTGTCAGCACTGCTCCAAGTGTGCACAAACCCAGACTGGCTGTCACAGTGCCCAGGTTTGGTCCCAACTTTGCTCTGAAATTGGAGTGGGCACTGACAGCAGAGAGAAGCCAGACAGCTGGAGCAGACACTTCCAAGACTGTGAAGGCAATGGGGCCTCCCCAGACCTCTGAGAGTGCAGAGATTCCTGGGCCTGCAGCCATGATTTGGGTGGCTGCAGCTGTGTCCGGTGGGGTGATTGTCCTGCCTGCTCCATGGAGTGAGAGGCTGGGGCCGCAGTTTGGATGGCTGCAGCAGAACCCAGGGAACTCCTGCCCCTACTCATAAGGGGTGAGACTCCCGCTTGTGAGTGGCTTCAGCCAGCTCAATGGAGCATGCTGTCCTGGCCTCACCTCCCTACTGCAGCTGGTGTGATGGCAACAACCTCTACAGATGACCTGCTGCTGCCATCAGTATCAGGAAAATTCTCTCTGTATAGAGTCATTCAGTAACTCAGAAAGTCAAATAGTTGAGTAAAATGAAGTTTACAGTTGCCAATAGTGAGACCAAGAGAGAACAGGGCAAAGTAGGTCTGTTCCTCAGGTTGTGATTTGTAATGGATCCTAGAATTGAGTCCAGAATAGCATGGAATTTAGGAGAAATGAGGAATTTATGATAGTGAAAATAGTAGAATAATTCTTGGAAAATCAAATAATATTTTAGAGAGAATTATTAGTGTAAATAAGCAGAAAGGAGAGATGGTGATTATGAGAAGATATTTGAAATCTGTATTTTGGGCATAGTGCATTTCTTTGTGTAAGACTCTGGGAAAGAGTTGCAGAACAGAGAATCTTCAGATTTGAGTACATCAAGGACCTAAAGGGCAGAAAATTAAAGTGATATTCAAATCACCAACATTGGTAAGTAAGTAGTGGAGGAGAGGATGTTCTGTGCTAAAAAGATCAGTGATTTATGTGGAAAGAACATTAGAGATAGCAATAAGAATAAATAATATTAGATAGTAAAGTCTAGTGATATGCATTCCACAAGGAAAATTGAAAACAAATGTTTTTAAAGCAGTATTTAATAAGAAAAAGGACTCCTAATACTCTTTCTGACAATCATGTGAGTTTATTATGAAGTATAAATACCAGTTGAAGAAGAGGAAGAGAAGTTTTATATTATAGAAGAACAATGAAGGAATCTCTGGAGTGGAATTTGATGATTTAGAAGACAGGCCATGAGTACCCTAAAGCATCAGTCCCCAACCTTTTTGGCACCAGGGATCAGTTTCGTGGAAGGCAATTTCTCCACACACTGGAGGTGGTAGGGACTGGTTTCAGGGTGATTCAAGCACATTACATTTATTTTGCACTTTATTTCTATCATCATGACGTTGTAATATATAATGAAATAATTATGCAACTCACGAAAATGTAGAATCAGTGGCAGCCCTGAGCTTGTTTTCCTAAAACTAAACAGTATCCTCTTGGGGTGATGGGAGATAGTGACCATCACGCATTAGATTCTCATAAGGAGCATGCAACCTAGATTCCTCTCATGCGCAGTTCACAATAGGGTAGGTGCTGCTATGAGATTCTAATGCTGCCACTGATCTGACAGGAGCCAGAGCTCAGATGGTAATGTGAGCAATGGGGAATGGCTGTTAACACCGATGAGACTTCGCTCACATGCCCACCACTCACCACCTGCTGTGCAGCCAGGTTCCTAACAGGCCATGGACCAGGACCGGTCTGTGGCCCAGGGGTTGGAGACCCCTGCCTTAAAGTATATTGGAAAATCTCATAAGGTATGACGAGGTGGACAATCAAGTCTGATTAGTGTTTCTGCAAAGTAAAATTGGGAGGAATGTCACTGAGGTAAAGAATCCTCTGGGAGACTTGCACAGCAGATATTATCTAATGTAAATGGGGACATAGATATGATGACCAATCTTGCTTCTTCCTTAGATAATAGTGGGTAATTCAGTGAGCAAACTGGTTACAAATTTTAACCAGTGAGCACAAAGAAATAGTTTGGTTGCAATCTGTATGCCCCTATTCCTGCCCCACGTAATTCTTGCTTTGTGCTTTGTATCACAAATAACCAACTTGTTGCTTTATGCATCCTTCCTTCATCCTATGTTTTATTGTATAATTCAGAGTTTTTGTGCAACTTTAAAATTTTCCATTTCTAGAAACCTGTCTTTGTTTTCCTATAGAAACTTTCTCTGCAGTTGCTGATTATATTGTGTTAGAGCATTTTATCTTTCTTATTTGAGTACTTGGTAATAGTAAACTCTTTAGTAGTTGCATTGTTTTTCAAGGTCAGCAAAATTATACACATTGATTGGTGCTGGTTTGAATGTTAAACACATTTAGTTGTTGAGGATGAGAGCAGAAACAGTTTTCTCATTTTTCAGATAGATAAACACTATTATACATCTCATTCTAAACCATTAAATGTCTCACTGGCATCCTTGGTTTCATTCTGGCTTGATCACTTAATTATGTAGGTAGCATTTACAAGACTGCAAAGAAATGGTTTACAGAGAATAAAATGGTCAATTTAATTCCAGTGAAGTACTATACTAAATGAATCATTTTTAACAAAATAAATCCAGCTAATTTAACTATTAAATCAGTAGCCAGTAACTTTAGCACATCAAGGAAGAGTTTTGGCTAATATTTGATGTTTATTTCTTAAGAAGAAATACAAGAATTCATGTACCTGCCCCTTTTCTTAGATCTGTAGGCCTCCACTGTTTAGAAGGAGTATAACAATTCTAATAAAATAAGATATTCAAAGTGATAATACAATTTACATAGGACATTCTCTCATGCCATGACACTTCCTATTTAGCATTCCATTCCCCAATTAATATTTCCTATTCCTTAATTTTGTTTTGTACATTCTACCTAAATTTTCAGGATGGTTTAAAGTCAAAGAATACTTCTCATTTTGTATATTATGGTTGTATATACTTTTTGTATAAGCACATACATTATTAGTAGCACTATAATCATATTGTATATAATCAAATTACAAGATATTCTGCTTTTTTATATAGAATTATCCACATGCATGGCAGAATTTTACTCAATATTGTTTTATTTATCTCATCCCTTTCTCTTGAAATCAATTTCTTTTTCTCAAATTGGTCCTTTAGATGTTAATCTAATGATAGAAAGAAGTGTTCTATTGACAGTAAGACTTGTTAGTCTAATTAAACTTGTCCTTATTTTACATTTTATTTCAATAGTGTTTTATTTAAAAGCTATTTGGCCAATATCTTATATTGCTCTTTAGAACTCTTCTATTAGTTTAATTGCCATTTATTTGTTGGTAATATTTATGACATTTTTTGTTATTTTTTAATCTGTCTTTTTAAAATATTTTTCTATTATTGTTTCAAACATTTTAATAATTATACACTTACATCTGGTTTTCATTAAATATATATTCAGTATATATGTCTTGTCATCATACATGTCTTTAATTATATATATCAATATATGAATATGTATACATTTTATTTTATATATATGTATATAGTTATTTACAGTAATTCTTCAATATTTATCTTGATATATTTTGCCAGTGTTGGAAAACTCTCAGCCATCATATCATTCAATATATAGATTTTTTACTTTTCTTTAACTTTTTTATTCTCACATGTCATTTTCACATATATTAGAATGATGTACTTTTTCATTGTTCATCATGTATATATCATACACCTTTCCTATTTCACATGTTTATCTCTCTTTGCTTTAGTTGGGATATTTTCTTCCAACTTCCAGTTCACTATTTTTCTCTCTACCATGAGATGATATCTCATAAACCCATTTACTATACTTTACAGTTCCAAAATGTCTGTGTTTCTTTCTATAGTTTCCAGATTTCCAGACAAATAATTCTGTGTTGTATTTTATGTTAATATCAATCATAGTTATTCTTAATTGTGTATGAAAACTTTATCTGAATTGTTGGTGAAACTCTGTAATACCTTTTAATTTCCCCCTGGTTTTTCATCATGTCTTGTCTTCTAGCACTCTTCGTTACATTTTATTGAGGTCTGGTATTATATATGAAAAAAATTAGAGGTAATTATAGGGTCTGAATAAAGAAGTGATCTCCTTCCAGAGAATATTTACATTTGCCTCTGCCAGCAGTAAGGCTGGACTTTGGAGGTTACAGATCACTTTAATTCAAACAGGGATGGAGATGACTCAAAATTGGACTTAATTTCCTTTAAGAATTGATTGATTTCTGATTCATCCTTATTTAAGGGTAATGACTAAAATTGTGAACTTTAACCAGAGTTTTTCTTTGTGCATAAAGTTTGATTTTTGTCCCATTAGGCTCATAGGTGTGTGAAAAGCCCTGCTCAGCTTCCTCGCCTCTTAGCTCCTTCTTCCAATATAAACAGATAACCTTAGGGGAATGGAGCTGTAGTTGCCGGACTCGGCTTTCTGAGCTTCCTCTGTCTCCCAGATCTTGGTTCCCTAATTATTTTTATTTTTCTTAACAACTCTGTGGAGATTTTGATAAAATATTTTCTCATACTTTCTCAGTTGCTTGCAGCAGGAGGATGGATGAGATGGAATATGTGGTTTGTCATTGCAATTAATGGACTTTTTCGCTTATTGTTGTATATGCCTGTGAACATATATCATTTAATTTTGGTCCCTATTTCTTTTCATCTATCTTTCATATTTTCTTAATCCCTTTATCTTTCTGCTTTCTGAGTAGTTTCTTCAGGCTCATCCTTTCGTTGACTAATTCTTCTGTTTGTTCTGCATGACTACACCATCATTCCATTACATTTTAATCATAAGGTACAAAAGGTTTTATTTCAATAAATTTTATTTGATCTTTTCTCAAAAAAGCCTGTAGGTTTTTTCAGTTCTAATATTTTTGATTCTTTTTTTTTTTTAATCTTCCAGTCATCTTTAAGTGATTTAGGTGACTTTCTGTGAGATTCCATATTTCTGATGTTCTCTGGAGTTAATCTTATTATTTATCATGTCCCTGAACACTTTCTAAAGGTGAATTAGTTTTTATATGATTCTTAAAACTTAAATTGTAAGTTTATCTACTTGAGGGTTTTAAGTTGCGTTACCTAAACTGAATGGATGGTCCTGCAGTAGGGTATTTTTTCTAGGACCAGGTGTCCCAGAAGTATTATAGCTTCAGACCACCATTAGTGGCACACTACTAAAGTTTCAATGAGAGTATTCCAAAAACCTAACAATAATATTATAATATATACTTGAGCATCAAAACTTAATATGGCACCAGTGGCTGTTTACAAACCCTCAAGGGGTATATATTTTCTATCTTTGAACAGGCAGAGATTGACATATTTTACCTATATTGGAGGTGAATTTCTTTCTAATTATCTCTTTCAATTAAAGATGTTTATTTGTGCATAAGAATCACAAGTACTGGCCTAGGGCTTTATGTAGATTCCCAATGTGCAAGAAAACCAAAGAAATTGTGTGAACCCCAAAACTTACTGAATTATTTCTCAGATTCTTGATTATTTCCTGTCACTGGATTTTCCTTTTTTTTGTCTTGGGATCTCTATGCATAAAAGTTATATTTTATCTAGGAATACTAGTTATATGCAGTGTCTATATTGCCAGAAACAAAATATGTTCATTCTTCAGGATGTGGTATTTGTTTAGAATAGAATTGTCATTCTTATTGTATTGACTGCATGCTTCAAATATAGTTAATAACAAATATAATTCTGTTTTTCTTGACAACTCAAATGTTTTCTCCCATTAATTACTTTATTTGGGGTGAAGATCAACTGTGGTCTAATATGAATTCAGTGGTATTCACCTTTATTATTTCTTTCTATGGGATAAAGTTTGGTGATTAATTAAACTTTTATTTGGGGTAGAGACAGAGTCTCAGTATATTGCCCAGGCTGGTCTTGAACTCCAAGGGTCAAGTATTCTCCCAAAATGTTGGGATTACAGGTGTGAACCATCATGCTCAACTGATTAATTAAAATTTATCATTAATGAACATCTTTTTTACTTCAGATATATTTTACTCCTATTATAATTTTAACACCACCCTACAGGTTATCAACATTTGAACTTTTGATCAATATTGAATTAAATTTCCACATGAGCAATGACCATATATATTCTGTCAATCATTAAGTATCCTTAAGAGGTCGTTAATGTTCAGTTCCAAACAAGAGCTTTGTAAGGTCTTAAAATTACAAGAGATGACATTTAATTCATTTTAGTGCTCGTATTTCAGAAAATAAACTGGCAGGTTTTATTTCTGTAAATCTGTTAAGACTTCCAGACACTTCACAGTGGTTTGAACATTGTTGCATTCAATGCATAATCAGGTGTTGCTAAGCAGCACACTATAACTTTATTATTTTAGGTAGCATATAAACATATTTTGTTTACTTTAACCCATGAAAGGTGTTTCTCTGATTTTTTCCTCATATTTAGTTTCTCCTTTTTCTCTTTACTCAACAGTATAGTAAAATAGTAAAGTAGAGCCCTCAGTTTTCCCTTATAAAATAGAATAATAATTTTATGTATCCTTCTGTGGGCTTTAAACATTTATTGTACTATATTCAATCTTTCAAATATTTGTTATTTAAAAAGTACTAATAATTGAGCATATTAGTTTGACTTCATATCATGGCTATATTTGGGGTATTTATTATTATTGTAAATGCATTGAAAAGTTGTAATCAAAGCAATATAGTTTTTAACCAAATAAAATTATTTGGCTATGGAAAGTCATGGAATTTTATGTTTTGATTTATTAGCTTTAAGAAAATAACATATTTTCTAGATAGTTAAATTTATTTCAGTGTATGCATTTACAATACCCACTCATAATAGACTTTAGAAGGTAAAAGATACAATATATTCTTAAAATTACCCACATTTATTTTTCATCTGACCTTCCTCTTTTCTTTCACCTAGTAATATATTACCTACTAATAGAGGCTCTGTCCATGGTTTCTCATTTCCATGAAGTACATTTATGCCTTTCTAGTCCTGAGTCATCTCTGCTTCCTCCCATGAATGTATTGGAAAAAAAAAAAAAAAAGAAGATAATTGTGGAAAATTCCTTTAAAAATACTCTTTTTAAAAATGTATTATATATGTGGTAAATTCGTTTAAAGTTTAATCTCAAAGTTAAGAAGTAAACTTTTAATGGAGACTTTAAAATGATGGTATAGAATTTATTTTAAGATAAAGTTATATTCTGATAATTGTGAATCAACTCTTCATTATGGCAGTGTATAATAAAGATGATTTGATTTTTCTATAGAGATAGAATTCTTTAGTGTTCTCTTTATTCCTAATGGTAGTGTAAAGAGAAAATTTCAAGTGATGTTTCTGCTATGACCAATAAACTCATAATATTAAAAGTCAATGACACATGTAATTCTGATAGACATCTTAGTATTTACTCTTGATACAGAAAATAACCCAATTTTAGGTGCAAATATTAGACAAATTTTAAATGAGATTAAAGTCCCCAATTTTAAATGAAATATGTTCAAACTTTTTATTGATGAAAAACTTACATAGACTGAAGTGCACAATTCATAGGTCGTACTACTTGATGTATGTCCAAAATCTGAACACACCTATGTAACAAGTCCCAAGATCAAAAAGCAAAAATTTACCACTTTTAAAGCTTTCTTCGTGCTTTCTCTCAGTCACTATCCATCATTGTTAGTCAGCACCCTATAAAAGATAACCACTATTTCTATTTCTGACACTAGATAACTTATTTTATTTACTTCCTGGATCTAAATTGTCTTCCTATGGAAACGGTTAGTTTTATAAGTGATAGTTACACTTTTTCTGACAATTAAATGTTATTTCTCATTGAATAGGTCCAAAGTGGTACCCTTCTCGAGTTGGTCTGCAGCTAGAATGTGGTAAGCAGCATTTTTTTACTGATGTGTTTGTTTAATTTAGAATCCTTTTTCTATTTTCAAAAGCTGACATTCACTTACCACTTAGTAAATATATAAATATTAGTATTATTTAATTGATTCTCTCAACAAACTAGAGCTCCACTTTTATAAATGAATAATTTAGTCTCAAAGAGGTATTTTTTAAATATTCACTGTCCGTGAGTTTTAGAAGCAGATTCCGAAACTAAAATATTTTTGTCTGTGAAGCTTTAACTGGTCACCTTCTCATTCTACTGCCCCACAACATATTTTTAAGGTTAATGCTTATTTTTTTCATTTTTTTCTTCTTCTTTTTTCTGTTATAAAGCAGAATAAGTGACATAAGGAACAAAACTAATGAATTTGGAGAAGAAGTGTTATGCCCACTGTTAAACCTCAAGTTTCTCAGATTTTTAAACTCTATGATCTCAAGAAATTTATCAATAAATGCACTTAAAAATGGCTCCTACCAATAATTACTGCTACTGACACTACATCGACTTTATTTTAAAATTGGAATTTTAAATTTTAATGAAAGCTGTGGGGAGCATGTACTTTTTTCAGGATAGAGTGCTGATACTTAGTAAAAGCCTTTAATAGTAAATCTGTAGGAGGTACCTCTTAAGGAATTTCGATCTCTCAATTTTTTGTAAATGATGAGTTGATTTTTTGTTTCTATTGTTTTTCCTAATATTTAGATTGTCTTCTCTCAGGTATTACATGCACTTAAAGACAAATGATTATTTTGTTGAGTCTCTCAAAACTGTTATGAGTGTTTTCATTGCTGTCTTAAACATTTAATCTTTCTCTGAGACCTGTGTGTTCAAAACAAACAACTATGCAAGATTTCTAGAAGCCACACTTTTTTGATTCTCTCAAATTTATTTTTGCTCAAATGTTCAAGACAAATTCCCAACTACCTAGAGTTTAAGAAAAAAAAAAAAAAACATTATTGTCTCTTTTTTTTTTTTTTTTTTTTTTTTTGCTGCCTTCATAGGGCCTAGCACATTTCAGCACATGAATGCCTTTCAATACATGGATGTTGACATATACAAAACGAATTGATTCTTACCCAAAGAAGCCTCAAAAAATGTCACACACAACATTGTCAAATGTAACTTCCATTTGAAGGACACTATAAAAGACTGATAAATTTCTGTTAGTTCAGTGTTCTGGTGAATATGACATATTCCTTTTCTCCCAAATTTATTTACCTAGTTGAGTGTACCAGGGTGGGATATGAGATGAGTAAAATGTAGTTGTCTAAGTGTCCTTAAAAAGGAATGTAATAATGTATTTGAAAAAAGAATCAATTGATTTAGTGTGATATGGTGCAAAGAAATCAAAATCCAAAGCTCACTTGGATTAATTCAGATTTTTACATTTGATTGACTCTCTCATAGTTACTTGCCTACAGGGTCGTCTTTTATGTTGCAGAACTTAAAAAACACTTAAATCATTTTTAAAGTGTTAAGAGTTCATATGTTTATAATGCATATGATGATTGGCACAGGCTAGTTGCTCCATCAGTCTTAGTCATAACTATTAATATTAAGAAGAAAAAAAAAGACAATACAAAAAAAGCAAGGTCTTAATATTTATACGTGTTTGCTCACAAAATATACTTACTAGAATCATGGATCTTATATGAATATTAGAGACTTCTATAGTTTCCTCACAAAAAAGAAATCTTTAAAACGCAAATAAAATAACAAGCATTGTTTTTCATGGGTAAAATTTTAACCAATTCTTCAGCTCTGTGTCTCTGCTGAGCTGTGCTATATTTAGCTGAACTTGGCTAGGTTCATGCATGCAGCTGCAGTGAGCTCCTGGGCTGTTAGGGAATGATTGGTCTACAATAACCACAACTTTCATGAAATTCCCTTTGTTCTATGTGGTCTCTCACCTCTCAGCAAAATAGTTTGGACTTACTCACAAGCTGGGAGTAGAGGTATAAAAATGAGCAGAGATACTAAAGAATTGTTGAAGCCCAGGTTTGGAACTAGTAAATGACCGTTTGTCCCACAAGTCACTAGTTAGCCCATATTCAAGGAGTGGGAATATAAGGACAGCTATCACTGAGAAGAACTACAAGGTCATACTGTATATGGTGTAGATATGGTGAAGAATTTCAGCTATTTTTACAATAAATCTATCATATAATCTGGTAAGTAAAATGTTTTGTATCTTCCTACTTTTATTCATATGCTTTATAATGTCCTGGAAGGACTGGGTAAAATTTCTAATGTTTAAAATCATTGGATTTCTACATAGAAAATATAGATTTTTTTCCATCACTGTTTCCAAGCAATACATTAAAGCTCCATCCACATCCTTTATACAATAGTCTTGACAAACCACTAGGTTTGTGGTTGGTTGTGTACCCCAGTTCCAGGCCCATACTTGGGAGGGACTATCGAAAGACTGGGTTGTGCTTGTGTTAATTTGGTCAGGAAATTCAGGGCCCTTAAGTGACTTAAGCATGATATAGAAAAATACGTCATGGGATCTAGTTAGGCATGTCCTGTCCTCTTGGCCCCACACATTCCTCTCCCTTTGATAAAGGACGTAATCATGGAAAGCCAAGGACAATGGTCCCTTTTTCTTGAGTCTGAGTGCTATGATTAATGATACATCTAGATTCTGTCAAGTCGTTTTTTCAAAATCTCATATTGATGGGACTACATTTTAAAAATAGAATGCCAATCTCTGTTCTTTGAAGTTGGCAAGGATGATAAACGGGTAGAAACTAACCCCTTTTCTAAGTGTGCTAATAGATATAATTGGAAATATATTTTCAGCACACTTTCAAGTGATACAAAGCCAGTTGAATTTTTTGTCCATATTAACATTTTCTTGTTCTTATACATAATTGTCATAATAGTACTGACAATTTTGATATCAAAGTCTTCACTTTGATCCATATTGCAAAAATTTTCTATCACTATGTAACAAATTTGCACAAATTTAGCAGTCTAAAAAATCTATCATTTATTAGATTGAAGCCACATTATGGCTTGATTCTCTGATTAGGATATTATAAGACTGGAATGAGAGTGTTGACTGTACTGAATTCTCATGTGAAGACTCTTGACAAAAAGCCACTTCCATCTTCTTTTGTGTTATTGGAAGAGTTTGTGTTGAAAATGCTTGTTCCCTGGTGCCACAAAGAAATAGCACTCGAACATAAATTTAATTCTTTCAGCAAGGCAATTTTTACTTTCTGCAGAAAGGGTGCTCGTGATAGATGGAATAATGGCAAGAGCACCTTTTTGCATTTTATGTTTGTTTGTTTGTTTGGTCTTTGCAGTTGCATGAGAGAAGTTCCTGTGTTCTTGCTGGCTGTCACTTCCTAGAGACTGCTGTCTTTTCTCAAAGGCCACCTGTACCCTTGACATTGACCTTCTCCATCTTCAAGCCAGCAATAGCACAGTGAATCTTCCCAATGCACTGAATCTCTGAATTCCTCTGTCTCTGATTTCTGCACACAGATTGTAAAAATTCATGAAATAAATCAGGACTACCTAGATAATCTCATTTTTAAAAACCATGCAATATAATTTAATCAACAGAGTAACAGCCTATCATATGTAGAACTTCAGGGATTATACAGGGAACAGAAATCCTGAGAATTATCTAAGAAATCTGCCAACCACACATGTGTTCTTAGGCAAACACAGGACTACGTTCACATTTTCAAAGCAATACAAAGTTATCTTTATATGTAATTGCATATATATATATATGTATTTTATAAATAGTAATCAATTTAAATGAAATTTCTAAAATATAACTATAAAATGGTTTTCAATAAAGCACCCAAAGAACCATATACATTAATATGACCACCTAAATTATCTGGCTGTTAAAAGTGAATTTATCAAATTTCTGCCTTCAAATGTAACATACAATAATTATATATTTTCCTTTCCTTTTAAAAGTCCTTTAATTATAAACATAAGTAAATATCTTGGATTCTGAAAGATCATCTAATGGTAGATGCAAATTAGTATTTTCTTATTTATTTCAAAAATAGAGACTGGAATGATGCCTTTTAATGATGTAGATAATATAAATCACAAATAACATATGTTAAGTATAACAATAATAATAATAACAATAATAGGATTATATTTGAGAGATTAATTCATTTTGGTGTATGAGCTCTAGTCTACTCACTTTTCTTCCTGCTTGGTATACATTTCTTTAAATAAAACAAAATATATTTATATCTTATCTTATTAAATAATATTTAAGTTTTTTTGAATATTTTCTTATAAATAGTGCTTAAAAATATATTTTTGTACTATCTTCCCATATACACATTCCAGACTTGTCTGGTGGTTATTTTTAAGAATGCAGTCAATTATGTTTATTTTACATCTATCTTATGAGTAGCTCCTTTCAGTAATCTTTGCTATATCTTTGTCTTACTATGTCTAAAGCTTGTAATACTGGAAACCTTAGTGTGTTTTCATTCCTTTCTTTCCAGCTTCATTCATGTCCCTACAAAGGACATGAACTCATTCCTTTCTTTCCATGCTGAATATACAAACAATTTCATCAAGCCCCATGGTTTTAAATATTAATGACTTTCAAATATCTACACACACTTCTACCCTGCTGCCTATTTGTTGATTCTTTCTTGAATGTCTAAAAGATACCACACACTTAAAATACCTTAAAGACTCTTAATTTTTACCCTCATATCTTGCTTTTGCTGTAGTCTTCTTCATGTCAGTTAATGACCATTACAATACACTTAAGTACTCGGGCCAAAAATCTAACTGTCTTTACCTCACTGAATCCTCTCTTCTCAATCAGTTGATTAAGAAGTTGAATCCAGACTATGTTCAAAATATATTTACAATTGATACATTTTAACATTTTCACCAATACTACCTTAATCCCAACAAAAGATCAGCTCCAGCTGGATTAAGTTTGAATGTCTCCTAAATAATCACCTCGCTTCCCTTCTTTCTACTTTTCACACAGCATCCAGAATATATTTTAAAAAGATAAATTATGCCATTCTCCTGGTGTTTTGGAGGGACCATTCATCTATCCACCTCTAATTTATACTATTATAAAATCATTTAGAAATAAGTTGAGATGTCGTTGTACTAACACTCAAAATTATACTTTTTGTTGTTTTGTTTTGTTTTCATTTTGAGGCAGGGTCTCACTTTGTCGCCCAGACTGGAGTGCAGTGAAGCGATCACAGTTCACTGCAGCCTTGACCTCCCTGGCTCAAGCAATCCTTCCACCTCAGTCGCCTGAATTGCTGGGTCTACAGGCACACAGCACCAAGGCTGGCTAATTTTTTTCTTTTTTTTTTTTGTAGAGACAGGGTTTTGCCATGTCACCAAGATGGCTGGAACTCCTGGGCTCAAGCGATCTGCTCACCTCAGCTCGACAAAATGTTGAGATTACAGATGGGAGCCTTCACACCCATCCTAAAATTATACTTTAAAAAAATCCTGTATGTTATTTGTTTAGGCCCTAATATGACATGTTCTCAGAAATAATAAGATAGTAACTAATGGTAGTCTAAATTTTGGTTAGATGATATTGGGAAACCACTGTGCATTTGATAAGTTGCTAGATATATGTTATAAAATGGCATTGTTCACATTTTGTTTTACTTCGAAGATTTCTTTTACATTGTAATTTCCATATTAAATTAATTGTTAGCTTTTACTGATTTTACATTAAGAAATTATTTATCATTATGCTAAGAAATTGTATTAAAGTAACATTTTCTTGTTGTTTTTATTTTAGGTGGGCCTTTTTTGAAGGACTACATTACCATTCAAAGTATTGCAGCTTCCTCCATTGTCACACTGTATGCTACAGATCTAGGTCAACAAGTCAGCTGGACCACAGTAAGTGTCAATTTGAAATGTAACATACATGCCTCACATTTTGCTCTAAGTAATTCATTGACAGACTATTTCTATCAAATAAACTCATAGCGAAACAAAATGTACTGAATGGTATTTTAAATTTTCTATTCTTACTATGACCAGTGGCCAAAGGTCTACTCAAGTATTGGAGCAATAGAAAACCACAGTTTTGAAAAACAAAGATGAATTCTGTTTTTGTTGTTGTTGTTGTTGTTGTTGTTGTTGTTGTTTTAAGTGTCAATCCACTCTATGACTGGGAGCTTCAACTTTATTACCAAAATACCAGGAGTTCGGTCTAGGTCCTGCTGCTAACTGCACAGAAAGCCAATGACAGTGATGACAAGTACTCCCAAGGAAGAAGGCTTAATTTGGATGCTGCAACAGAGGAGCTAGGAACTCAGTCTCAAATCCATCTGCCTGACTAAAACTAGGGATTTATACAGCAGTGAAGAAATGTAACAATGTGTAAGAAAACAGGTACTAGGGAGGGACAAGGAGGCATCTGGTGGGGTGATGTGATGAGTTTCAGTTCTTTGATACTCTTTTGAGAGGGCTGAAGGTTCTTTCCTGAGGAATGAACTTAGGTAGAACAGATACAAGTTTCAAACTTTAACAGTAATAAGGGCCAATTTCTACATTTATCCAAAAAGAACTGTCTATGGGACTATTGGGCTAGTTTCATCTGCTCTGCCTATGCTTTGTTATTTACATGGTATCTCTTTACCTTTTCCTTCTAGTAATCTAGGGACATCACAGACTCTTTTGACACTGGAGAGAAGAGTATAGAATATACAGTTAAAAAGGAGATTCTCAGTCAGAGAAACAAACTTTTGGCAACTGACTATGAAAAAGTAAACTTCTTTCAGCCTGTGAAAATGTTCTTTTGGCTGTTTTTGGAGGAAAATAGCAGGTGTTAAAATCATGATATTTGAAAATGGCATTAGAAGAATGAGGACTACATTGAAAATACATGGAGGGTTAAGAGGCAGTGAAAATACTTGCTACTAGTGCACAGTATTGAAACACTCATGGGTAATAGAATACATCAATGGAATAGCTTCAACAGCAAAAGGAAATGTTAATATGATATTTAGTAACAGAGGCAGTGAGAGAATTAATAAATAGTTTTGATATACAAAGAATAGTGAGCTCCTTTTCTTTCAATTACATTAAACTTCTGTTATTTGTATTATTTAAACTATGAAAGTTTTTCTTTGCAGTTACATTCCACTCCATATCTGTGATTACCTTTAATCTTTTTCTATTCAAAATGACTTTTATTTTTGCCACAATTAACAATTGACATTACCATTCATAGTGATTTGCGCTGTTTCTTTACAATTAAACAACCATTTTTGTAAGTATTACGAAGGTATGACAATTTATACATTAATATTTAATTGTTAATTTTAATCTAACACAAATTTAATTTTAAATTTATTAATTAAAATATTGCTACATCTGTTAATATTGTCTAACAATCATTCCTTTTAAGATATATTTTCTGTGTAATTAATTAGTTCTATTTTATGTTTTCACTAAATTGTTGATTTATTTTCCAAAGTATATTGAACTTTTGAGTACTAATTTGTACCACTAAAGATTGAGTTTAGAATCTTATGAATTCTTGTGAAGCATATTTTAATGTTTAGAAAACAACCTATAGAAGATGCATGCATTTGCAAATAAAGTTTTAATACTGTACTTAAATGTAATGTCTACAGACCTTTGCTTAAAGAGATTTTAGAAAAGAGTGTTTGGTCTTCAAAGGTTAAAATATTCACAGGGTCTTTGTCCACATTTATGACAAAAAGGGAACTCTGTTTACAGAAATTGTGTCAGGATGAGCAGCATTAAACCATTAAATCATTAGAAATTTCAACTTCATCACTTGCATGAGCACTGAGAAGAAAACACACTAAAGTGGAATTATTTGGCAATTGTACTAGAAAATTATAGTTTATTTGAGAGGAAAATCATTTATGTGACAAAGAGAACTCTGCAAATAGGCTAGATATTTTTAAATCAATCCCATGGATCACACATTCTTTCGCTCCAAATGAGTCAGCTCTGTTAAATGCTAAAAATATACACATTACATTGCAATTACACCCATTTTGTATCCACTAAACTATACAACAAAAGTAATGTTTTACCACATATGACTTTCTTGTACATTGAAAAATATGAAAATCTGTTCCTATAATAAAACATTTCATAGATTTTTGGGGAAATAATCTATTTAATTTAACAAGGTTAAAATTAAGATGTTAATATTTTTCTCCAACCAACAGTGTGTTACAAAATATTGAGAAAAATCCTGCCTCATTTAACTTACTAAAAACTTTAAGATAAAGGATTAATATGATAATACAACAATTCTAATTATATGAATACTGTTGATTAATTCAAGTTATGCAGTTTTCACCATTTTTGTATTAATTCATGTGTGTATGTGTTAACGTGTAATTCTATGCAATTTATCCCTTGTATAAGGTCATGTATCTAACACCAATGTCAAGATAGAGAATTGCTTCATCCTTAAGAAGGAACTTCTTCATGTTATCTTTGCATACTTACACATACTTTTTCCTATCCTGGAGTAACCACTGACATGTTCTTCATCTCCCTCTTTTTGTCATATGGAAAATGCTCTATAAAATGATTTAAACAATATTTTGAGATTGATGTTTATTTTTCTGTAAGCATAGTGTCCTTGAAATCCATCCTGATTTTTGTTTGTATCGATAATTGGTTCTTTTACATTGGTGAGTAGTATTCAGTTATATGGATGTAATGGGCTTTGTTTAATCATTTACTCTTTGAATTACATTTGGGTGTTTTTTAGTATTTTGCTATTGCAAATAAACCTGCAATGAATATTAGAGGTATTTGTATAAACTTTTAAAAAATTTATCTGGGACACAATGTTGAGTTTTGAGAATTCTTCATATAATTTAGAAACGACTCCTTGTATATGTGGTTTGGAAATATTTTCTCTTATTCTTTAGCTTGTCTTTTCATCATCTTAACAGAACTTTTCACTGAAAGAATTGTTTTCTATTTTAATGCAGTCTAATTTAGCAAGGTTTTCTTTTAAAGATTATGCTTTTGCTTTCATATATAAGAATCCTTCAACTAGTTCTATGTCCTGGAGTTTCTCTCCTGTGTTTTCTTATGAGTTTAATAGTTTTATGTTTTACACTTTAATGATAGTCTATTTGTATTGTAAATTCCACATTTTAAATCTCTAAATCTAATTTTCTTCAATTTGTCTTATGTGTTCTATAACCCTTTTTTGTCTTTTTTTCTCACCGTATTTTGAATTGTCATGCTCTCTTTTCTATTACCTTTGTGTTATTTTGGTATTTATGTCTTCTATTTTACTAATTCTAGGGGTTATCAAAGATATTACAGAGTGTAACCTTGAGATATTAAATGCTAATATACATTTTTATATTTGATTTTACTAATGTAAAAATATTTCATAAATATTGAATATAAAGTTGAATGACTTTATATTTGAGCTCCTCCTGACTCATTTTTCATGGTTTTGTTATTAATATAATTTTCTATATACGTTATATGCAAAAACATTACTAAAATTTTATCTAACAAATACCTTATCCTTTAGACTTATCCTTTTTGCTGCAATTTAGTTATTTCTTCTAATGTTGAGCTTACATCTGGTATCCTTCTCCCTGAAAAACATCTTTAGTGTTTTATTGTAGTTCTGTCATTGATGAATTATCTCCATTCTTGTTTATCTTAACATGTCCTTATTAACTTTTATCGTTAAAGAACATTTTTACATAAAAATAAGTTTACGTTGGCAGTTCTCTTTTCTTAACTTTACAATATTTTATTGTTTTAATTTCTGAATTCCATTGTTTCTGTTGAAAAGTCAGCTTTACTCCTTTGAAAGTAATGTGTCTTTTCTAAACAATTCTTGTTTGGTTTTGTTATCAGTAATTTGACTGTGATATACACAATTATAATTATATTTTTATTTATCTTGGCTTTAGTTTTATCTAAGCTGGTGGTTTAGTGTATTCATGCGCACAAACATACATGCATATAATTTGAAAAATTAGCTACCATTATCCAAGTGTTGCTTGTCCATTATTCTCTTTAAATTCTTCTTTTAAATTTTATATTACATTTCATTATTTTTCTTTTCAAAGATTTTACATATCTGAAAATCTCAACCTTATCTTTCATTTATTTTAACACATAAAAGATAGTTTTTGTTAAAGTTTGTGTCTGATATTCCTGTCGTGCACATCTTCAATATTTTTATTTTTGCTATTTCTCTTGGTTTTGCTCACAGTCTGTTTAGTGTTTGTATACCTGCATATTTCTAAATGCAGAAAATTTATGTGAAAAATTTTAATGATAACTGACATCTAGGTGATTTTTATCTTCTTTCAAAGATAAGTTAACATCTTCCAAATGAATGAATTGCATTATTGGATCCAAGTCATTTTGATCCAATCAATAATTGAAATGATTTTAGGGTGAGTTTTAGAATCTGTGGAGACAGTTTTATGAGGCCACCTTCATCCTCTGGAGACGATGAACAACTGTTTTTGTTTTTTCATTCCCAGGCCCCATCAAAAATCTGTTCTTCTTATCAGGCTTATATGAGGCTTCATATGCAAGGTTCAATCTCCTCTCTGGATCCCCCATTTCAAAATTATTGACCTTCTAATTCCTCAATGATATTAAATCTCTGAAGACTGAAAAAAACTTTTTAAAATATTTTGATCAGTTTTTCTCACTACACTCATTAGTATTTTGTGTTTGATTTATCTAGAATAGAAATCTCCATTATATGTTATTTATTTGACAAACCACAAAAAAACACTATCTTTATCTGGCATGATACTAATTTCAACAGTATTCATTAAGTACAAAGTGTTATTGCTGTATTACAACTGATAAATGCTTCCAAAACTTTATGTAACACCCTTATCTTCAGGAGATTAAGGTTAAAACTACTTTATTTTGTTTTCAACAATTCTAAAATATACATTTTTTTAACTGCTGATAGCAATTTTAGAAAAGGAGATAGTAAATCCAAAAATGCCCTAATAATGATAGTACTATTTTTTTTCAAGATAAAATGAAATACATTAAGCACAATTTAAGCACATGGACTCTAACCAATTCACAATTGCAGCTTCATTTTTTTTTAAGCAGAATATTACCTTTTTCAATATTTACATATATCACATTGAAGATTCCACTGAGGTTTCAAAGACTCCCAGTTTCCTTGCTTGCGTAGTACAAATAATGAATTTTGTATTCAAAACAAAAGATTAGTTTAACACAGTTAACTTTTTGAAAGAGAAAATATAAACAGGATTTGATAACGGAAATAAATTGAAATTTCAATATAGTGTTTATCTTCAAAATAAGAAAAAGGTGTATCTGCCTCTTTAGAATATAGAATCTTCAGTAGAATTTTGTATTATGGGGGGGTTTCTAGTCTTTGTAAGTTCTTGTGATGTACATGGTCTGTATATGCCTGCTTATCTGTTTAGTTGATTGTATTTGGTTTTGATTTTGTTTTACTTCCCCTTTTTTAGTAGAAAAGACCAGTTCCATTTTCAGAAGACCATATTAATATTTGTCTGCTAGCCCTCGTTTTCCTCATCTGGAACTATTTTCTGATTACTTTCTAAGATTAATAAATCATCTTTTCTCCTTTCTTCTATTTGCACTGAAATATTTTTTTAATGCATTGTCTAAAATTTACTTATCATTCTCTAGTGCTTTCAGGACATATTATTCATAACTCTCCATATTCTAGCAGAAAAATATTCTTTATAAAATATTAATTCTTCTAAAACATATTTTATATACTAGTAGGCTCTCCTGAATTATTTTTGAGGGATGATTGAGATAAGATTATGGTTTAATTTCCTCTCATCCAAAGAAACTTCAGATCTGTGTTAGCATTTTTATTAAGTTAATAAAGAGTGATACTTGGTCCATGTTAACTATTGTTCACAACATTTTATATTCCTGATGTATTCTTAGAGAATTTGCTCAAATTTGACTTCACTAGATCAGTTGCTGTTGAAATAATTATTTTATAATTTTTATTGTACTAAAATAATTACCCTCTTCACTATTCCAGAGTTTTGGCATTCTATCATTACACATTCACAAGTGGCAAACATTTTCTTTATATCTGAATAATGAGGCATTTTGTAAGCCATAAATTACTACAGTCTCTCCTATCAGATTGCTTTTTATAATGAATTGATCAGAAGTTGCATTGTTTTTACTTCTCTCACACAAATCTTTCTTGGCACATGAGAAAATATATATATTTCTAAAAGGCAGAATTGTAACTGAAGAAACCTCCACGTGTAAATTATTATTTATGTATTTGTGTGTAATTACATATATATATATATAACCTTTAAATAATTACACACATATATGTATGTGAATATATATGAAACCATGCATATATATTATTCATTCCAACAATCTTCTCAACAGAGATGTGAACATGATTTCTAACCAATGTGCACAGCTAACTGCATTTTTGAGTAAAGGTGCAGAATTAAATTTTTTCTTAAAAAAGTGGTAGCAGATGAAGACAAAATAGTTAATGGCAGTCAACTTTATTATTGTTAAGTTGTATTTTTTTTCCTCTTTGAACACTCCAAAGTAAATTACTTTCCCTACTCTGTCTAAATACTTCAGAGGAAATTTAACATGATTTTAGCACTAAAAAATCAAACATTTACCAAATTTAGACCAGTTAGCCAATTAATATTTTGCAATCACTTGGTCTTGTTTTCAATTACCTTTCCAAATATTGTTAGTGTCTCTCTATAGTACAAATACGGTTACCCCCACTCAGCTCAAGCACTCAAAAGTTAAATCTTTTAACCACACAACTAGACTAATTAGAATTAAAGTATAAAATTGCTAATAGAGAAGACTGAATTGTTTCCATTCAAAGTAGAGTCAAATCAATGAATTCAAGCTGACAGGCCCATGGAGGGTAAGGTAGTGAAGAAAAGAAAGAGAAAAAGAAAAAAGATACTCTAGCTCATTCAATTTATTGACAGGGACAGTTTATACAGAAGATTAAGTGTGTATTGGACTGGGAAACACACAGAAAAATACATTAATAATGGTTTGTTTATTAAAATAAAATCTCCTTTTTACTATATCTGAAGAAATAAACCAGTTTATTAGGTTCAATATTTATTTTTATTCTAAATTAACTATACATGTATTAGGCTTTCTCCCCGTGGTTCTTCCAAGGAAGTCGTTATTTGCAATATCACTAATCTAGTTAAAAAATAATTCACCTATTTCACCAATTTATGCAATAGGCCAATACTCATAGACACAAATGAACCTTAAAAACATCTATTTTTATTGTTTAATCTAAATCATGTTTTATCTTCAGGTATTTTTGGCTGAATACACAGGACCTCTGCTAATATACCTCCTCTTTTATTTGAGGATTCCATGTATATATGATGGAAAAGAGAGTGCTAGAAGATTACGCCACCCGGTGGTACAGTAAGTGACACACACACACACACACACACACACACACACACACACACCCACCCACCCATATAACATACACGTTAAGGAGGGGATGAACTAGTAAGCAGGTAAAATATTAGTAAAGATTGTTAGTAAATGCGATTAAAGTGGATACAATTTTATGGAAATATATTTTAGATAACCACAAATAGTGTATGTACAGCAGATTCCAGATTTGTAAACTAGAAACTATTAGATATACCTTAAAATAGAGGTACTTTATGTTAATAATGATCACAGCTGTCAAGAGAAATTGGGAAATTCAGAAATATAATTAAAAGAAGTTTACAATTATAAAATCGAGAGACCATGTATAGGATATAAAATATAAATGCTTCCCTAAAAATACATTTATTTATTTGGCAATGTTGCATAGGAAATAAATAATGACCTAACTAATGGACAGGAAGAAAAAAGTTTACACGTTACTTTTTATTTATTTTATTTTATTTTATTACTAGTATTATTTTTTGAGACGGAATTTCGCTCTGTCACCCAGGCTGGAGTGCAGTGGCGTGATCTCGGCTTACTGCAAGCACAAGCTCCGCCTCCCGCGTTCACGCCATTCTCCTACCTCAGCCTCCTGAGTAGCTAGGACTAGAGGCGCCCACCACTACACCCAGCTATTTTTTTCTTTTTCTTTCTTTCTTTTTTTTTTTTTTTTTTTTTGTATTTTTAGTAGAAACGGGGTTTCACCGTGTTAGCCAGGGTTGTATCGATCTCCTGACCTCGTGATCCGTCCGCCTCGGCCTCCCAAAGTGCTGGGATTACAGGCATGAGCCACCACGCCCGGCCACAAGTTACTTTTTATAAGTCAAAATCCAAAATTAAATACCATTTTGAAGTATGACCAAAAAAGAGTAAGGCAATAAACAAAGTATTCTATATAATTGTGGTGTTTAGCATATTGTGAAAACCTCTCTCTCTATAAGAAATAAATGCCAAATTAAACCAAAAGAGAATATTTATTCAGGATGCCATAGTGGGATGTGGGAAGGGAAATTTGTTGGGAAAAAAAAAAAAAAAAAAAAAAAAAAAAAAAAAAAAAAAAAAAAGACCTGAACAAATTTTACGCATTAAATAAACTCCAAGTGAATTAAGAAGCAAATTGTAAGTATTTAGGTCATATGGATGCTAAAAGAGAACTAATTTCATCCTAACTTTCTTACTTCAAATCAAGTTTTGCCTACCTTTAATTACAGTCCTTCAGCCACACGGACCTCCTTTCTTGTCCTGATTGGCTACTGTGTTAGTTCGTTCTCATGTTGCTATGACGAAATACCCAAGACTGAGTAATTTATAAAGAAAAAAAAAAGATTTAATTGACTCACAGTTCCGCAAGGCTGGGGAGGCCTCAATAAAATTACAGTTATGGCGAAAGGTACCTCTTCACATTTTCTTAAGTGAAAGGAATGACCAATTATTTCTAAAAGAGACCATGTATAGGATGGTCTCTTAGTATCATTCTCAAAGGAATTGACTCATATTTGCCATTTATTATTATTATTTTTTTGAGACAGGATCTTGCTCTGTAGCCCAGGCTAGAGTGTAGTGGTTCAATTATGGCTCACTTCAGCCTCACTCTTCAGGGTTCAAGCCATCTTCCCACCTCAGCCCCCCAAGTAACTGAGACTATAAGTGTACACCGTCACAACCAGCTAATGTTTAAAAAAAAAAAAAAAAGTTTTAGAGATGAAGTCTCATTATGTTGCCCAGCCTGTTCTTGAGCTCCTGGGCTCAAGGGATCCTCCAGATTCAGTCTCCCAAAGTGCTGGGATTATAGGCATGCACCACTGCACCAGCCTTACTATTCTTAAACGCAAATACAGCATGCTTGGTAGTATCTCAGTGATGAATGTATTTGTGCCACATTGTTCCCAAATAACAAATATGCAAAGTTTATATAAAGTAATTCCACAGCTGATACACAAACTACTTTTGAAATTTAGGTATCTAGCAGGGATTTAGAAAATAACCACAGGGCTTCTGTTACCTAATATTCAGGATGATGTTGTTTTAAGATGAATTCTTAAATGCCACGTCCAGTTGAAACACATTAAAATGTTGTCTCCAAAATTGCTTTGAATCATATTATAATGTCAAAAGAATTTTCTGCTAAGTTCAGATAGAAGACAGATTTCTATATGTGACCCAACCACCACAAAGTTCTTCAGATCTCTTAGAAACCTCCACACACTGGGACTAAAGACATATCTCCTGTAGGAACTGTATCCGCATCAAGTATCTTATGAATCTGTTACCTGAACATTTCCTTGTCTTATTCAACAGAAACCAGAAACCTGGTGTAGTGCCATGCCTCCTTTGCTGTTTGTAAAGTTGAAGCTGTGCTTTTCTGTGCTGTGCCCTCATATCCTGAACCTTACTTGATTTAAAATAAATAAGATGTTATCAATATTTTGGTTCGGAAAAAGAATCGGATTCACACCTATTTATGGTTTTACAGTTAATTTAGCAATCAACAGAAAATAATCAGTGTTTGGAAGTTAAACATAATTAAATAGAATAATAATATTTTGAAAGAAAATCAAACTTGGTGCATCACCATGCAGTGATGTGCATGGTGGCATATATATAAACTAAGTTTCTAGCTGTACATTCTATGGGGTTTCTATGCTCTCATGGTATAATGTAAAATAAGTGAATGTACGAACTTAGACAGATCATAGCTTGAACCAAAATTTCTCACTTAGGGCTCTGCTACATTGCTGCTTTTTTATAAAACAAAACAAAATTACTATTCAAGGGTTTTTGTAACTACTTCTACAAAAGAACAATAAAATGAGTAGAGATAACAATTTCCTTACCTACTCTGTGTACTCGTACTCACAAGGCAGCTTCTTGTATCTGGACTTTTGCTTTTGTTTGTCTGACTTTCTAGAAAGCTCTTCCCCCAGATATTCACATTGCTTGTTCTCTCACCTTTTTCAGAATTTGTCTACCATTATACTTATAGGTATCACCACCACATAAAACATTTATGTTACATAATAGGTGAAAACTTTTGTTTTTATCAATTTATGAATAATGATAAATTTGATGCTGACTTAACCAAGTTAGTGTTTATTATTTGTTTTTCCTAAATTCCCCCTACTCATACCAGAAATCATTTCCACTAAAATCAACTCCCAAATTTGTAAATAAACGCAATGTCTGATTGTATTATTATATAGAGTAAATGATATGCTGATTTTTATGCTCAACCTTTACTGGTTAAAGTATGTCATCAGTTGGATATGGTGTCTCATGCCTGTAATACCAGCCTGTTGGGAGCCCCAGGCATGTTGATTACTTGAGCCCAGGAGTTTGAGACTAGCCTGGTCAACAAGGTTTAACCCGTTTCTACAAAAAAATACAAAAAAAATTAGCCAAGCATGGTGGCATGGGCCTATAGTCTAGTTACTCAGGAAGCTGAGGTGGGAGGATTGCTGGAGCCTGAGAGTTTAAGCCATGATCATGCCACTGCACTGCAGCCTGAACAACATAGCAAGATCCTGTCTCTAAAAACAAAAACAAACAACACACAAAAAGTATGTCATCTTTGATCCGTATTGATTTCTTTAACAGCAACCAAAGTTTTGAGATTTCACATTTTTATGTATAACAAAATAGGTACAAATTTTAATGAAAAATACACTCTTTATAATATATTCAGAAAAATACACCGCTGTAAATCAATCACATTTTACATTTACTTTTAAGATAATAATTATATAAAAATGATAAGAAGAAGTGGTAACTTAGAGTACAACACAAACAAACACACAAAGAGACAAAATATTACAATATTAGGTAGGAAAAAACAAAACAAAAACAAAGCACAAAGCTACATTATTACTGCACAGAAAATGCAATTTAAACTTTCTCAATCTTAGTGCTTGCTAAAGGACAACCAAACAATTAAAAAGTTATTCTGAATATTATAAAATGTCAAATGCATTCCAAGTAGGCTTTGGATATTTTTAAAACTTGTAAATTGTCTGTGTCAGTCGAGGCAGTTTGATATGAACATATTTGCAATTATTATATTTATACCTACTCCGGGGACAGGTGTGAGCATAACAGTTTATGACTGGTATTATAAAATATTTCTAGTGTCGTCAGAAGTAAATTTATGGAGACTCTTATAACAGCTATTTTTATTGCTAAATTTTGAAAATTTTGAAAATAAAATATTAAAGCAAGCATTTGTGTTTTAGCTACCAGAAACAATGTTTCCTAATAGCTAGAATATTAAACTAAAAAATATTTAAAATGTACCATGCATGAGACAAGCCAGAATTTCAAAAGGATTTTCATGATTATGTTTTATTTTTTTTCCAGCTTGGCTTGTTTCTGTCATTGTATACACTACATCCGATACCTTTTGGAAACCTTATTTGTTCACAAAGTTTCTGCAGGACACACACCTTTGAAAAATTTGATAACGGTGAGGATGCTTTGTATTTTTAATAATGATTGAGACATTTTATATGTTGGAAACTTTGCAAAATATTTAATCATTGTTTCCCTCCAAAACTTAGATTTTCATGTTTAATTGTATAAGCATGTCTTAAACATTCCTTTCCTAAAATGTCATTTTTTTCATGATATATTTAATTCAAATTAAACACTAAAGAAAGATTTGTCATTACCTCATATTACAAGATAAACTAGATACTCCTAGGAATCTTTTAATTTTGGTAATACTAAGCATTGAATTCAGATTCTTTGAGTGCCACTCGAAGTGAAGAATATCATATATGAATGTTCCTACAAATATACATCTGTGTGGGATGAAAATGGTGATACTATATTCCATTATTGTGGCAGTTGTCAATATGATGCTAGTGTCTTTGCTCTTCTAGAAATTGTGAATGCAACTGTTATCAACTATCAAATAACTACCAAAACATGAGAAAAAATGTAAAATACGGACATGGAAAAGTACATTAGGCAACATGTTGAAACTCAATTTTCAATTTAAGTTAACTTTTGTTTTTCAATTTAAAATCTATTTTCAGAAAAAGGTTTGTCTGTACAAAAAAACTTCCTGGTTTTTGTCAAATATCTGCTTTGTAATATTACAACAGAAGAGCCATTCTATTGTTATCATTGCAATAAAGCAGTAAACTCTGAAATTCTGAGACCTCAGAAGTCATTTAGGCCTGCTTTTTTTTTTTTTTTATAGAAAATGGTACAATTAATCAAATCAGTTCAAGATCACCATTATAGACTACGACTCCTAAATCCGAGTCATTTCCGTTCCAGTCAATCAACATGTGTTACTATCAATTATCAAATTTATTTTATAAATGAACTAATTGTTGGAAAAATTATAGTGTATCTTATGCAACTGATAATTTATGTTTTATTTTTAGTAATTCATTTATATTTACTACTTGCTGGACAAAATAATTCTCATCAAATTTTTCTAAAATATTCTGTTAACTTGACATATATCACAAATATCCATTAATATTAGTACAAGTGGAGCAAAGAAATGCATTTTCTTAGTGATATCAAAATAGTATTTGTAAAATGCTACTATTACCATCTCCTTATGCCTTAGTTTAGTGAGGTCCAAGTTCTTGTCTCACAACCAAGGAGAATAAGACACATGGTCACCAGACAGTGGTTAGGGCAGAGTGGGATTTATTAAACAACAGAAAAGCTCTCAGCAGCTAAAGGGTACCTGAAGAGGGTTGCCAGAAATGGGGCTGAATTCTGGGTCTTTTATGTGGCAAAGACAAGGAAGTCTTCTGTGGCTTACACCCTAAGGGGAGGGTTAAATTTCCCCCTGGGGTTATTGCATCGGCACATGCCTGGGGTTGGCCATAGATACTCCATCTTGGCTATTACCCATGAGTGCCAAACGAAAACCTGCAGAGGGGGGAAGTTTAAGCCACAATGCTAATGGCACTATGAGTTCAGGATCAGGATCAATTTAGTATGCATCTTGGTTCTTGTCTGCACCTGCACGGGTGCACCTGTGCTGGAGAGTTTCTTCTGAGTAAGCATCTTGGTATAGGGGGAAGTTCTCAACCACATTTCCTCCTGCCAGCTACATAACATGGGTGGTACTGGTGTGTTCTTGTAGGCATTGTCCCTCTTGCAAGACCCTCCATCTCTATCTGCCAAATCAGCCCCTATCTACCTCCTCTCTCATTCCCCACTCTGGAGTGTTAACCCTAACTACCATTAGGAGGAACAGGGAGATAACTGCTCTGGCTTTTTCAGGCTGTGAGAGGGTGTAGTTCCAGAAAGGCAGAGGGATTCTCATAAGGTCCTAATTCTAGTCTTTGGTAAGCCCTCCAGTATGCACATTTGAAAGTGCTTGTTCCTCCATTCTCCCGTATTATCATTAGGATCCTATTTAGGATCCTTCAATGATATTGCTGTCTTTCCAACTGGTTAAGGCCTTCTCCTGTCTCTGATATTATATGAGTACGAAGCTCATATTCAAATTTCTTTACTGCTTGCAAGGCTGTCTGTTTCTCAGCAGTCATCAGAGTTTGATTTAAGAGTAGCATACCGTTCTTTTAGAACAGTTTAAATACCTGGGTTAAATTCTGGAAGGCCTCTATAAATGAGTGATGTTGGGACTTGCCCAGAGTGAACATTAGAGTCTGAGGGTAAAAGGAGTCCCAATGATCCAGGTTGCTATTAAGGGGAGTGCAGGTTGACGATGGATTGTTACACATATGGAAAGAGAGGGGAGAAAAGGCATTCCTTAGTCTGTCTTCCACTTTTAGGGTGAACTTGGAGTGGGACAGAGAGAGAAAAGGCATCTCCTTTCTCCTCTCCTCCTCCTTGTATCCTCTGGGTTCCAGCAACCTATATAGGCATCACCTGTGGATGCAAGTGTGACCTCCAACAACAGACCATGAGGGCTGGAAGGTAGGAATAGTCACTCTTACCTATGCTGCACCCTAGCTCTCCAGTGTTGACTACCTTTGGGGTCCCTCAGATCTATTTCTTCTTTTGGGCTTCAGACCCAAAGCTTCCCACTTGAAACTTGGAAAATACATTGAAGTAATTGAATTGGGGCAAGAAACATTACTGGAGGTGGGTGTCCTTAAATCTTTAAGGAGCATCCGTTGACTGATAGGTAATGGACAGAGCCAGATCATAGCATTCAAGGAAATGAAAGTGACCGACCTCCAAAACTAGTCCCTTCTTCCTGCCCAGGGGTTGTTATTCTTGGAGTAAGAATAGGTGTCTTTGAAAATGTAGGGGTTGGCTTGGCTAATTCTGTGTGCTAGTAGCCAGGGAATTAGGGCTCCCCTGGATCCACAGAAACAAATCCTTGCCTTATCAGGCACCTTGACAAAGTTTGGAATGTTAGCCTGTAACTTTATGTCCAAATCCTTTTCATACAGAGGTTTGAAAGAGAGGAGTTTGGGGCTTGGTGTGCATCCCTCAAAATAAGCCTCCTAGAATAAGAAAATTGATTTCTCGCATAGTGTACACTTCTGTGCTTACTGAGCATTGCTGACATCTCTCATGGAAAAAAAGAAGCAGCCTAAATGGAGAGGAAAATAGTCACTCAGGGAGAAATAGCCTCCTGTACAGTGCCAGTCGGTCTCCTTGACAGGAGAAAGGAAACTCTCTAAATCTTCATATATCCCTTGTTCTAAGAACAGGTAAAAGTGACGTTGTTCTGGGTTACACTTCTGATGAGTAAGCAAGCTACTCAATTTTCCCAATAATATTATCTCTCCTGCTTGCAAAAAACATACATAACATTGAATATAAAGAAGGGAGAACAACCATCATAGTCTTAAAAGAAAGAAAATGTGATAGAAAATACTGGAAATCTTTATCCAACACCATAATGGGCTGTCAGGGACTGGAACTAGTCCAAGGACCTTTGCGTAACACCAAAATGTAGCTTCAGTCAGACACCTTCAGTTGCCCCAGGACATCCTTCTAAGTCCCACACAACAGCTAGAGCTTCATGAAAGGAAACTGGATTAGAACAGAATGAACATTGCCAAAACCCATGGATGAAGAAGTTTTGACAAAGTCCTCATCAGTAAGCTTGTCCTCTGAGTCTTGTAGGAGCAACAGCCATGCTGTTCACTCTTAACTAGCTGACAGAGGTCCAGTGTTTTGTTTGGTTTCATATAATAAAGAGAACCAAGAGCTCTTGGAAATGGAAGTAAAGAAGTCTGCTCTTATTCACCCTGCCCATGATCCCGAGCAATCCCGCAAAATCTTGCTGTCTCCTTATTCCTTATTTTAGTGAAGTCCGAGTTCTTGTCCCACGACTAGGAAGAATAAGGAACATGGACACCGGAGAGTGCATAAGGCAGAGTAGCATTTATTAAGCAATAGAAATGCTCTCAGCAGCAACAGGGGACCAGAATAGGGTTGTAAGAAATGGGGCTGAGTCCTCAGTCTTTTATGTGGCAAAGGCAAGGAAGTCTTTTGTGGGGTCCACCCTAAGGGGAGGGGTAAAATTCCCCCCAGGAGTGTTGCATCTGTGCATGCCTGCATGCCTAGGGTTGGCTACAGCTACTCCATCTTGGTTATTACTCATGAGTGCCTAAGAGAAACCCATGGAGTGGGGAGGGTTAAAGCACAATGCTAATAGCATTATAATGTGGTCAGGATCATTTTAGGACACCCCCGGTCCTTGTCTGTGCCTCTGTGGGTGGATGGAAAGTCCCTTCTGAGCAAACATCTTGGTATAACAGGAACTTCTTGACCATATTTTCTCCTGCTAACTGCATAACAGGGGCAGTGCAGGCACACAGTCCACAGGTGTTGGCCCTCTCCTGAGACCCTCCCTCTCTGCCTGCCAAACTATCCCCTACCTGGCTTCTCTCTCACTATTATATTGTGCAAAGAAATATTCCATTTATTTAGCTTAGACAATTTGTACCATTTTATGTATAAATGCTGCAGTGTCTAATATAAATGTATGGGGTGGTTTCAAATTGTGACATGCATATAATGTAAATGTTTATGTCACAATTGAAATACATATTACATATTTTTCCTAACTTTTATATTGTTTTGTTTTGCTTGCAGAGTTGTGCCTTTTACTGGGGATTTACTTCTTGGATTGCCTACTACATTAATCATCCTCTGTATACACCACCATGTATGTAGGGTTTCTTCTTAACTAACCCTGTACTAAAGGACCAACCTAAAAACTCTATTCTAAATGACATACATAATATGAAGAGCAGAGCATAAAGGAATAAGTAAAAAATGAAATAATTTGTTTTAAAATTGCTTTCATATTTCTTTAAATGTTTATGTAGGCCTAAAAGACCAATTTGACCCATATATTTTTATTTATTTTGTTTCTACATGAACCACCAAAAACATTAGTAGGTTGTAAACCTCTAAAAAAACAGCTAATAAAATAAAAAAGCAACAATTAAAAAGAAAATTATTATATAATTATACAATCATATGCTAATCAGCTATCAGGTATTTTAAAAGTAAATGATAAACATTTAATTATTCTTTTAAATATAATTCAACCAAAAATAGGGGACAATTTTTCTGTTACATAATAGTTTCTGTTTATGATTTAATTTACTAAAGTATCTTGGCTCTTGACTCAGATGAACAATTTGGTTGAATGTACACTGTATGAAACCTAATTCTTTGGTTCTTAATCTTCAAGAAAAAAGGTTGCCCTCATCAAGGAATTTCATTTCTTCCTTCAATGTGGACTTTTCTCTCCTCAGTTTTTACTGTAGCACATAAGGCACAAAATGTAAAACTCAATAATTAAATGGTTTCTCATTTATTTGACAATTATTTTTGCAGGCTATTTCTGGTGTTTACAAAGTTTAAAATAAATGGAAATAGATGGTATAATCAAACTTTATTTTTAATTTTAGAAAATCACTTAAACTTCCTTAATTTCTTGGCTGAAGTTGTAATATAGAGTTACAATGTTCAGGGCCTTCACTAAAATCAACAAATCTAGTTCAGTCTGGAAAGTGAAGTCATTGATTTCAGTGATTAAAACTTCAGCTGGTCTTAATAGTAACAATTAACTCTGAATATTGAAAGTGAAAATTTCCTGTATCTTCTAATTTTTCAAATATTTTATAAGATGTACTTATTATCTTTATAACCTTAACACATAGATGTATTGCTCCAGACTATGTTAATAAGATATGCCTCTGCAAAATTCTTCATTTCCATATTGGGTACAAAATAATAATAGTAATTAATTTTGTTAATATATGTAAAACATTTATTGAAAACTGAATGTTAATAACTGTAAATTTGCTATATATTTTTAATTTAAAACATTATTTTGTGGCTTTAACATTCCCTATTGAAGGCTAGAAAAATGATGCCATGAAAAGATAATTTCACTATGCTCAAGATCTTTAAATGCATAAGATATAAGTAGGACTCAAATTCTGTGAAAATGTATTATAGCATTTTAATACTGATGACAAGTGGAAAATGAATATCTTGCCTAGGAAGTCCACACTTAACATGGTTGTAATATACATGAGCTATAGCCATTATGCTTTAGTTAAATCATGTTAAATAAAAATATGACTTCTAAAACAGTGTATGACAGAATAAGTTGCTTTTTCCTTTAACAGAGAAACTATAAATTAACTTTTGTTAAGGCTTCCTATTAGGTAAAATGCTAAGCAGTTGGCACATTTTCTCTCATTGAATCCACATGAAAATTATACTGTTTGTATCCCAACTTTACAGATGAATAGCTAAACTTCAGAAAATATAGGCAGATTTTCCAAATTTACTCAGCAAATAAGTGGAAAAGAATCTATAACGTAGCTACAGATAGCAGTAAACTGTGCAAGAGGTTAGCCAATCCACAGTCAGTCAGACACATAAATTCTGCATAGACATTATCATGGAGATCCCCTTCACAAAAATAAGCATATCACCTTTATCTTGAGTTTTGACCCAGATAGTAGAGCCTCCTATTTCTTAAAGTGTTAGTTATATGGGCTTAGGATACCTAATACACATTTTTGACAAATAACAGGACCCAGAGACTCCCTCTAATTTGTTCCATGCTTATGCCATTCATTGTTTTTTTTTTGTAAAATTTCACCCTTTTCTATATTTATGGGGCAAAAGACCTTCCCTTTCATTTCTTATTAGTTTCTAAGACTTTGATAGAATATTTTCCCTTTTCAACACTTTGATTATAATTAATAGATTTATTTTAATTTTACAAATTGATTATATATTACATCATAAAAATTCATTTCTGTACTCACAAAGTAGAAATAGCACAAACAACATTATCTTTAGATGAGATAAAATAAACCCTAAAAATATAATATAAGCACACGAAACATTTTAAAACAAAATGAGGTGATATTTAAAAGCACTTCTTCCTACATTATTTTAACAGTAAAAGATATAATAATAATTATAGAGCAACTATGACAAGGTAACAAAAAAGAAAATAGTACATATTAAAGCTATTTTCAGCAAAGCACTTATAATCTTAATAAATAATCATATTTAAGGAAGATGAAATGAAACAATTCACATAAATCAGTAATTCCTTTAATTTTTGTTTTAATATATCTTACTTTGCTGCATTAAATCCATCTGCTTAAGGTTGCAAAACAGAAAATTGATCCAATTTTTATGTTGTTCCTATTGAAAATTTTCATTAAATTATGCATGCTTACAACATAGTTTCCCTCATTTTACCCTCAAAATTAGAAAAAGAAAAGATATTGGATTTTTGGATTTTACCTGTTTAATCTTTAATCACATGTTCTTTATTTTCACTTTATATAAGATATGTCCCTTCAGCATACATAATGAAGTCTTTAATTTAGGATATTGTTTCTTACATTATGGCCATGATTATTATTTTTTCTGGTTTTCTGTTGTTTTTGTTGTCATAGTTGACACTACTGTTCTTTGTGCTCTATGCCAACCGGTCTTTTTCCAATTTCTTTCTTAATTCTCCTTGGTAACAGTGTTTGACTTTTATCACAATTATCACCACAATCTATTCTCATCAAATTTGGCCTCATAAAGTTAATAGCATCTTACATTAATACATAAAAGCTAACTTAATTGAAAAACATGTTGTATGCATATTTCCAACACATATTCTACTAGAAAATTTATTTTCCAACTTCTTGAATAATATTTAAATACAAATAAATGAAATACGTTATCAAAATTGTAAAACTGCCCAATGGCAGGAATATTTTAATATCCCCATATCAGAATGTATAGGTTCAAAAATCGTAACATATAAATGTCTACTCTCAACATAATCAAAGAATAATGGCCTATTAGGTTATTTTTACCTATCTGAATGTGAAACATTATATAAATTATAAAATATTATTAAATAATAAGTGTTATAATGACTATTGTAAAGAGAAAGTTTATTTCTTTTTACACTACCTATAACTTTTTTTGGAAATCAATATGAAAAATATTAGACTCTTCACTTGATACTTTTTATTATCACATCATTTTTCATTTTCATTTAAAAATAAGAATAAGGCGTATGTTTACTGTCCTCTGACTAATGTGCTCTGAACTCTCTCTTCTTTATATTAATGCCTATCCATTTTTATAAATCAAAGCTTAATTGTGTACTTAGAAGAATCCTCCGTGATCTCCCATATTACAAAATATCCTTTTTGGTTATTTTATTAAATACTACATAGGTCTGTATAGCAGCACTTATCGATCTTGCAAACTTCCATTTGTTATCATGTGATTAGTACTTTTCCAGGTCAGAATATAAGTTCAATTAAGATTGCCTTCATCTTTTCCTGTAGTTTATCACAAGCACACAGTTCAGTGCCGGTCATGCGAATTCTTGATAACTATAGTTGAATGAGTAAAATTACATTGAATAGTAGGTATAAATAAAATAATTATGGCTGATGCAGATGCATATCAACCAATTGTGATTTGTCAAGAGCAGAATGTTTAATTATATGGCAAAAGTGGTGTAACATTATGTTAAGAGAAAAGTTATACAATTGTTATATCAAATATTATAAAAATATACAACATATATGAATATGTCAAGGGGGAAAATTGTAATATTCACTGACTTTCTATGGTTGATGAGATTTTTGTCCATTTTATTTGCCCTTACCACTTTTCTCTATTTCTCAAATATTCTCTGTTAATATATTTTATTTTACTATTAGATATACAAACTTCACAAAAACAAAACTTCCAATTCATGTACATGTGGTTTGTATACATATTCTATGAATATTTATCTATGAAAAATACTTATATAACCTTTAACCAAAATGTACTTTTAAATTTCTACCCCAGAAAAACAGAATTTAGTAAAAGATTTATACATAAAGATGTTCAAAGCAGTATTATTTATCACACATAAAATTAAAGTGAACTTTTCAGTCATTCTATAATTAATGTTTTAAGAGCTAGCCGTGTCATGCATTATTATGAAGATTCAATTACAGTTATGACAATGAGTGTTTAGTAATGTTGAAAAACCTTTAAACATATTGTTAGGTGAAAAATGCACGTTTTAAAATGAGGGATAATATTTTTATATGTAGATGTAAATGTGTTTACATAAATACAATTTACATGCTCACATACACAAAACAAGAAGATAGGAATGAAACTTAATAAACATGATGATAAGTTTATCAAATATTCTATTTTTATTATTATTGAATATTCCAACGTTTCCACCATGAACAACCCTGCCTTTAGAACATTGCTTTGAATGGTGCTTTCTACATTACTCTTTATCTGCCCTTTGGAACTTAACCTATATTTTTCTTTATTTTAAGGTAAGACAAGTAATACATCATGTATTTTGTATAATAAAAATATAAAATACTTATAATTCTATCTGTTACCAATATATAAAACAAATGACTGTAATCAGCATTTTTCTTTTTATTGTTAAACATTAAAAACGAGAGTTATTTTGTGTGCCATTATATGCTTAGCCATACTTAAGTGTGCTTTTTAAATGGGACAAATACTAAATCTGCCTTCAAGGTGTTTAATAATACAAATTAGTAATATATTCCATTTGTAATTTAAATATCATTATGATACTAAAAAAAAAAAGTACATGTGGAAAAAAACGTCAACGCTTTAGATTGCAAAAGTATCATCCCAAAAGGTGAATTACATACTAGACAGTTCTACTGATTATAGAATAATTATACGCAATAAATACTGACTGAATTATGTCTATATGTTTGACAATCCAAACTATGAGTATCTGCATGACATATTCTTTTTCTATTCTCCAGCATTTGGAAACAGGCAAATCACAGTATCTGCTATCAATTTTCTGGTATGTATCACATATATATTTTGCTATTCATGCTCTAATTTTGTTATTATTAAGAAGAAAAACAGACTGTATCTGAGGATTTGCCATGTAGAAAATACGATATATATTTATATAATATACGTAATGATATAAAATGAAGTAAATAAAATAACTTTCTATAATCAAGTATTTAACTCTCTAAATTTTATAATCAAAATGTTGTAGTCATCTGTAACATTTGATTATTATTTGAAATATAATAAATATTTGAAAAATATATATTCAGTGATCCTACTGTATGCACATTTACCAACCTATAAAGAGCAAAAATTGTTTGCAAATCCTACAGATCAACACCTCAAAAACACTTTGGCATAATTGTTAATTTAACTAATTCAAGATGAACACAGAGTTTGCCTTTTTAATAAAACCTGGCCCTTTCTAAACTGTTCTCATTCAATTTCTTTAGATTGTTCTATGTAAATAAACATGTATATAGATAAAATTGTGTGAAAATCAATCTGGGTACCCAAGACTCTTGATTATTTCTAAAATGCATTAATTATTTCATCTGACACTTTTTTTTAAATGCTTATATGCTCTATAACTCCTTGCTTTCATTCTGTGTTCATGTTCTCCTTTCATCCCTGTCATTGATAAATTAGTGAACTCCTATAATTCATCTCCGAATTCATATTTCTTGCAAAGTTTGTGTTCAACAACTTATTTCTAACCATTTTATACAGGTCATAAATCACCCACCACACGTTGTAAGGAGTTCTCACATGACCCTCTCTTGCTTTCTCTCTCTCTACGTATCTTTAGTTAATAGTTTAAGTAAGTATGTACTCCAGTGTGTTGGCTTTGAAAAGGACAGATCTTGTTTTTGTCTTTTCAGCATATAGTTTGGCATAGCAGGAACTCATTATTTGTTTGAATAAATGGCACAGAATATTTATGTATTTGGAATTTCTTCAACAATATGTTGAAAATATATCACAGCCTTGTAATTTTCCAATAGTGCATACTGTTCAAGGAGAGGAATTCTGTGGTTCAAGTGTTGTTACAGCGTTATGCAATGTTGTATACAGTGTACTACAACCCCTCTTGTATTAAGACTAATGTTCTGATATTAACTACTCAGTAAATCTGACGGAAGAGAAGAATAAATTTATGGATAAAAAAATAATAACTGCCTATTTGTTGTTAATTTTAGTATGTTTTAGATTAATATCTGATTATTCCTCTGCTTTTTATCCTTATGATGTTGTCCACTTTTTCAAAAACAATGTGGGTTATAATTTTTTCTGTGTAATTAAGACAACTCCCTTTTCATATAATATTATTGATTTCTTCCCTTTTCTCCAATATAATATGGCTATGTATGTATTTATTCCCTCTTCTCAAATGTGAATGACTATACTATAAAATAAAACTTTTAATGAAAGTCATATCTTTTATTAAAAAGTTATGTTATACACGTTATAATATTTTTCTTAAAATATTGAGACATAATTAGACATAAGCAAAATTCTAATAGCTTGCAATTATACTTTTTTTTTCCCAGAGACTCAAAATTTCTGCCTTCTTATTAAGCTACTGCTTTTTCCTCTTCACATAGCACTTTATTAATCAAGTATATTTCATACAGCCTCAGGCAAAAATTAATAAAGCCCAAGATGCTAAATTAAACAAACACTGATAGATGGTGTAATAGACTATGTCCAATAGAAATGAAATAGGTAAATGTGATACTTTAATTCCACATTTAAGCACGTAACAAGCATTGTCTATTTCAATAACAGATTTAACAATTTGATAAACTTTAAATTTCTATAATCTTTAGATTTAAATATTTTTTTAAATGGAAAGTAATATAATTAAAACCTGTGCTTTAATTATAGATAGTATAATATTAAGTATAGGTGAAAACTTCACTTAAAAATGAAAATATTGAATGTAGTTACATTCCATAGAAAAGCAAAATTTAGAAATAAGATAGAATGGCCACTGTGACTTTTTGACACACATGAGTTGTCATGAGAAATCAAGAATACTTGTTAGTCCTGAAATTTCTTAGTAGTGTTTACTGTTAAGACATATTTAACTTTCACAAATAATATATGATATTAAGATATTAGTGTTAGGAAACTGAATCTAATATAAGACATATTAGATTCATATTAAGCAAAATATATTGTAAGGAAAACAAAATAATTTACAATGTGTACATAATATGTTGTAAAATCAGGCTCCTATTTTGTGGAAAATTCTTCGATTTTGGTGAGGTTTTTTTCTCTCTCTATTATATTCAAAGAAATAGTCTATCACTTCTCCCTTGGTTTAAATTATTTCTAACTTTCAACACAAGTTTGATTCCTCAGATACGTCCAGGTATGACAAATCTACAGGAAAAATTAAGGAGAATCAAATACAGGCAAATTTATGAAGGCATCAGAATAACTTTTCACACAAATTTTAGATGCAATCTTGTTTGTCTGATGTAAATATTGTGAATACATTTTATAATTTGATCTCTTTATATTTCCATGACTCTGCCTCATCCTCTGAGCCCAATTACACCCAAAAGCCAACAAACAAAAATAACAACATCACATTTGCAAAACAAAATGTACTTTATATTAAAAACCTGCCTTTTTTCTTTATCTTCTTGTCCCCTTAACTTTATGTTTACTCTCCAGAAGCTGTTAAAGTTTGTCAATTCTTTGCAGAATGAGGATTTTACCAAAAACGAACTCTTTTTCTTCCCTTTCTTAATGTCTTCAAAATGAAGGAAGTGGGAGGAATTGATAATAAAATATAAGACATGGCTTACAAAGTAATTAAAATAACTCTTTTCCCTGGTTTTGCCTCTGTGTCTTCAGTGTTCTCATTAGTTATTCAGTCACTTACGTGTTTTAAAATTATTCCTAAAATGCAAATAATCTTGGAGAAGAAAAAAAATATGCTTTTATCAAGTAGGTACACCTCTTTTTGTAATATTTAGCTGAAAAGAACCTCGGGTACAGAACTGGTCATTGATTAGTGGAGAGGATGCTGAGAACAACTTATCATAGCTTTTAAAACAGGAGAGCAAGCCTTTACTATATAAACCACACAAAGGCCAAGAAACTGCTCATGAAATTTGGTGTTTATGGATAAGATACATGAAAAAAAAAGGGTGCCAAAGTTCAGTGCTTTCATTCTCAGCAGTCTACTGAGATTTGGTTGTGACACATTTTCTGATCACTTACCTACCATTGATAGGTACCAATAAAAGGATTTATACTTACTGACTGAAAACAAAGTCTAGTACTCTGTGTGTTTTCATCATTTGCCATTTTGCTCTCATCTCAAATTTCCTGAAGCATCTGATATAAAGAATAACATGCATAGAAACCAACTTTTATACTTAAATTTTTGGGGATCATTACTTATTAAAGATTGATTTTGCAGACTAGTTGACTAAAGACATAAAATTAATGGCAATATTGTGCTTCACTCATTTCATTATAACTTATAATAATTGTCTGTTTTGAACTACGACTAATTTACTCCAAATTGTAGAAATATAAGAGTAATGATTTAAATAAAAATCAGCAGTGATTATAAAACTATAAAGATTTCACTTGTTAGAATATGTGATATTGAATCTAATGTAAAAAGAACTGTGAAAAAATCATGTATGTTTTTAATCATCATTTACTGCAGAGTTAGTATATGTAAACTAACTTTCTTTCTGAAGAGATTTATTTTATGGTGCTATTTTTATGCTATATTTTCATATTTTTGTGTTATACAGTATTGCATGAGAGCTCTATAAATTAAAAAATAATTCTGGTGTTCCCAAAGTTGTGATAATGAAATGGAGCATCATAGTAGAGATGAAATAATTTTAAGCCTTAAGTAAATTCCAAAATCAAATGATTTGAATTATTTTTATTGATTGATAATAGCATTTCCTATAGCAAAGTTTATGCATAAAATAATTGTTTCAGGCAACAAATAAATTCATAAAATACATTAAAATATTTAGATATATAATTTCACATTATGCAAGAATATAAATGCAACATCTGAACTTTTATTTAGAGTCTTACCATTGTTTACTTTGAAAGGTGAAAATATATTGGTTAGTATATATATTTTCAGTTAAACCCAAAATTAACACTAAATGTATTTATTTTAAAGCACAATACATGTTATCATTATGTCTGTATAAAAAATAGAAATGTGTATGAGTGAGCTTCATAATAGACATAATAGAGGTGCAGAAAGTGCAAATTGAAAAAGTTCTGTAAATTTATGAACTTAGTAATAAAAATTATCATAAGAAAAAATATTTATGAATGCTGAAGCATTGTGATACTGGCTTACATTGTCAAAAGCAGTTAAGTCTATGTGGATATGCATGATCTATTAAAGTAGAAATTGAATTGTCCAAGATCAAAATAGTTAATAAATTTCCTACGTGAAACTTTGTAATAATATATTTAGCTACAATTGTCCTTATTTTTGAAGTATTTATTCAGGTATAACAAATAAAACATAAGATATAGTTATTATTATTATTATTACTATTATTATTGCTATAGATAAAGTAATAATGACTGAAACTCTAAACAAACTGAGCGTATGTTATTATCACATTTCTTTCTACATTGGTTCATACTACAGAGATTTACAGTTCTAGTTTTAGAAGACATGTAAGTGTGCTTTCTTGAAGATTCATCAGACACTTTTTTTTTTTTGTCCATGAAAGCAAGTGTTTATTAGAGAAACACCTTTGTAAGCAAACCATGAGTATATTATTACAACATATTTCTTCATTGGTATCTATTAGGACATATTCGCATGTCTAGCTATAACAGGCAAATATAAGTATGCTTTGCTAAAGATGCATCATAAGCTATTTTCTTTCAGTGAATAAATGTTTGGCAAAGGAAAAAGATGAAAAGTATTAGTGTTAGGAACATTATAGCAATGTCTACATTTCAATTAAATTAATACAATGACTATTTATTACTTATTGCTCCAATGATAAAATTATAAGATATTGCACCTGTCGGCCGGGCACCTACAGACTCATGCCTGTAATCCCAGCTCTTTGGTAGGCTGAAGCGGGTGGATGATTTGAGGTCAGGAGTTTTAGATCAGTCTGCCCAACATGGTGAAACTCCATCTCTGCTAAAAGTACAAAAATTAGTTGGGCGTGGTGGCATGCACTTTTAATCCCAGTTACTCGAGAGGCTGAAGCAGGAAAATTGCTTGAGCCTGGGAAGCAGAGGTTGTAGTGAGCCAAGATCATGCCACTGCACTCTAGCCTGAGTATCCCTATAGCAATATTCTGTCTCAAAAAATATGTGTGTGTATATATATATATATATATATACACACACACTTTTATATGTATTGATATTGTATTATTATTAATTTTAGGTAGGTGCTATATATATATATATATATATATATATATATATATATATATAGCTTAGGGGGTCAAATCCACATTCGTAGGGGCTAGTTTTTTCTGCGTAGGAGTTGAGCTGGGGTAACCAGAATATGATAATTATCAGTAGCGAGGTTAATAGGGTGTTGATTGTTAAGGCTAGCACTAGGTTAATTACTCTTTTTTGAATGTTGTCAAAACTGATTGATTGGAAGTCAATTGTACTTGTTATACTAAAAGAGTAGGATCCTCATCAATAGATAGAAATGTAGAGGAGTAGTCAGATAACATCTACGAAGTGTCAGTACCAAGCGGCAGCTTCAAAGCCGAAGTGATGGTTCCATGTGAAGTGGTATAGTAGTTGGCGGATGAGGCAAATAAAGAGAAATGTGGATCCAATAATAACGTGGAGTCCGTGGAAGCCTGTGGTAATGAAGAATGTTGAACCGTAGATGCCATCGGAGATGGTGAAGGGTGCTTCAAAGTATTCCGAGGCTTGTAGTAGGGTGAAATAGGTACCTAGTAGGATTGTGATGAGTAGGGCTTGGATTGTTTGTTTTCGGTCATTATTTATGAGGCTGTGATGAGCTCAGGTGATTGTAACCCCAGATGCAAGTAATACAGAAGTGTTTAGGAGGGGGGGCGTCTTCACTGGAGCGGGGATGCTTGCATGTGTAATCCTGCTAAGAGCTAATAGAAAGGCCAGGACCAAGCCTATTTGTTTATGGGGTGTGCAAACCCATCTAGGCATTTTCAGTGTCTTGCTTTGGGTGGGTTTAAGCTACATAAACAGGGGTGTTAATGTAATTGTGAGGTAGCTATACTTGAGCTGTATCCGGCATCTGGTTCTTACCTCAGGGCCATAACAACCAACATCGCCCACACGTTCCCCTTAAATAAGACATCTCGATGGATCACGGGTCTATCACCCTATTAACCAGTCACGGGAGATTTCCATGCATTTGGTGTCTTTTATCTCTGGTCTGCACGCAACCCCATTGCAGAATGCTGACTCCCACCACATCCCGTCCTGTATGCGCCTGTCTTTGATTCCTAGTACATGCAGTTGTTGATCGCACCTACGTTCAATATCCTAGCTCCACGCAAACCTTAGCAAGGTGTTATTTAATCCATGCTTGTAGGACATACCAATAATCATCTTAGCCAAATACCACTCCTACCACGCCAATAAACCACAACCATACCTCGTCAAACCCCCCCACCCCCATCTCCGACCTTCATCCAAAACCCACTCTTGCCAAACCCCAAAAACAAAAGTCTTAATATATCCGATCAGAGCTTGCGTTTTTATCTTTTAGGTGTGCACAACTCCAACTGCCATTCTCTCAACTAACAAGCATTTACTTCACTAAACACCCTTTACACCAACCCACAATAGACCCCTCTCACACAACCCGAAAGAAGCTACCTCACAATTACATTAACACCCCTGTTTATGTAGCTTAAACCCACCCAAAGCAAGACACTGAAAATGCCTAGATGGGTTTGCACACCCCATAAACAAATAGGCTTGGTCCTGGCCTTTCTATTAGCTCTTAGCAGGATTACACATGCAAGCATCCCCGCTCCAGTGAAGACGCCCTATAAATCATCATGACCAAGAGGAGCAAGCATCAAGCACGCACACGCAGCTCAAAACGCTTTGCCTAGCCACACCCCCACGGGAGACAGCAGCTCATGCATCAAATAGTAAATACAGGGTTCCGATGTCTTTATGGTTTGTTGAAAAGAGTCAACGATCGATAAGCATAAGTGGTAAAATGGCTGAGTAAGTATTAGGCTGTAAACCTAAAGATGGGGGTCTAGTCCTCCTTTTACCAGCCCCGAGGTGATTTTCATGTTGAATTGCAAGTTCAAAGGAGCAGTCTAAGAGTTTCTGCCGGGGCTTCTCCCGCCTTTTTTTCCTGCGGCCGGAGAAGTGGGTCAAAGCCAGTCGGTTAGGGTGTTTAGCTGTTAACTAAGTTTTTGTGGGTTCGAATCCCATTGATCTAGTAAGGGCTTAGCTTAATTAAAGTGGTTGATTTGCGTTCAATTGATGCAGAGTAGGTGTTTGCAGTCCTTGTGTGTTTCAGAAATTAAATGTTTCTACTTACTAAGGGCTTTGAAGGCTCTTGGTCTTGTTTAACCTAAATTTCTAGTGAAAGGTTAAGAGTAGAGGGGAGATTGGTAGTAGAAGAGTAGAGGTGATGATGAGCGGGGGGATAAGGGGTGTGGGTTTTGTGTTTTCGAGTTGTCATGTTATTTTTGTGTTGTTGGATGTGGGGAATAGTGTTAGGGAGGTGGTGTAGATTAGGCGTATGTAAAAGTATAGGTTAAGTAGGGTTATGATAGTTATAATAGAGGGGATGAGGAAGTTGTTGTTTATTGTGAGTTCTTGGATGATAATTCATTTGGGTAGGAAACCGGTTAGAGGGGGTAGACCTCCTAGGGATATGAGAATGGGTGCTATTAGTGGTGCTAGGTGGGTTGATTTGTTTCAGGTGCGGGATAGTATGAGGGTTGTGGTGCTTGAGCTTAAGTTAAGGGTCAGGAATATAGTAGTTGTTAGGATAATGTAAATAGTTAAGTAAAAGATTGTAGTTATCGGGTTGTATACTAGTGTTATCATTATTCAACCTATGTGTGTGATTGAGGAGTACCCTAGGATTTTGCGTAATTGTGTTTGGTTTAGACCAAACATATAAAAGACATATAAAAGTGAGAACGGTTACATTAAAAGATAAAACGGATCATGTTCATTCCTATGAAAATATTGTGAGATTGCAGTATAAGGATTATTTATTTTTATTGTGGAAACCAAAAGGATTTTACTAACACTAAATGACAGAGCCTGACTAATTGATGGCTACCGATTCTATATTAGGACATGTGGGTTTTGTTCTATTGATACATCATTTTCATTTATTTAAGGAAGAGAATGATCAATTTGATGAGGCCTGTAAAAAATTAACAATATTTAAATATTGTAAAAGTGGATCATTGCAAGTTGTCCTCCCTCGACCCCTTGCTTTAGTGGTTGGTAATTTGTATCATTCCGCAATGACAGCGGGTTACTGACCAAAACACAATGCCTAACAGTAAAAGACGAACAACTTTATTGCTGAAATCCCACATATTATAATTCAACTGTGTCTTTCAACCTGAGAGAGTGAGATTTAACAGGGTGTACTTTTAGAAAAAAATCATAGGCACAGTATGCTCCATAATACATCACTTCTAGTAATATACATCAACAAAAGTCCTTTGTAGGTTATTAATTTGATACTGTCCTACACTGAACATTGTTAAAAATTTAGAAGTACTGATTAAAAATAAAATTAAAAGGTCAGAAGAATGAGAGTATAGAGGGTCCTGAAAAAGTAAGCTATTTTATTTACTTTCTTGATCAAAGTATTTATTTAAGCAAAAGATTATTTTTGTATGTAGATACTGATTCTTCAATATTATACTGGTTGACAATGTTATGTTTTATATTTATCCTTATAATGATAACTCTAGAAAATAGAATGGATTATTCATTCATTAACATTCTGCTATTATTCAAATGAATGCTAGTTTGAAGCAACAAGTATTCAAATTACTCAATAAAGATTATATAAGTACAAATAAATATTTTCAAATTTGCTTTAATACACACCTGTGCCCAAAAATGTAAAGTTAATTTAAAATTTTATTATGTATAATCCTAAAGTTCATTATTACTTAAAACACTAGCACCTGGTGGATTTTTTTATTAATTATGGGGAAAAAGCACATTACATAATATTTAGCATCTTAACCATTTTAGTGTACACCTTATTAGTGTTAAATATACTCACATTGTAGAGCAAGATTTATTAAATAAATCTAGGCTATCTTGTTCTTGACAACAGAAGCAGTTCTGGCAATGTCCCTGGGTTGCTTATAATTCTGTGAGTGTGTTTAGGAAATGTAAACCTTTTTATTTGATAGGTTAAATTTTTTGACTAAAAGTACAATTATTGAAAATTTTTAATTGTAAATTATTAAGCCATTTAATATTCTTAATTTGTTACACTATTATAGTGTAGGAAAATGATGCTGCTTCTTACATGTAGTGTTCAAGTACTATTTCTTTCTAAATTTATCTGGGCAATGTTTTCTTAGTATTTTTATTATGTTATTATGTGTTTATTGTCTAGAATATCTTGATCATCTGTATCACTTAAGGCCACACATAGGTAATATGTAGCATCTCATGTTTTATTATGTAAGATAATTTTAACTTTAATAATGTAAAATCAAACTTCTTCATATCATCTGCCCCAAACTTTGTTTATTAAATTTCTTTTTAAACTTATTGTCTGCCAAATGAAGATATATTTAGATAAACATCAATCCAGGAGAAATAAATGTCATGCTGAGAAATAGTCCAGTGTTTCAATTTAATTGCTGTGCAATTATAATCAGTAATAGAATAATACATAGAGTTTTACAGCACTGACTGAGCTTCTTGATCTTACTCAACCCTTACCTAAAAGGAAATTATATCATCAGTTTTATCTAATTCAGTTAACATTGCAAACTGTGTTAGATTCACCCAAAGGTGTAAAAACCAGTACTGGAAATTACTAGTTATTGTTGCTCTTTAAAATCCTTAAGAAGTTGCTAAATTGATATTTAAGAATCTCTAAGCATAGAGATAAAGTTGTTTTTTTCTCCCCACTCTTACCATGGAAGCATTTCATAAGCAGATAGCAAGTTAAATAAACTGGCTTCTTTACCACCTTTTTTTCTACTTTTTCTCTCATATTTTTTTTTTTTAGTATGTAATTATATTTTCTTCTAGGTGCAGATTCACCTAATGATAAATTTGGTGTTATTGTAAATCTACCCAGTCTCTAACTAAAACCTACATGCTATATTTTCATGGCTCATTATTTGGTTAAACAATTGACACTTCAATATTTAGCTTTGTTATGATAAATAAGCAGGAAGAAGAAAATATTTTGATGTTTGAATGAGTATAAAAATATTAATAATCTCAAAAAATATGTTTCATCAGAAGAATTTTAATTTTGAAAACATTTTTTCACAAATTTTGGTAACTTAACTTGCTTTTTAATGAACATTATATAATAGTTTCTATTTTTGTATTTGGCACTGTGAGTGATGGAAAATAAATATGACAAGCTGTCTAAGTTGAAAGATGTACAAAAGATACAAAGATTAAACAGAAATGTAACAAACCATTAGTTTAGTAATCATGGATTTTGTAGTGCTAACGATTTGTGAGAATGAAGTCTAGAGAAGTGAGATTAATGTAGGATAATCTGCAGAAGTTTTTATTGATTAAATTGGTAACTAAAATTATCACAATAATTTTATTGAGCAAATATGATGTGCAGGGTACTTGACTTCATTCAATCATCATAAATTCTCTAGAGACAGAAATCAACATTTGCATTTGAGTGAAGAAATGAAATTCCAAATGTGAAATTTACTTAATCTTTCATACATAGCAAATGAAATATGTGGCATGTGAATGCAGGTTAACGCCACAAAAGCCCACACACTTATCCACATTGACATGTAAAAATTTCAACTAAAAACGTCTTACCTGAAAATTTGAAATTCCACTTTTTCTTTCTAATGATAACTTAAGAAACCAAAAGCCTTTCTATAATTATTTTGTGTAGTTATGTTGCTACAAAATTTGTATTTGCATTGTTTTCTGGATCTTTAAATACGGATTTAATATATTTGGTGTATTTATTTACATTAGATCCTGGGTGAATTAATTTATTGAAGCTGGTTATTTTAAGTAGGATTTTTACATAACAGTTCTAGATGATGAAAATTGATTTAAATTTTCTCTTTCAATCTATTTTTTCCCTAAAATTTAGAAAGTGTTGAAATATATACCCGTTGTTTATTGTGAGAAACATCCAGAAATTAAAGTCCACAGAACTGTTATTATATATGAAAAATACATACAGAAATGGTTGAAAAGAACAAAATCAGATATATTTTATGATATTAATAACATTAAAGACACTGAGTTTGATGGGTGCTCAACTTTTGGGATATATTACAAGTTGAATGACTTCAAACAATAAAGATTTAGAATAATATATTCTGTTATTAGTAACATAGTATTTATATGTCAAATACATACCTTGTGTTAAATCAGATAAGGTATATATGGCAGACAAAGGAAGGGTCTTACCCTCACAGGAAACATGTTGCAAACTAGGAACATTATTAGTCTCAGGAGATGGTGGTAATCCTTTGATCTTGGAGGAACATAGTGGCCTATTAACAGGGACAACTAGTAGAGTGTATATGATCAGGAGGTCTTGACAGATAAGCAGCAGGTTTCTTTGTGTGGCAGCACTGCTCACGGTAGGTTTTCTAAACTGAACTGAAATTAGTTGGAAATCAAACAATCACCATTTCACTAGAAAGAGTTTTACTCTTTATGAACTGAGATTAACATAAACCTATGCCAAATTTGTCTTCAGCAAGAGTTGTCTCTGTATGATCTGAAAGTCTTCCCATAGTAACAAGTACAAAGCTGATTAACAAGACAGTTTAAACCTGATTATCAAACAGTGTGAAAAATATCTTCAGAATTTCCAATTGTTGTGACTAATTCTTTTTATTCTATATATGCCAGCAACAGCTTCTTTCATTGTTGTAATTTAAAAAGTACTTCTCCTTATGATTAGAATAAAATATATATCTTTTGAATCTTTGGGATTAATGTATTACACATAGTTTATATGTCCCTTGAATACATTTTTTTTAATAGGCAGAGGTATATCACACTGAAAATGTTTAAAATGTTTTGCAGATTTGTGAAGCTGGGAATCATTTCATTAATGTAATGTTGTCTCATCCCAATCACACAGGTTAGTTCTATTTTCTTTTTCTTTTCTTTAGAGTGAATTGTGTTAATAATTATTTTTATAATCTTACTTCAAAAAATCTTTAAAAATCAAAATATCAATAGTTAGAAATATGTATGCCACATTTTTCCCTTTTATGTCTAATTTTTCCAAATATTTGAACAAAATCATATTCTCTAATAATTATTTTTCTAAAATGAAGTGTGCATGCACACCATCACCCTCCTCACATACACTAAACAACATCACTTAAATATGTAAATAAATGAACTAATGAATAAGAACAAAAACAGTATAAAATCACTTGATGAATATCCAAATTACTAAACTCTCACTATTCCTCTCATTTGTACAATATTTAAGGTAGTCTCACTATTTCAAATCACTTTTAATTTTTTTTTTTTTTAATAATGGTAATCTTTCACTGAAAAACACAATGGTACTGAAATACCAATGCCTGGGAGAACATTTCAAAGTTAGTAGTATATTTAGTTTGGTGCAAAAGTAACTGTGGTTTTGTACCATGAATTTTAAATCATCGTAACTAGTCTCATACACATCTTTATTAATCAAAATAGGAACCATTATAATCAACACATTTTTGCCAATGAGAAATAGTTTATTCCCGTTGTATGAAAATCCATGCTTTAGGATTCAATAAACTCTTGAAAAGCATTTTCTGCCCCCTGCTAATCGTGGAAGCATTTTCCGTACAAAACATTTTCCAGATGCTTGAAGAAGTGGTAGTCAGTTAGTGAAAGGTCAGGCGAATATGGTGGATGAGGTAAAACTTTGTAACCCAATTCATTCAACTCTTGAAGTATTAGTTGTGCGATGTGCAGTCAGACACTGTCATGGAGAAGAATTGGGTCCTTTCTGTTGACCAGTGTTGGCTGCAGACATTGAAGTTTTCAATGCATATGATTTACTGAACATATTTCTCAATTATACTGGTTTTGCTAGGATTCAGAAAGCTGTGGTGGATCAGACTGGCAGCAGAACACCAAACAGTGACCATGGCCTTTTTTTGAGTGGGCAAATTTGGCTTTGGGAAGTGCTTTGGAGTTTCTTCTCAGTCCAAGCACTGAGCTGGTCATCACCAGTTGCATAAAATCCACGTTTTGTTGCACGTCAAATTCCAATCAAGAAATGGTTCATTGTTCTTACATAGAATAAGGAAACACAACACTTCCAAATGATTTTTTTTTTAATATTTTTGATCAGCTTATGAGGAACTGACTTATCAAGCTTTCTCACCTTTCCAATTTGCTTCAAATGCCAAAGGACTGTAGAATGGTCAATACTGAGTTCTTTGGCAACTTCTCCTGTAGTTGTAAGAGGATCAGCTTTGGTGATTCATCTCAATTGGCCAACGTCAACTTCTGAGGGCCAGTCACTGTGTTCCTCATCTTCAAGGCTCTCACCAAACTTCTTGAAACACCACTGCATTGTGTGTTCATTGGCAGTTCCTGGGAGAAATGTCTTGTTGATGTTGTGAGTTGTCTCCACTGCTTCATGACCCATTTTGTATTTTTTTTTTTAAAGGAGTCGCTCTCTTATAGCCCAGGCTGGAGTGCAATGGCATGATCTTGTCTCACTGCAAGTTCTGCCTTCCTGGGTTCAAGCGATTTTCCTGCCTCAGTCTCCTGAGCAGCTGGGATTACAGGCGCATACCATCATGCCTGGCTAATTTTGTATTTTTAGTAGAGACAGAGTTTCACCATGTTGGCCAGGTTGGTCTCAAACTCCTGACCTCAGGTGATCTGCCTGCCTTGGCCTCCCAAAGTGCTGGGATTACAGACGTGAGCCACCGTGCCTGGCCCATGGCCCTTTTGAACTCAATTAAGAAAGTTGTTCGAATTTGCTTTTTGTCTAACATCATTTCCGTAGACTAAAATAAACAAAAAATACCAGCAAGTGATAACTCATTAGCAAAAAACATAAAGTGAGAAATGCCAATTAAAATGTTGTATAACATAATCACATTTATTTAATAATGTATTCCAGTATAAAACAGCAAATTCCAACAATGCAAAAACTCAGTTGCTTTTATACTCACCTATATATTTGAAAAAGTTTACAGTGTCTCCATTATTTAAAGATATTTTTGGTAAATCAGTCATCTCATTTAGGCTCAATTATATGTAGGGATTACCAACTGCTTACCCTATATAATATATAATTTAATTGTAAAATCAAATAGAAACGAGAAACATTTGTTTGTCATTTGGACTACTTGTTATTAATAATTCAACTGAAAACATAAAGGCATATTTGACTCTTCAATTATGTTTCAACATCAACCTGAATTTCTTAACATTTTCTTGCCTTCCACACTTCTGGCAGGCTAGTGAAACATATAAAACATTTTTTCAGAATAATTGTTACATAAAATAAAATACATATAATTACAAAGGAAAATTATTATATTGAAACAATTGTGAATATATGAAAAAACTAGAATATAAGCATATGTTTGTTATTACAACATTATACAACATTGTGATGAGTACTCAACTTTTAGAGTATTGGTTATAAATTACATATATGCATATTTAAAAAGAAGTGTACTGTGACTTAAAAATATCTGTGCTTCATCTTGGTGAAAAAAATTACACGTAAGGCCAATGCTCTTATAGTTTATGGTCCTCATTTGCAATGGAGTGAAGCCTATATTTCATTAAGAGGTTGAATGCCATTTTTATCTGATCCAAATTCATAGATACATTGAATTTTCTTTGGATGCACATGAACCACAAGTGAAAAACATCTGAGAGTCTAATTTTTTTTTAGTAGAGAAGCAAAACACAATGTAATCTAATAAAATGCTAGCATTGCCAATGTTTAAATATCACAGATTTTAGTCTTAGCTAGGTGACTAGCAATGTAATCAACTCAAGCTTCTTCATTTATCTGGAATATGGTCTCATCATTTGAAAATGAAAATTTTAAGTCATCCAGGAATTTTGAAATTGTTCATGTAAGAAGGCCGCCTTCTTTTAATATTCACTCTTTATCTTGCTTTGTATATTGCTCTTGAGGAGTCAGATGCCAATCTAATTCTCTCTCTTGTTAAATGGTGTTTTTTATTTGCTTCAAGGCACAGGTGACTTTTTTTTATTATAAAAGTCTATGAATCTTGAGGGAGTGTCTAAGGGTTGATAATTCTCAACCAATTTCCCCAGGATCACTGGGTACTCTTCTAGTAGGTTAATCCTTTTTTTTTTTTTTAAGTTCTAAAATATTTCCTCAAATTACAATTTTAAAATTAGTTTTATTACATTGTGGAGTGTGAGGGGGGTTACACTGTACCTGTGTTCCTTCTTTTGTCTCTAGCTTCTCCATCACTTTCTCTTTAACTATCTTTGTCCCTTTTTTTTTTTTTTTTTTTTTTTGGCTATTCTTTTCATCTGCTTAATATCCTCTGTTCTATTGAATGTTACATCCTTAAGCAAATGAAAATGTATTTCATATTACTGGGAAAGTTTCTTCTTTGTCCACAATTTCTTGAGTACAGTCAACTCTTATTTTGTATTATATTTTCTTGGTTTTTTTTTTCCATATCAATTTTCAGTTTTGGGATTTCTTAATGGTTACATTCTTTGGTAATTGTGTGTGTGTGTTCTGTAAATTTTGTTTTGTTTTCTGTGTGGTGGGTTAGTTTTTGTCTGCAAACAAAAACACTTTCTAGTTTATTCACACAGAAGTATCATGTAAATGCTAATTGATTTACATTAATTATTAAATGTGTGAATTGACCTTGAAGAAAAATAACATAGTTTTTTACAGATGAGGTTACTGAAATCTCTTAAAAAAAAAAAAAAAAGTGAGTTCTGGAAACAGGAGGTTTTTCATTGTGTCTTCTCATCCTCTAACATCATTGTTTTCTAAATTCCTTGAATCCCAGAACATGTTTCCTTCCTTCCCTTCCCTTCTAAGCTTACACATGATGCCTTCCCTCTCTGAGCAAACTTCTCTGGGCATCATTTTCTTTCTTAAAAACAATGTCCTCCAAGATGACAACCTCTGGCCTCAACTATTTTCGGATAATTGTATTCAACTTCTCCCTATCCAGGGTTCTGATCTATTAGGTCCCAAATCTTTTCTCAAATTGAACTCTCATCTTCTGATTATGAATTATTAATAGCTACATACTCAATGCATTATTTTTCCTTACATAAAATCTTTATCAGTTCCTGTGTCAGCTCTAAATTGGTATCTACTACTCTTGAATTTTTATTCCCTCACTTATATATTACTTGAAGTTTGTTGTAATATCTATTAGATGTGCTTTAGGCATGGTTTATGTCTAGAAGGGAACCATTTAATATTGATTGTACAAAGTGTCATGAGTCATATTCTCAGGTGGCAGAAATTGGCATAAAAGAAGGTTATTAGGAATTATGGAAAAGAGGCAAGGAATGAGAACTATGCCAAAGAGGAAGTTGAGCTGTGATGTAGTCACAAGAATGGTCTTAGTCAACTCTATTGGGTATCTGAAGCTAGAATAACCCTGTAGAGGTGTCAAGAGCTGGAATGGCTGGAGACAGGTAAGTTGGATGTGTGTCTACCTGGGGAAGAAAAAGACCTTGTAAGGCAGTTCCCTTTAGTCAAGGACATTTTCTCGGAGGATATGACAGTTAGAAGAAAGCTTCAGCAAATGTAGATACTGTGCAAACTACAAAGTATATATATTTCAATTATTATTTATTTATGATCTGGATAAATTACCACCTTTGTGAACCCACTTTGTCTAACAGTACTTAAAATGTAAAAATGACACTTTTTTCTGGTATATGGTTCCCTGAATCAATAAAGTTCTTTTAGTAAAGATCACTGAAATCATTATGATGTGCATTTGTTTTGGTGTTACAATACCTTTCCTCCCAGACTATTCTTCCATCAGTGAGTTTGGAGTCTTAGAACTGATTCACATTCCAATACTGGGAAAGGAATAGTAGATCTGACATAGCACCAGCTGTCTCAAATCTCTTAACTATTCATCTATAATTTATTGTATTTGTCTAAATTTAGCAATAGCATTGTTGGATATCCAACTGTCTAGCTTCTAGGGACATTGTGTTCTATTAGTCAAACATAACTTTCTGCGGGTCAAGCCACCTATGAACAGGGCACTCATTTTGACTCAGGAACAATTAAGTGCTGTAATTGGAACTGCCTTGATTTTCTAGGGAGTGGTGTGAGGAAGTGTCCTTTAATCCCATTCACTACTAGTCATCTCAGTTCTAAGATGACTTCACTTACAGTCAGCCTGATACAGCAAAAGTCAACATGAATCTTAGTAATGATGGTGTTCCTTTTACTACCATATTCCTCGTAGTTTTGAAAAGTGATGTATCATATTGGCTCTCCCATGGAACATGAAAAAAAACCCTGAGACCATGAAATGGGGAAAAATTCCTTGCATAGAAAGAAGTCCTCTCTTTTCAGCCTTGCATAGACTATCTGCTCTAGGATTCCTATTTCTCTAAGGCACTTAGCACCTTCTTTCCCAGCCTGCCATGAAAATTCTAACATTTCTTCTTGCTTATTGTGGGCCATTGCTTTGTTCATGCTTCCAAGTACATATTAGTAGTGTGTTTGTACAATCTTAGCAGGATATTTACTCCTGTATTCCAGGACAGTGCTCCAAAAACATAAACCTTTATTCAACTTTATACTTTACCCCTCTTTTCAAACACCCTCAGATTCCAATCCCATGTGTATTCTCCTAAATTTTGTTGGTTCACGCTGGCTGGGTTCTGCAGCTCCTTTGGGGCATTATCTTTTTTTTTTCTCTATCATCTCCAGAACAACCTCAGGTAGTTTATATTGTGATATAACCCTAGTTGTAGTGGCTAGAAGAAAAGATAGGGGAGATTTTCCAGGGGGTTTTCTTGCAGTGTAGTGCCTTCTGTGTTGCTTTTAAGGAAGGGTGTGTTCAACTTTCATAGGGAAGAGTGGGCCACCTCTGCGGGATCAAGGAGTTTATGAAAACCTAGACATTCCAAGATTGTGTGATAAACAAACTTGACTTAACAGATCTGCATTGGATTGGAGTTGGATATTCTTTGGAGTTTGACTACTTTTACAATTAAGATCTGGACCTATTTCTCAGCTTTTTTGCCTTCTTCAGGCCTCTTTGCACACTACCTAGGTGGACCTCTAACTTTCACAACTGCCTTTTAATTGCCAAGTATCAGTTTGTTTTAGATGTCTTTGTCGAGCCATTCAATCACACTTGTAGTATTAGACCAGATAGAATATTGTTTTCAACCACTATAACGTAACACTATCCAAGTAGTAAAAGGTTTTTACACTTGGATTGCTACTCTGTACCTTTAGTTATCTGTCTGCACCTACCATCAGCTATGGAGTACATATTGTAGGCCTTATGGTAAGTCATTCAACTCTAAAATGCCATTCCAACATCTGCTTTTTGGGCCATTCCTGGTGCCAAATTTCTAAGCTGGGTTTTCTGGAATGCAGATGCCAGGATGGAGATTAATGCTCAAGAAGATTGTTAAGGAGTGGTTTTTATGGATAGAAGAAATAAATCATATTTAGGTAGGAAATTGAGAGCAATATAGTCTCAACAAGTCTCCAGTGATTGCATGGGACATTCTAAAACTGGTATGAAAAATCCATGTTCTCCTGAATTGAGTTAATCAATTTTCAATATTGATCAAATACCGTATTAAGGCTAAATCAGTGAGTGTGACCTTGGGTGAGATTGCTTCCGACTATAGGGAGTACAGAAGTTGAAGGTTCTCTCCCAGTAGCACTCCCTGAAGCAATGGAGTAAACCTTATATGCCTAAAGAAGAACCTGGTGGCACAGCATTTTAATGTAAGGAACCTCCTGACTTTAATTTAATAGAAGCTCTATTATAATAACTACAGGTTGAGAGAACATTTATGAAGAATATAAGTATTAAATTAGTAACTCCTAAACTTATTTAATATTACAGTTAATAGCAACTGTGTATACTTGAAACTATATTATCTATATACATATATTTTTCTGTGTCATAAGGCATATCCATTATTTAATCTACAAAGTAGATCTGGAAAAAATGTAGATTTGTAGACCCTTGATCATTCCGCACCTCTAGGGGCTGAACACTCATAAACTACAGGCTCTAAAGCAGACTATTCCCTGAACCTTCTGCCTCTGAAATTCAGTGACTATAACCTGGGTAGGTTCCTCAATTATCTTTATTTTATTAATATACAGACATTACACAAAGGTGTCTACATAAATACTGTAAAAAATCAGTAATATCGAAAGACCTACATATTTATATTTATGAACAGTTGTAAAATCTGCACAATACTTAGCATAATTTTTAACTTTGATATTTCAGCAATTGCTACAATTTTGAAAACAACACATTGACATTTTATTATGACTTTAGAGTTATAAGGAAAAGAGTTTAGCTGATTTGTTATCTGATTAAATCTTGGTATGGAGAATAAAACAGTAATTTTATAATTCATACTTACTTTTACAAAAGTCACAGCTCCAAGTTCAACTTGAAATCATTAAAAATTTGTTATCTAAAATGTTTCTTAAAAACAATTGAAAAGGGAAAAATAATTAACAAAAATAAAGTGACAATATGTGAAGGATAATGAGAGATGTAAATATCAATCCTGATTGCTGAACAGAAATGTGATATCTCAGAATATTAACTATACTGATATTAAATGTAATCCTTTTATGAGAAGTTTGCATACTTTTCTGGTATAAATGACATCTTTATAAAATTCCTTATGATTATCACCAATTTAATACAAGGAATCGAGGTATTTAATAATCTCAAACAAATATATCTTCTTTGATAGTAAAGGGGAATGTGAAGAGGTGGGCAAATGTTAAAACACGCTTTATAATTTCAGTATGTAGTACTATTTCAACTATTATAATGTAAGAATAATTTATATATATTTAAGATCTTAAAGAATTCATTATCCTTATGTTCTCTGCAATGTTACAGCAACATAGCTGTAGACATGGTATGAAAATGACAGCTATTTTATTTGAGTCAAAAGGTTATAACATTTAAAGCTGGCTCTCTTCTGAGTAATTTGTGAAATAGGTTGCTATAAATATATGATGACATTTCATGTGGTACACAGTTATTTTGGGGACTTAGTATTATATAATAAGCATATGATCAGATTTGCAATATGTAGCATCATTGACATTTTACTTTCCTTTGCAAAAGGAAACAATGCCTGTTTCCCAAGTCCAAATTATAACCCCTTCACATGGATGTTTTTCCTGGTTTCATGTCCTAACTACACCTATGAGGTATGTTATTTATGTATGTAAATCCTTGAATCCTATTCATGATATACTAAATGAATGTGCTTATGTATTTATATGTATTATAAACTAATATATACAAGAAAAATATAGAGGTCTTATCTATAGATCATGGTATAAAAAATAGAACATTTCAATCACAATTTTTTCAAATATTAAAGTCTTTCATTTTCTTATAAATATGATCCTATTTTATGAGATTGCTTGTGACTTTATATGTAAAAATTAAATTATTTTTTGAAAATGTATTCCTATTTATAAGTTTTCTAATATTTTAAGCCTTAAAATTACCTATTCAAAGCCACAAGTGAAGAAATTACTAGATTACATTTATGTATGTGCTAATTTAAGTTTTAATATAACAGATTGGATCATGGATTAGTTTCACAGTCATGACACAAACACTGCCAGGTAAGACCTAGATTTAATGACAATTAATCAAATAAATGCATCTTTAGAAGAAATGGTTTCTGAGAAAAAGTTATTATGGTATTAAAGTATAGCATGTTTGCAAAAAGATTTTATAATTTCATATTGAGTTTGATTTTTAGCAGTATTAAAATATATTGAAGTACTTTTGCTATTTATCTCTGTATAATTGTTGCTTAATCCAAGCCAGGAATTGTAATCCAAATGTATTTATTAAGCAATGAAGTTTTGTTTAGAAGAAGTTTTAATAATAATGCATTTCGCTTGAAACTTCTTCTTGTGCATGTGCACAGGCATGTGTATGTGTTTTGTCTTCAAAGGAAGAGTTGCGGTGTATAAGAGTTCATCTTGAATACTGAGCATTTTAACACACACTAAGAAGCTGAATTGCATGATTTCCATTTAGTAGAAGGACATATGTAATATCCATTTTATCCATTTTGTTATATTGTACAAAAGTTTTGAATCACAATTAATGTGGTTTATTATATGCATGTAGAGGAATATATGCATATAGGCAACTATTATTGAAAATTTTTAAATACAAAATAGATCCTTATTTGGGAGTATTTTGTGGTTGTGGTATGTAAAATATGTAGATTCATTTTTAATTTTGTAATGTATTTTCTATGTTTACTCATTCATGCAATATTGATTAGCTATTGCTAGGGAATGGGTATGAATAATGAAAATTGATAAGAAATTATGCAACATTTGGGAAACATCTTAAAAGCTAAACATGCTAGTGATCCTTTTCCTAATATAAAGTATTTGATAGAAATAAGAAAGAAATAATAATTATTTCTTTTTTCTTCTAGTTGGAATTTTTACACTTCTGATGAGTATCCAGATGTCTTTGTGGGCACAAAAGAAACATAAGATTTATCTGAGAAAATTCAGTTCATATATTCATAGAAAATCAGCAATGATTCCATTCATATTGTAAAAAAAAATCTCCTATAGAAAATGGCAATATATAAATTCAATAAATAAGACTTAATTAAGGATAGTTAACTATTATACTCCAACAATTCATGAGCAACAGTATATACACTGAGTAAAAATATAAAATAGTAAAATTTCACTAAATTTAGAGTAATTCACATGGTAATAAAAAGTATAAATTATAAATGCAATTAACTAAGAACAGCTCTGAATGTATTTGCATGGGATTGGTCCTTGAATAAAATTGTCTTACTTCATTAATACTTCACAGTACTATTTGCATAAGGCAAAATATCACAACAAAGAAACAACCTGATTAAAAAATGAAAAAGTGATCTGTACAGACATTTCCCAGAAGAAGATATATACATGGCGAATAAGTATATCTTTAAAACACTCAATATTAACTATTCATAACGGAAATGTAAATCAAAACCACAATGAGATATCATCTCATCCTAATTAGGGTGACTATTATCAAAAAGACAAAAAATATGACAGCCGTTGTGGCTCATGTATGTAATCCTAACACTTTGACAGGCCAAGGCAGGAGAATTGCTTGAGTCCAGAAGTTTGAGATCTGGGCAACATATCGGGACTCTGTCTCTAAAAAGCATATGAAGATTCTGTCTCTAAGAAAACTTTTATAAAGTAAAAATTAGCTGGGTGTGGTGGCACATGCCAGTAGGTAGTCCCAGTTACTCAAGATTGCTCCAGCTTAGGAGTTCAAGGCTACAGAGAACCATGATTAAACCAAGGCACTCCAGCCTGGGTGACAGAGTGAGACTGTCTCAAAATAAAATAAAATAAATAAAATGAAATAAAATACATATTGGTGAAGATGCAGAAAAAAAAAATTAACTCTTAGACACTGCTAGTGGGAATGTAAACTAGAGCAGCCACTGTGGACAACAATATGGAGTTTCTTCAAAAATTACAAATAGAACTATCATATGATCCAGCAATATCATTACTGGAAAAAGGAAATCTGTGTATTAAAGAGACATTTGCACCCTATGTTTACTGCAGCACTATTCACAATAGCCAGGATATAGAAGAAACTTAGGTGTCCAACAACAGTTGAATGGATAAATAAAATGTGGTATATATACACAATAGAATACTATGCAGGCATAAAAACTGAATTCCTGTCATTCAGGACAACATGGATGGAATTGGAAGGCATATGTTAAATGAAACAAGCCAGGAACAGAAAGTTAAACATTGCATGTTATTACTTATATGTGGAAGCTAAAAAAATTGATATCATAGAAGTAAAAAATAAAACAGGATACTATAGGCTGGGAAAGCTGCAGCAAAGGGAGACTAGAGAGAGATTTGTTAAAGGATACAAAGTTACAGCTTTGTAGGAGGAATAATTTCTGGTGTTCTATATCACTGTAGGATGACTATAGTTAAGAACATTATATTCTATATAGTTTCAAATAGCTAAAAGGGGATTTTGTACCCAACACAAAGAAATGATAAATGTTTGAAACCATGGATACTCTAATTTATCTGATCTGATCACTATAAATTATATGTATTGAAACATTACTATGTATCTCCCAAATATGTTCAATTCTTATGTGGCTTAAAAAATAAAATTTAATTTAAAATGCATCTGATTTTTAAAGTAAATATTTTTCAAAGTTTTGACATTTAAATTACTTGAACCCCACATTATTTTGACAATAATTTAATTCTTTGTTGTTCAGTTTTAGTGAGATGTGTCATAGGTATTATGTCATTAGTTTAAATTCTTGTGGAAATTATACCTGTATTATAAGCATAATATTTTTATTTAGTTGTGTACCGTATTTATTAATAATACAGACATTGTATGCTATCATACTGGAATTTACAATTAAAATATTTTCTGTACATTATTTGATAATCATTCTGAATATATATTTTGAAATATATACTGTTCATATTTATATGTAAATTATATTTATACATCTTCTGAAATATATTTCAAAATATTTGTTGTACGTGTGTATATGTGTATATTACATATATACACATGTATTACATATATACACATATATATGCACATACACATGTATATATATATATATTTCAAATGGATTGTATGCACTTGCAAAGCGAAAGTACATTGGTAATTTGGGGACATTAAGAGTGGAAAATTTTGTTTTATTTTTAAATCTTTAAATACCTATCTTCTCTGAAAGCCTATGTGCACGTGTGTGTGTATGAGTTTGTATGTGAGCATGCATATATACTTGACAAAGAGATGACCTGTATAAATCAAAGTACACATTATTTAAAATATTTAAAAGAGGCCGGGTGCGGTGGCTCAAGCCTGTAATCCCAGCACTTTGGGATGCCGAGATGGGTGGATCACAAGGTCAGGAGATCGAGACCATCCTGGCTAACACGGTGAAACCCCATCTCTACTAAAAAATACAAAAAACTAGCCGGGCGAGGTGGCGGGCGCCTGTAGTCCCAGCTACTCGGGAGGCTGAAGCAGGAGAATGGCGTGAACCCGGGAGGCGGAGCTTGCAGTGAGCTGAGATCTAGCCACTGCACTCCAGCCTGGGCGACAGAGCGAGACTCCGTCTCAAAAATAAATAAATAAATAAATAAATAAATGTTTAAAAGAAATGTTCAGTTTCTTCTTATTTTTTAATTGTGATTCTTTAGATTTGTTAGTCTATGGAGCATTTTCAATTCTCAGATTATACATGTGTAATAAAATATGTTCATTAAAACTCTTAGATTATATGCATATATGACAATATATAAATATATGACAATATATACATATATGACTATATATATATATATATATAGTATGTTGTAAAGTAGGTCTATATGCACTGGGCAGGGACTGTTTATTACTAACATATGTGGCCACTAAAGAAATAACAAAAAGTCCTTTTAAAAGCCTTATAATTCCCAAAACATACTATTAAAATTTCTAAGGAGAAAACAATAACAACAATAAAATTCTCACTCCCTAATATCTATTCAGCTAAATTGTATGATATCATTTAATTATCTTAAAAAGAAATGTCAGTGCATTAAATCATATATACCCAATGCAGCTATATGATCAACTACTTGTAATAAATGTCCCTTTTCTGAAAGACTAAGAATAGTTTCTGCTTTTGCAACTGGATCCTGACAAATAGTAACTTAGGAAATTTGCACATTCTCGTAGGACTAGAAGAAGGTCTTTACGTATGGGGTACCTATATGACAGACATTTTTCTTCCCAATGTGTTACATTCCCTTATGCCAGTTGCTCCATCATATTTTTTTCTATCAGTTATTCCCTTACTGTTGTCAGATATACCTTTATTAAAGGATATCTTCATTATGAAATGTGTTTTTTTTAATGTATTTCTCGTTTTTATTTCCAGGTGGTCTCACTGCCTAAGACATCAAAAGAAAAAGCCTGACAAACTTACACCATCTTGTTATCAATATTAATGCTACAGGTATAATCCTGCAGCAGCCATGTGTGTACATGGCTTTTTAGCCTTTAAAACCTAAGCTTCATATATAGGTTTTAGGAGTTACTATACATAAGATGTACACATATGCATATATGTAAGGGTGTGTGTGTAAATGTTCACACTTACAAACTTTAATGATACTCTCTAAATTAATATATAAGGTTTATATAAATAATAAGTTTGCATTGCTGGCTAAAAAATTGTGCATTTCTTTTAATATAAAGCAAATCTCTATAATCTCACATATTCATGGTTTTTTTGCCACATATCTAAGTAAATTAATCTTAGCTTATGGAGTATTTTGCAGGAACAGCATTCAACACTGCAGAGATCAGTTGTAGGTGTCTTAATTACATTTATATATCAGTGTATTTGGTGGGGAAAGAAGATAAAAAAAAACATTTAAATATAAAATTAAAATAAAAAATAAAATATGACATTTATTTATAATAGATGTAATAATTTGATCATATTCATAGGAAAAACATTAATAAAAAATTTAAATGCAGAAAAATATATACATACACTACATAAATTAACAATAAAATTAGTACCATGGTTACTTGTTGAAGTAATATGCTGTCCTAAATATGTTTCGTTATACCATGTTCTCTCAGAGTTAACACTCTCATCCTGCAAATAAAAGATATATTCTCAAATTCTACAATTATCGTGTGTGTATTTTCAACAGTTGTGATTTTTATGTCAAGATAAATTATGATAATATTAGCAACTTTTAAATTCTATGCTTTGTGACTTATAGGCCTCATTTCTAATTTAATAAGGTATGTATGTATTTGATATTTTCATAAAAGCAATACAGGGTTTGGCCAAGAAGTTTTGCCATCTGTGAAAGGCACATATTTGATGCTATTATAAGCCATATTAACTGGAGAACATTTCTAAAATACTTCTATTTCACATGCAAATTTTATACTCTCTATATTGATGGATTTGTTTCTTAGATTGAGATTCAGATGTGGCAATCAGTGAGAGAGGAAAAAGGTACAAGCCTGTCTCTACTTTTTAGATAGTTTGCTTAAGAGACAAAACAAGTTCAACTTTAATTGAAATATTGCATATTTGCTTGCTTAATTATTCTGTTATCCCTTAAATTAAATATTCTTTATAATAAGCATTTCTTTGAACATGAAACAAGATTAACAGCTCTGAGCGTGAAACTTTTCCTATGATGAGAGACATTTTAGTCAGCCTCATCACAAGAAGACTTTTGCTTTTCTGAAACCATCCCATATTTATTTTTGACACTTGGAAGTATGCCTCTGCTTCTTTTATTTCTTTTAAACATTCTGGAGTTTTTGTTGTTTTGATGTAACTGTTGCCAAATTAATAATTGTTAGATGACAAATGTCCTCAAAAAGTGTTTTTCAGTAATTGTTCCTAAAGAAATACAGTTATAATTGTCATCAAACTAATTTATTAAAACAAAACAAATGAAACAAAAACTCTAAAAACTAAAAATACACCATTACTGGTTATAAGTCTTTCTTCAGATAAATGCATAGTTCTGTAAATTCATGCCCATGATATCTTCACAGATTATCCATTGGTTTTCTTGGTTAGTAATTCTTGTACATATCCAAAGATAGGTCAGTTCAGAGGGTCTTAAGGAAGATGAAACTACTGAAATAAAGACTGGACCAGGTTGGGAAATGAATCTCACTTAAAACAAAGACTGATAATAATCTCAAGCAAAAGTGGAAAAATATCATAACAGGAGGTCTCCTGCCAGACTATAGCTTTGCACATCCCATTTGGAGTTTAAGACTAGTACCCAGTAATTTAAATATTTAAATTTATAAGCATAATAAGAAGTATGAGATTTTGATAACCTCAGAGTTTTCTAATACCAGATTTTGATAACATAATATTTAAAAAATCAAGAGTCCCTTTAATTATTATTCTAGTAGTTACTTTTGGAAAAATTGTTTGATTTAATTCTCTATCCCAAAACAATTCGCCAAAAAAATCTAGTGTTTTAAAAATGCCACATCTTTGTCTTTCTCAGTATTTTCATAAAAAAATAGCTGGAGAGAGAAAAACAAAACAAAACAAAACAAAACAAAGAGTTGTATCAGCTGCAGCTACACATCCATTACCACATAACTGCTTCCAGTGCCCAACCTTTCTACCTCTGGTTTCTACTTTTTCTACCTCTAGTTGTTACTTTTAAAGTGCATTCGGGACTGGGCATGGTGGCTCAAGCCTGAAATCCCAGCACTTTGGGAGGCCAAGGTGAATGGATCACCTGAGGTCAGGAGTTCGAGATCAGCCTGACAGATATGGAGAAACCTCGTCTGCACTAAAAATACAAAATTAGCCGGGCATGGTGGTGCATGCCTGTAATCCCAGCTACTGAAGAGGCTGAGGCAGGAGTATCGCTTCTATCCAGGAGGCGGAGATTGCAGTTAGCTGAGATCTTGCCACTGTACTCCAGCCTGGACAACAAGAGCGAAACTCCGTCTCAAAAAAAAAAAAAAAAAAAAAAAAGGAGTTCTGTTTCTGCGTGTATATTTTTAGTTTTTAGCTGTGACTCAAAATAGACTGCAGCATATTTTGTTTTTTAGCAACACTCGTGGAAGAAAATGTTACTCTCTAACTCATACACAGACATACACACAGATCGATTTTAAGAAACATTACTCCTTAAATGAAGCATACAAAATGAAAACAGTCTCATTTTTAAAATGTGTATGTTAAATTTTATTTCTCTCTAAAAGTACTATTTCCAGAAGCTAACATTAAGAAAATAGTAAAATTCATAATGATATTTAAATATTTTTATGACCTTTACCATTCTTCCAGTAATCAAACATATTTCCAAGATATTTAAGGTCAATTTTAAGGAACTAGCATTCAGTACATGTTAGTTTAGCGGTTGAGATATGTCAATGATAACATTTGTGCTCATAAAAAAATTCATGAATCAGTAATGAGGGTTTCTATTTTAATTTTTATTAAAAAAATTAAAATCCTGAGGTTGCTCCTGAATGTTAGAGGTGATTATAACAATTTTGCTTTGTAAATACAATTACAGGTATTTTTGCAGTTTTTGCATAATGATAATTTAAAAACGTATTTTAAAGACTGCTTAAAAGTTAATTTTCACCAGGTGCATAATGAAGCCTGTAATTAGGCCTCCTTCAGAGGAGGTTTGATTGTGAAAATACACAGCAGCATTTCCTGAGATAAAAGTTCCTGCTAAAATGGGATTTGGGTTTTTAACTTTAGTTTGCTAATGGTTCTTGAAATGCGAGAAAAAAGTCATTCAGAAATATTTACAAAACAAATGCATAATTATTTATTTTATTGAGCATATAGAAGACATTTTCATACCATGTTTGGTAAATGAAATCCCATAGTCTGTTGCCAGAAATAAAACTGTTAAAAATATAAGAAGTACTCTCAATAATCCCAGTACATAATTTCTGGTTTATCCCATTGTTCTGTCAGCTTGTAAATGAGAGTTGTTTCTGTCACAGAATACTTTGGGTGTGACTTCTTGGCAGCCAGAAACCTCTGTGTCTAGTGGTGCCTCTGCTTGAGATCTGCTCTCACCTGCAGAGCTTGTTCCCCCAACTCAGACCAGCAGGTTGCACTTGGCTCCCGATAACAGCCCGGAACCCATGCCTGCGGAGGGTGAGCCAAGTTCAGGACTACCAGGGGTGTTAAGCGAGCGAGTGTGGGGTCCTGCCACTCCGCACAACAAGGCGCTCTGGCTGCTGTGGCGCAGCGGGGAGCTCCAGGTGCCTACACAGGTGCCAGTGTTGTATAAGGCTGTGGCTGGACCAGGATTACAGCAAGCAGTTTCTGCTGTAGGCACTGGGGTCTGGATGAGGGGAATGTGGGGAACGTGGTGGCACACAAAAAAGTTGGAGACGCCAGCAACTGCAGAATCCCAAGGGGGGCGGGATGCCACAGCTCTCTCATTCCCACCTCCAGCATCTCAGGAATTTATCATTTTTAATTTATATTTATTTATTTATTTATTTATTTATTTATTTATTTGATTAATTATTATGCTGATCTTTTATCGTGTTTTTAAAATGCCAACTCATTGAAACCGTATTCTTGTTCATTCTTTTAATTCATATTTCCCAGGGACATAGACCAAGGCTCAGGATATAAAAGGTGCCAGTAAATTTTTCTTAAATGACTAAGATTATAACAGCTTTTTCAGTGCCGTCACCTTGCTCTCATCTAGAACTCCCTGGTTTTCTCAGCCCTGTCATCACTTCCCATCACATGGGGTGGCCACCGAGGTCTATAGTGTTACAACTCTGGCTTGGGGAATCCTGAGGTCTGGGCCCCCAGAAGTGTTGGCAGTCTTCACTTTCACTTTCACGGACTGATGGTGTCACCACCCACAGCTTGGCAAGCTGGCCAGGAATGTGTTACAGCTCTTTTTAGGCCTGCTCACAGCTCAGCAAGAAGGCCAGGAAAGCATTACAGCCTTTTCAGCCTCCGCCATTTGGTGGGGCCCAAGCTCTTGTCCACATCCAGAAGGAATGAGGTTACACCAGTAACTGGAGGGCGAGCATGGCAGAAGACTTTTACCCAGTGACAGAATAGCTCTTAGCAGAGAAGAGACCCAAAGTGGGTAGCTCCTTCCCTCTGAGGGGTACTTCCCATGTCTGTCTGTGTCTGGGGGTTTTTATGGGCTCCGAATGAAGTACATGCTCATTGGTCTATGGGCAGGAGGAAGGGTATGCTGAGTGGTCCATTAGTGGGACTGGAAAAACCATCATTTGATTGGCTAACAGGCATCAAGGACGTTTTCACTCTGCGTGTGGATTCTACGCGGAACTGGCAGCCTGGGGTTCAAATTTCAAGCTGTCTCCAGCCAGAAGGTGCGGTTCCACGGGAAACTTGCCCCTATTTGCCTAGAAATTTGCCACCTGCTGATTTCATTTCTTTGATAAACTAATACTCACAATTCCTTCTTCCTCCATCGGCGACCTCCTTACTACCAATTCTTCAGATGGTTCATTTTTCAAAAGCCCTCCCAAACTTCCTCACAGAGTCTCCAAGTAGAAGAAATTGTTATGCTTTATCTAATCAACTATATTGACTCATACAACAGAGTACAGTTGGATATATAATTCGAATAAGATTTTTTTTTAAATCTAAGTATTTTACTGTAAGAAGAAGATAAAGTTCTCAAAAAATAAGTTATTTAGGCAATATCCTATTTAGGAAATAGGATAAACTAATGTATAATTTAGTTTATCCTAAACTATCTGACACTGGATAAGTATGTTTGCCTGTTTAGACATGAGTCTTCTTATCTGTAAAGCAAGATGTTTAGATAACTTATAATACTTTTTTCTCTATTTTATAGAAATAATTGTAGATTTAAATAGTTGTCAATTTTCATTACTTCTAAAATTATATATTATAAAGTCAATGCTTAAGTTCTATGAAAAATATTTATTTTATATAAAATCTCTTGAGGTGTTCTGTCCTCACCTGTTGGGTGCTTCTAGGAGAAAATCATATACCAGTTGAACGCTCCTATTTTTTCTGTTAGTAAGCATGCTCGAGTGCACTCGCCCAACTCCTGAGGCCTTATCGGGAAGCTGCTGATCACCAGTTTCAGATGTTGCTACCTATTGGGAAACTGCCTTTCCCTGGCACTGGCTGCAACTAACTATTATTTTAGACAGACAGTTTTAACAACTTCCTGACCATCACCTGATGGTTGCCTGATGCTCCTGGGGGGATCTGGCTCTCCTGCACTGTTCATGTCTGCCTGACTACCTAACATAATAAGGGAGGAGACCACCTCTCATATTGTCTTATGCCCAATTTCTGCCTCCAAAGAAAGAAAAAGTAAAAACTGAAAGGCAAAAATGAAATCCACAAGCAGACAGCCCAACGCCACACCCTGGGTCTGGTAGTTAAAGATCGACCCCTGACCTAATCGGTTACCTTACCTATAGATTACAGACATTGTATAGAAAAGCACTGTGAAAATCCCTATCCTATTTTGTTCCAATCTAATTACTGGCGCATGCAGCCCCCAGTCACGTACCCACTGCCTGCTCAATCGATCATGACCCTCTCACATGCACCCCCTTAGAGTTGTGAGCCCTTAAAAGGGACAGGAATTGCTCACTCAGGGAGCTCAACTCTTGAGATAGGAGTCTTGCCAATGCCCCCAGCCGAATAAACCTCTTCCTTCTTTAACTCGGTGTCTGTGGAGTTTGGTTTGCAGCTGGTCCTGCTATAATAATACTACCAAAAAAAAAAAAAAAAAAAGGCATGGTTATTTATATTAATTTTATAATGTAAAAAAAGAGAATAACACAAAAGATATAACCAAAAATATACAATTGTTTGGGGCTGGGAGTATTACAAATATATTTACTTTCTTTCTCCTGTTCTATGTTTTCTTGAATTTCCATGTAAAAGTATAATCTATTCCACTATAAGGTTTGAAAAAAAAATTATTAAACACATCAGACTCTATAAACTGTCTCCTTTACTTTTTCCCTGGTATTATCTTCAAACATATTTTCTCATACTTCCTATGTTCAAGAAATGCAGATCAACATAATATGTATTGGACTCTTCACATGATTTTATACAACTAAATTTCTACATATGTTCTTCACTTTACAATTTAAGCATTCTCTAAGAGTTTTAAAAACTATATTAAAATTCGGGCCAGGCGTGGTGGCTCACGCCTGTAATCCCAGCACTTTGGAGGGCCGAGGAGGGTGGATCACCTTAGGTTGGGAGTTCCATACCAACCTGACCAATATGGAGACACTCCGTCTCTACTAAAAATACAAAATTAGCAGAGCATGGTGACACATGCCTGTAATCCCAGCTACTCAGGAGGCTGAGGCAGGAGAATCGCTTAAACTCAGGAGGCGTAGGTGGCAGTGAGCCAAGAACACGCCATTGCACTCCAACCTGGGCAACAAGAGCGAAACTCCGTCTCAAAAATAAAATAAAATAAAATTCACCTTCATGGCCAGGCACAGTGCCTCATACCTGTAATCCCAGCACTTTGGGAAGCCAAGGCAGGTGGATCACCAGGTCAAGAAATAGAGACCATCCTGACCAACATGGTGAAACCCCGTCTCTACTAAAAATAAAAATCAACTGTGCATAGTGGAGCACCTGCAGACCCAGCTATTCCAGAGGCTGAGGCAGGAAAATCACTTTAATTTGGGAAGCAGAGGTTGCAGTGAGCCGAGATCACGCCACTGCACTCCAGCCTGGTGACAGAGAGAGACTCTGTCTCAAAAAAAAAAAAAAAAAAAAAAAAAAAAAAAAAAAAAAAAATCAGCTTCATATATAAATTACATATCAAATATTCCATATTTTTATAAATATTGTACACCAAAAATTCAATTCTGAACATCCTTAACTGACTGAATAGGTCCTCTCCTGGCCTCAAGGACCTCAGAGAGACTTGAAAAACTGAGTTCCTGGCCTGATTGGAAAAGGGTTCCCAGACATGCCTAGTTATACTCCCTCCCTTTTGGAGTTTACATCAATGTAGAAACAATAAGATGGACAAAACAGACTATTTATGGAAATAAGGTACCCATTTATAAACAAATCCTAAGGCCATGCATGGCAAGGGTTAAGTCATACCCTAAAAACCATACGATTTCATTAAAATTTTTTTTTAATTATTCTGGTATAATAATGTAATGTGACTTTCTCTCTAACCTGACTCTGGTATAGCATCACATGACAGCAGACCTTGAAGGAAATAGAAATATTTTACCCCAATGTATATCTTTTTGTCATATTTTGAAAAGGTCCTACAAGGTCCTCTTTTGTGGGAGAAAATTGCATTAGTAGAGAATCTCCATTATTGCAGCCAGGTGTTCCCTTTCTATGTTTTTCCTGATCTAGGAGAGATTAACAGAGAGCTTGATGGCTTTATGGCACTTCGTCTGCATAACAAGGGCTTTGACCTCCACAACTCCCTTTATCTTAACTCAGGCATTTCTTTCTACTGACTTCAAGTCTTTAGATAAAGCTTATTTCTGTTAACCAATTACCAATCAGAACCTTTGAATCAATCTATGACCTGTAAGCCCCCGCTTGAACATATTCCCCTTCTTTAGGCTGAACCAATGTACACCTTCCATGTATTGATTTATTATTTTACCTACAATTTCTGTTTTTCTAAAATTTATAAAACCAAATTGTAACCAGAGTGCCACACACACACTTTCTCAGAACCTCTTAGGACTGTTCCCTGAAAATGGTCACTCACATTGGCTCAGAAAAAACTTCTTAGAAATATTTTACAGTTTGTTTTTCTATTAACATTATAAAATATAATTTTATGATCTAAGCCTATCCAGATTATTTCAGAAACAAAAAAATTTCCAGCATCCTAAAGAGTCCCCTGCCTCATGCTACCTTGCAGTCATTAAAATCCTTCAAAAATGAATGTGATTTCTTTTTTTTTTTTTTCTTTCAAAGAATGTAAGATTAATATTATTCATATAGCTATGCATAGGTATTTAATTTTTCTACCCTACCCCATTGATCTCTACTATTTCACTATGTCCTTTCTTACCCTTTGTTTTCTTCAGGGTTTATTTGCTGTTTTTTTGTTTTGTTTTGTTTTGTTTTTTGTTTTTTTCTTTTTCTTCCTAATTTTCTTGGTATGAAGTACAAATAATCATTAATTTTTAACATTTATAATTTTTTATTTTATAATAAATATTCTACTAAACACACCTTTTGTTTCATCTCGTAAGTTTTGATATATCATGCATTTGTCAGAGGTGTTTAAACCAGAGAAACACCATATTGAATAAAGGCTGTGTGAAATAAGGCTAAGACATACTGGGCTGCATTCTCAGACAGTTAGGCATTCTAAGTCACAGGATGAGATAGGAATTCAGCACAAAATACAGGTCATAAAGACCTCGCTGATAAAACCAGTTGCAATAAAGAAGCTGTCCAAAACCCACCAAAACCAAGATGGTGATGAGAGTGATCTCTGGTCACCCTCACTGCTACACTCCCACCAGTGCCATGACAATTTATAAATGCCATGATGACGTCAGAAATTTGCCCTATATCCTCTAAAAATGGGAGGCATAAATATTGCACTGCTTGTTTACCATATAATGAAGAAATAACCAAGAAATAACCATAAAAATGGGCAACCAGCAGTTCTTGGGGCTGTTCTGCCTATGGAGCAGACATTCTTTTATTTCTTTACTTTTTAATAAACATGCTTTAACTTTACTCCACAAACTCACCCTGAATTATCTCTTGGGTGAAATCCAAGAACCCTTTTTAGAGGACTGGACCAGGACCCCTTTCCAGTAACATATTTCTGGCACCCTCCCCCAAAAAAAAAACAAAATTAAAGAGATCCTGATATAGTTTGGATGTGCCCCCACCCAAATCTCATCTTGAATTGTAGCTCTCACAATTCCCTTGTGTTCTGAGAGTGACCTAGTAGGAGATAAGTGAATCATAGGGGTGGTTTCCCCCATAATGTTCTTATGGTAGTGAAAAAGTCTTATGAGATCTGACAGTTTTGTAACCTCTTTCACTTGACTCTCATTTTTCTTTTGTCAGCCACCATGTGAGACGTGCCTTTCACCTTCCACCACGATCGTGAAGCCTCCCCAGCCACGTGGAACTGTGAGTCCATTAAACCTCTTTCTTTTGTAAATTGCCCAGTCTTGGCTATGCCTTTATCACCAGTGTGAAAACAGACTAATACAGTAAATTGGTGCTGGGAGTGAGAGTGAGGTGCTGCTGAAAAGACACCTGAAAATATGGAAGTGACTTTGGAACTGGGTACCAGGCAGAGGCTGGAACAGTTTGGAAGGCTCAGAAGAAGACAGAAAAATGTGAGAAAGTTTGGAAGTCCCTAGAAACTTGTTGAGTGCCTTTGACTAAAATGCTGATAATGATTTCAACAATGAAATCCAGGCTGAGGTGGTCTCAGATGGAGATGAAGAACTTCTTGGGAAGTGAAGCAAAGGTGATTCTTATTATGATTTAGAAAAGAAACTGGCAGCATTTTGCCCCTGCCCTAGAGATTTGTGGAATGTTCAACTTGAGAGATGATGATTTAAGGTATCTGGCAGAAGAAATTTCTAAGCAGCAAAGGGTTCAACAGTTGATTTGGGTGATTCTAAAGGCATTCAGTTTTAAAAGGGAAACAAAATTTACAACCTGACAATGTGATAGAAAATGAAATTTCATTTTCTGAGGAGTAATTCAAGTCAGCTGCAGAAATTTGCATAAGTGAAGGGGAGCTGAATGTTAATCACAAAGCCAAAGGGGAAAATGTCTCCAGGTCATGTCAGAGTTCTCTGTGGCAGCCCCTCCTAACACATGCCCAGAGGTTTAGGAGAAAAAAATGGTTTCTTGGGTGGGGGCAAGTGTCTCTGCAGTGTGCAGCCTAGGGACTTGGTGCCCTGTGTCTCAACCACTCTAGCCATGACTAAAATTGGCCAAGGTACAGCTCAAGCCATAGCTTCAGAGAGTGCAAGTCCCAAGCCTTGACAGCCCTGATGTGGTGTTTAGCCCATGAATGCACATAAGTTTAAGAACTGAGTTTTGGGAACCTCTGCCTAGATTTCAAAGATGTATGGAAATGCCTGGATGTCCAGGCAATAGTTTGCTGCAGGTGTGGAGCACTCATGGAGAACTTCTACTAGGGAAGTCGGAAAGGGAAATGTGGGGTGGGCACACCAACACAGAGTGTCCACTGGGGTGTCATCTACTGGAGCTGTGAGAAGAGGGCTACTGTCCTCCAGACCCCAGAATGGTAGATGCACCTATAGGTTGCACCATGCACTTGGAAAAGTCACAGATACTCAATGCCAGCCTGTGAAAGCAGACAGGAGAGAAGCTGTACTCTGCAAAGCCACAGGAGTGGAGCTGCTCAAGACCATGGGAACCCACCTCTTGCATCAGCGTGACCCAGACGTAAGACATAGAGTCAAAGAAGATTATTTTGGAAATTTAAGATTTGTCTGCCCTGCTGGATTTCAGACTTTCATGGAGCCTGTAACCCCTTTGATTTGAACAATTTCTCCCAGTTGGAACAGCTGTATTTACCCAATGCCTGTACCCCTATTGTATCTCAGAAGTAACTAACTTGCTTTTGATTTTACAAGCTCACAGGCAGAAGGGACTTTCCTTGTCTTGGATGAGACTTTGGACTATGGACTTTGCGTTAATGCTGAGATGAGTTAAGGCTTTGGGGGACTGTTGGGAAGGCTGGATTGATTTTGAAATGTGAGGACATGAGATTTGGGAGGGGCCGGGGGCAGAATAATATGGTTTGACTCTGTGTTTCTATCCAAATCTCATCTTGAATTGTAACTTCCATAATTCTCTCAAGTTGTGAGAGTAACCCTGTGGGAGATAACTGAATCATGGGAGTAGTTTCCCCATACTGTTCTCATGAGAGTAAATACGTCTCATGAGATCTGATGATTTTAAAAGGGGAAACCCCTTTCACTTGATTCTCATTCTTCTCTTGTCTGCCACTATGTGAGACATCGCTTTCACTTTCCACCATAATTGTGAGGCCTCCCAGCCCCATGAGACTGTGAATTCATTAAATTTCTTCTTTTGTAAATTGCCCAGTCTCGGTTATGTCTTTATCAGCAGTGTGAAAACAAAGTAATACAGCCCCCAAAGCCAAAAGGGAATCATTTATGCATACCAATTGGCCAACTTTGTGTAAGTGGGGTGCTTTTACCCAGATAAAGATTGCGATTAGGTTAGAGGCCCAACTTAGGGGAGTTAGAGTCTCTCCTAAAACAGAGAGGGTTAAACGCTCCTCTCAGTAAAAGGCAAGAACTCTTGACCAAACCTTGGTTCAAGGCCCAACTTGGGAAGTTTAGTGTTCTTCCTATGATTTAGGGGGTTAGAGGCCTCCCTCTCAGTAAAGTCATTCTCTGCTAATAACCGATCTGGTGCTATGGGATGTTAACTGCTATTCTCTTTGAATTAATCTGCCTTGTACTCTTTGCTGTTGGCTATAGGTGACAGAATTAGGCATAAATAGGGTTATGAAACATAGGAGCTTTTTCTCCCTAAAAAGGGAAAACCTGAGAGCTGATGAGACTGCTGGACAAGATCCCTTAGCGACCAAGAAGTAGCTGCCTGAACTTTTAATTCAACATCATTGTAATGGTGAATCTTTCTCTGGCCTCCCTGAGCATTTCACCTTTTTCACCCCACCACAGGCAATGGTTTTCTCCCTTCTCTTTCCTTCTTGCTCTATGCATACAGGTTAAATGAATGGTAATAATCACTGTTTATCTCCTCTTTAAAGTTTTGATTTATTAGAAAAAAAAAAAATTGCGAGGCTGGTCTTAAGTTGTAGTGAATCTGTAGTACTCTGTACTACGAATTTGTCTTTCCATAGCTTTCTATCAGAAAGAGATGTACTTTAGGTTAGAATGTGGGCCCATGACACTTATAAGCCTGCTGTTCAAGATAAAGCAGCAAACTGGTCAGTTATGTCCTTGGGAGTTCGACCTTGTCACCACTTGGCGGTACTTTCTCTTGGTCTCCGTTGTCCAGGGAACAGGAACTTTGGGATTTGTGTCATATTGAGCTCTAAAAATTATCTTGATCAGTTAAAAGCCTTTGCAAGCTCAAAACTGGCTGCTTTAGGCTCCTTCTAGGAAGTGAAATGGAAACTACCAATGCTGTAGCTTGGCAGCTAAGGCTTTGTCGTTTTGTAACGATGGCCTGGGTTCAATTCCTAGCTTAGGGAATGAGTCCCTTTTGAGTTTATATCTGTGTGAACTTTATCATTTGTTGATTCTCTTCCCCTCTATGAAACATCTTGAATTTTCTTTTTTCTGAGCACCTGGGAGGTTACATTTGGTAAAATTCAAAAGCCAGAAATATTGACCTTTTTTTAGAATGTTATGGTTAACAGTCAGCTTAATTAAAAGCAAATATTCAAGTTCTGACAGCTTGGGGCTTCTTGAGAAAAACAGAGGAGGAGCCATAGACCCTGTTTTGGCAGTGGGGGGACTCTGTTTTCTTTATAAATCCCCAGGAATTAAAAATGAATAGATCCCTCTCAAAATCTAAGGCTCTGCTCTATTTTGCATTGCATTATCCGAAGTTTTTAACTTTGAGAAGTATCAGAAGTTACTTCACATTATGAATGAACTTTGATGTGTAATAACTAGGTAGGAAATATGATTTTGGGAACAACTAATGGCAGTTCCAAGGAACTACTCAACTCTTCATGTTTGAATCAGAGAAGCATGCTCTTGGCCACCTAGGCAGTATGGAGATGTTCCCACCCTACACTGAGAGATAAAACTTCCATGGGATGAGCTGGTTCCTTGTATTTGGAATCTAAGATCTGGTATAAAAACAATACCCTTAATTTTGGACGTCTTTTTTGCCTTCCAGCTGCGCCTGCTTATTTGGCCATAAAAACTGCATGCTTTAAAAAGAGACTTAAAAACTGGCAAATGAAAAATCTTACAACTACAGGATCTCCTGTCTTTCTTTGTATTATAGGTGTTCTGTGTGTAATTTTTAATATAAAAGAGTTTTAATTGGTTTAAAAATAGTAGGTGCTTAAGTAAAGTATTGTCAGAAAAGTAAAAAGTATAATGCCTTTTAGTTCATGTGACTTCAGTAAACTTTGGAAACAAAAAAAATAAAAACAGTTCTTCTGCATGCAAGGCGTGCAATTAAAATAGAATCTGCTTTTGGTAAAAGATTATAAGAAGGCATGGGAATCATGGGAGTATGATTTTTTTGGCTTAGATTAAAGGGTTAAAGGATTGTTTTAAGTTAAATAAGATAAAGCTGAAGGTTTGAGCAAGTTGTGGGATGATGTGTAAAAGATTAACCTTGCAAAATAAATTTTGTGTGTGAATATAGTGGCTAAAGGGTAGTATTCAGTTTTTCGATAAATTTAACAGTTTTTTCTTACAACACTGGTCTGCTTTTTGACAAAAATTTGTAAAGGATTATAAAAAGTTAATGAAAAATACTACCTTATGGTCCCAGATGTTAAAATTGGATAGATTTGTCTGTAAGTTTTTATTAATAATTGGGTTTAACATTAATACTACACTAATGCAAAGGTAAAATTTGGCTTATATGGTATAAAAATAATACAGGAAGTATTGTAAAATACAAAATGTTATTTGGCTTTCTTTGGGCTGTATTTGTATAAATATGTTTTTGGTATGTGTTCAAAATTATAGAAGTCCCTTATAATTCTAATATAATTTATATATGTTATCGATAATTATAATTGTCATGTGAAATCATTGTATGCCACAGAGGTAACCAAAGTTCTTTGTCAATTGTGTTTTTCACTATAGTTGTCCTAAAACGTGTTCTCATTCACAGACAATTGTTTTAATTCTCTTCAAAAGGTGGTTTATAATCAGCTATAGGATTTTACCAGGTACTCTTAAATGTAGGTTTCTTATAATTTTGGAAATTGTGAAAACAAAATAGAGAAAACCAATTTCAGGACTCATGAAAAGCTGAAATGTTCATGACTATCAAGCAAAACAGGAGTTCACTGCATGAACCAAACCAACGGAAGACTAAAGTAATATTTGTGGCTTTGCTTAATACATTCTGATCTTTGCTTTGTTTTTCAAAGTCAAGAAAACCTTTACTTTGAGCTATTTACAGTTTACAGCAATTGAGTAAAGTGTATTTCTGTAAACAAAATTTGGAGGATATTTGCTTTTCTTTACCTAATTTCTCCAGAATTTGGAACTAGTCGTGCATATTTTTAACTTATGTCATTATAGTCATTTGCATAAGTGCAGGAATCTGTTTTCTTGTGCAATATGGCACAAATGGAGAAACTGATTATTTTACCAAGGCTTTGACTGGAATGGTGTGCTGTCTTTAAGAAATCAAACTTAATTTATAGACAAGGTGGTCTAATAAGGGGAAGTATGAATAACCCATCCACCCTTTGTTTAGCATATCATCAAGAAGTAGCCATAAAAATTGGCAACCAGCAGCTCTTGGGACTGCTCTGCCTGTGGAATAGCCATTCTTTAATTCCTTTAATTTTTTTTTTTTTTTTTTTTTTTTGAGACGGAGTCTCGCTCTGTCGCCCAGGCTGGAGTGCAGTGGCGCGATCTCGGCTCACTGCAAGCTCCGCCTCCTGGGTTCACGCCATTCTCCTGCCTCAGCCTCCCGAGTAGCTGGGACTACAGGCGCCCACAACCTCACCCGGCTAATTTTTTGTATTTTTAGTAGAGACGGGGTTTCACCATGGTCTCATCTCCTGACCTTGTGATCTGCCCGCCTCGGCCTCCCAAAGCGCTGGGATTACAGGCGTGAGCCACCGCGCCCGGCTAATTCCTTTAATTTTTAATAAACTTATTTTCACTTTACGGACTCACCACAAATTATTTCTTGCATGAGATCCAAGAACCTTCTTTTGGGGTCTGGATTGGGACCCATTTTTGTAAGACATTCATTATTATTTTAAATTTTAGTAAAATTACATTGTACTTTCTGTTTTTATTTCTTGATTCACTCATGGGTTATTTAAACTGTGCTTTTTTCTGTAGATGTTCTGTTTTATTCTAGCCTAATTATGTTTAGGTCAGAAAACATGTTCTAAACAACTTTGTATTGCTATTTTATTTAATTTTATTGCAAAATTTATTTTTGTTTTATTTTATTGTCAAAAATTTGATGAGACTTTCTTTATGGCTCAGTATAAGGCCTAATATAGTAAACTTTCTAAATGCACTTAAAATATGTGAGGTTTATAATGTGTCCTCCATTTACATAAGCTTATTAGACTTCAACGAATTTGAGTTTTTTGTACGTATTTTAAAAAGTAAAATTGAGTATTGATTTTTATCACCATGTAGCTGTCAATGGGTCTGGCTGCTTACCACTTATAGAAAAAGGCCTATATAATAACAAAGTGTGATTAAAAAAATGCAAATTTACTACCCGTGCCAGCAGCAAGAGGAAAAGTAGAAAATATTGCACTCTTCCATTTGTGGAGGGAATGCAGTTTTTTTTTTTTTTTTTTTTTTTTTTTTTTTTTTTTTTATGAGAGGGTTTAGAATGCAAAAGAGGGCCAGGCGCGGTGGCTCAAGCCTATAATCCCAGCACTTTGGGAGGCCGAGATGGGCGGATCACAAGGTCAGGAGATCGAGACCATCCTGGCTAACACGGTGAAACCCCGTCTCTACTAAAAACTACAAAAAAAAAAAAAAAACTAGCCGGGCAAGGCGGCGGGCGCCTGTAGTCCCAGCTACTCAGGAGGCTGAGGCAGGAGAATGGTGTAAACCCAGGAGGTGGAGCTTGCAGTGAGCCGAGATCCAGTCACTGCACTCCTGCCTGGGCAACAGAGCAAGACTCTATCTCAAAAAAAAAAAAAAAAAAAAAAGCAAAGGAGATGGGACTCATCATACACAAGGGATCCTCCTCAATAAAATTGTCGCTGAATTTCTCATTAGAAACTTTGAAAAACTAAAGGCATTTGGATGATATATTCAAAGTGTTAATGGGGGAAAAAGCCCTACCAATCAAAAATGTCACGTTTAGCAAAAGTGTTCTTCAAAAATGAGAGAAAAATTAAGACATTATCAGCTATACAAAAGCAGAGAGAGTTTGTTGTCAAAAGATCTGTCCTGCAGGAGATTCTAGAACCCTGCCAGTTGGAATGAAAGGATATTAGACAGCAACTCACAGACAAATATAGAAATAAAAATCTCAATAAATGTAAATAAATTGATAATTATAAAAAGTACCATTATTGTAGCAATGCTTTGTAACTACATTTTTTGTTTTTACATAATTTAAGAGATAAATACATTATTAAAATTATTAGATCATTAATCTAAAAGCCAATATTATTGTAACTTTGATTTTTAACTTTATGTTTTGCTTTCTACATAAGTAAGACATTGACACATTAAAAAATTTTAGTTTATAATTTGAGACACCAATGTACAAAGACACAATTTGTGACATCAATGAATACAAAGGATGAAATGAGAAGATTTTATGTGTTATTGAACTTAAACTGGTATAATATCAATTTAGAGCATTATAATTTTAGAATTTAAATGTAATCTCCATGTTATCCACGAATAATAAATAGAATATATACAAAAAGACATGGGGATATACACAATATAGAATACACAAAAAGAGATTAGTTGTACTTCAATATCAACCAAATACAAAAGAGATAGTAATGCCAAACACTAGGGCCAAAAATGTTATAATATGGAAAACAAATAGAAAAATGACTGAAGTCCCCTCTCATCATTACTTATTTTAAATATAGTGGGTTAACCTCTTCAATCAAAATAAAGGGATCAGCAGAATACATTTTAAAAGGTAATCTTGGAGTATGCTGTCTACAAGAGACTCACTTTAAATCCAAAGATACAAATAGATTCAAAGTGAAAGAATGAAAAAAAAATGCAAATCATAATCAAAAGGAAGTCGATCCCTGAGTGACAGTTTAAGTACTCTGATTTTAATCAGCTCATATAATCTTTAAGTCAGAATTTCAAATGCTTGATTTATAAAAAATGAGAATTAACAAGTCAAATTTATGGTAATATTATTAGATTAAATAAAATCAGATTTATATGCCTAAGCACCTACCATATAATAGGTACTTAATAATACTAATTATTTTTTAATTATTCTCACTTAAGCTTACCAATTGATAAATTTTTAGGACTTTAGCCCAATTGGCTTCAGTCTTTCCTCCTGAGCCTGTTTTTTTTCTAAATCATGTAATCAACATAACCTTTATTTATTCTTCATTTTTTTTTGGTTTTGAAGTTCTGCCTGAATGTGTAGTCCCAGTGTGTTAATAAAAGTATTTATTGAACCCATAGTGCTAGAAAGCTGCAATTTGCTTGTTGAAACATTGAATGTTGGATTAACCAAATAGAGTGTCTGGAATCTACACCATAATGCACCACATAATAAAAGTCAGTACACCCCCCAAACTTCAACTTCCATATTCTGCTTTTCTGCCAATAGAATCTGGTAAGTCATGCAAATAATCCCACCTGTTTAATTAAATAATTTCCTCTCCATATAAGAAAACAATGAAGACATATTTTATATCAAATATATTTGTATTTCAAGCTAATTTTGTCTCATGTGAAAATAACCAAGGTAATTTAAACAAAATTTACAGGGCATTGTACTTTACATTATAACACTTCCAGCTTCCTAAGGGTCAAATTCTTAATTACATGTAACATGGAAATTAGGAAAAAACACTGAACTCAAAGGAAAAATTTTCATTTTAGTTAAATAACTTTTTTTCTACAACAAGACTATTATTGAACCTCTGTTTTCTCATATAAAGTGATGCTTTTGAACTAATTAGTTTTAAAAGAGGAAGTCCATTTTTTTCCAAGAAAACCTCAGGCAACTCTTAGTGATCTGAATTAAAATATGCAATTATATGGGCAATTTTTTTCAGTTGTCTTTACTGAAAATCTCAAAACAGACACCTAAAAAGATACTATAAAAATAATTAAAATATTTTCAGTTTCCTTAAAAAGTCATAGAATCTAGAAATGCATGCTAGAGTGAAAAGCAAAAGCACTGATATATCCCTTTCATTCATTTATCTTTTCAAAGGCCTATTTATAATTATAGTTTCTCTAATAAAAATGTTACTATAATTTACGCTTTTATATTCTGGATATGTTATTAAAATATGAACAGATATAAGATTTTAAAACATTAATCAGTGTATATGTTCAGTTTATGTGGTCATTTATAAATTCAATGCTCATATCTTCTTAATCACAAAGTTATAATATAATGCTCAAAGGTCTTAAAGAATAGTATTAAGGCAAAAATATTCTAAAGCTATTTTGGCAAATGAGATCTAAAAGCATATTTTAATTAACCATAAATAATGACAAAGATGGGATGTCGTCATTATTCCTATCTCATTTTTTTTTCTGGATGTTTTATATGCTTGTATTTCTTAATTCTAATTGCTCATTTATTTTCAGATTATTTTGGTAGAGGGAATATCTTATCATCATCCTTAAACCTGCTTTTAATGTGTTAATAACTGTAAGCTGTATATTATGGTTCTAAATCTGAATTAATTGTGCCATTTCACTGAAGAAGGAGTGGATCAATTCTTCTGGTATGAAGCATATAAACAAAAGGGAAACGAACTTTCATATGTAAAACAACCTTCACATTTCAATATTGAATATGCAACCAAGTGTTTCACTATAGTTCTTTTTCAAAAGACTGTCTTGTTATGGAAGTACTCACATATTTATTTCATTTGAGAAGATTCATTGCTCTAATGTATCTCTACTGAACTTTATTTTTGTCCTGCCCTGTGGCAGTAAAGAGTGGATCATACACCCAATTATAATATTTAACAAGTATTGTTGTTAGGTCAATTCAATAAGCCTAGAGGAAAAGATTGGCTGTCTGTCTCATTAGCATGAGATACCGTACGTAAGTGTATTCGTTGTACAACATTATTGATTCAAGTGCACAGGTCCAGGTTCTGCTGAAAGAAATCTACCTGGTGGCAGGAGTGAAAATATCTATGAGTAGCTAATGGCTGAAATTGACCTTAGGTTTTTAATAGCTTGGTTTCTCTGCAAGTGTATACAAGTATCACTAATGCTCATTACATCCTATTCAATCCATTATCCTGATCAATGCAGTATTGCTTTTATGGTTCATTTGCTAGACTTTCTTTGAAACTGAAATCATAAAATTTTCAAGCTACAAGAGATTTTATGAATATTAACACTAAAGATAGAGAAAGGTTAAATGTCTTTTCTTTTATTCACTCTTCTGAAACTGCATTCTATTTTAACATGAATGTTATGTAAAGATAATTAGAAATATGCCCTATTAGTTTTCCGCTAGTCTAGCCCAGACCTATTTGCTAGTTGAACATACTCCAAAAGCTTGGATTTGTGTTTTAATAGTAATTTAAGGGAAAAACCATATAAACAACAAAATTAAGCAACCAGCAAAATTTTAATTGGGGCTTTCACAAATGGCATAGTTAAAGACAGTTGCTATTTGGCACATACTTTTGGAAAATTTGATGACATCACAACACTGAAAAAAATTTTTGCAGCTGTGTTGGACCATAGGATCACAGGTCATTATTAGAAACATAATACAAATTTCTGGTTTACATTACTTTCATTCATCACAAAATATAATTTATTAATTAATGTCAAAACATGATTCTGCTGTTATTTCTCATAAATTCTATTCAATGTCTTTCTTCATGTGACATGAACATTGTTTGTCTAACATTTAAAGACTTACAATTCAAAAACAACCATTGTTAAAGTTCAAGTTACCAAAATAAAACTCTTCATGTTGTTGTTTCCTTGTTACTGTTATATGAAGTAAAAAAAAAAGAAAGTGATATTTTTCATACTAATATCATAGCAATTATTCTTCCATCAGTATTTATTTTGACTCATCCTTCCATTTTTTAATATATGGATATTCATATACCTTTTTACTACCAGAAAAACAGTTACACGCCTAATTATGCATGTAATTTTAAGGCACTTGAGGATGATAAAATATGTCCATGTATCTCACTGAAACTTAAATTCAAAATAACTCTGAATAAATTTCTAAGTGGAAAATATTATTATTTACTTAGGAATTAGGCTGACATTCACTTTAAATGTCTAAAATTTATTCTCAGTGTACTTAGACAACCAACCTCTGTAGTCGATTGTGCTTTAGAATTTTTAATAATTACATGTCATAAGAAGGAACAAATTCCTCTAATCAGTCACTGTTCAAAGTCAAATCATAGTGATATAAATATTTAATAATATTTTACCTCTTGTATAAAAAAGAATGTAACTGCAAGAGTAATTCTCCCTTGAGAGAAATATAATTCATTATTTAAAACTCACATTAGTAATATTTGCCGATAAAGATTTTTATGTTTTGTGTGGCATACATAATGTGTGTGGATTTAAGCCAACAAATGATCCACTTTAAGCAGTTTGGACATGGTATAAGAAAGGAACAGCTGGCTGTCACTAGTGTTTACTCTGACTTTAACAGACAACAACAGCTACAGAATGCAAAGCTTTATGAAAAGATTTTAAATCTGTCTGTAGATACAATTACAAATGTTTCAGGAATGTCACAGTAATTTATTTTCTTTTAAGAGCCACCAAATAAAGCTAAGGTTCCATCTCCTCAAAGAGGTGAAGTCCAAAAAAATATGAATTTTAATAAATTCTTCAGGCTCTTTGAACATTAGTTTCATTTATTCTTTTTGTTTTTCAGCCCTTAAGTATTATATTATTAGCAGAAGCAAAGGGAATAAATCCTTAAATTTCTTTGGCAAACTAAATTTCGGTACCATGGGACTCCATCAATTTGTATTTCATTTGCCACTATTTCCCTTCTCACTTTACCATAAAGAGATCCCACATATTTAGCAGATTCCCATCATGGACACAAGAGGACATATAATATGATTAGCTGACAGACAAGAGAATGTGAGAGCATAAGTCAACACAATTTGGCAGTAGATATGTGGAATTAGATATTAATTTAAAACGGGTCGAGTATGTGAAAAGCTGAAGCGTAGTATCTAAGTTACTTAGTGACAAAAGAAAAATATATATGTGTTAGAAATTAAGAAATAATGAATAATTAAGGTTGAAAAGTATAATAAAATATGTATTTAAAAAAAGAAATTTTATATGTTGAAATAAAGTAGGGCCTAACATGGAAGAGACTATAAGTCTATAGCCAATGATTTAGCAAAATATAGTTTATAGATCATTCTAGTCTACAAACTGTTCTTTATAAATAAAGTTTTATTGGAACACAGCCAAAGTCATTTATTCATGTATTATCCATGACTAATTTTACACTGCATCAGCAGAGTTGAGTAGTTGTAAGAGAGACATATGGTCCATTTTTAAATACTATAAAATATTTACTATTTTCCCCATAAAAATTGCTGATCCCTAATCTACAGGTATGAAAATAACTGAAGATTAAATATATCTTGTTTGCTTTTTGGATTTATTATGTTCAAGCTTTCTTACCCAATTATGTATCTTCTAATAGCAGCTAGAGAGTTAAAAGCAGCTTTATATTTGCTATAGATATTTTATATAGTAAGTTATACATTTGTACTTGTATTATCCAATATTTAATTAGAATAGTAGACCTACTGAAAACATTATATGACCAAATGTGGAAAGAATCGACTAAGTAAAAGTCTGAAAGATAAGAATTGGAAGACAAAGTCAACAACCTCATTTATTTATTGGAAGAAAAAGGTAAACAAAAGCCTTAGTCACTGCAGTATTTGGACGGATTTGAGTTTTAAGGAAAATGTTGGAACCTGTGTATGCCTGTCTCTCAGGATAAAACCATGAAATGAAAACTGCTGGACAGATCTATGTAAGTTGCTATCTTTGAGGTAACTTGAGTGAGGAGCTTGGCTCTTGGGTTGGGTTCACTGCTGGCTGCCAGGATCAGTAGTTTGAAAGATCATCTGGATTTTGGATCAAACTGAAACCTATATGTCTTTCTCTCAATCTGTTTAGTTTCTGAGATTTTTGATAATAATGATCTCTTCTTTATTTCTGACTTTCAGCTCTTATTTACTTTTTTATTTTGGTGAAGACATGACAGAGGAATTCAGAAAAAGATAATTTCCAGTGTGGGCCAACTTGGCAACTGTTTATTATGCTCACAGATTCTGTAACACATTCTTTAGGACAGGGAACAGCAGGGAAGATTTTTCTCTGCTCCGCTTGGCATAATATGTTTCGGCTGGATAGCCAGATGAAACCACCTCAACAAATATTCATTTACAAGTTTGGTGCTTAGTGCTGGGAAAAGTCAGAGAGTTAAGAACTGGGACAGCTAAAGTGCTGGAACATCTCTTGTTTATATAGTCTCTACATGCGTTTTGTCTAGCATGGAGTTTTTATGGTATTTGGATATCTTACATTAAGCTGAGGGCTTACGTAGCACCTTACCTAAGAGGATGAGAAGCCACATGGAGGTGCTATCCTTTTTATGAGCAACTTTCAGAAGTGACTTGGCTTCATTCTGTAATCCTTTATTAAAATGAATCTGTTACCAAAAGACCAGGGATTTAGTCTAGGTCCTACTTCTGTCCACACAGAAACCCAACCACTGAGACCATGAGTATTGGCAGAAACGAAGGCTTTATTCAGGTGCTGCAGCTGAGAGGATGGGAGATCTGTCTCAAATCCATTTCTCTGACCAACTAAAATTAAAGGTTTATATAGCAAGGAAGGAATGTAGCTACATGCAGAAAAACAGGAATTAGAGAGAGGTAAAAAAGATAAATTGGTAAGCAGGAAGCAGGTGGTCAGGTAGGAAAACAGAAATTAGAGAGAGGTAGTGAAGCAATTATGTAAAATGAGGGGTCTTGCATCTCATTGTCTGGATGCAGTTTTAGTTCACTGATATTATCTGAGAGGCAGGAGGATGGATTTCCTGAGAAAGGAACTCAGATAAGACAAACATAACTTTCACAAGTTGCATTTAAGACTGAAAGGATCAATCTTTGTGTTTTTTCAAAGGAAATCATAAACATCAGTTCTATGGGACAATTGGGCCAGTTTCAAATAGTCACACACTTCATCCAAGATTCAAGAGGAGCAAAGAAAGACTACACCTTCTTTTGAGAAGGAAGTCAGTTACATTGTTGAAATAGTGTATGTTATTAGTTCAACAACCTTTGGTAAATGAAATTTGCCACTTTTTATAATTCTTACATTCTTTTTTTAACTTCCTAATAAGGAAATATAATTGTTTTATTTTTAGTCTTTCCAGTTTTTTCATATCATCACTTAAGGCTGTACATTTTCTGTGTAGAACATCTCAAATTATTTTAAAATTTGATTTATAACTATTGCTTCTTCTTTGGATCATGCGATATTTTAGAATGAATATTCAGAACTGTAATGTTCTTTCACATAGCTTATTTTTTTTACAATTTGATTGCTATACTTTATTTGATTTATGTAGTGTTTACAATTATGTTTACAAACTTCCAAATTTACAATTATGTTTAAATTTATTATTGTTCATTAACATCTATCAAAATTTGTTAATATCAATTATTTAAATTTATGAAACTTATTTAATGATCCAACTTGCTTTTACTTTGTATATCTTTAGTATGCTTGAAAAGAATTTGTAGTTTTTAGTTGTTAATTTTATTTTAAAAAATAATTACAGTAGATCAATTGTATTAATTATTCAGTATAATCTTAGTCATTTAAGAAATATGTATTGGCACCTTTTATATCCTGAGCCTTGGTCTATGTGCCTGGGGAATATGAATGAAAAGAATGAACAAGAATTCTGGTCTCAATGAGTTGGCATTTTATAAACACGAGAAATGAGCAGCATAATAATTAACTAAATAATAAATAAATAAATGTAAATTAGAATGATAAATTGCGCGGGGGAAAATGGGGTAATGGGTATGATTAACATTTTCTAGCATGGCAGAATTGATAGATTTCAACTGCAAAGCTATGTACACGATTAGGTTTGGCCTCATTGAAAGGCAACTTTTGTGCACAGATGGCATAGATGAGAGGTACTGAGCCAGATGGATATTATTTTCAGTCAGAGTGAAGAACAAATACAAATTTCCTTATTTGGGAGCACTCCCGGCGCTTTTGAGATTGACACGGCTGAAGTGAAGTGTAATCATACCTGAGTAAAAGTAGTGGCTAATAAAGCCAAAGAACAAACATGGAACTAGACTGTGTTGTAAGATTTTGGAATTTACTTGAGTAAAATAATGAGCCATAACACAATCTGTCTGTTATTTTAACGGACTCACTCTCCCGACTCTGTTGAGAAGAGAATTGGAGGAAGGAATAAATTATGAGACAAGCAGAGGAATCCGGGCAGAAAAATGGTGACTAAAACTAAGGTGCTGAAAATGAAGACAGTGAAGAATGGTCAGGTTCTGAATATATTTTGAAGACAGAGTTAATAGAATATCCTGGTGTAGGGACTGGATATGAGAAAAAAAGGAGCGATTTAGGAAAACTTTAATTTTTTTGGCTTGAGAAACTAGATGGGTGATATTATAATATAACTAAGTTACCTGTGAGCCCACTAGTTTTATTGTGCTCCCTTCAGCCACGTACTCTTTTTTTCCAGGAATTAAATTCTTCCTTTAAAACATCCAAATTAATTAAACTTATTATTATCTTTTTATACAGCATCTCATTTAAATATGTATGAATAGACACATTATTTACTTATTAAAATTCTTTCTTGCCTCTTAACCTTCTGATATTATCGTTCTTCACTCTAAAGTGTATCTTTATGTCCCTTAAAAGAAATGGCAATTTTTTTTTTAAAAGATACATCTTTAGGATGTGCTCTAGGAAATCTCTTATGTGCTGTATGTCCTCAGTCAGCATTAATTGTGCTTTATAATATTTTTCAGCCTAATAAGTGATAAATAAGTGATATTGTATTCTTACATTTCTCTAATTACCCATTAGTTTGAGCAGTGTTTTATATTATTTTTAGTTGGCTGTTTTTCTTTTGTTGTAAAGGTTTCAAATGCTCTATTTGGTTGCACTCTGTTGCCTTTACATCATTTGACTATTTTCAGACATTTTAGGCAATGTGCCTTTGTCATTTTCACACCTTGCGATTATTTTCTCTGTGAGGCATATCCTCATTAGCTCTATTTACTGTGTCCTTAAATAAATAGAAATCACAAAATTTGCTAAATTATATAATTTATTAAATAAATTTACTATATTAAAAGCCTTATTTGTGTCATGGCAAATACAATATTATTATAAAGAAATTTTGTGCATCTATGTTGCAAAAATAATTTTCAAGATTTCCCTGTATTTATTTTTACATTTAGGCTACTGTCTTACTTCACATGCATTTCACATATATACATGTATTGTCTGTAAGGACTTAATGTTTTTATTGTTTTGATTTTGTCCTTATTTTTAGGCATTTTTTTATTTTTTCTTTTTATTTTTTTTCCCATTATTTAGCAGTACAAATTTTACATAAATTGATTGCCCATGTTTATTTTCTTATTAGGTCATGCCAATAAGGCCTCATTACTCTTATAGATTAGAATAGACATATCTTCCTTCTATCATAATAGAAGCCATATATGACAGACTCACAGCAAGTATCATACTGAATAGGGATAAAAAGAAAGTTTTCCCAGTGAGATCTGAAACAATAAAAGGATGCCCACTGTAACCACTTTTATTCAACATAATACTGGAAGTCATAGTTAGAGCAATGAGACAAGATAAAGATACAAAGTACATCCAAATGGGAAAGAAAAAAACTAAAACACCTGTTAGCAGATGATATGATCTTACATTTTGAAAAACCTAAAGACTCCAAAGGAAAACTATTAGAACGGATAAACAAATTCCGTGAAGTTTCAGTATACAAAATCAACATATAAAAATCAGTAGCATTTCTGTAAGTGAACTGTGTGAAAACAATGAGAAGTAATCCTATTTACAATATCCACACATAAAAATAAGTACATATGAATTAACCAAAGAAGTGAAGAATCTTTATAATGAAAATTGTAAGACACTGATGAAAGAAATTGAAAAGGACATCAAAAAAAAGGGAAAATATTATATATCCAGGAATTGGAATAATCAATATTGGTTAATTGGGGATATTGTGGACGGTTTGATCTCCTATGCAGACCACTACAACTTTATATTAGCAATAATGCTGTTTTGTTAATTTATCACTCATATGTTTGCTGGAATAGCACTTATAATTATTTTGGGAAAGCATTAGCTGCAACCATAGAAGATGGTAAACTTAATGAATGTTGTGTTTGTTCTAATTTTTTAACTGACCATCAGTTTCTCTATCTGTCTTCCTACACTTGGGCCTCCCTATTCCCTAAGAGACAATAATATTTAAATTAGGCAAATCAATAACTCTACGATGGCCTTTAAGTGTTCAAGTGAAACCAAGAATTGCATGTCTCTCATTTTAAATAAAAATTCAGAAATTATTAAGCTTAGTAAGGAAGGCATCTTGAAAGCTGAGACAAGTCAAAAGCTATGTCTCCTGTGTCAAACAGCCAAGTCATGAATGCGAAAGAAAAGGTATTGAAGAACATTGGTTAAATGTAATTACAATAATTACAATAGCAACATTAAAGCTAGCTGATCATAGATCACCATAACAGATAATCAATAATGAAAAAGTTAAAAATACAGTGATAATTATCCAAATGTGACACAGAGACAAATGCTGTTGCACAAATGCAGTCGATGGACTTGCTCAACACAGGGTTGCCATAAAACACAATTGGGTAAAACATGCAATATCTATAAAAGGCAATCAAATGAAGCCCAATGAAGTGAAGTATGCCTATACTGACTCAGTTTTATCATCTCATGCATTTATTTTCAAGTAAACCATTGAAGCTTAATTAAATCATAAGTGTACTTTTGATGATGTTTTACACAGTGAAAATATTCTCACAACCATTCCATGGATTATGATATAGACTATTATTACCTGCATCTCAGAAGCCTGTATCATTCTCTCCATTCTCTCCACTCAAATTGCTCTTCAAAGTTCTTTCACCATTTATTAGGTTTGCCTGCTTTTAAACTTTTGATAAAGGATGGGCCATATTGAATATAATTGTGTATGTGATTTCATTTGCTCAGACATTTTTCTGAGGAATGTAAGCATACTGTTTACTATTGCAGAGTTTGGTCGTTTTTATTGCTTTATAATATTCTACTAAAAAATTTACATCTTGTTGTGTGAAATTTGTTTGAAAATATTCTGCCCATGGTGCACTGTGGGTGTTAAGTATTCAATTTAATTCCATTTAACTTGGGAGAGTTATTTTTTTTTTTTTTCCTCTGACCTGTTTACTTAAGATTTCAATCAGAATAGAGGCCTCTCCTATTGCAAGCGAGTGGTTATTTTGAGATTTTTGAGATTTTTGAGATTCATGTTTTAGGACTCTCTCTGCTACTACAGCACAGTTGCTAGTCCCTTGATGGTGTATTAGGAGTCACGCTTTAGTGGGAGGTTTGCCCCCAACGAGATATATTTGGAGGTTATAGGGATACTTTGTTAGATAGTTTCTGGAAGGTGTCTGTGTGTGCATCTGCACACGCTGCTTTGCCATCCTAGTTGATCTGTTGCTGTATGTGAGTATATTTCTAGAGATTCAAAAAATATGCCTCACGATCTTCCTTCTCAGAAATCCCCCTATGTTTTCAATGAGCAAGGAAATATGCATAATTATATGGTTATCAAGATTAGTTGGTCAGAACATGTCAGGGAAGAGATATGATGAAAAAAAAAACCCAAAATGAAGCAAAATACCTCTGTTTCAAAGTAAATATATGGAAATGTAATGTATGTAAATCTAAATAAATATCTCTAACAGTAATTGCAAATATGTAAACATAACCAAATATAGTGATACATATAGAGAAGAAAATATAAAATTGTCCCTAACATTTTTATGCCAAATGAGTAGCAATATGATATAAACTTCCAAGGAAACTTTAGATTACAGAACATTGAGATTGCTTATGGTTTAGTTTTTTAAAAAGTAAGCAAAATATAGCTTATATTGTAAGGCTTATAATTGAAAAACTATTTGACTTGGCATCCACCACTATGTTTAATTTCATGTATTCTTTACTCCAACCAGGCATATATTGTGTAAGCCAAGATTCAAAATACTTACAGTAGAATCTTTTTCTGTAATACTCTGTCATATTAAGTTCTATATTCCCCCATTCTTTAAAAAAACATTTTACGTAAAGCCATGTTTCAGTGGTTTCTAAACAAGATTGTAAAAGCTGGATGTTTAATTGAATGAAGAAAACAATTCATTTTCAGTTGCTAAGGACATAGCAACATGCATGATATTTCAGCATATTTTTTTCTTTTTTCAGAGCATCGTTTTTCAGTTTTGCATGAAATTCTGAAATGTTATTGAAAAACATATTTATCAATTGTTTTGCTTTTAATACAGAAAAAAACATTAGGCATAAAAAACATGAGGATTATGGGTACAAATGAAATAAAACATTTATTTGAGATAAATAAGGGATTTTTAAAACTTCCAAATGATTTATTATAGTTTTCTTGAGTTGTTACAGCTAAATTTCAATTTTGATTCTATTTATTTTATGTTTTTATCTGGGAAATAGTGAGAAGCCTAGATTTCAAAATGAAAGTCACATGGTGTAATTTAAAATAAAGGCAAGATTATATGAACGAAATTCAAAGAAATAAGAATCAGCTTGAGGGGTTCATATAGCCTGAAAATCATATTTCAGTTCTGGCAAGTATTTGCAGGAAAATTTTGTTTGTAGGCAAATAAATAATTTTAGCTATCATCCTCCCCCCAAAATTAAATTAAATTAAATTAAAATTTAAAAGGATGGGAGTCTGTGGAAATTTACGGAAGCTATACCCTAAATGTCAGGACTTCAGCTTGATTCTTGAGTGATTGACAACTTAAATGTATTATCTCCCCTTGTTCAAATAGTAACTCATACCTGCTATTTTTTTGCTTACATTATGTATTAATTTTTTTAGTCTTGTGGTCTTTGACTGAATTTACAAATGGACTAAATGCAAGTCTTATAGTTTTTATTTATAGTACAGAATGGAGAATGATAAATCACAATGTACTGGATTGATTATAAAATATTTTTTACTCATTTGCATCATGGGTTTATTTGCTGTCTGACCAGCCATAGAAAAATGGAAAAAATAATATGACCCACTGCCTTGTCTATAGGAACAATAAGAAAATATTATTTGAGAAAAGAGTATACCTCATTTTTCTGAAATAGAAGACTGGGAACAGGGTAGCAAAATTTAACATGCCAGTAATGTTTGACATATTTAATACATGAAGAAAAAAATATTGGTAATATGGTAAAGCAAAGAGTGAGAAAATAGATTTTTATCATATACCCAGGTTGATGCATTCTTTTACTAAACAGACAAACATATAGTTTAAGCATAAAATAAAATATATTGAGCATATTAATGCTTAGATTAAGCATATATATATATATATATATATATATATATATATATTTTTTTTTTTTTTTTTTTTTTTTTGAGACGGAGTCTTGCTCTGTGCCCCAGGCTGGAGTGCAGTGGCGCGATCTCGGCTCACTGCAAGCTCCGCCCCCCGGGTTCACGCCATTCTCCTGCCTCAGCCTCCGGAGCAGCTGGTACTACAGGCGCCCGCCACGTCGCCCGGCTAATTTTTTTGTATTTTTTTAGTAGAGACGGGGTTTCACCGTGTTAGCCAGGATGGTCTCGATCTCCTGACCTCGTGATCCACCCATCTCGGCCTCCCAAAATACTGGGATTACAGGCTTGAGCCACCGCGCCTGGTCGATTAAGCATATTATTAAGAAATAATGAAGGCATATGAGTATATGGAGAATTGAAGCAAAACTTAATACCAATAAAAATTATACGTAATTCAAGAAAATACACTAATAATATGATCAAAATAGTTGATTCTTTTTTTCTCTTTTTAGATTTTTAATGAAACCCGAAAACACATGTACAATACAAAAAACAAAGGGCAACTAATTTTACTTTATGTGAGGTGAAAAATTAAAAAAATATATAAATAGGTTTTTAGCATGTTAGGAATCTATAATGGGTTGTTAGACAAAGATAGAATTAAATTTTATTAAGATATATTTAAATATATGGATTACATGGTAATATAATTATCTGACCATCAAAGAAAGTGTAGCATGTTACATTGTTTTATTAGAAAACCTACAATCCATAATACAGTCCAAGGCATCTGTGATTGAAAGAGTCAAGACCATTTATGTAAATATGTGTTTTATTTCATTCAAGAATTTTCATGATAAAGCTGGGACACCATGAGATTTGTTTCCTTTTTTGTATTAAAATGTGTAGTTTTGAATTCTTCTGATTGGCGCCATCTATAAGACCTTGAATAGGTGAAATACTTAAGTATTATTCATCATCATCTGTATATATGTTCTCAAAATAACATATACATATTATGTAATGATATTCATAGCATTTTAAAACCTTCCAAAACTGAATATTGTATCTAAAAAGAAGCACCACTATAAAATCATTTAGTTGGATCCAGCTGACAGTTTAAAAAACTAAGTCAAAATCTAAGGAAAACATTGTATTTATGACTTTATTTTCACTTGCAACATAATTTTAGAATTTTCAAAAATTTAAATGCTGATATATGAAAATATTATGTAATCGCAGACACGAATAAATCGAGTTATTATTACATTGTACACAAATATTTGCAATATATTTCTACTGCTTTAAAGCCATTTTCCTCCTGGATTTTAGCCCCTGGAGTATACAATATAATGTTTATTCAAAATTAAAATGCATAGCTCATTTTATACCCTTCCTTGTCAATATAAAGGGAGGTTATAAAATGGGTAAATGAGTATAAGTAAGTTACACAATTTTTGAAAGTTCACGTAAAACACCTAATCCCACAGCTAAAATTTTTACCATGGTAGCCTTAAACATAAGACTAATATGCAGTAGAAAAAAATAGTTCAGAAAATTCAGTTTTGAGATGAGAATACAAGATAAAATGAAATGATCTCAAAAGAAAATCAGCTAAACCAAAGTCTAATATAGCTATATTACCATCAATAATTAAATATTAGGGAAAAGATAGTATTTTCTTCTACAGGACAGTGATGGACAGCTACTCCCATGAATAACAAAAAAGAAAATATTTTACATAGCATATTATGGATAATAAGTATACAAAATCCATTTAAATTACATTTGATAGCAGTCAATAAACTATCTGAAACTATATGTAACTTTGTCCTTATGACCAATACAACAATATGAAATCAGACTCCTATTTCTCCTCATTTGTGAGGTTTACACAGTTCCATTAATTAAAATTAATAAAAACTTACTAGCGTTTCCTAACAGCCCCAATGTTCTGACTGTGTATTATGTAATCTTAGACAAATAAAATTTCTGTCCTTTAGCCTATACTTTCATTGCTTTCTGCTTCCATTTTCATCGCCTACCCTTTCTATCAAATTAACAAAGACTAGGCCGGGTATAATGGTTCAAGCTTGTAATCCCAGCACTTTGGGAGGCAGAGGCGAGTGGATCACCTGAGGTCAGGAGTTCGAGACTAGCCTGACCAACAAGGTGAAACCTCGTCTCTACCAAAAAGAGTACAAAAATTAGCTGGGCGTGGTGGCAGGCGCCTGTGGTTCCAGCTACTGAAGAGTCTGAGACAGGAGAATTGGCTTGAACCCGGGAGTCGGAGATTGCAGTGAGCCGAGATCATGCCACTGCACTCCAGCATGGGATACGGAGTGAGATTCCATCTCAACAACAACAGCAAAAATGTTTTAATAAATTCAAAATGATTTAAGTAATTCAAAGGTCATTCAGTGACCACAATAGATTTAATAAGAAATTAGAAAGATATAAGTGATCTTATGTTCAGAAATAAAATAACACACTATTAAATAGTACATAGATCAAAATAAATCAAAAGTAAAAATAGAAAGTGAATTAAAATACAAAGGAAACCTATCAGTTTTGTGGGTTGCCACTAAAGCAGTAGTTAGAAAGAAATTCATAGTTTTAAACACATAAGAGAAAAGAAGCCTTCAACTTTCACTATTACAAACTAGGAAAAGGCAAGACAAAAATCCCCAAAGTTAGCCTAAGAAAGGCAATAATAAAAATCAGAGTAGACATCAATAACACATGAAAGCAATAAAGAAAAACTATTGAAACTAAATATCTGCTTCATTGCAAATATGTATTTTTTTAAATATCTTAGGAAAAATAGGCAGACACAAATTACAAATATTAGGAATTAATTTTTAAGGGATTTTTTTTTGCTAAAAATTTTATTGAAAATTTATAAAACTTTTTATGGAACATCTCATTCCTTTTCTCTCCTGTGCTCTGGAAGATTTCATAGAAGATTGGCAGTACTTACTGCTTGAGAGTTTAATAGAATCCGCCAGTAAACCCATTTGATATTTGCATTTTTCTTTGTAAAAAATGTTTTCATCATGAAATCAATAACTTCAATAGTTAAGAGAATTTTAATTATTTTTTCTTAAATTAGGAATTTTTATTTTATCAGGATTTGGTTTGTCCATCCATCTAAACTTCTAAATATATAGGAAAAGTCAGTCATAATAACGTCTTTGTAATTAAGTTTGGAAAAATTGCAGAGAATTGTTAGATGCAAAAGCACTGTAAAAGTAATTGGCTTTTTATATAACTGTAACAATCATAAAATGCAATTTAAAAATGTATTATTAAAATATCTTCAAAATTGTCAAATATGAACAGATAATCAAAGATGCACAATGCATTTATCAATGAAAAAGACTACTTAAAGAAATGAGTATTAATGTCTTCAAGTTATGTAGGAAAATCACTTTGTTCATTTTTAGCTTGGGATTTCCATGGACACTCTTTACTCTTGATTACTTTTCCCAGAGGTTCATACATTTTAATAGCATGTAACAGCACAATGTTTGGCTTTGTTGATTTTTCTCTAATAAATAAATTTTTGTTTTATTATTTTTTATTCTTATTATTTTCTTTAGTTTATTTGTGTTTAATTGAATGCTCTTCAATGTATTCAGATGGATTCATAGATCTTTCTTAAAAATTTTTTCTATTATAAGAATTCAATGCTAAAATTGTTCATCTAAGCATTACTTTAGTTCTATTCCACAAATTTCTCTGCAAAATATTCTTATTATCATTAACTTCAAAGGATTTTCTATTTGTTATTTTAATGGCTTTTGTGTACCATGGCTTTTTGGCATGTATTTCTTGATTCACTGGTATGTAAGGAGTTTCTAGCTATTTTCTATAGATTTCCACCTAAATTTCTAAAGACAATGTACTCAGGATAATTTTAATATTTTAACATTTTTATACCTTAAGGCCAATAGTTTGGCAAATTTTTGTAAATGGTTTCTGAGTGTGAATACAATGTGAATTCATTAGTTCTTGAGTACAATCTTCTACTAATATCCATTAGATAAGTATTGTATATTGTGCTGTTCAAATTTATTTTATGCTTTTTTAACTGCTTGTGTTCTAACTTATTTAACTTGAAAACTTAACTCTTTTGAAGTTCTCCACTGAAATTACATATTTATGTATTATACCTCTATGCATTTCAACTTCATATAAGTTGCAACTTTGTTATTTTTGTCTATAAAATTTAGAATGTATAAAATTTCCTAGAGAACCAAACTATTTATGTCTTTTATTTGTCTTCAATAATGTTTGTTTAGCTTAAAATCTGTTTTCTGTTAATACAGAAACATTTTCTTTCTTTTGGTTAGTGTTTTCTGACTAAATATTTTTTTTTCTTTTACTATCCAGCTTTCTGTATGCTAAACTTCTAGAAGTCTCTTATAAACATCATAAAAGACAGGTTTTAGATTTTTTCCAGTCTGTTACTCTCCATCTTTTAACTTGAAAATTTGTCTGGGTCTTAGTCTATTTTCTTTTTTCAAATATTTTTTTATTTTTATTATTTATTTATTTATTTTCGAGACCGTGTCTTATTCTCTATCAGGTTAACTCACTTGTTAACCAGGTAATGGATAATAGAATAGCCCTTGATTTTTCCTCAGCAGTAAAAGGAGGGGTATGTGCTGTAGCAAATACTTTTTGTTGCTTTTATGTTAATCCCTCAGGAGAGGTTAAGTTTAGAGCCAACCTACTACTTCATAGAGCTAAATGACTCAGAGACACTAAGATACATTTAGCTGGAGATAGATGGAATACCATTAAAGGATATCTCCCTTCAATGGCATGGTTTCTCCCCTTAATAGGACCCCTGTAATGATTATGTCAGCTCTACTTTTTGGAACCTGCATATTAAATCTTCTTGTAAAATTTGTTTCTTCTCACCTAGTCACCATTAAACTTCAGATGGATGATGTAAGTGGAACCATGCATGAAGAAGTCCTTTTTCTGAGGCCTTCTGGACTTCCCTCTGGAGGATCCCTGATTGTCACACAAACAACACTCTCTCAGAGCTTGAATAAGATAGAGTGGTCATCTCCCCTTATCCCCTAATGGCAGTTAGGGTCACCACTCCAGAGCAGAGAAGGAAAGAGGAGGCAGGTAGGGGCTGATTAGGCAGAGAGAGATGGAGGGTCTAGGGAGAAGGACAGTGAAAGGCAATGTTCACACAAACAACCATGTGATAGCATTTACACCACCTGTTTAGCTAATAGGAAGAAATATGGTTAAGAACTTCCCCTTGTGCCAAGATGTTGCTCAAAAGGGACAGTCGCAACTTAGGTACAGGTACAATAAATCAACCTAAATGTCATTAACTTGATCCAACTCATTATAATGTCATTAGCATGATATTAGCATTGTGGTTTCAGCACCCTCATGTGTTTAACTTAGGTACTCATGGGTAATAACCAAGATGAGGTCATTCTTGTCAATCCCAGGCATACACAGGTGTAATACCTCTAGGAGGAAATTTTGCCTCTCCCATTTGAGCAGAACCCACAGAAGAGTTCCTTGTCTTTGGAACTCTTAAAAGACCCAGAACTCAGCTCCATTTCTGGTAAACTGCTTTTATACCCCCTCTGTTTGTTAAGAGCTTTCCTTTTGCTTAATAAATTCAATTATTCTCACTCTTGGGTGTCCACTTGCCTCTTTCTTCTTGGTCGTGGGACAAGAACATAGATCTAGTTGAAGTAGGGACTAAGCAGACTATAACAATTATTGTATTTTTTTGTGTGTAAAAACAATGGTTTCACTTTATTATGTAAATATAAGATTTTCAATGTTACTTTTTATACTCCTGATAGTTAATTTCAAATGATGCAAATAGAAAATTAAAACACATGTTATTTAGTATATTGATTTCACATTTTTTTACAAATATATCTCGAAGCTTGTTTGTTATTTACAGATTAAATTGTGTAAATATAGTTGAATTACACAAATAATAGACATAGATCCAGTTTGTATACACAAAAATTTAATAAAAATAAAGTACATTTCTGATTGAATTGTTATTCAAACCCAGTCTTACCTAAATGGATAATAATTTTTATAAGAATCCATAGCTTTTTTTTTTTTTTAAAGTGCACATTTTGAAGCAAAATATAAGTGGGAATGTTAATGGTAATTATCTTACTTTTGAATTGTAAGCCAGAAACACAAAAATTTTATTTTTGGAGTTTGGAACATTCTTATTACTTTAAAACTGTTTATGAAAGAAGAGGGATATAGTAAGAGGAGAAAAAGAAAGTCAGGGTAAACAGCAAATGAGACTGTCATTGCCACGTTGTATCAATGGAGAAAATGCCACGGGACATTATTCAACTAACCAGGGATAACAGGAATGTCCTCATTCTGTCAGAAAATATGAACGAAAATGACCTCTCCTTTTACCATGAACAGTTTGATACAATAGCTTGAGCCTTCCGTATAGATAAGGAATTTTATTTTTTATTTCCTTATTTATCAGGGATTCATCCTAAAATATTTTTTCTTATCACACAGTATTCTTCATATACGAACATTTAGAATAAAATATGAAAATTATAAAAACCATGTTTTTTTAATAAAAACATCTATTTTATTGTATAGTATTTTTTCACTAATAATTAAGTTTTAATACTAGATTTCAAGGCAATTGAAATGTGTAATACTATATAAGACGTTACTCTTCTCATGAGTTTTAAAAGCAAAAATAAATGTACATAATCACAATACTTTAATGATAAAACTATCCCAAATTATCATTGATTTAAAGCCATGTCCTTGAATAATATGTGAATAATAGTAACCAGCTTATAGCTAATCATAATTGGTTTACATAGTTGATGAATAATCTTAAAAAATAAAATTATCTTTATTTACATAAAATTATGTAAAATATCAAATTATGAAATACAGTAGCCTCCCTTTTTTACAAGGAATATATCCTAAGGCTCTCTGTGGATGCCTGAAACCAGGTATAGTACTTAAGCCTATATATAGTTTTTTCCTATACATACATAGTTATAATAAACTTTATTTTATAAATTAGCTACAGTAAAAGATTAACAATTAATGATAAAATAGAACAATTATAACAATCTAGTATAATAAATGCTATGTGAATGTGGTCTTTCTCTCTCTCAAAATACCTTATTCTACTGTGTTCACCCTTTGGCCTGTGATAATCTGAGATAACAAAATGCTGAGATGGTTTGGTTCTGTGTAGTCACTCAAATCTCATCTCAAATTGTATCCCACACGTCGAGGAAGGAACCTGAGGGGAGATGATTGGATTATGGGAACAGTTCCCCCATGCTGTTCTCCTGACGGTGACTGAGTTCTCATGATGTCTGACTTAAAAGTGTGGCACTTCTTCTTCTCTAGCTCTCTGTCTTTCATGCTGTCTTGTAAAGACATGCCTGGCTTCTCTTTCACCTTACACCATGATTGTAAGTTTCCTGAGGTTTCACCAGCCATGTGGAACTGTGAGTCAATTAAACCTCTTTTGTTTATAAATTACCCAGTCTCAGGTATTTCTTTATGACAATGTGAAAGCTTACTAATACAGATGCCTATGGTCAGATGAAGTAAGGTGACGGTGTTAGACTACTATACACCTTGTGACGATACATCAAAAGGCAGATTATCTGCTTTGAGTGACCAGGATTATCAAGTCATGACAATGTTGATGGTTGAATAACAGGAGCAGAGGATACTGATGACTAAAGTGATGGGCAGTATATACAGTGTGTATATGCAGCATATACATATGGGCAAGGTGAAGATGTGTGTCCCAGGCAGGCAGGACAGAATGACATGGCATAGGATGGTGTGAGATTTCGTCATGGTGCTCCCAATGGTGCAAAATTTAAAATTTATGAATTCTTTATTCCTGAAAGTTTTTACTTAATATTTTTAGACCACAGTTCATTGTGGTTAACTGAAACCTGGAGAGCAAAACTACAAATAAGGAGGGGCTATTCTACCCTTTTTCTACAAAGTAGAATTAAAAGTTTTTATCCTAATGTTAAATAAAATTTTTAAAACTTAAAAACAAGGCCGGGCATGGTGGCTCACGCCTGTAATCCCAGCACTTTGGGATGCTGAAGAGGGCAGATCACCTGAGGTCGGGGGTTCGAAACCAGCCTGACCAGCATGGAGAAACCCATCTTTACTAAAAATATGAAACTAGTCAAGCATGGTGGCCCATGGCTGTAATCCCAGCTACACGAGAGGCTAAGGCAGGAGAATCGCTTGAAACTGGGAGGCAGGGGTTGCGGTAAGCTGAGATCTCACCATTGCACTCCAGCCTGGGCAACAAGAGCAAAACTCTGTCTTAAACAAACAAACAAAAAATTCCTGGGCAATTAAAAAAAAATTAAGATCTTTTATTAAACTATTCTTAAATAATTTCATGATACTACCCTGATGCCTTAAACATAGTATTAAGAACACGAGTTAATCTTACTGATAAAGACATCTACTCTGATGCCTAAAACATAGTCTTTAGAACATGAGTTAATCTTATTGATAAAGACATCTGCTCTGATGCCTTAAACATAGTATTTAGAGCATGAGTTAATCTTATTCAGAAAGACATCTACTCTGATGCCTTAAACATAGTATTTAGAACACGAGTTAATCTTATGGATAAAGACATCTCATTATTATAAGCATGAACTATTGTAAGGCAAATGGCACAGGAATTGAAAATCCAACTAAAGGAGATAGAAAATAATGAAAATTAAGAGGTAAAAGTGAACACCAAAATAAATAGTAGAGTGAGAAGAAAGAGACTATAGGCTAGTGGATATTAATTTGGAAATGAAATGCATACTACAGCTTTAGTTCCTTAACAGCAGACACCCTGTTGTGTTCTACTTTGTATTAATAATTCGTGTCTAAACCCCAAATCTGGATTATGGGGAAGTCAAAGGTATATAAAAATTAAGAGCACCAAACTATTCAAAAGTCAAGATAAGGAATATGTAGATACAATATTTTTTAAATAAAACTGAATGCAAAAAATAAAATAAAATAAAAACAAAGTAACCAGTTTCACAGAAATTTCTCAAAATATTCTCTGTTGCTCTTTAAACTTGGGAAATAAGGAAAATGTAAAGGAATTGTCATATGTATATGACAATGTCCTTAATAAATATTGCTATATTTTTTCCTTTGCATAAATTACATATGTTGCAGTAAAAATGCTTGCTGAGAAAATGTTGACTTGTCATCAAGATCTGGTAAAAAAAAGTATTTTATTATTATTATTATTATTATTATTATTATTATACTTTAAGTTCTAGGATACATATGCACAATATGCAGGTTTGTTACATATGTATACATGTGCGATGTTGGTGTGCTGCACCCATTAACTCGTCATTTACATTAGGTATATCTCCTAATGCTATCCCTCCCCCACACCCCCTCCCCGCAACAGGCCCCAGTGTGTGATGTTCCCTTTCCTGTGTCCAAGTGATCTTATTGTCCAATTCCCACCTATGAGTGAGAACATGTGGTGTTAGGTTTTCTGTTCTTGTGATAATTTGCTGAGAATGATGGTTTCCAGCTGCATCCATGTCCCTACAAAGGAAACAAAATCATCGTTTTTTTTTTTTTTTTTTTTTGAGACGGAGTCTCGCTCTGTCACCCAGGCTGGAGTGCGGTGGCCGGATCTCAGCTCACTGCAAGCTCCGCCTCCCGGGTTCACGCCATTCTCCTGCCTCAGCCTCCCGAGTAGCTGGGACTACAGGTGCCCGCCACCTCGCCTGGCTAGTTTTTTGTATTTTTTAGTAGAGACGGGGTTTCACCGTGTTAGGCAGGATGGTCTCGATCTCCTGACCTCGTGATCTGCCCGTCTCGGCCTCCCAAAGTGCTGGGAAAATCATCGTTTTTATGGCTGCATAGTATTCCATGGTGTATATGTGCCACATTTTCTTAATCCAATCTGTCACTGATGGACATTTGGGTTGATTCCAAGTCTTTGCTATTGTGAATAGTGCCGCAATAAACATACGTGTGCATGTGTCTTTAGAGCAGCATTATTTACAATCCTTTGGGTATAAACCTAGTAATGAGATGGCTGGGTCAAATGATATTTCTAGTTTTAGATGCTTGAGGAATCGCCATACTGTTTTCCATAATGGTTGAACTAGTTTACAATCCCATCAACAGTGTAAAAGTGTTCCTATTTCTCCACATCCTCTCCAGCACCTGTTGTTTCCTGATTTTTTAATGATTGCCATTCTAACTGGTGTGAGATGGTATCTCATTGTGGTTTTGATTTGCATTTCTCTGATGGTGAGTGATGATGATCATTTTTTCATGTGTGTGTTGGCTGTATGAATGTCTTCTTTTGAGAAATGTCTGTTCATATCCTTTGCCCACTTTTTGATGGGGTTATTTGTTTTTTTCTTGTAAATTTGATTGAGTTCTTTGTAGGTTCTGGATATTAGCCCTTTGTCAGATGAGTAGATTGCAAAAAATTTTTTCCCATTCTGTAGGTTGCCTATTCACTTGATGGTAGTTTCTTTTGCTGTGCAGAAGCTCTTTAGTTTAATTAGATCCCGTTTGTCAATTTTGGCTTTTGTTGTTTTTGCTTTTGGTGTTTTAGTCATGAAGTCCTTGCCCATGCCTATGTACTGAAAGGTATTACCTAGGTTTCCTTCTAGGGTTTTTATGGTTTTTGGTCTAACATTTAAGTCTCTAATCCATCTTGAATTAATTTTCAAATAAGGAGTAAGGAAAGGATCCAGTTTCAGCTTTCTACTTATGGCTAGCCAGTTTTCCCAGCACCATTTATTAAATAGGGAATCCTTTCCCCATTTCTTGTTTCTCTCAGGTTTCTTAAAGATCAGATGGCTGTAGATGTCTGGTATTATTTCTGAGGGCTCTGTTCTTTTCCACTGGTCTATATCTGTTTTGGTACCAGTATCATGCTGTTTTGGTTACTGTAGCCTTGTAGTGTAATTTGAAGTCAGGTAGCATGATGCCTCCAGCTTTGTTCTTTTGGCTTAGGATTGTCTTGGCAATATGGGGTCTTTTTTTGGTTCCATATGAACTTTAAAACAGTTTGTTTTTTTTTTTTCCAATTCTGTAAAGAAAGTCATTGGTAGCTTAATGGAGATGGCATTGAATCTATAAATTACCTTGGGCAGTATGGCCATTTTCACAATATTGATTCTTCCTATCCATGAGCATGGTATGTTCTTCCATTTGTTTGTGTCCTATTTTATTTCACTGAGCAGTGGTTTATAGTTCTCCTTGAAGAGGTCCTTTACATCCCTTGTAAGTTGGATTCCTAGATATTTTATTCTCTTTGAAGCTATTGTGATTGGGGGTTCATTCATGATTTGGCTCTCTGTTTGTCTGTTACTGGTGTATAAGAATGCTTGTGATTTTTGCACATTAATTTTGTATCCTGAGACTTTGCTGAAGTTGCTTATCAGTTTAAGGTGATTTTGGGCTGAGAAAATGGGGTTTTCTAAATATGCAATCATGTCCTCTGCAAACAGGGACAATTTGATTTCTTCTTTTCCTAACTGAATACCCTTTATTTCTTTCTCTTGCCTGATCGCCTTAGCGAGAACTTCCAACACTGTGTTGAATAGGAGTGGCGAGAGAGGGCATCCCTGTCTTGTATGAGTTTTTAAAGGGAATGCTTTCCAGTTTTTGCCCATTCAGTATGATATTGGCTGTGGGTTTGTCATAAATAGCTCTTATTATTTTGAGATATGTTCCACCAATACTGAATTTATTGAACGTTTTTAGCATGAAGCGCTCTTGAATTTTGTCAAAGGCCTTTTCTGCATCTATTGAGATAATCATGTGATTTTTTTTCTTTAGTTCTGTTTATATTCTGGATTACTTGTATTGATTTGCATATGTTGAACCAGCCTTGCATTCCAGGGATGAAGCCCACTTGATCATGGTGGATAAGCTTTTTGATGTGCTGCTGGATTCGGTTTGCAAGTATTTTACTGAGGATTTTTGCATCAATGTTCATTCGGGATATTTGTCTAAAATTCTCTTTTTTTTGTGCCCCTCTCAGGGTTTGGTAACAAGATGATGTTAGCCTCATAAAATGAGTTAGGGAGGATTCTCTCTTTTTCTATTGATTGGAATAGTTCCAGAAGGAATGGTACCAGCTCCTCCTTGTACCTCTGATAGAATTTGGCTGTGAATCCTTCTGGTCCTGGAGTCTTTTTGGTTGGTAGGCTATTAATTATTGCCTCAATTTCAGAGCCTGCTATTGGTCTATTCAGGGATTCAACTTCTTTCTGGTTTAGTCTTGGGAGATTGTAAGTGTCCAGGAAATTATCCATTTCTTCTAGGTTTTCTAGTTTATTTGCATAGAGGTGTTTATAGTATTCTCTGATAGTAGTTTGTATTTCTGTGGGGTCAGTTGTGATATCCCCTTTATCATTTTTTGTTGTGACTATTTGATTCTTCTCTCTTTTCTTCTTTATTAGTCTTGCTAGCGGTTTATCAATTTTGTTGATCTTTTCAAAAAACCAAGTCCTAGATTCATTGATTTTTTGGAGGGTTTTTTGTGTCTCTATCTCCTTCAGTTCTGCTCTGGTCTTAGTTATTTCTTGCCTTCTGCTAGCTTTTGAATGTGTTTGCTCTTACTTCTCTAGATCTTTTAACTGTGATGTTAGGGTGTCAATTTTAGATCTTTCCTGCTTTCTCTTGTGGGCATTTAGTGCTATAGGTTTCCCTCTACACACTGCTTGAAATGTGCCCCCGAGATTCTGGTATGTTATATCTTTGTTCTCATTGGTTTCAAAGAACATCTTTATTTCTGCCTTCATTTCTTTATACACCCAGTAGTCATTCAGGAACAGGTTGTTCAGTTTCCATGTAGTTGAGCAGTTTTGATTGAGTTTCTTAGTCCTGAGTTCTAGTTTGATTGCACTGTGGTCTGAGAGACAGTTTGTTATAATTTCTGTTCTTGTACTTTACTGAGGAGTGCTTTACTTCCAACTATGTGGTCAATTTTGGAATACGTGTGGTGTGGTGCTGAGAAGAATGTATATTCTGTCGATTTGGGGTGGAGAGTTCTGTAGATATCTATTAAGTCTGCTTGGTGCAGAGTTGAGTTCAATTCCTGGATATCCTTGTTAACTTTCTGTCTCGTTGATCTGTCTAATGTTGACAGTGGGGTGTTAAAGTCTCCCATTATTATTGTATGGGAGTCTAAGTGTCTTCGTAAGTCTATAAGAACTTGCTTTATGAATCTGCGTGCTCCTGTATTGGGTGCATATATATTTAGGATAGTTAGCTCTACCTGTTGAATTAATCCCTTTACCATTATGTAATGGCCTTCTTTGTCTCTTTTGACCTTTGATGGTTTAAAGTCTGTTTCATCAGGGACTAGGATTCCAACCCCTGCTTTTTTTTTGTTTTCCATTTGTTTGGTAAATCTTCCTCCATCCCTTTATTTTGAGCCTATGTATGTCTCTGCATGTGAGATGGGTCTCCTGCATACAGAAAACTGATGGGCCTTGACTCTTTATCGAATTTGTAAGTCTGTGTCTTTTAATTGGACCATTTAGTCCATTTATATTTAAGGTTAATATTGTTATGTGTGAACTTGATCCTGTCGTTATGATATTAACTGGTTATTTTGCTCGTTAGTTGATGCAGTTTCTTCCTAGCATTGATGGTCTTTACATTTTAGCACGTTTTTGCAATGGCTGGTACTGGTTGTTCCTTTCCATGTTTAGTGCTTCCTTCAGGATCTCTTGCAGGGCAGGCCAGGTGGTGACAACATCTCTAAGTATTTGCTTGTCTGTAAAGGATTTTATTTCTCCTTCACTTATGAAACTTAGTTTGGCCAGATACGAAATTCTGGGTTGAAAATTCTTTTCTTTAAGAATGTTGAATATTGGCCTCCACTCTCTTCTGGCTTGTAGAGTTTCTGCCAAGAGATCTGCTGTTAGTCTGATGGGCTTCCCTTTGTGTGTAACCCGACCTTTCTCTGTGGCTGCCCTGAAGATTTTTTCCTTCATTTCAACTTTGGTGAATCTGACAATTATGTGTCTTGGAGTTGCTCTTCTCAAGGAGTATCTTTGTGGCATTCTCTATTTCCTGAATTTGAATATTGGCCTTCCTTACTAGGTCGGGGAAGTTCTCCTTGTTGATATCCTGCTGAGTGTTTTCCAACTTGGTTCCATTTTCCCCATCACTTTAAGGCACCCCAATCAGACGTAGATTTGGTCTTTTCACATTATCCCGTATTTCTTGGAGGCTTTATTCATTTCTTTTTACTCTTTTTTCTCTACACTTCTCTTCTTGCTTCATTTCATTCATTTGATCTTCAATTACTAATACTCTTTCTTCCAGTTGATCGAGTTGGTTACTGAAGCTTGCGCATTAGTCATGTAGTTCTCGTGTCATGGTTTTCATCTCTATCAGTTCTTTTGTGGCCTTCTCTGCATTGATTATTCTAGTTATCCATTCATCCATTCTTTTTTCAAGGTTCTTAGTTTATTTGCGCTGGTTACGTAGTTCCTCCTTGAGCTCTGAGAAGTTTGATTGACTGACGTGTTCTTCTCTCAACTAGTCAAAGTCATTCTCCATCCAGCTTTGTTCTGTTGCTGGTGATAAGCTACATTCCTTTGGAGGGAGAGATGTACTCTGATTTTTTTAATTTCCAGCTTTTCTTCTCTGCTTTTTCACCATCTTTGTGGTTTTTTCTGCCTTTGGTCTTTGATGATGGTGACATACTGATAGGATGTTGGTGTGGGTGTCCTTTCTGTGTGTTAGTTTTCCTTCTAACAGTCAGAATCCTCAGTTACAGGTCTGTTGGAGTTTTCTTGAGGTCCACTCCAGATCCTGTTTACCTGGGTATCAGCAGCGGAGGCTGCAGAAGATAGAATATTGCTGAACGGTGAGTGTTGCTGTCTGATTCTTGCTCTGGAAGCTTCATCTCAGAGGTGTACCCAGCTATGTGAGGTGTGATGTGTCAGTCTGCAACTAGTGGGGGATGTCTCCCAGTTAGGTTACTCCTGGGTCAGGGACCCACTTGAGCAGGCAGTCTGCCCATTCTCAGATCTCAACCTCTATGCTGGGAGAACCACTGCTCTCTTCAAAGTTGTCAGACAGGAACTTTTACATCTGCAGAGGTTTCTGCTGCTTTTTTTTTTTTTTTTTTTTTTCTTAGCTATGCCCTGTCCCCAGAGGTGGAGTCTACAGATGCAGGCAGGCCTCCTTAAGCTGAGGTGGGCTCCATCCAATTCGTGCTTCCTGGAGGCTTTGTTTACCTACTTAAGCCTCAGCAATGGTGGATACCCCTCCCCTAGCCTCACTGCCACTTTGCAGTTAGATCTCAGACTGCTGTGCTAGCACTGAGGGAGGCTCTGTGGGCCAGGTGTGGGATATAATCTCCTGGTGTGCTCTTTGCTAAGACCCTTGGTAAAGCGCAATATTAGGGTGGGAGCTCCCCACTATTCCAGGTGTTGTGTGTCTCAGTTTCCTTTGGCTAGGAAAAGGGATTCCCTTCCCCCTTGCGCTTCCCAGGTGAGGCGATGCCTCCCCCTGCTTCAGCTCTTGCTGGTGGGCTGCACCTGCTGACCAGCACCGACTGTCCGACATGCCCAGTGAGATGAACCCGGTACCTCAGTTGAAAATGCAGAAATCACCCGTTTTCTGTGTCGCTCACTCTGGGAGCTGGAGGCTGGAGCTGTTCCTATTCAGCCATCTTGGGTGCCCCTCTCAGTATTTTATCTTTTTAAAATTTGTACTAAATTTTCTTTCAAGAAGGAATAAATACTTTCCTACTTTTCCCCTCAGGCTTAGGAAGGAAATAAGTCCATAAGAGAGAGATTATTTTTTCAATTGTAGCAGCCTTCACCCAAGACCCCTGAAGAAAATTGATGTTCAAGAGTAGCATTTCTTCTGGAAGAACAGAAAAAGCAAAATGTCAGTCAAAGCTGGGGCTCCTTTGTTAAAAACTCTGTGTGTTTAGATTATTTTTGTGATTAAATTTTACAGCACCATGTAACAAAAGAAGTATTCAAAAGATGGAGGTCTAGCACAGCTAAGGATTCTTTTTTAAGGGAAGCCATTAGTTATCCATTATATTTATGTTTATGCATAATCTTCTTGAAAATGATTACAAGGATTATTGCAGAGTCTATCTTAATACTATGATAGCATAAAGGCAGTGGAGAGTGACGCCATTGTCCTTTCACTACTCTTTTCTTCTCATTTAACCTTCAGTTACCTGCATCTTATTGGCTCTTATTAAAGTGGGATAGAGGAAAGAGAAGTTGCCTAAGCTTAGCACACATGCAATATTACAGACGAGGTTACTGATCTTTCTCAGTTCAGGAGGTTATTGCATGAGTATACACAGGATTGTTTTTTTCAGTTATTTCCAATTTGTGATCACAAGTTATTAATAGCCAATAAAAACAGAGTAAAATGGGGGGAACTTGTTTCATATTTAGATTTTAAATAGTATGAGGATGATATTTTTTGTGTGTAATATAAATGTGTTGGAGTAGTAATGATAGTATTACAATAAAGGAGCCCAATGAGCAGGAATCTCTTTTCCATTTTGTTAACTATGGTATCCCTAGTGTCTGTATCTAGAACAGTGTCTACAAAAATAATCTCAATGAATATGTGTTCATTGAAATTTTTGCTAAATAAAATAATTCTCATGTGCCATTCAAGAATCAGTTCTTAATTTTTCCAACTTTTTAATTATTTTAGTGTTATTATTAAACTTAGTGTTTATTATTAAACACTATAAAATTATTAGTGTTATTATTAAAGTTGATATATTGTCCTTATTATGAGTTGTTTAATCACTTTAAATCTTCACTTTAAAAATTTTAATTAAATTTTTAATATATGAAATCATAGCTTGTGTACAGTATTGAACATAAGTTTTTAAATTTTTTATTTGTATTTCTTAAATAATATTATTTGACTTGAGGTAAAGCCCTATCATTTTATTTTTCTTAATTTTTAGTGTCATTAAAGCAAAAACAAAACTGCTTGATAGACTCTTTAACAATCTGTTTACTTTCTATTCAAATATAGGATTACATTTTGTTTTATTTACATATTTGCAATTATAAACCCAGTATTGTCAGAAGCATGCATGTAAGTTAGAAATAATCTAAATTAAAATGGAAAACCACAATTAGAAAAAATGTTATTTCCTTGATAGTAGTTATGTAATATAAGCATATCAAATCCATATAAAAAGCACAACTTATTGGAATTTACCAAGAAAGAAGTCAATATCTACTTTTGTTATAATTTCCACAATTTAATTCATTATATATGTGTCAATAGTTAACATCACTTGAAAACTTAACATGATATTTGTAATTCCAGAATATTGCTATCTTATAATTTTTATTGGATGATTTTTTAACTAACTTTCTGACTGTATAAAACAATGCTGCTTGTAAATAGAATCTCTGCTTGGCATCTGTTTACAATAGTGGTGCTAAAGCACAATTCTAAATATTGAATATTGTTGATCTCAGAAATTTACTCACTTTTAAGGCTTTAACCAATAGCTCACTGAAAATAACTCAGGTTGCCACATAATTTCTTAAATATTATTATTTCTTGATAGCCATTTTCCAAACCTCCAGTTCATCTTTCAAACTATTCAACACATAACTAACACTAAAAGGTAAGTTCTTTTTTTTCTAAACCATGGTATGTGTTTAGGAACTCCTGGTTTGGAAGAGACAGGCCAGAATTGAAGCCCTTTCTTCTCGAATTTTGACTCTGTATCAATTATACATACTCTCTGTGCCTCATATTTCTCATCTGCAACAAGAAGTAATTACACCTACTTTGTGAGATACTATTGAATTAAAATTAGATGATGTATATAAAATACTTAATACAATGGTTGATATATATTATAATTTAGTAATAGCTATTATTGTCAAAATTTTTCTTCAGGATTGTAGTTTTTTTGACTCTCAATTAGTAAACTAAGATCAAATACTAAGGATTTTCATTTATTTAATAAAATATTTAATAAATATCAATAATCATAATTTTGTTCAAGCACCTATACTCAGGCATGTTAAACCATGTGTAATTTTTAGAGCAGGTCTCAATCACTGGTGCTTTAGTGCCAATGATTGATATCTACTCTAATAATGTCCAATATTATTGAATTCTTACCTTCAGATTATTTATTTATTTATTTTTTATTATACTTTAAGTTCTAGGGTACATGTCACAATGTGCAGATTTTATTACATATGTATACATGTGACATGTTGATGTGCTGCACCCATTAACTTGTCATTTACATTAGGTATATCTCTTAATAGTATCCCTCCCCACTTCCCTCACCCCATGACAGGTCCCAGTGTGTGATGTTCCCCACCATGTGTCCAAAGATAATTTAAAATGAAAAATTTTGCATTAAACTTTAACTTCTGTGACAAAAGCATTAAATCAATTATTTATCTGTTCCATAGCATCCTGTTATATACCTCATATTTATTTAAAAGTGTCATGCCACTGGTCAGAAAAACATTTTTTCACATGTGTATTTATACTATTGAATAATATTTTCTGGTTCAGGAGAGATATTTAGGGAACAATAAGGAGCCATGCAGTGTTAAACTACTCAGCTCAATTAAATCAATTACTCAGTGGAGGAACATATGTCTAAATCAACCACATTCATAGTCAAACCATTTTATGTATTTGTTACCTACTATTTTAAGTAGTATTAGAAGTATCACTACCCAGATATATCTTGTGTCTTTTATAATTATGAGCTGCTTAAGAACAGGAACACATATTTATTTTGCACATTTTGTATTGCCTCTCAGATCGCTTGGTGTCTTTAAAAACTAGGTTGCCATTAAAAAGTTAATAATAACAATAAAATAAAAATAGTTTAAATTCAAAACACAATAGGAGAAAAGTCCTATCTGACATAATAATAAAAAAAGATGACCGGGCGCGGTGACTCAAGCCTGTAATCCCAGCACTTTGGGAGGCCGAGAGGGGCGGATCACGAGGTCAGGAGATCAGACCATCCTGGCTAACACGGTGAAACCCCGTTTCTACTAAAAAAATACAAAAAACTAGCCGGGTGCGGTGGCGGGCGCCTGTAGTCCCAGCTACTTGGGAGGCTGAGGCAGGAGAATGGCGTGAACCCGGGAGGCAGAGCTTGCAGTGAGCTGAGATCCGGCCACTGCACTCCAGCCTGGGTGACAGAGCAAGACTCTGTCTCAAAAAAAAAAAAAAAAAAAAAAAAAAAAAAGTTAATAATAACAATAAAATAAAAATAGTTTAAATTCAAAACACAATAGGAGAAAAGTCCTATCTGACATAATAATAAAAAAAGATGGCCGGGCGCGGTGGCTCAAGCCTGTAATCCCAGCACTTTGGGAGGCCGAGACCGGCGGATCACGAGGTCAGGAGATCAAGACCATCCTGGGTAACCCAGTGAAACCCCGTCTCTACTAAAAATACAAAAAATTAGCCGGGCGTGGTGGCGGGCGCCTGTAGTCCCAGCTACTCGGGAGGCTGAGGCAGGAAAATGGCGTGAACCCGGGAGGCAGAGCTTGCAGTGAGCCGAGATCGCACCACTGCACTCCAGCCTGGGTGACAAAGCGAGACTCCGTCTCAAAAAAAAAAAAAAAAGATAAGTTATCTAAACAGTATATACAAAAAAATGATTTTTTTTTTTTTTTTTTTTTTTTTTTTTTTTTTTTGCAACACCAATGAGAAAAGCTTCCCAAGATACACAAAGTGGACTTGAACAAATTGAAAATAAATGCTATGTCCTTGGATAGGAAGACTCTGTTGTCAGGAAAAAAATAAATAAATAATGTCACTCTCTTACAAGCCAACTGACAAATTTATAATTTATTAACTCTGCTTCCCGGAAAAGAATTAATACATCCCAACCAATGCCACAGGGCTTGCAATGCTTCACTGAGAGAGGATACTTCTACACCTACTGAGTTGAACGTGGCCATCTTTGGCCAACAGCTTTGGCCAAAAAAAGTAAGAAAAATTGAGTTGTGCCACTTCACAGAGAAACTTGAAGAGCTTCTTTTTTGTTTTGCCATGCTCTTTTCCAAACTCTGCTTCAAAACGGAGACGGAAACTTTATCCCTCAATGTGGTTTCAGAATGAACGTCAAAACTAATATAGACATTAGGATCATTTGTTACTACAGCAGAAAGCACGAACAGTTGCGGAATTGTTGCATGGGGGTTCATTGTAATCTCTACTTCAAATGTACATTTGGAAATTTTTTTAAAAACATGTTTGCAAAATATTAAAAACGAACCAGGATGACATGCTGTCATTAGAAAAATATCATCAATGATTTAATCTAAAAGGATATTCTAGCCCAAAAAAGTGCTTCATTTAAATTGAGAAAAATGTTTTATTATCAAATCAAACTTCAACCTATTTTTGTAGAATGTGTATGTCTTTACATGAAAATTAATAATTTAAGGGAAAGTATTACACATGCACATTTTAAACACTAAATATAGTCCAGGCTGCACAAACAGGATGTCTCATTTAATCTTTAAAATTCTGTCAGTTATATATACTTTTTCTCTATTTTCTAGGAACTCAGATTCCTGTATAGAGTAGGACTGGATTTAAAAACAGTTATGCTCATCAATTTTTATTTGGCTAGAAATGCTTACTATATTTAGGAACAATCCATAATTTTAAGTTGGGTTATTGGATTTTTTTTCACTTTTTTCCCTCTATTTTTAATGTGGTGCATAATCCTGTCAATTATGTTCTGATTATCAGCTCCTTATTTTGTTTTTAAAATGTTTTTCAAATAAAAATAAAAATAAAAAATAACAACCATAAAGTTTCTTTTTAATATACAAACTTTATGAAACATTGTGTTTTTTGATAAGCATTATTCAGCAACATATTTGCTTGAGAATGAAAGGCAAAGGTTAACAAAACAGGAATATTTGTGTCAAAACTTTCCATAATTAGTTTTTATGTATTATATTTCATACAAATGCACGTAACTGGATTAGTTGTGCAATAGATTGAATTTACTTACTCACAAATTAGAACTTAAACAAAAGGAGGTGCTGCTTTCTAGTGGAACACTATGAGCCGACTCCCATAGTGAGTTTTACAGACACATGAATCTTCAATTCACATTCTGCATTTTATAAAACTTCCTGCTACTATAAAGCCTTTAAGAGAACTACAAATTTTAAATTGGTTCTTAATTTGAGGGCCTTTGAATATTTAGACATAAAAAGATAGTTTTAAATTTCATAGCATTTCTGTTGAAGCATTCATGTTATTTAAGCATTTTTATTACTTATAAGTTGTCACTATATTATATAATGGTTAATTTCAACAAGAAATCTTAAAAACATTGAGGAATACTAGTAGAGTTCTTTGGAATTTTTCAATAGGATAATTTGTTGACAAGCACAGACATTGCAGGGAATTTTTGTAAAGCGGATTAAAGCTATGATTATCTATTTTTGTGTTCAAGATTTCTTGCAAAGGGCAAAATAGCATTGGATAACATTTGAATTATTCCATTATTACTTTTATATATTATTAAGAGTTATAATTATTACTCTCTATATTATTCTAAATATGAATAATATTTAGAAAGTTTATTGTGTTTTAAAATATGAATCACTTAACTGTTACCTACCTAAGCTCTTATCTTTTCACCTCTGAAATATTTTGAAAGTAGCAATGAAGAGTAAGGAGGACCATACCTAACCTCCAGGAAATATGATAGGTAGAGATTCAGGAACAGCTAACATTTGGTAGTGCCCTAGGGGCAGATGTGTTCCTATAGGAGAGACAGAATGCAAAGAGGGTAGGTCTCAGAACTGCATTGCCCTCTCTTAAATCCTGGGGAAAATTGTCCAATATATAAAATTTCTTGTTTATATTTTTAATAGGTCTGCTTAACAAGAGAGTGTTTACAGCATATTCAGTTCTTGTCTTACTTGTGTATCATTACTCCGTGGCTTTTAGTTTCTTGCTTTGGCAGAGTTAATTACAGAAAACTACTCTTCTGTATCTTAGCATTATGTTACACAAAGGGTTGGTTAAAAGACATATCAGGTACAACAATGCATGTTATGTTTAAAAGTTTCTGTATATCACCTACATTTACAGCAGGTATTGTAACCCATTCTGGCTGACGGGTGAGTGAAAGATGTTGATCAAATCTTTCTTTTGTTGGTGAACTCTACAATATGAAATAGGACAGAAATTTGCAAGAGAGTAAGCATAACTGTTATAAGATATGCAGGCATGAAAAGAGAAGGAAGTGAGCTCTGTGTGTGTGTGTGTTTGTGTGTGTTTGTGTGTAGCGAACAGTTAAAATGAGAATGGGAGGTTTGCAGAGCACTAAGAATTGTTACAGGGAAGAAGTAGAGAAAACCAGGCCCTAAATATGTATAGGAATATTTTACAATTCAAATATATAATATTTTGGAAAAAAGTCAATGTTTAACATTTAAAATTATATCTAGAAGTATCTGTTCTGTATTAAATCTATACATATTCTTTTTAGAACCATTTATTTGTGAAACAGATGTGACAGCAGGTGGTAGTAAACAATGCATTTTTTTATACCTGATTAACAATTTTTGCCAAATGCCAGTGGTAAATAATGAAATCTACTTTAACTTGAACTACAAGAAATTAAATATTCAGTGATAATAAGCAACAGTATCAAGTTTACCTGAATATCACTTGTCTTTTGAGTGATGTTAAATGGTAGCAACTTGGTCTAAACTTAGCTCTGCTTTTACATTGCCATGTTTCAGCTAAGTAAGGCAGCTATTCTATTTCATGAAGGCAAGATAAATCTTTAATCAATTTTGTCATGTCTTGATTATTTGCAAAACAGGATGACAGATAGACAGAAAAGAAGTAAAATCTGTCCGGCATAAGGTGAAATTTATTGCTGTAATTTTACAGAAGAGTCCCTTTGATGTCATAAACTACAAGAACAAAGCATGAACAGTTTATTAAAAAACATAAGAATAGTGAGATGAGATTGCAGCCGTTATAGTGCTCCACACTTTATATTGGATAATTCATTCTTTCTCCATTGTGGAAAATAGTAAATTGATTTTGATTTCATATGTAGCTGTCCCATTAATTTTCAAAGCATAACCTTATGAAGATCAAAGTTGTAGAGTTTGCTGACATCAGCTTCACAGCAGAACTTATTACTCCCTAAAGAAAAAAAAAATGTGTTATCAAGAAACATATCTGCAGGTCCATTGTCTAAGACTTATGACATAGAAATTATTGATGTTGCACAGTTGATATTGCACATTTCACTAAAACTGTAAAACAAAATAGTTTAAACCTCAGGACATGAGAGCCATGCCTTTAATCGTATTATCTGCTTTAGGTTTTACTTTTTCCTCTAGTCATAACACTTTTTATATTTTCACTAATTCTGTGTAAGAGATATCTAATGACAAAAGTAATCTAGCATGAGTTGAGATCCAAATGATTAATTCAATAGTCATTTAATTTACAGTAAAATCATTTTATGTTTGGTTGTGATCGTTTTGTTTGGGTCACAAAAATGTACCTTATGTCTGTGACTTCTAATAATATTCTCAAGATATTTTCTTCCTAAAATAGATTTTATATTGCATTTTAGTATAGCTGGATTTTTAAGCCTGTGTATGTGTGTGTGTTTGGCAATTTTAAAAAATGAATTGAAATATTAGCTATTTTGCTGTTTATAACAAGCATTTATAAGACATAAATATTTAAGGTGATGGATACCTCAATTAACTTGATTACATTATATGAATATATCAAATGATCACATATACACCCAAAATATGTACATATATTATGTGCCAATAAACAAGGTTCTAAAATATAAGTTAAATTTTTTGTAGCAAGGTGTGTGCATCCTTATATTACTGGAGGTAGGTATTTGTTTTATTTCCAGTTCAGAATTTATCTAACTTAAACTAAAGGGAAGGTGGAAGATAATTTTCACTTTAACCACTTATTATTTTCACTTTAATCATTTTATTTTCACTTTAATCATTTATATAAAGCCCAGAATAAACATCAACAGTGTCTCAAAGACTCAATGTAAAAAAATTATATCCTATTTGCATTATTTTTATTTTATTATCTGAAAGTTTCAAAAATTGAAACCATGTATGTACATTTAAATGGGAAGACAATTGATGCCAGGCATCTCAACAGAGAAAAGGAGTTTTGAAAAATTACTTATCGTTTGAGTCTGTGTTCACGACAGAGGTAAATCTAGTGTAAACACACTACAAATCCAAAGACCTTAGTCAAGTACACTAATTTGTTTTTCAACTTAATTTGCCTAATGTTAAGAAAAATGTTTGAATGCATTTACTTCTTAAATCATGTGGAAGATTCGTAAGACCCCATTTTATATATATATATACACGCACACATGTGTATATACATACATATATATACATACATATATATGTGCTTATATATAATATATATATTTTATATATATAAAAAATCTGTACATGAAAACTAGGAAACTGTCTAAAACTTAACTCATTACATGTTCCTCTCCCAGTATTTATCTTCCTATTTCATATATCCAATGATGTTATCACTATTTACTGTCACCAAAACTTATATAATCCTTGCCTCCTTGACATTGTGCTATTATACCCTGGTCAATAATTAGTCATTTTTACTCTAGTTCCTAAACATTTTTGGAAAATGTTTAACAGCCCTGCATCCTTATTGACATTTTTCTGGGAAAGGTCATATCATCTGGCACATGAATTACTGCAACAGCATCCTAATTCCTGTCTCCACCCTATACAGGCTGTAATTCATTCTTCATATTACAATCAAAAAAAACTTTTTAAAAATTTATTTAAAGTTTATTTTCAGAACATTTTTATATTTACAGAAAAAGTTTTATGGTAGTACACAAGGATTCCATATACCCAACATCCAGTTTCTCCAAGCATTAATATCTTTTTTTTTTTTTTTTTTTTTTTTTTTTGAGACGGAGTCTCGCTCTGTTGCGTAGGCTGGAGGGCAGTGGCCAGATCTCGGCTCACTGCAAGCTCCGCCTCCTGGGTTCACGCCATTCTCCTGCCTCAGCCTCCCGAGTAGCTGGGACTACAGGCGCCCGCCACCTCGCCCGGCTAGTTTTTTTTTTTTTTTTTTTTTTTTGTACTTTTTAGTAGAGATGGGGTTTCACCATGTTCGCCAGGATGGTCTCAATCTCCTGACCTCGTGATCCGCCCGTCTCGGCCTCCCAAAGTGCTGGGATTACAGGCTTGAGCCACCGCGCCCGGCCAAGCATTAATATCTTACATTTTTATGGTACAATAGTGCATTCTTTTGTTTTTTTCTTTTAGACAAGAACTCAGTCTGTCACGTGGCCTGGAGTGCAGCGATACGGTCTCGGGTCACTGCAGCTCCTACCTCTCAGGCTCAAATGACTCTCTAAACTCAGCATTCCAAGTAGCTGGGACCACATGTGCGTGCCACCATGTCCAGCTAATTTTTGTATTTCTGTAGACATGGGGTTTCACCATGTTGCACAGGCTGGTCTCACACTCCTGGGCTCAAGAAATCTGCCCGACTGGGCCTCGAAAAGTGTCACAACCACAGGTTTGAGCCACTATGCCTGGCAATTAATGAAATCTTATTCATAAATCGTTATCGAGTAAAGTGTATAATTTATTCAGATTTCCTTATTTGATGCCTTTTTCTGTTCCAAGATCTCATCCGAGATACCAGATTGTATTTACTCATCATATCACCTTAGGCTTTTGTTGGTTATGACATCTTTTTGGACTTTTCCTTTTTATTCTTTAAAGACCTTCATAGTTTTGAGGAGTACTGGTTAGGCATTTTGTAAAAAGTTATTTAGTCAGGATTTGTCTGAAGTGTTTCTCATGATTAGAATGAAGGGATATATTTTTTGTGGAAGACTACAGAGGTAAAGTATTATTATTATTATTATTATTATTTTTAATTTTTATTTTCTCAGAATCATAGTCTTCTTTTTTTCTTTTTTTTTTAATTATTATTATACTTTAAGTTCTAGGGTACACGGGCATAACGTGAAGGTTTGTTACATATGTATACTTGTGCCATGTTGGTGTGCTGCACCCATCAACTAGTCAGCACCCATCAACTCGTCATTTACATCAGGTATAACTCCCATTGCAATCCCTCCCCTCTCCCCTCTCCCCATAATAGGCCCCAGTATGTGATGTTCCCCTTCCCAAGCCCAAGTTAGCTCATTGTTCAGTTCCCACCTATGAGTGAGGACATGCGGTGTTTGGTTTTCTGTTTTTACGATAGTTTGCCAAGAATGATGGTTTCCAGCTGTATCCATGTCCCTACAAAGGACACAAACTCATCCTTTTTTATGGCTGTGTAGTATTCCATGGTGCATATGTGCCACATTTTCTTAATCCAGTCTGTCACTGATGGACATTTGGGTTGATTCCAAGTCTTTGCTATTGTGAATATTGCTGCAATGAACATATGTGGGCATGTGTCTTTATAGCAGCATGATTTATAATCCTTTGGGTATATCCCCAGTAATAGGATGTAATGGGATGGCTGGGTCATATGGTACTTCTAGTTCTAGATCCTTGAGGAATCGCCATACTGTTTTCCATAATGGTTGAACTAGTTTACAATCCCACCAACAGTGTAAAAGTGTTCCTATTTCTCCACATCCTCTCCAGCACCTGTTGTTTCCTGACTTTTTAATGATTGCCATTCTAACTGGTGTGAGATGGTATCTCATTTTGCTTTTGATTTGCATTTCTCTGATGGCCAGTGATGACAAGCATTTTTTCATGTGTGTGTTGGCTGTATGCATGTCTTCTTTTGAGAAATGTCTGTTCATATCCCTTGCCCACTTTTTGATGAGGTTGTTTTTCTTGTAAATTTGTTTGAGTTCTTTGTAGGTTCTGGATATTAGCCCTTTGTCAGATGAGTAGATTGCAAATTTTTTTTCCCATTCTGTAGGTTGCCTGTTCACTCTAATGGTAGTTTCTTTTGCTGTGCAGAAGCTCTTTCGTTTAATTATATCCCATTTGTCAATTTTGGCTTTTGTTGCCATTGCTTTTGATATTTTAGACATGAAGTCCTTGCCCATGCCTATATCATGAATGGTACTACCTAGGTTTTCTTCTAGGGTTTTTATGGTATTAGGTCTAACATTTAAGTTTCTAATCCATCTTGAATTAATTTTCGTACAAGGAGTAAGGAAAGGATCCAGTTTCAGCTTTCTACTTATGGCTAGCCAAAGTATTATTTTTTTAACCAAGCAGTATGACTTTTTTAACCAAGCAGTTTAGCTTCAAACCACATTTTAAATCGTGTTTTTCCCCTTCCTACTTTCTCCCCAGTTTTGAGATGTAGCTATGAGATAAACTACAAAGTGTTTTACAGCCTAAAAAATTTTTCCTCCTCTCACCCCAGTTTCAAGATGTAGCTTTGAGACAATCTACAAATGTGTTTTCTTTTGTCTTGAAATGTAGTCTGAGGCCGGGCGCAGTGGCTCACGCCTGTAATCCCAGCACTTTGGGAGGCCGAGGCGGGCGGATCACAAGGTCAGGAGATCGAGACCATGGTGAAACCCCGTCTCTACTAAAAATACAAAAAATTAGCCGGGCGCAGTGTGGGCGCCTGTAGTCCCAGCTACTCGGGAGGCTGAGGCAGGAGAATGGCGTGAACCCGGGAGGCGGAGCTTGCAGTGAGCCGAGATCACGCCACTGCACTCCAGCCTGGGCGACAGAGCGAGACTCCGTCTCAAAAAAAAAAAAAAAAAAAAAAAAAAAAAAGAAATGATGTAGTCTGAGTGTGTGCTTCACTCCCTTGCCTTTCCCACTTTATGCTCCCATGCCTTATGCACATTTATTTACTTTAATGCTTGTTAAGCACACATCATGCTCACTTATCTGGTCATATATTTCCTTAGAAGCTTCAGGGGCAGAATCATGATACCGACCAGACATCTCTGGAATTCCTCTCCAGTAAAAGATTACTCCAAGGCCAGGACTCACTCCCTGCTAGAGACTGACTGCAAAATTGACTGCTATTGATTTGTAATCTGGTTGAGGCCATGATGGCACCAGCTGCTTCACCAGATAGAACAATAATTCACGACAAACGGTCAAAGCAGTTCATACCACCTGATACTGTGCTCACACCTTTTAGCCCTGCTGTCTTTCCTGCATTACTAACCCTTCTCCTTAAAAATTCATGCATTCTCCTTAAAAATTCATATATTCTCATATATATGTGTGTGTGTGTGTGTGTATATACATATATATATATGATGGGGTCTTATGAATCTTCCACATGATTTAAGAAGTAAGTGCATTGGAAAGTGATAATTTTTGGAAAGAATCCCACCCATTCTCCAATCTTGCTAGCATTTAACAAAGTTTGCTCTCTTTTTATCACACCTCACTCTTGTTATTTTGACTTTATTCTACAAGTTCAAGCAGCCGAACCCTCTTTGCTGATTACATTGCATCACATTTTCCTCATTCTTCTGTTTCATTTTTATTGCCTTTCTGTGAGCTACCTGGACATTTTTAAGAATTTATCTTTATTAATGATTTTTTAGGACATATATAGTTATAAGTTATATATAAGTTATATAACATATATATAAGTTATATAGTTAATAAAGATTAGTGATTCTCTGAATATTAAAATATGTGTCTTATCACTATCTACTGGACATAGAGAAAACAAACAAAATGCCAGACTTGAGCTCTGACTTACCAATAATTATCTAAAATGCTAAAATATAAATATTATAATATACCAATAACAAATACCTGCAGATTTTTTTTTTTTTTCCGAAATGACCCAGCAACAAAACTATTTCCCAGAAACTTACTTCAAATTCAATGACATAGGTAACTTGAAAGTGAAAGAATGGGACCAGGCACAGTGGCTCATACCTGCAATCCCAGCACTTTGGGTGGCCATGGCTGGTCGATCACTTGAGGTCAGGAGTTTGAGACCAGCCTGGCCAACATGGAGAAACCCCATTTCTACTAAAAACACAAAAATTAGCTGGGCATGGTGGTGTGCACCTGTAATCCTAGCTAGTTGGGAGGCTGAGGAATGAAAATTGCTTGAACTCGGGAGGTGGAGGTTGCAGTGAGCCAAGATCATGCCATGAAGCTCCAGTCTAGGAGAGCAAGACTCTATCTCAAAATGATAATAATAATAATAGTAATAGTAATAATAATAAAGAAAGTAAAATAAAATAATTCCTCAATAATCACAGTCAAAGTGACACGAAGATAAAATGCATAATCTGAAGTCTTATTAACCTTAAAGAATTTGAATTTATAATGCAAACATTAATTTATATAAGGAGGGATGGGTATAATAATGCAAGATAAAGTAGACTAAGAGCAAGTAAAATTACTAGATGCAAAGATGGACATCACATTGTTATAAAAGGGTGAATTCACCAAAAAACAGTAATTCTAAATAGATATGCTCCAAATAGCAGAGCCTCAAAATATATGAAGCTGAAAGGAGCATAGATTTTCCACAGTTATTATTGGGAGCATCATTGTCCTTCTCTCAGCAACTGATAGACATGATAGAGAGAAAATCAACAGCATTATCTGAATCCAGTCAACCAATAGGTTCTAAATTATAGCCTGTAAAATAAACATAAACATATTTAAAATAATGGAGTGCACATAGAGTATGTTCTATGACCATAACAAAATCAAACAGATGTGATCAATTACAGAAAGATAAAAGAATGTCTCAAATTACTTGGAAATTATATAAAACATGTATTAATAAAAAGAGACAAAAGGAATATTTTAAGTAAATAAAAGCACATAGAACTGAATGAAAGTTAAATAAAATATGTAGCATATGAGCAATGCATCTGAACTATGCTGAGAAGGTAATTTATAACACAAAACACTTAAGAATAGAAATGTCTAACATAAATAATCAAAATCCCTAGCTCAAGAAACGAGGAAAGCAAAGTGCTCTCAAAGCAAGCAGAAAAAACAAATAAAAAAGACAAGAACTGAAATCAATGAATTTGGAAACAGTTAAACAACAGAGAAAAGCAGTGAAATAAATTTGTTTCCTCAAAAAGATCAATAAAATTGATACATGTTCAGCAAAAGAATAATAAATAAAAAGGGTAAAGAAACAAATCACCAATATCCGAACTGAAAGTGGATAATGTATATTATAGAGATCCTCAGCCATTAAAGGGTAATATTACAATACTAGAAAAAAACCTTGCATTTATAAATTCAACAGCTTAGAATGTATAGATCCATTCCTCAATAATCACAGTCAAAGTGACACGAAGATAAAATGCATAATCTGAAGTCTTATTAACCTTAAAGAATTTGAATTTATAGCTTAAAATCTCCAATCATTCAATAATCTAATAGATTTCTTAAAACTAATTAACACCAATTTTACAATATATCTTCCAGAAAAATATAAAAGAAGGGAATACTTTTAAACTCTATATAAGATCAGAATTACCCTGATACTGAAACTAGAAAATATAGTTTTAAAAACACTAATAATTAATATTGTCTATGAATTTAAACTTAAAATTCAACAAGTTAACAACAGCACATCAAACCCAGCAATCTATTTAATGAATTGTATACCATCATCACATGGAATTTATTGCAGATATTCAAAGGTGTTTTAATATTTGGAAATCTATGTAACCTACAGTATCAACAGGCTTAAGAAGAAAAAACAAATGATCATATAAATTGATACAGAAAAAATAGCAAAATCTGACACACATTTATGATAAAAATGCTCAGAAAAGTAGAGAGAGTGGTGCACATCCTTAACTTGTTAAGAAACTTCTAAAAAACCCTGCATCTAATATCGTAATAATAAAAAACTGAATACTGTCTGCCTAAGATAAAAACATGGCTGGGCGCATGGTTCACACCTGTAATTCTAGCAATTTGGGAGGCCAAGGCGGGCAGATCATTTGAGGCCAGGAGTTCGAGACTAGCCTGGCCAACATGGTGAAATCCCATCTCTCCAAAAACAAACAAACAAACAAAATAGCTGGGTGTGGTGGTGCTCACCTGTAATTCCAACTAGTGGGAGGATGAAGCATGAGAATTGTTTGAACCTGGGTGGCAGAGCTGGCAGTGTGCTGAGATCTTACCACTGTACTCCAACCTGGGTGACAAAGTGAGACTCTGTCTCGAAAAAATAAAAATAAAACAATAAATAAAAGATAATAAACATGAGAAAGATCTCTGCTCCCAAGAGTCATTTTTATTCACTACTAGGTTCCTTCATGGTAATAACAAGTTACCAGAAACTGGGTAATTTACAAATAATAGAAATTTATTTATCCAGTTCTGGAGGTTGGGAAGTCCAAGATCAAGGCACAGGCACATTAAATATTTAATGAGGGCTCACTCTATTCTTCAAAGATGGTACCTGTTTGCTGTGTGCTCATATGGTGGAAGGTAGAAGGGCAAAGCGTTCTTGTTTGTTCCCTTTGTGGTTTATGTTCCAACATAGAAATTTTGGAGGAACACATATGTTGTTCCCTGGCCCATAAAATCTGTGACTGTTTCACATACAGCATACATTCATTCTATTCCAATATCCCCAAATTTATTTACTCATTCCAGCATCAACTTTAAAGGCTAATTATGAAGTTTTATCTTAATATCATCTAAATCAGATATGGGTGAGACTCAAGGTATGATTCATCCTGAGGCAATTCTCCCCTCCATTTATGAGTCTATGAAATCAAAAAAGTTATATGCTTCCAAAATATGATGGGGCCGGGGGGACAGGAATAGAATAGACATCCCTATTCCAAAACAGAGAAACAGGAAAGAATAAAGGGGTAATAGATCCCCAGTAACTCCAAAATCTAACAAAGCAACTAACATTAAATCTTCAGGTGGAAGAAAAATCTTCTTTGACTCCCTGTCTCACCCTCCAGACACATTGAGACAGGTTTTGGGCCCCTGAGATCCTAGGTGATCCTGCCTCCATGGCTTCACTGGGTATAACCCGAACAGTAGCTTTCAGAGGTTGAAGTGCTTGTGACTCTCCCAGGCTGGTTTTGAACACTGGTGGCTCTACTATTTTGGTGTCTCAGAGGCAGTTCTGTCTCTAGGACTTCATCAAGTATGCTCTAGTGAAACAGGTCAGGGTCAATGGTCACAATGGCTAAAGTGTTATCCAAGCTTTGTTGTCTCACATCCAAGAAAATTAAGGATTGTGGATGCAAAGGATGAGGTTGGAGCAAAAGTTTAATAAGCTAAAGAAAAAAGCTCTCCTCAGAAGAGAAGGGAGCCTGAGTTGGTTGCCATGTTTTTACAGTCAAATTGAAAAACTTTTATAGGAAACTCCTTTCATCTCTGTAGCTGTTTGGGTAACTTCTCTTATCTGTAAAGTTGTCTGTATAATTCTCCTTACCTACTAGTTGTGGGCACACAAAGCGGTTTTTGTTTGTATAACTATGGGTTTGTTTTAAGGAAGTCCCCACCTCCTCCCTCTGCAAGTTCCCACAGAGCCCACCCTGTACATTCTTGAAAAGGGGAGAAAATTTTTTTCTGGGAGACTATTACTCACACAAAGAACAAAAGACCTCTATGCTGGACCTTGCATCCTTATCTCACAGATGCAATCTGACTTTTCCCCAGGCTGTTCTGTAGTTGCCTGTAGCTGTGATTTTTTGGGCAGGCTGCCTCTCTGAGGACTAGCCTTAGCTGTCTACCTAACTAATTTTTCCTTTTCTTCTCCCTCACTAGTAGGGGTTGTCTAGGGTGGCCCTAACCCCATGGCTTTGCTGGTCATTGTGCTAGTGGGCACTATCTTTGGTGAGCCAAACTGTATGCCTCCATTGGACATTTCCCTAGTGTTCCTTTGAAATCTAGATTAAGGTAATCATGCCTCCACAGCTCTTACACTCTGTGCACCTGCTGAATTAACACCATGCAGATGCTGCCAAAGGTTACCATTTGTGACTTCTGGATGGACAATGGCCCAAGTTGAAGCTGGAACCATTTGACCACAGCTGGGGTAGCCAAGTAGTGATGCATGGGAATTAAGGGGGCAGAAGATTGAGGTGGTATGGGGCAGTGAGCCCCAAGTTTCCATGGACACCCTGAGGCCCTCCTTTGAATAGATTCTGCCCGCAAATTACTGGCACTCTGGGTCTGTGATGGAATTGCCATCTGAAAATTATTCTTCCACTGTCTTGATGAATAGCATCTGGCTTCCTGATAGCCATACTAATCTCACCAAACATTTGATCGGCCACACCTTTGGTATTTGCTCCTGAACACAGGTTTTTATCCTTTATCATCTGACCAGGCTGGAAATTTTCCAAATCTTTACTATTTCCCCTTTGATTACAAATTCCACCGTAGTTTGTTTCTGTCTTAATTTGTTTTACTACCAAAAAAAAAAAAAAAAAATCAAGCAAGGCTATGAAGCACCCTGAACACTACTTAGAGATTTCTTCTGCCAAATATCCTAGTTCATCAATTTTTACTTCTACCTTCCACAAAGCTCTAGGTCAAGAACAAAATTCAGCCACTCTATAACCACAATGACTTTTCTCTCAGTTTTCAGTAATGTATTTCCCATTTCTATCTAAAATCTCATCAGAATGGCCTTTACTGTCCATATTTCGACTAATATTCTGTTCAAGATCATTTACACTATTTTTAAGAAGATTAAGTTTCTCTCTGCAGCTCTCCTCTTCTTCCGAGCTCACACCAGAATAGTGCTTTATGTTCCACCTTCTAATAGTTGACATTTACCCAGACCCCAGGCCACCTTCACATATTTCAGTATTTGTTATAGCAACACCCCACTTCTCAGTAGCAATTTCTGTTTTAGTCTATTTGTGCTGCTATCCAAAATACCACACACTGGGTAATTTATAAATAATAGAAGTTTATTTCTGACACTCTGGAAGCTGGGACATCAAATAGCAAGGCATCAATAGATTCAGGGTCTGGTGAGGATTCACTCTCTCCTTCCAAGATGACACATGATGACTGCATCTTCACATGATGGAAATAGGAAAGACAAAAGGGCTTAGTTAGTTCTTTCCATTTTTTATTAATTCCATGAAAAATTAAATAATTAGGCCCTCATGACCAAATAATTAGGCCCTTATGCCCTAATTACCACCCAAAAGCCCCACCTTTTGATACCATCACCATGGGGTTTAAGTTCCAACATATGAATTTTGGAAAGACATACATTCAGATAGAGCAGGCTTTCTTCCTGGCTTGCAGATGGCTGCCCTCTCACTGTGTAATCACACGGCAGAGAAAGAAAGAGCTCTGATTTATTTTCTTCTTCTTATGAGGAGACTACCTCATCTTGGAGCTCCTCTCTCATGACCTAATATAAACCTCAAAATCTCTTAAAACCTCCACCTTCAAATACCACCATATTTGAAATTAGGGCTTTAATACCTGAATTTTGAGAAGCCAGAAACATTCGGTAACATTATGGAAGTATAAAAGCATTACAATAACTACAATTTTGAAAAAGGAGACTAAAAGTTAAAAGAATCGCTACTCATCAGTATTACTATACTTATATAGCTATATTAATTAAGACTGTGTGGTGTTAACGAGGGAAAGATACAATATATCAATAAAAGAGAATGGAAATCCCCCAAAATAGACTCATACAAACATGCCTAACTGATTTTTGACACTGCGCAAAATAATTAGTGGTTGAAGAGTAGCTTTTCAACTAAAAATGCTATAGCATTAGATATCTATAGGCCAGAAAACAAACATTGGCAAAAACTTTATACCTTGCACAAAAAATTAATTTAATATGGTTCACAGACTTAAATGTAAGATACAAAACTATAAAAAGGAAATAATAGATAATCTTTGGGTCAAAGTTAGGAAAGAAGTTGTTAAACTTGACATGAAACGTATAATTCACAAAATAAAAAAAATTGGTGAGCTGAGCCTCATCAAAACTTTCAACTTTTGCTCTGCAAAAGATACTCTAAGTAAGATGAAAAGACAAGGTGAAAATTGAGAGAAAATATTTACCAAATCTGACAAGAACTAATATATACAATATATAAAAAACTTCAAAACTCAATAGTGAAAAAACAGTCATTACCGTTAAAAATGGAAAAAAGATATAAACGCATAATACACTGAGAATACACAATTGGCAAATAAGCACATGAAAATATGTATAACATCCTTCACCATTAAAGGAATATGAATTAAAACCAAACTGAAATACTGGCACAGAGAGAAGTCAGGGAGATATTAGGTAGAAGAGGGCGGTTCCCTGGCAAAGTTCCCATTCCCAAGTCTGGCAATCCAGGGCGCTAGATGGGAACATGGATTCCTGTTTCTGTGCCAAATGTTGCCTTTTGGCCTGTCACGCCCTCCTATCCTATACCCATATAATCTCTAAACCCCAGGCTCCATAGGCAGATAAACAAGAGCAGAGGAACAGAAGGGTGGCAGAGCAGCACGGCAGAGAAGGAGCTTCTGAACATCAAGAGGAGTTCAGCTGGGGATGGTCAGAGGGAACAATGGCTGTGGGATGACAGAGCTCCAGGGGAAGATCATCTTAGTCCATCCCCTTTTCAGCTCCCCATTCATCCGAATGAGAGCCACCTCTATCTGGCAGTAAAATTCCCCGTGTTTACCATCCTTCAATTTGTCTGTGTGATCTGATTTTTCCTGGACGCCAGACAAGAACCCAGGTCCCAAGAGGGCACTGAAATGATTAACGCTTAAGCCATCTGCGGGTGGCAGAGTTAAAAGAGCACTGTAGTATGCCCACTGGGGCTCTGGGAACCTCAGACACCCCCGCTAGATGCTACCATGGTGCCTGAGCCCAAAAGCACTTGCCCTGTCTCCTGCACCTGTCCATCTGCATGCTCTTTCTCACATAAAGAGTTGGAGCCCACAGTGGCCAAACGGATGAGCTACACCCCATTGCACGTCTTGCGAGGGAGTCAGGGGATGCTCCCATTTCAATACCGTTTGTTAATAAAAGATCAATGAAATCCGTGGAAGCAAAAGAAGAACTCTATTTTCCAAAACAAACTTCAGATTGCAGACTGAGGACAAGAAGCCTTCAGTGTAAAAATGAAAGGGTACTCTGAGGAGGAGCAGGTTGAAGAGTTAGAGATCATAAAGAAGAGGGGGAGAGTTAGGGGAGTGATAGACTCTTGATTAGAAGACCTTTAAACGCCAAACCACCAGTCTCTCTTAATTGGCTGTTTGCAGGTAGTCTGTTGGTGGTTAGTTGGGAAATTTCCAGCTGTAATTGTTTTTGACATTGTTTTCTGGAACTGTTTCTGACTTGGTTGGAGAAAAATACGTTTTGCAACATTTGCCAAGGACACACAGAGTGTGGCTACTCCCCCACCTTGCCACAGCCCCTTGGTATTGCTCTCAACATTTGAACCACAGGAAGTTCATTACATCTGTCAACTGAGGCGTAATTTGACACACTACACAACTGTCAGAATGGTTTAAAAAAAAGAATAGTGAAACCATTAAATCTTGGAGAGGATAGGAAGAGAATAGATCATTCAAGCATTGCCAGTGGGAATATTAAATGGTACTGCACTCTGCAAAACAGTTTGACTCTTTTTAAAAACCTCAACATGAAACTACCATAAGATCTACAAATTTAACTTTTGATATTATCACAGAAAAAGTGAAAGACATGGTCACATAAACACCTGTATATGAATGTTTATAACTCAAAACTGGAACCAACACAGATGTCCTTCAATGAGTTAATGACTAAAGAAAATGCACTACACTGATACCAGATGATATTACTCAGGAATTAAACAAACCATTGATGTAAAATAAAACTTGGATGAATCTCTAAGATTTAAACCAAGTAAAAAAGGCAATTCTGAATGGTTTCATATGTTAACACAAAATATCTGAGACAGATCTCAGTCAATTTAGATAGTTTATTTTGCCAAGGTTAGGAATGTGCCTGTGACACAGCCTCAGGAGGTCCTGATGGCATGTGCCCAGGATGGTCAGTGGTACAGTTTGCTATTATACATTTTAGGGAGACATGAGACATCAATCAATATGTATAACATGTACATTGTTTCGGTCTAGAAAGGCGAGGACAACTCAAAGTTGGAGTTTCCAGGTTAAAAGTAGATAAGAAAGTAAAGGTGGCATTCTTTTGAGTTATTGATCAGTCTTCCACTGAATACACAATTTAGTCTGGCTCCATGAATCTGCATTTTTACATAAACAATAGGCGGAGGAAGTAATCATATATGCATTTGTCTCAGGTGAGCCTCAGAGGGATGACTCTGAGTTCTATCTGTCCTTTGTCCACAAGGAATTTCCTGTGGGCAAATTGTGAGGGAGGTATACAGCTTACCTTTGTAGCAATCTTGTTTAGGAATAAAATGGGAAGCAGGTTTGCCTTTCATAGTTGTCAGTTTGACTTTTCTCACTGCTTAGTGATTTTAGGGTCCCAAGATTTATTTTCCTTATACATATATCATATGATTTATACAATATTTTCAAAAAGACTAAATTTTTAAGACGAGACTATATTAGAGTGTTCAGCATTAGGGAAGGAGGAGGGAAGGGAGGAGTGTGTATCTCTGATAGAGCAACAGGAGGGATCCTTGTTTTAACGAAGCTTTATTCTAACTTGACTGTGGTGCTGGATACATTAACCTGCCCTCCTAATACAATTTTATAAAACACAGACACATACACATACACACTCATTAATGAGTAAAATAAAACTTGGAAAGTGGCCATGATGTTGCTTAAGAACATACATTTTATAAAAACTCTGGCTTCACTCTTCTCAGATGCTTCTATGCTTCTTAAATGTAAGTAATCTTAGGAATCTTCTTTCATGAGTAAGAATGAACATAAGAGAAGTTTGTAGCTTTTAATTTCCATTGTATTTAACTTGTGCTATAGAAGTTAGTATTATCCATTGTGTCTGTTTTAACTATAGTGTATAAAGATACATCAATTACTCAATAAATAATGAATGGATTCTTGGTGAGCTAAATTATACCATATAAACAAAAAACTCTAATGTATACATTTTATGTTTCCTCCATTGATTATCCTGGTTATAAAATTTAGTATTACAAATGTTTGCATCTTTAAGATTTTTTTTACTTTTTGTTTTTGCATATTATCCATATTAGTTCTGAAATGTATTGCCACCGTCAAATAATAATTTAGCCAAATTTCTTATATTTTAAAAGAAATCAAATTATTATATTATTAACATTTTAGCACAATATGAATCATTCCTTTTTTTTTCCATGAACAAAGAGTGAATGGAACAAATAATGAACTCATTGTGTGAAAATAACAAAGACATTAATCACATGTATTCTACAGAATTCAAATATTTATTTTCATAATGCCAAAACAGAAGAGATGAATACATTATAATGATCAAAGCAGTTCGTTATGCTCTAATGATATCTATTATTGGAATAAAGGAAAACAGGAAAATTTATTTAACGTGTTTGAAATTATCATATCTTTTTTAAAAAGGGGGTCTTACCTTAATAGATTGCTTGATAAAACTAAGCAGGAACTAACAATAATATATAAATTAAAGGATGCTAAGTGTTAATTAATAGGTATTCATAGATATTCAAACACCTGTGTGCTTCTGAAAAGAGTTACTCAGCCGGGCACGGTGACTCACGCCTGTAATCCCAGCACTTTGGGAGGCTGACGCGGTTGGATCACAAGCTCAAGAGATCGAGACCAGCCTGGCCAACATGACGAAACCTCGTCTCTACTAAAAATACAAAAATTAGCTGGGTGTGGTGGCACGTGCCTGTAGTCCCAGCTACTTGGGAGGCTGAGGCAAGAGAATCTCTTGAACCTGGCAGGCAGAGGTTGCAGTGAGCCGAGATAGCGCCGCTGCACTCCAGCCTGGCGACAGAGAAAGATTCCGTCTAAAAAAAAAAAAAAAAAAAAAAAAAGTTACTCAATCAAGAATTGGCAATAATTCAAACTGCATTTCTTGCAATTAGGTGTAACTTTAATTACTTACTTAGAAATCCCTAAGAAAAATTCAATCAAATGTGAAGAGTCCATTTGCCACTGCATTGAATTATTAGCTTCACACCTGAAAAAGGTTTTGTGTATTATACTCATTTAAATTCCTCTTAAAGAAATGTTAGGAAATTAAAAACAAGTCAATGTGATAATGCATGTCTACACCTAATTGTGGTAGCAGTAAAGTCTCTACTGATATCTCTTTGTCTTTATTTTTATAATATATTTATGTGTGATTCTAATCTTGCTAATAGATGGCATTACCACTCTTGGAGGAAAGCAATTATCCCATTCTCCTCCATTCAATTTGATAAAAACCCAGGAAACAAGTGGCTAATTAATATGCAGCAGATGTAAAAGTAGAGAGCAACACCAGAAGACAGTAACCACAAGAACAGTGATGACTATTCAATCACTCTCAAGCCCCTTAAATTTCTATTATTATTATTATTATCTAAAAAGTAACTATTTGGAAACTTTTTTTTTCCATTTAGGTTAGAAACAGATTGCAAATATTACAGTAACATTTTTCTGTGGGAAAAATTGAAATGATACTTACAAAATTTTATAGGAACTTTTTTTGTCTTACTCAACTCTTTCTTGACAAAATGCAGTACTAAACAAGGAATTTAGCCTAGTATTATTGCCAAGAAGGAATTCATACTGACATATTGTGACTAAATATGCAATTATGTAAATCATAAGCTGAAAGAAAATTTAATATTTTGGAAGTGACAAAAGGTCAACTATCCAACAGATTTATAATATGTCATTAGGGAAAAATAATGTGTAAAAATATAGCCATGGAAGTATACACAACAACATTCAATGTATTTAAAGCAAACACTCTGTGTAAATATCTTTCTATGTATTAATATAAAATTGCTATGGAACTTATTATTTTGCAGCTATTTTATAAATAAATGATTATAAAGTCAACTTGTAATATGTAATTAATTAGACATAGAAGACACATAACTAAATTGTTAACATACGAAAGGAACAAACCTACAGTTATAAACAAAAAGTGCGCATTTGGAATATTCTTTCCACAATGTTATTTGATGGAACTTCAAAAATATGTTAAAGTATTAAAATAAGTTAGATAAAATTGGTGTTGTTACAAAATTTGGTCATTATTCATATTCCGTAGTTCAGATGCTATGGATTAGGTAATTCTAAAATACTTTTATCTCTTTAAATATTACTACTAAATTAAATATTATAAAAATAATGACTAACAAATTTGGAGATACATATGTATGTATATATCTATATACACATATATACACACACACACAAAGTGTCTAATTATGAATTTGGATATCTTGCCCAATTGTTTTTAAATTGAAAAGAGGAATTATTTACAAATTAAAGCGTAAAATCATAGTATGCAATATTTATCTGAAAATGCAAAGTATCAGATTCAAATAGGGTAAATAAAAAATAAGATCTTGAGGTTTAAAATAGCCTCCAAACGAAAGCAAGTCACGCATGAATGCTTGACCTTATGCATTGGGTAGTTTGTAAAGTTAGTGTTAAGCTTTCATTAATATTGTTGTTATGATTTGTAAACTTAGTGAGTAAACAAGATTACTCCATCCTTAACTTTTTTCTTGACAGTACAGTCATGAACGCTTAAGATATAAAATATGTAACTTTTAAGTTAATATGAGTCCACATTATAAAATAAACTAGAAAATACTTTTTTGTCATTTGAACACCTAGTTTTTTTAATATCCACTTAAAATTTATTACTTGTCTTATCTATTTTTATTTATAAGTTCTTGACTTTGCAAAAATATATTAAAGAAGATAAATAAAATAATTATATTATAATTATTTTAAATATTACATTTAAATACTAAATATTAATATATATACATTTTTATTTACTTTAAAAAGTGAATATTGTATAAGTAAATCTGTAATCTGTGTAATTAATTGAGCAGTAAAACTTTTAACAGAAAGGGGTCTCAAACCAGACCCCAAGAGAGGGTTTTTGGATCTCAAGCAAGAAAAAATTCGGGGCAAGTCCACAGAGTAAAATGAAAGCAAGTTTATTCAGAAAGTAACCGAATAAAAGAATGGCTACTCCAAAGGCAGAACAGCTACCAGGGCTGCTGGTTGCCCATTTTTATAGTTATTTCCTGATTATATGCTAAACAAAAGTTGGATGATAAATTTTCTTTTCTTTTCTTTTCTTTTTTTATTTTGTGTGTGTGTGTGTGTGCGCACGCGTGTGTGACAGAATCTTGCTCTGTCACCCAGGCTGGAGTGCAGTGGTATGATCTCAGCTCACCACAACCTCTGCCTCCCTGGTTAAAGCGATTCTCCTGCCTCAGCCTCCGGAGTAGCTAGGATTACAGGCATGTGCCACCATGCCCGGCTAATTTTTGTATTTTTAGTAGAGACAGGGTTTCACCATGTTGGCTAGGCTGGTCTCGAACTCCTGACCTCAGGTGATGCACCCTCTTCGGCCTCCCAGAGTGCTGGGATTGTAGGCATGAGCCACCGCACCCAGCCTATTCATGAATCTTCCAGGAAAAGGGTAGGCAATTATTAGAACTGTGGGTTCCTCCCCTTTTTAGACCATATAGCTTAACTTCCTGACCTTGCCATGGCATATATAAACTGTCATTGTGTTGGTGGGAGTGTCTCTTAGCATGAATTGATGGGTTTTAGCCAGCTTCTTTACTGTAGCCTGTTTCATCAGCAAGATCTTTATGACCTGTATCTTGTGCAGACTTCCTATTAATCCTATGAATTAGAATGCAGCCCAGTAGGTCTCAGCCTCATTTTACCCAGATCTTATTCAAGGTGGAGTTGCTGTAGTTCAAATGACTGTGACAAAACACCATACAATGTGGTTAGCTCATACCATATTCATATTATGAAATTATCCTTTTAACTTCTCAGACTCCATAATTGTGTTAAGTTCATGCCTCATAAAAAAACTCTTTCAATACATCTATACCTTTTTTGTTCTGTTTTTCTATAGTGCTGTAATACAAAAAGTGAGGAGAAAACATATAGAATTTTGTATAACATCAAATATGTTCTTGTAATTCTAGAAAGTAAGAGACAATGGAGAAATGCTGCAAAGTGATATCATTTTTTACACATTATTGATTGAGAGTTAAAAGAGAGTAAAGATCTCCTTAATTATAAAAAATAATGAAAAGTTTCCAAAATCTTTTAACCCCCATACACTCTTTCTCAGGAATTTACCAAAGTATATGTTTTTACGTAACTAAGAAACACATCAAAGAAGAGGCATTACAGGGAGTGTGAAACTAACCCTGAAATGAAGAAAAGACAATTCCTGATATAATGATGAAAGAAAGTGACAATATGACAGAATTGCAAAAATCTTTGAGAGCAGCAGTGGATTTGTACAGGAAGACATAGAAAAGAAGGGAAAGAAAGCAAGGAAGGAAGAGAGGAAGGGTAGAGAAAGATAAACAAACGTCTGTCTAACATATTTAATATATTCAGAGGGGATTTGCACTGCTAAAAAAAAAGTTTAGGTGAATTAATGATAGATACATTATAAACAAAGCATCTAGAAATGATGAATCATCCATTTTAGATAAAAAATAAAAATATTAATCACCCAGTTATCCTCATATGAGTTATATAATGATATAAAAAGTAACAATCTAAATAAAATTTAGGGTACTTTCGATTCTCCTACCTCAGCCTCCCAAGTAGCTACAGGCGTGCACCACCACCCCTAGTTAATTTTTGTATTTTTAGTAGAGATGGGACTTCATCATGTTGGCCAGGCTGGTCTAGAACTACTGACCTCGTGATCTGCCCTCCTCAGCCTCCCAAAGTGCTGGGATTACGTGTATGAGCCACTGCCCCGGGCTAATTTAAGATACTTTTATAGAGAAATAGCCAGGGAATTGAGGAGAGATGCACACAACTTTTTTACAAATCAAACAAACTGTGTTGTGCAGTTTCTTTTTTCTTTTGTTTTATAGATTCCACTGTTTTCAAAGTTACTGAGGTCAGCACATTTTCCCACCCCTTTGCAGCAAGACTATTTTATAGACTTATAGTTTTGTTTTGTCACAGTCTCTTGGGGTGCATCAATTTTCTACTAAAAAGAATATATATATATATGTGTATGTATATATATGTATATATAGATATGTGTATATATATACACAAGAAAACTTTAAAAATATTTACTTTTAAGTTTATATATGTGTGTGTGTCAACACACATAGGTGTGTGTGTATATATGTGATTATATTAAGGTTTAATATTTGTGCCATGAAGTTCTATGCTTTTGACAAATGCATAATAATATATATCCACCAGCATAATATTGAATATTTCACAGCACCCTAAAAGATGCCCTATCTTTTATGTATGTATGTTCCCCCTACCTGCACCAAACCCTAACAAGCACTGATCTGTTCATCTTATGTGTAATATTACCTTTTCCAGGAAGTCAAAGAGTAGTCATACAGTCTGATTTTTTGTCTTGAATGGGTGTGAAATTTTGCTAAATGCTTTTATAAATCAATTCGTAAGATCATATGACATTTGATCTTTAGTCTATTGATACGGTAGGTTACATTGATTTGTTTCAAATGCTGAAATTACTAAGTTTTACATGAGTGGACTATCATTTAGTCATGGAATGTAAACTTTTTTATATTTATTTTAAATATTTTTATGTCTATGCTAATAAAATGTATTGGTTTGTCATTTTTCTTCTCCTGATACCTATTTTTTTGTTTGCTTGTTTGTTTGTTTTGTTTTTTGTATCAGGGTCATTCTGGCTCCCTAGAATAAGTTATAAAGATTGCTGAGTAGCGGTTGCCCTACTAATTATATACATCTATCTATCTATCTATCTATCTATCTATCTATCTATCTATCTTTAGTTTAAAGACTTAGTTTAAATATATATATTTAGTTAAATATTAGTTTAAGTATTTAGTGTATATGCATATATATATTTATATATATACACACACATATAAATGAATTTATGTATACCTTCAAGTAAGAGTATGATGATTCTATAGTACAGATACTCCTGACTAGCATGGTGAAACCCCGTCTCTACTAAAAATACAAAAATTAGCCGGGCGTGATGGTGTGTGCCTGTAGTCCCAGTTGCTCAGGAGGGTGAGGCAGGAGAATGGCATGAACTCAGGAGGCAGAGCTCGCAGTGAGCCGAGATCATGCCACTGCACTCCAGCCTGGGCGACAGAGCGAGACTCTGTCTCAAAAAAAAAAAAAAAAGAAAAAAAAAAAGCAGAAGCTATAGTACAGGTACTCTATTTAAAAATAGTCCCGAATTCTTCCTTCTGTCTCTTTTAAAACGGTTACCTTTCATTTTATTTATTTAGATGCTATAATAACCAACTATATCTTCATTTTCTTCATTTTATTGCTTTTAAATAATTACCTTTTAGATCAAATAAGAATAAGGAAAATAAAAGATTATGTTTTATTTTCATTTATTCCTTGTAGACCCTCTTTCTCTCTTTTCGTAGAACTAATTTTCTGATATACTACTTGCCTTCTGCCTGAAAACTTTAACATTTCTTTGAGGGAGGATTGCCTGGTGATGCATTTATTGTTTTTGTTTGATTAAGTTTTCATATCCTCTTCTGTCTTAAAGGAAAATTTTGGTGGATACTGAATTATGAGGTTTTTTTTCAACACTTTAAATTGTTTACTCCATTCTCTTCTAAATTGCATAGTTTTTGACAAGAAGTTGGCAATAATCCTTAGACTTGTTTCCAAGTGATAGCACTTCCTCCTGCTACCAGTTTCTTTTGAATTTTTCTCTGTCATTGGTTTTCTAAAGTTGGAAAACAATATATAAAAAGTATGCTTGTGTGTGTGCATTTGTTATCTTACTTGGTGTTGTTTTAATTTCCTTAATCTCTGGTTTGATGTCTCTTATTAATTTTGAAGAGTTATTGGTCATTATTATTTCTGATATTTCTTCTGCATTGTTCTTCTCTTCTTTTTGGTATTCCAACTATGCAGATGTTATGCTTTTACCTATTCTTAAACAGATCTCCAATATGCTATTCTTTCATTCATTTTTTTATCTGTTTCATTTCAGCTTAGGTAATGTCTATTAACCTATTTTCAAGCCCACTCATTCTTTCTTTGGCCATGCCCAACCTACTAGTGAATCCATAAGAAAACTTTACTTTTATTGTGGAATTTCTTTTTTATTCTTTCTTGCAGTTTTGATCATCCATTTGTTTGTGTATATTTTATAATTTTTCCCATAGACACATTGGCGTATTAATCATGGTTATTTTAAATGCTCTGTCTGATCAGTTGAACATCTGTGTCATATCTAAGTCTGGATTTTGATGCTTCCTTTTGTTTTTTAGGTATTTTTATGTTTGCTGATTTATTTTGCCTTTTGATAAGTCTCATAATTTTTTTGTTGTTGAAAGTTGGACTTCTTGTTCTGGGTATAAAAACTGAGTTAAGTAGGCCTTTGTTGTGAGTGTTAATATTTCTATGGCTAGCAGTTGTGATATATTTATTTTTTAGTGTAGCTATAGGAGCCAGAGACTATAAATTTCTCTAGTGTGTTTGCTTTTGTATCTTCTCCTTGGGCATCTGTAAGTGCTCCTTTTGAAATAAAGCTGTGCCCCACTTCCTTTTAGCTGTAATCCACTGCAGTTGTTCTGGAGCACTTTTGATGTGATAGCACAGCGCTTCATACAAGTGGTGTATGAAAGCAGGTAGTTTATAATCTTCAAATCGTATCTAATTGTTTAAACTAGCCTGTGTCAAAGGGCTTTGACCTTCAGTGTTTCTCCTGTAGTATAGCCTAATTTTCCCCCATACAGACTTACTTTGTCCCCTGACTGACGTGTTTTCAATTAATTTTTTAAACCTTATCATTGTTTATTATGTCCCCTCACCTACCCCTTAGAGGAGATAAGAGACTAGAAAAGACAGGAGAGGGAGAAACTCCCTTTCTTCAGCTGAGATAAGACTCTAGTTAATTCCTTTTTAAATAGGAAAACAGATCTATTAAAATAATATACTCTAGGTATATTTCATAATGATTATTTTCCCTCTTTACTGCCAGACCTACTACAGAGATCTTACCATCTCGGAGAATCTGATGGTTTTTCTCAAGGTAAAGCCTATGAAAGTGTAGGGGCCTCCATATATTTCACTGCTTACCCTCAGGAGTTACTCACTGTCATGCTAATTCCCATTTAGTTGCCAGTAATTCAACAAATTTACTGCTGAATTATTTCCACCAGTTTTATGGCTCCAGTAGATTATTCTTAAGGTCAACATATCTCATCTGCATCTCTCTGAATATGACTATCTGATCAGATTTCAGAGTGGCAGTTTGTCCTCCAATCTTGGTCCTCTGATGGGTCCAAGAAAAGTCATTGATTTTGTTTGTCCAGTTTTTTTGTGTCATTGTATTTCAATCTTGACTTTTAAGCTATTTAAATGTCAGAGATGAAACATAAGTTTCCTATATTGATATTTTTAAAATTTTAATATATGTATGTAGAAAAATGATACAAGGGATTACTTTGATATTTTGTTAAATGTTGTTATGAAATATAATAAACTTTATATTTTATTTCTTTAAATGGCGTAACTATTAGATAACGCAATAAACTGGGGAAAAAAAACATTGAGGTCAATGTAATTGCCTCTACAATTTTGTTATCATTTTTTTTTCAAAATTAATTGCCATGCAAATCTATAGTGGAAATATAAGAAAAAAACCCTCTGAATTTCATAGGATGCCTACATGAATGGAGAATACAAGAAGAATGTAGTCTTTGTTCTTAAAAATGGATGAAATGTGCATAAAATGCCCATATTAAACTGGGCACAGTGCCTCATCCCTGTAATCCCAGCACTTTGGGAGGCTGTGGTGGGTGGATCACCTGAGATCAGGAGTTTGAGACCAGCTTAGCCAACATGGTGAAACTCCATCTCTATTAAAAACACAAAATTAGCCAGGCATGGTGGTGAACACTTGTAATCCCAGATACTTGGGAGGCTGAGGCAGAAGAATCGCTTGAACCTGGGAGGTAGCGGTTGCAGTGAGCTGAGATCAGGCCATTGCACTCCAGCCTGGGTGATAAGTGTGAAACTCTGTCTCAAAAAAAAAAAAAAAAAAAAAAAAATGCTCATATTAATTATAACTGCACATAAACTACTGAAGAATACCAATATTTAATATTATTTTATTTAACTTCACAAAATATGAAGACAATTTAAAGAGTGGGTTAATAAAGTCAATCTAAATAATGAATAATACGTATTCCCTAGACATTGAAAATACTGTATTACAACAGGAAATTCCGAATCATTTCTTTCTACTAAATAGTGATACTACCCAAAATTATAAATTGCCAAGAAAACTCATTATTATCTTATTAAACTAATCATCAAGGGAAATGCAATTTAATCAAAGCATTATTTTCATTTATTTAAACATTCGTAATAGAACACAGATGATTTTAAAACATGACATTATCTTTCAGGTCACTGACAAGTGTGTGGTTACCTAATTAAAAGGAAAGAAAACACACACAGACATATGTACATTAGGTTATATTTAGCTAACAATAGATTGGAACAAGCTAACAAAAATCTCTGGATTTCAACTAGAAGCAATCATGAAAAATGTCGCAGAGAGAACTGAAACTTCAATTCTTCTCACTAGAAATATAGGTCTTTCAATCAATGGGCATGTTAAAAAACTCAGGACTTTGCTAAATTCAGATGAGAGCAACTAAATATATAAAACTGTTAAATTGTATATTTTGGACTTACTAAAAGTAAGTGCTTTGCTTACTTCAAAATTTATTCATTTTTGACATAAAGGAAAATGTGAACTCTTGATTTTTTTATGCTATCTCCTCAGTGGAAATATGAAAAGATATTGAACTCTAATATATTTTTATAATTCTTTCAAATTTAATCTATGAGGTACACAGCAAGTTAGTAACTTCTTTAATTTTTAAACTTAATAGAAACTAATTTATTTATTTGAAGTTTAGACCCAATTGTTTGTTTTTAATGTAATACTTTATTTTAGAAGATTTCTCCAATTTATCTTACAAATTCCAGAATTGTCACAAGATTATATCCCTACTAATCAAAAACTCTTCATTTATATATCTATGGTACCTAATACTACAGATGAGAAAAACAGGCAGTAAACTTTACCTCATAAGGACAACTTACTTTTAGAATTGTTTTGGAAAAGGAGAGACAATTTGTCTACTGGCCAAGTCTCATGGTACATAGGCCTGAGTATCTGTTACGAAAACAAAGATAAAAGAAACAAAATAGAACAAAATCAAAACCAAAAGAAATATTAAATGTTTATGTAACGAAATATGAAAGGCTACAAGATGCAAATATTTGTTTTGTCCTTATAAAATTTTATGAGTGGGAAAAAGTTTAAAAGATGGAAGCCTAGATGCAGCTGGGATGCACCTCTTCTAAAGAAAGAAACCAGAATATCAAGTAAGCATTCACAGTTTAAGCAGGTCTTTATTTTTGGAGAGAAAACACTAAAATGAAATAGGTGATGAGAGACACTAGGGTTGAAGAAGGAGGTGGAATTGCCTGTTCTGTGCTGCTGGGTGCCAGAACTGGCCCCCAGACACAGACAGGATCCAAGAAACGGGTGAGTGAAGGAATCTCAGGGCATCACATTCCTGCCAAGGACCTCTGAGATCCAAGTTACAAGAGTTCCCACAGCCCCTACAGATGTGTGGACTGTAGGAGAAGCTGCATAGAGAACATACAGAGGAACTACTTAAGTCCACATAAAGCTGGAAAAGTTTCAGGGTGCTGTGCAGCTGTAGCAAAATGTAACACTTGTTGTCCATTACTCAACATTCTGTGTTCTGCCCCGAATGGCTGCAGCTGTTTCTGTCTGCCAGGCTGGGAGAAAGCAGGGCTTTTATATACTCATTTGCCCACAACAGACCCCAATTCTATTGGCATGGAACCAAAGTGCAACTAAATCGATCACCACAAAACCAGCCTTACAAGAAATGCTCAAAAGAGTTCTAAATATGGAAACTAAAAGATAATACTTGCTGTTTTAGTCAATTTTGGATTGCCATGAAGAACACATGAGACTAGGTAATTTATAAAGAAAATAGGTGTATTTGGATAATAGTTCTTCAGACTACACAAAGCATAGGGCCAGCATCTGCTTCTGGTGAGTGTCTCGGGAAACTTACATTCATGGCAAGAAGGGGAAAGGGAGCTAGAGTTTCACATGGTGAGAGGGAGAGTAAGAGAAAGAGGAGAAGGTGCCAAGCCCCTTAAAACAACGAGGTATCATGCAAGCTACCAGAGCAATAACTTACTCATAACCATGGAAATGGCAATGATAAGGTTTGGCTCTGTCCCCTTCCAAATCTCATCTTGAATTATAGCTCCCATAATTCTCATGTGTTGTGAGAGAGACCTGGTGGGAGATAATTGAATCATGGAGGCAGTTCCCCCATACTGTTCTTGTAGTAGTAAATAAGTCTCATGAGATCTGATGGTTTAATAAGGGGAAATCCCTTTCACATGGCTCTCATTTTTTTCTTGATGGCCATCATGTAAGATGTGCCTTTCACCTTATGCCATGATTGTGAGGCCTCCCCAGCCACATGGAACTGTGAATCCATTAAACCTCTTTTTTTTACTTTTTTAATTTTTTTATTATTTATGTATTACCCAGTCTCGGGTATGTCTTTATCAGCAGTGTGAAAACAGACTAATGCAGTAATTTGGTACTAGGTAGTGGAGTGCTGCTGTAAAGATAATGGAAAATACGGCAGTGACTTTGGGACTGGCTAACAAGCAGAGGTTGGAACGGTTTGGAGGGCTCAGCAGAAGATAGAAAAATATGGAAACATTTGGAACTTTCCAGAGACTTGAATGGTTTTGAACAAAGTACTGATAATGATATATACAACGAAATAGAGGATAAGATGGTCTCAAACAGAGATGAGGAACTTATTGGTAACTGGATTAAAGGTGACTCTTGCTATGTTTTAGCAAAGAGGCTGGCAGCATTTTGCCACTTCCCTAGAGATTTGTGGAACGTTGAGCTTGAGGGAAATGATTTAGGATATCTGGAGGAAGAAATTTCTCAGCAGCAGCACATTCAAGAGTAACTTGTGTGCTGTTAAGAGCATTTAGTTTTAAAAGGAAAACAGAGCATAAAAGCTTGGAAAATTTGCACCCTGATGATGCGATAGAAAAGAATATCCTATTTTCTGAGGAGAAATTCAAGCCAGCTACAGAAATTTGCATAAGTAATAAGGAGCCAAATGTTAATCACTAATGCAAAAGGGAAAATATATCCAGGGAATATCAGAGACTTTTGTGGCAACCCCTCCCATCACAGGCCTGGAGGCCTAGAAGAAAAATAGTGTTCCATGGACTGGGCCCAGGGCACCCCTGCTGTGTGCAGCCTAGAGACATGGTGCCCTGCATCCCAGCTGCCTTAGCCATGGCTAAAAGTGGCCAAGATACAGCTCAGGCCATGGCTTTAGAGGATGCACACCCCAAACTTTGGCAGCTTCTACATGGTGTTAAGCCTGTGGGTATACTGAAGTCAAAAATTGAGGTTTGGGAACTTCTGCCTGGATTTCAAGAAAATGTATGGAAATGCCTGGATGTCCAGGCAGAAGTTTGATGTAGTGGTGGGGTCCTCAGGAAGAACCTCTGCTAGGGCAGTGCTGAAGGGAAATGCGGGGCAGAAGCCCTCACACAGAGTCCCCATGGGGCACTTGATAGTGGAGCTGTGAGAAGACAGCCATCATCCTCCAGATTCCAGATGGTAGATCCACCAACGGCTTCCATGTGCACCTGGAAAAGTTGCAGACACTCAAAACCACAGGGACGGAGCTGCCCAAGACCATGGGAACCCACCTCTTGCATCAGTGTGGCCTGGATATGAGACAAGGAGTCAAAACAGATTTTGTTGCAACTTTAAGATTTGACTACCCTGCTAGATTTTAAACATTCATGGGGCCTTTAGCCCTTTTATTTTGGCCCATTTCTCCCATTTGGATGTTTGTATTTATCCAATGCCTGTACCTGCATTTTATCTAGAAAGTAACTAACTTGCTTTTGATTTTACAGGCTCACAGGTGGAAGGGACCTATGTTGTCTTGAATGAGACTTTGGGCTGTGGACTTTTTAGTTAATGCTGAAATGAGTTAAGACTTTTGGGGACTGTTAGAAAGGCATGATTAGTTTTGATATGTGAGGACATGAAAATTGGGAGGGGCCAAGTGTGGAATGATATGGCTTGGCTGTGTCTCCACCCAAATCTCATCTTAAATTGTAGTTCCTATAATTCCCATGTGTTGTGATAGAGACCTGGTGGGAGATAATTGAATCATGGAGCAGTTTCTACATACTTTTCTCATGGTAGTTAATAAGTCTCACAAGATATCTTAAGATCAAGAGATACTTGGCTCTCATTTTCTCTCTTGTCTGCCATCATGTAAGATGTGCTTTTCATTTTCTTCCATGATTGTGAGGCCTCCCCAGTCAAGCAGAGCTATGAGTCTGTTAATCCCATTTTTCTGTATGAGTTGTCCAGTCTTGGGTATGTCTTTATCAGCAGCATGAAAATGAACTAATACAGGCAACAAGCCATTCATAAATAATTTACCCCTGTGACCCAGCTACTTTCCATTAGGCCTACTCCAAACATCAGAGGTCACATTTTAATAGATATTTAGAGGGAATACACATCCAAACCATACCACTTGCCATAATAAAAGCACGCATAAGTAGAAAGCTCACAGACCCCTAAAACAATTACACAATTGAGACTGCAAGACAACAAGCTACCAAATTATGATAGCAACAAAATCTGACATATCAATACAAATCTAGAATGTAAAAGGCTCTTTGTGAAAGATATGACCATCAAGTTGAATTAAAAAATTAGACCCAAACATCTGCCTCCTACCAGAGCCCTGCCTAATCACTAAAGACACTTACAAAAGGAACAGGAAAAGAAACATCACATAAAGCAAAAGCAAGCAGAAGTAGCCATTCTTATACAAGATGAAAAAAACTTTAAGTCAACCATATTTTAAAAAGATGAAGAATGGCGATGTGTGATAAAGAATCAATGCAAAAAGAAGATTTAACTATCCTAAATATATAAACACCCAAGAACAGAGCAGCCAGATTATAAAAAATATTATTAGACCTAAGAATATAGATTGATAGTATTACAATAATAGTGGGGGACTTCAACACACTACTGACAACACTACACAGGTAATCAAGGCAGAAAGTCAACAAAGAAACTCTGGACTTAAACTAGACTCTAGGCTGAATAGAGTTAATAGGAATTTCAGAATATTTTGCCCAACAGCATCAGAATATACATTTTCCTCATTGGTGCATGGAACATTATTCAAAATTGACCATGTACTTAGCTATAAAGCAAGTCTCAACAAAGTTGTAAAAAATTTAAATCATATCAAGAAACTTGTCAGAACACAGTAGAATAAACTTAGACTATCAACACAAAGAGGAACTCTTTTTTTTTTTTTTTCTTTGTTTGAGAAGGGGTCTCCCTCTGTCTCCCAGACTGGAGTGCAGTGGCGTGATCTCAGCTCACTGCAAGCTCCGCCTCCCAAGTTCATGCCATTCTCCTGCCTCAGCCTCCTGAGTAACTGGGACTGCAGGTGCCCACCACTATGCCTGGCTAATTGTTTATATTTTCAGTAGAGATGGAGTTTCACCTGTTAGCCAGGATGGTCTCAATCTCCTTACCTTGTGATGCGCCTCTGTCGGCCTCCCAAAGTACTGGGATTACAGGCATGAGCCACCACACCCGGCCACAAAGAGGAACTCTTAAAGATACACAATTACATGGAGACTAAACAACTTGCCCCTGAATGACTATCCTACAATGAAATTAAAGCAGAAATCCAAAAATTTTTGGAAATGAATGAAAATAGAGATACAACATACCAAAACAACTGGGATAGAACAAAAGTAATCCTAAGAGGAAAGTTTACAGTATTAAATGCCTAAAACAAAATAATTGAAAGATCTCAGTTTAACAAACTAATATCACACCTCAGGAAAATAGAAAAGCAAGAACCAATGAAATCTAAAGCTAGCTGAAGAAATAAAATAACAAAGATCATAACACAGGAAAGCTAAATAAGATGGAGACCAAACACTCAAACAAGAAATGATACAAAAATCAACAAAACAAAAATCACTTGGTTCTTTCAAAGGGTAATCAAAATCTATAGATGGCTACCTAGTTTAATGAAGAAAAAGGAGAAGACTGAAATAAGCATACTCAGAAATGATAAACGTAACATCAAAACTGATACAACAGAATTATCAAAGGTAATTAGAGATTATTATAAACAGATCTCTATGTGCACAAACAAGAAAACCTAAAGGAAATGAATGAATTTTAAAGACTGAACCAAGAAGAGATAGAAACCCTGAAGAGACCATGAAATAAAATCAGAAATAAAAAACTTACCAAGAAACAAATGCTCAGTACTAGATGAACTCATAGTCAAATTTACCATTATACACAAAGAAGAGATAATACTAATTTTAATAAAACCATTCCAAAAAATTTGGGAGCAATCCTCCTAAACTCCTGCTAACTAATTATATGAAACCAGTGTCACCTGACACTGAAATCGAGCAAGAACATAACAACAAAAAATTCCAGGCCAATGTTCCTGATGAAAATAGACTTTAAAATATCTTCAACAAAATACTAGTAAACCATACCCAACAGCGTATCATAAAGACAATTTGGTAGAGGTAGGGAAAGATGGCTAAATTGAAGCCTCCACCAATCATCCATACTGTAGCAAAAGCAAATTTGACAGCTATCTACACAGAAAAGCACCATCATAACAACCAAAAAGCAGCCTAGGTACCAGCTCAGCTACAGTAGGGAAGAGCAAACTGAGGGATCTTAGGGTATCTGATTCCTGACTTTGGATCTTGGCCAGCATCTCTCGACTTATCCTTTGCTAGAGGGAAGCCCATGTTTGGAAGGGTGAGTCCCAGGCGTGGGAGCAATTATGATAAGCGGACTGAGGAGCCTTTGGGCTTTATGTGAATATTGCTGGTATCCTGGAAGTACACTCTGCAGGCCTGTGGTGGTGATGGGCATAGGGAGACACTCTTCTGCCTGAAAAAAAGTGGAGTGAGGAATTAGGGAGACTTTGTTTTGTGATTTTGGTACCAGCTGTGTCGCAGTAGAATAATGTACCAAGTGGATTTCTAAGATTTCAGACTCCAGGCCCTGGCTCCCAGAAAACATCACCGGACTTCCCTGGGGCCAAGAGGAGCTCACTACTTTGAAGAGAAGGAAAAAAGAGTAGCTAACTTTGCCACCTGATGATTGTAGAGCCCTAGGGTCTTGAGCGAATACAGATGGTAGCCACGTAGCGGTTATAGTTGACCTTCCGCTAGACTCAATGCTGTGCTGGTTTCAGGTCTAAACTAGTGAAGTCCCAATGGCAGTGGCCACAATGGTCCTCTGGCACCTGTTGCCACAGGTCCAGACAGCTCAGAACAGACAGACACTCTATTTGTTTGGGAAAAAGCATGGAAAGAGAATGTGAATCTCTTCCTGGTAATCAAGAGAATTCTTCTGGATTAGATCTTATCCACGACCAACAAGTTAGCACCTCGACAAGTCTGCCAGATCTACAGCATTACTGAGCTTGGGGTACTCCTTAGTGCAGATGTGGCTTCAGTAACCAAAAATAAGGATTTCAACACCCAAGTCCCCTTGACTACCTGGAAAGCCTTCCCAAGAAGAATGCTACAAACAAGTCCAGATGGGAAATACTACAATAAATATCGAATTTGTCAAAGCTCAGACACTGAAGAATATCCACAAGCATCAAGACCATCCAAGAAAGCATGACCTCATGAAACAAACAAAGCACCAGGGCCAATTCTAGAGAGTCATATCTATGTAACCTCTCAGACCGAAATTCATAATAGCTATTTTGAGGAAACTCAAAGAAATTCAAGATAACATAGAGAAGAAATTCAAATTCTAGATAAATTTCTAGAAGAAGGTGAAATAATTAAAAATATTTAAGCAGAAATTGTAGAGTCGAAAAATGCAATTGACACACTGCATTGGAGTCTCTTAATAGTAAAATTGTTCAAGAAGAAGAAAGAATTAGCGAATTTAAAGACATTATTTGAAAATACAGAGGAAACAAAAGAAACAAGAATAAAAAAGAATGAAGGATTCCTACAAGATCTAGAAAATAGCATTGTAACAAGATGATAAATAGAAGGCTCCAATGATTGTTCACCTAACAAGGACACAAATTTAACAACTATCTATACATAAAAACACTTTAATAAGAAAAAAGTAGTTAGGTGAACACTCATAGTATAGTACCTAGTTTTAACTTTATATCACTGAAAGAGGCATTGATAAAGGTAGAAAAGACATTCTCTAATATCCAATGTCACCTCTCCTCCATCCCCCAACAGTGGCTATGTGGTACAGAGAGAGGGAATCTGTGCACTTGAGAGAGGTAGAGGGCAGCAATTGTAAAACATTGTACTGAACTCAGTGCTACTCTGTTACAGCAGAAGGCAAAATCAGGCTAAACTCAGCTAACACCCACACATGGAGGGAGTATTTAAACCAGTCCTAGTCAGAGGTGAATTGCCCATCTCAGTGTTTGGAAATTGAGTTCTGGCAAGCCTCACAACCATGGGATAAACTGCTCTGGGTCCCTAAATAAGTGAGAAAGGCAGTTAAGGCCACAAGGACTGCAATTCCTTGGCAAGTCCTAGTACAGAACTGGGCACCAAGCCAGTGAACTTGGAGGGACTGCAATATACTGAGATACCAGCCAAGGTGGCTAAGGGAGTGCTTGTGCCACATCTTTCCCAATTTTAGGCTGCAAAGCTCATTCTCCAAAAGGGACCCATTCCCTCCCCTTGAGGAAAGAAGAGGAAAGAGTAAAGACGCTTTTATCTTATATCTTGAATACTGGCTCAGCCACAGTATGTATGATATGGCATCAATCAGTCCTGAGTCCCCCTTTCAATACCCAAGCTCCTAGACTATATTTCTAGACACATCCATGTCAAGAGAAGAACATGCTTTTTTTTTTTTTTTTTTTTTTTTTTGAAGAAAAGGACAGGACCCATCACAAGTTGACTAGAGAACCCTTGGACCCTTAATAAATGTTACCAGTATACTGTGGGTCTTGAATGGGACTCTAGAGTTGTTGGCTTCAGGCAAGACTCGGCACATTCTCAGCTGTGGTGGCTATGGGGAGAGACTCCTGCTTGAAAAACAAACAAACAAAAAAAAACAACAAAAAAAAAAAAACAGAGGGAAAAGTAAAGGGGACTTTATCTGAAACAAAGAGATGTTGATGAACCATGAGAAATTATCTGAGGGTACAAAGCTCAGTGGTAAAAATTAATACAAAGAAAAGCACAAGAAAAAAGAACTGTAATTTTGTGGAAACTATTCATATCAAGTAGAAAGAATAAATAATGAGCCAATCAAACATATTAACACAACTTTTCAAGACATAGGGCAATAAAATATAAATAAAAACAACATAAAGTCAAAAAACGGGGTGATGAAGTTAAAGTACAGAGTTTTTATTATTTTTTGTTTGTTTGTTTATAAAATTAGTGTTGTTATTATTTTAAAATAATAGGCCGTATTGTTTGAAAGCTTCATGGTGACCTCAAATCTAAAAACATACAATAGATACACAAAAAATAAGAAGCAAGAAATTTAAACATACTACCAAAGAAAGCCACCTTTACTAAAAGGAAGACAGGAAGCAAGTAAAGAAGAAAGAGAACACCACAACACAACCAGAAAACAAATAACAAAATGGCAGAAATAAGTTCTTATTTATCAGTGATAGCATTGAATGTAAACATACTAAACTGTACAATCAAAATACCTAGAGTTTCTAAACGTATTAAAAAACAGCACTCTGCTCCGTCTCAAAAAAAAAAAAAAAAAGAAAAAATAAAAAACAGCACTCTGTTACTGACAAGAAATATACTTTACCTAGAAACACACACTTAGACTGAAAGAAAAGATAGAAACACATATTCCACATAAATGAAAACCAAGAGAAGGAGTAGCTATACTTGTATCAGGTAAAACAGACTTTAAGACACACACACAAAAAAAAGACAAATAAGTTAATTATATAATGATATGAGGTCAACTCAGCAAGAGAATAAAGAGAATATGAGAGTTTACAATACATATGTACCCAAAAGTGGAACACTTAGATTTAAAAAGCAAATATTATTATTGATAAGGAGAGAGACAGACCACAATACAATAATAGCCAGAGACTAAAACACCTAATTTATAGCATTAGACAGATGATCCAAACAGAAAATCAGAAAAGAAACAGCAAACTTAATCAGCAATGTAGACCATAGGCACCAAATAGATATTTAGAGAGCATTTCATCCAGTGGCTTCAGAATACACATTCTTCACATCAGCACATGGATCCTTCTCAAGAATAGACAACGTATTTTGCTACAAGACAAACCTTAGAGCACTAAAAAAAAAAAAAAAAAAAAAAAAAAGAAATATACATCCAGCATTGTTTCTGACTAAAATGGAATAAAACTAGAAATCAATAACAAAAGAAATTTTGGGAATCATAAACAAATGGTAATTAAACAATATGTTGCTGAATTACCAGTGGGTAAATGGAGAAATTAAGAACGAAATTAAAATATTTCTTGAAGGCCGGGCGTGGTGGCTCAAGCCTGTAATCCCAGCACTTTGGGAGGCCGAGGCGGGCGGATCACGAGGTCAGGAGATCGAGACCATCCTGGCTGACACGGTGAAACCCCGTCTCTACTAAAAAATACAAAAAACTAGCCGGGCGAGGTGGCGGGCGCCTGTAGTCCCAGCTACTGGGGAGGCTGAGGCAGGAGAATGGCGTGAACCCGGGAGGCGGAGCTTGCAGTGAGCTGAGATCCGGCCACTGCACTCCAGCCTGGGCGACAGAGCGAGACTCCGTCTCAAAAAAAAAAAAAAAAAAAAAAAAAAAAATATTTCTTGAAACAAATGGTGATGCAAACACAACGTATCAAAACCTATGGGATTCAGCAAAAGGATTAAGAGGTAAGCTTATAGCTATAGATGCCTACATCGAAAGAGAAGAAAAACTTTAAATAACAACCTACCAAATGCATCTTAAAGAACTGGAAAAGGAATAGCAAACCAAACCAAAAATCAGTGGTAAAAATAAAATAATAAACATCCAAGTGCAAATAAATGAAATTGAAAGCAAGAAAATTATAAAAAATACCAACAAAATGAAAAGTTGAAAAGTTGTTTTTAAAACATAAACAAAACACAAACTTTAACCAAACTAATAAATAAAATGAGAAGAAAGATCCAAATAAATTAAATCAGAGATGAAAAAAGAAACAATACATTCGTTATCATAGAAATTAAAATGACCATTAGAGGCTACTATGAGCAGCCATATATCAATAAATAGGGAAACCAAACATTTAAAGAACTAATAATAGTCCTACTCAAATGATTCCAAAAAAGGCTACAGGCATACTTCCAAACTAATTATTTGAAGCCAGTATTGTCCTGATGCCAAAACGAAAGACATATTTAAAAAAATAAAAATGACTCGGGCGTGGTGGCTTACGCCTGTAATCTCAACACTTTGGGAGGCTGAGGCGGGTGGATCACGAAGTCAAGAGATTTAGACCACCCTGGCCAACATGGTGAAACACCATCTCTACTAAAAATACAAAAATTAGCCCGGCATGGTGGTGCTCACTTGTAGTCCCAGGTACTCGGGAGGCTGAGGCAGGAGAATCACTTGAACCTGGGAGGTGGAGGTTGCAGTGAGCAGAGATTGCACCACTGAACTCTGGCCTTGCAACAGAGTGAGACTCCCTCCCCACTCCACCCTCCAAAAAAAAAGAAAGAAAATGATAGGCTAATATATCTGATAAACATTGACACAATAATCCTCAACAAATTATTAGCAAATCAAATTCAACAATACATTTAAAAGATCATTCATCATGACCAAGAGGGATTTATCCCAGGGTTGCAAAAATGGTTCATATATTCAAATTCATCAATGTAATACATCATGTGAGCAAAATGGGAGAAAAAAATACAATAATTCAAATTCATGCTAAAAAAGCATTTTATAAAATTTAACATCCCTTTAAAATAAAATCACTCAAAAAACCAGGACTAGAAAAAATAGACCTCAACATTACAGAAGGTACATATGACGTATCATCAGCTAATATCTTAATGAATGAACAAAAACTGGATGCTATTTATTTAAAATATGAGAATACCCATTTTTATCATTGTTGTTTAATATAGTACTGGAAATCCTAACTAGTACAATCGGACAAGAGAAAGAAATAAACACATCCAAATTAGAAAGGAAGAAATCAAATTTTCCTTGTTCGCAGATATCATAATCTTATATTGATGAAAACCTAAAGAACAGCAAGCACAAAACTATTAGAACTGATAAACAAATTGAGTAAACTTACAGCATACAAAATCAATATACAAAATTTGGTAGCATTTCTATATGCCAAGAGTGAACACACTTTGGGAGACCGAGGTGGGCAAATCACCTGTGGTCAGGGGTTAGAGACCAGCCTGGCAACAGGGCGAAACCCCATCTCTACTGAAGATACATAATTAGCTGAGCATGGTGGTGGGCGCATGTAATACCAGCTACTTGGCAGACTGAGGCAGGAGAATCACTTGAACCTGGGAGGCAAAGATTGCAGTGAGCCGAGATCGCGTCACTGCACTCCAGCCTGGGCGACAGAGCAAGACTTTGTCTCAACAACAACAAGAACAACACCACCAACAACTAAAGGAGTGAACAACCTGAGGGGAAAAAAAAAAAAAAAAAGAAAATAATTGCACTTACAATAGCTACAAGTAAAATTAAGTACCTAGGAACTAACGTAAAAAAGTAAAATATCTTTGTAAGGAAAACTATATAACACTGATGAAAGAAATTCAAAAGGACACACAACAAAATAGAAGAATACTCCATGTTCATGAATTGGAATAATCAACTTTGTTAAAATGTCCATATAACCCAAGACAATCTACATATTCAATGCAACCCCTATTAAAATACCAATGATACTCTACACATAAATAGAAAAAAAGATTCTACAGTTTATATGGGACCATAAAAGAGCCAGAATAGTCAAAGATAAAAGAGCAAAATTGGAGAAATCATCTTATCTGACTTCAAATTATACTATGGAGCTATAGTAACCAAAGCAGCATAATATTGGCATAAATACAGATACGTGGACCAATGGAAGAGAATAGAGAACTCAGAAAAAAAAAAAAAAAAAGCACCTATACATCTACAATGGACCTTTTTTGGACAAAGTTGCCAAAAGCGTACATAGAGGAAAAGATACTCTCTTTAATAAATACTGCTGGGAAAACTTGATATTCATATGCAGTAGAATGAAACTATACTCCTATCTCTCACCATATACAAAAATCTAATCAAAGTCGATTAAAGATTTAAATCTACGACTCCAAACTATGACTCTCCTAAAAGAAAATATTGGAAAAGCTGTCCAGTGTATTTGCCTAGGCAAAGGTTTATTGAGTTACATCCCAGAAGCACAGGCAACCAAAGCAAAAATGGACAAGTAGGATTAAAGTAAGTTAAAAAGCTTCTGAACAGAAAAGGGAACAATCAACAAAGTGATGAGACAATCTACAGACCAGAAGAAAATATTTTACAAACTAACCATCTGACAAGAAATTAATAAATATATAAGGAGCTCAAACGACTCTATAGGAAAAATCAATTAATTGATTAAAACATGGGCAAAAGATCTGAATAAACATTTCTCAAAAGAAGACATACAAATGGCAAGCAGATCTATAAAAAGCTGCTCAACATCATTGATCATCAGAGAAATGCAAATCAAAACTACAGAAACCTGTCACCTCACCCAGTTAAAATGGCTTTTACCCAAAAAACAGGCAATAACAAATGCTGGCAAGGATGTGGAGAAAAGGAAATTCCGGTACACTATTGGTGGAAATGCCGAATAGGACAATTGCTATTGAAAACAGTTTGAAGGTTTCTCAAAAACTAAAAATAGAGCTTTATATAATCCAGCAATCCCACTGCTAAGAGTATACTCAAAATAATTGAAATTAGAATACAAAAAAAACTTTCATGTTTATTGTGGTACTATTCACAGTAGTCAAAAGTTGGAAGCAAATTAAGTGTGCATCAACAGATGAATGGATAGATAAAATATAGTACATATACACAATGGAGTACTCTTCAGTCACAAAAAGATAAGATCTTGTCATTTGAAATAGTATGAATCAAGCGAAGGTTATTATGTTAAGTGAAATAAGCCAGGCACAGAAAGACAAACTTCGCAAAGTCTCACTAATTTGTGGCAGCTGAAAAAGCAACTGAATTCATGGAGATAGACAGCACAATGATGATTACCAGAGAACAATGGTAGTGGGAGGGCATGGGAAAGTGGGGATGGTCGATGGCTATGAACATTTAGTCAGAAAAAATGAACAAGATCTAGTACTCAATAGCACAGCAGGGCATCTGTAGTCAATAACAATTTAATTGTACAGTTGCAAATAACTAAACATGTGTAATTAGATTGCTTGTAACACAAAGGCTAAATGCTTGAGGTGACGGATATACCTCATTTACTCTGAAGTAATCTTCTTTTTTTCTTCTTCTTCTTTTTTTAAGACATAGTCTCGCTCTGTCACCCAGGCTGGAGTGCTGTGGCGCAATCTCAGCTCACAGCAACTTCTGCCTCCTGGATTGAAGCAATTCTCCTGCCTCAACCTCCTGAGTAGCTGGAATTACAGGCGTGTGCCACCGTGCCTGGCTAATTTTTGTATTTTTAGTAGAAACGGGGTTTCACCATGTTGGTCAGGCTGGTCTCAAACTCCTGATCTCGTGATCCACTTGCCTCAACCTCCCAAAGTTCTGGGATCACAGGCATGAGCCACTGCACTCGGCCACTCTGAAATAATTCTTACACATTGTTTGCCTGGATCAAAATAGCTCATAAACCCTATAAACATGTATACCTACTATATGTATGCCTGTACCCACAAAAAAATTAATAATAAACTTTTTAAAAGCACAAATTAAAAAACAAAACAAAAGAACACATGTATACAAAAGAACGAACTCATAGGGGATCTATGATTCTAATTCATCAAACTGATTCTGATTTCATTTCTATTTTTTTTATTATCCATATTTTCTCTGAAGATACTGTGCTGACGGGCCAGTGTGAAGAGCCCATGCTTCTAACTGGTATTTCTCATTACAAATAAATGTTATGTAACAATTACAAAATCAGAGTGGCATACTGAAGGGAAAAAAAAATCCTTTCTTTCCTTTTCCCCCTTGCAAGTCTCTGGAATTTTGCTGATTAAGGCTAAGCAAGACTAGTGTGAATTTTAAGCTGTCATTTGGTCTGGGTTTTCTCTAAATTTTATTTGTGCTCTTTAAAGTAGCTACTATGTGAAGTATTTCTTCTCAATGTGGAAGTGAAGAACCCAGGGTGCCTATACCAAAAAGTGCATTTTAAGTTTTTGCTCTACTTAATAAAGATGGTAGGGGAGCAGTTACTCTTTGATGAGAAGACTTGAGTAAATGTAAAACGTTAGATGGCATCAGAAGCAGATATATTTATAAAATATTAGTGTATTTTTAAAAATAGATATCAAATCTGAGAACAGAAATGAATTTTCTCACTCAATTTTAGTGTTCAAAAGGTATATTTTCTTGGTAAGACTAATCTAATATATAATTCCAATATAATAAGATGTATTGCACTTGAAAATAACATTCACACAACTCAGAGTAAAATATTGGTTAAGACAAGGGAATGCATTACTTCATTACTATTTAAACACTGTGATTTTAACCACAGTAAGCATGTCACCTTGCTCATGCCCAGTCATTTCCTAATAGTTAACAACTTTTGCAGGAAAAGTTTCTAGAGTTGCTGTGACAACACTATATTCTTTTAAATAAAGACTGTGTATAGTCTTCTTGTGACTAGTCTTGGTTTAAAAGAGTGTAGTGTCACAGCAATCCCCTCTCCACTGATTCTTCCCTTGGGGTGGGCTGTCTGTATGCACAGTGGCCTGCTACAACTTGGCAGGGAGCGTGTGCAGTGTCTTTACTGGAGTTCTAAGCATGATGACTTGAAGTGTTCTTCCCATACTAGTTTTCACTCCTAGAGGAAGGTAATATACCAGTTAAACTCTGCCACTTTGCCTCTGAATGTGCATGCTTGAGCTCACTCACCCAACTCCTAAGGTCAGAAAGCTGCTAATCACCAGTTTCAGGTGCTTTCTATCTATTGAGAGACAACTACTTTCCCTTGTTCTGGCTGTGACCAATTATTATTGCCTGACCATCAACTGCTGGTCACCTGACATTCCTGTTGCGTGTGTGTGTTGGGGGGAACCCACTTCTGCCATGTCATGCCTGACTAGCTACATACTGTTACAGTAGCTCTGCTCTTCATAGTTCTGTTTTCATGTCTTTTGCCTTTAGGTACTCTAGAGCTAATGAATCTCTTCCAATGAGTCTGTTTTAATTGGATACTTGAGTCTGAATCTTGAAGAAAACCTATAGCTATGTTAACCTTATTTGACAATGTAGTTATTTCTCTAAAACTGTACATAGTACTATTAATTTCTTTATTGTAAATTATTCTTATGTGTTTATATAAAACATAATATTTAAGATGAAACATTTTAAAATTCAAGTTTCAGCACTTTTTCTTACAGACATTTGGCAGAACATTTCACTAACAGTGAAATGATTGTATAGTATGTAATATATAATTCATTTGATGCAGATGCTGAATATCCGCTGGATCCAATGTGGATATGCAATAAAGATATTTTTGTTTTTATCTTTACTCAAATGAGTCTAGTTTGAAACAAATTATGTTTACTGTTAGTAACTGATATGGTTTGGCTGTGTCCCCCACCCAAATCTTCTGTTGAATTGTAATTCCTATGTGTTAAAGGAGGAGCATGGTGGGAGGTGATTGGATTATGGGAACAGATTTCTCCATGCTGTTTTCATGATAGTGAGTGAGCGTTCACGATATCTGATGGTTTAAAAGTATGTGGCACCTCCCCCCTCATACTCCCTCTCTCTCTCCTACTGCCATGGGAAAGCATGCCTTGCTTCCCCCTCACCTTCCATTTATGATTGTAAGTTTCCTAAGACCCTGAAGTCATGCTTCCTGTTAAGCCTGCAGAACTCTGAGTCAATTAAACCTCTTTTATTCAGAAATTAACCAGTCTCAAGGAGCTCTTTATAGCAGTGTGTAAATAGACTAATGCAGAAAATTAACACCTGGAGAGAGGGTCACTGCTATGAAGACACCTGAAAACGTGGAAGTGACCTTGGAACTGGGTAACAGACAGAGGTTGGAACAGTTTGGAGGAATCAGTAGAAAACAGGAATATGTTAGAAAAGTTTGGCACTTCCTAGAGACTTGGTGAATTTTTTTTTTTTTTTTTTTGCCTGTTTGGTTTTGTTTTGAGATGGAGTTTCACTCTTGTCACCCAGGCTGGAGTGCAATGGCATGATCTTGACTCAATGCAACCTCCACTTCCTGGGTTCAAGTTGTTCTCCTACCTCAGCCTCCCAGTTAGCTGGGATTACAGGTGCCCACCACCACACCCAACTAATTTTTTGTATTTTTAGTAGAGATGGGATTTCACCATGTTGGCCAGGCTGATCTTGAACTTCTGACTTCATGTGATCCACCTGCTTTGGCATCACAAAGTGTTGGGATTACAGTCATGAGCCACTGTGCCCGGCCATTGAATGGTTTTGACCAAAATGCTGATAGTGATATGAACAATAAACTCTAGGGCTGAGATAGTCTCAGATGGAGATGAGGAACTTATTAAGAACTGGAGTAAAGGTCTCTCTTGAGGTGCTTTAGCAAAGAGACTGGTGGCATTGTTCCTTTTCCTAGATGCCTGTGGTACTTTGACCTTGAGATGGATGATTTAGGATATCTGGCAGAAGAAATTTGTAAGCATCAGAGCATTCACGATGAGACCTGGTTATTTTGAAAAGCGTACATTTATATGCATGAACAAGGAGATTACATGTAACTGGAAATTATAATTAAAAGGGAAGCAGAACACAAAAGTTTGAAAAATTTGCAAGCAGACCATGTGGTAGGAAAAAACAAAACAAAACACATTTTCTAGGAAGTAATTTAGCTGGAAGTAGAAATTTGCATAAGTACAGGGAAGTCAAATGTTTATAGCCAAGACAATGAGGAAAAATGTCTTCATGTCATGTCAGAGACCTCCTTTACAGAAGCCCCTCCCATCAAAGGCTTAGAGGCCTAGGTGGAAAAAATGGTTTCATAGGCCAAGCCCAGGGTCCTGCTGCTCTATGCAGCCACAAAACATTGTGCCCTCTATCTCAGCCATTTCAGCTCCAGCTGTGGCTAAAAGGGGTCAAGGTACATAGAGCTCAGGCTATTGCTTCAGATGAGGGAAGTTCCAAACCTTGGCCGCTTCCACATGAAGTTGGACATGCAAGTGCACAGAAGGCAAGGACTGAGGTTTGCAAACCTCTGTTCAGATTTTAGGGGATGTATGGAAACACCTGTATGTCCAAGCAGAAGTCTGCTGCAGGGGTCGAGCCCTCATGGAGAACCACTACTAGGGTAGTGCAGAGTGAAATTGTGGGGTTGGAGTCCCCACACAGAGTCCCCATTAGGGCACTGCCTAGTGGAGCTATGAGAAGAGGGCCACCATCCTCCAGATCCTAGAATGGTAGATCCACTGACAGCTTGCACTGGGTACCTGGAAAAGCTGAAGGCACTCAGCACTAGCTCATGAAAGCAGCCACAGGGGCTGTGCCCAGCAAAGTAACAGGGGCAGAGCTGCTGATGGCCATGGTAGCCCATCTCTTGAATCAGCAAGCCCTAAATGTGAAACACGGAGTCAAAGGAGATTATTCTGGAACTTTAAGATTTAATGCCATTCGCTCCTGAGTTTTAGACTTGCATGAGGCCTATAACTCCTTTGTTTTGGCTGATTTCTCCCTTTTGGAATGGGAACATTTGCCCACTTCCTGTACCTCAATTGTATCTTGGAAGTAATTAACTTGTTTTTTATTTTACAGGCTCATCAGTGGAAGGAACTTGCCTTGTCTCAGATGAGACTTTGGTTTTAGACTTTTGAGTTAATACTGAAATGAGTTAAGACTGTGGAATTGTTGAGAAGGTATGATTGTGTTTTGAAATTTGATAAGGACATGTGATTTGGGAGGTGACAAGGGCAGAATAATATGGTTTGGCTCTGTGTCTCCACCTCAAGCTCTTATTGAACTTTAATCCCCATGTGTTGAAGGAGGGGCCAGGTGGGAGGTAATTAGATTATGGGGACAGGTTTCCCCATGCTCTTCTGGTGATATTAAGTGAGTTCTCATGAAATCTGATGGTATAAAAGTGTGTGACACTACCCTCCTTACTTTCTCTCTCTCCCTTAGCCATGAGAAGACATGCCTTTCTTCTCTTTTGTCTTCTGTCATGATTGTAGTTGTACTGAGACCCCCAAGTCATACTTCTTGTTAAGCCTGCAGAAGTGTGAGTCAATTAAACCTATTTTCTTCATAAATTACCCAGTCTCAGTTCTTTATAGCAGTGTGAAAATGAACTAATGCAATAACTTTCCTCATAATCTTTCTAACATCTTTTAAATATTGGTAAGTGACTTATACACCAATAATGTTTCTGGTTTAGAATAGTTATTTATTTTATAAAATATTTTGTTCCATATATCTAGAAAAAAACATTTTAAGAGTTAACTCTTTGGATCAAGTTTCCTGAGAAACTTCCACTGTCAAGATCTTCCAAATAAGAAAATTGGCTGAAAGCTTGAAGCTAAAATATCAAACTTTTCCTCATGATTTCCTAATTACAATGTAATCCCTGGGCATAAACAAGGTGACTTCACTACTGTGGTTAAAATCATAGCCTTTAAATACTAGTTACAGGAATACATACCCTTTCCTAGATCAATCTTTGAGTTTTCTGAATAGTATCTAAGTTCAATAGGTGGTGGTAAATGCACCAAATGAATGTGTTCTAATTATTTTAAATTATGTATACTAATATTATAAAAGTTTCATTTTCTGGAGCTCTGCAAGAACTCAATGCTACATTTTGTATGTACTGCAGGAAGCATAATGCTGTAAAAAATAAACTGCATGGACCTTGTGTCAAAAAAAACTTAGAGATAGGTATAAACTCTAATACTGTTACTACAAGTATGAAGCAATTTGCTTATTCTATATGAACTTCTCTCTTTACATTGAAAATTGTGATAATAACATAACCTCTCTTTTTTTTTTTTTTTTTTTTTTTTGAGATGGAATCTTGCCCTATTGTCAGGCTAGAGTGCAGTGACGTGATCTTGTCTCACTGCAACCTCTGCCTCCCGGGTTCAAGCTATTAACCTGCCTCAGCCTCCTGAGTAGCTGGGACTACAGGTGTGTGCCACCACACCTAGCTATTTTTTGTATTTTTAGTAGAGATGGGGTTTCACCATGTTGGCCGGGATGCTCTTGATCTCCTGACCTCGTGATTTGCCCACCTCCACCTTCCAAAGTGCTGGGATTACAGGCATGAGCCACTGTACCCAACCAATAACATAATCTCTCTCATGCTTTTGAGAGAATCCTGCTGGATATCATGTGGAAAAGTCCTCATGTGGTAATTGGCACAAAGTAGTTGTTAAAATAAATGGGCCATTATATTTTATCTTTGATTTGAGAATAAAAATTGAAGATTATAGAAAATGATCAGACAGTCTGGCCAACATAGTGAAACCCCATCTCTACTAAAAATACAAAAAAGTAGCCAAGTGCAGTGGTGTGCACCTGTCATCCTAGTTACTCAGGAAGCTGAGGCAGGAGAATCGTGTGAACCAGGGAGGCGGAGGTTGCAGTGAGCGAGATTGTGGCATTGCATTCTAGGCCAGGCAACAGTGTGAGACTTCATCTCAAAAAAAAAAAAAAAAAAGAAAAGAAAAGAAAAAAGAGAATGATCAGAATATATCATGGCGCATAAAGTTTCAGGATAAACCTTCCTCTTTATTCTGCTTAGAAATTCACGTCTATTTTTCTGTATGCTAAAACATGTCATCTCTTCTGCTCTTGCATTATAATCTGATCAGAACAATCATTATCAACCGGAGAGACTCATTTTCACCAACCCTAATTCCCAAGACACACAGGGCAAGTCAACTTAATTATAAAGGAATAGGCTTTCCAAGACAATTTTAAATAATTGTTGTAATTATACCCCCCAAGAACTTCCTTGTTCTTTATACTCAGACTATTGATACAAAATATATATATATATTTTTAACTCTGAAACTTTTCTGGAAACAGGAGTGAAACAAACAAACCAAAAAAAAGCAAACAAACAAAAAACAAAAAACAAACAAACAAAAAAACAACAACACTGCTATTCTTTCTTCTCCTGCAGGGTTGGTTTATGTGCTAGCACTTTCTACTAGAGACAAAAAAAAAAAAAAAAAAAAAAAAAATCACTCTCAGAAAGACCAGAGCAAACTTCCCTTACCCAGAATGTGAGGGATTGTTGCTAACTGATTTTTCAGTAGAAGAATCATTATAATCCTACTATGTTTCACACTTTGGGGCAAATGTGTACATAAATTTTCCTTTACCAATTCAGTTTTGAGCAGAACACCTGACACACCTCAAATATTTTCTCTGACTCTTGATACATAAATCTGCCAAAATAATACTTTGTCTACTAAAAATGCTTGGAAAACGTTCTTCAAAATCTCGTTACATTTTTGAAGCCTCAGACTACTGTAATTGCCAAAGGCAAATAAATGAAAATGGACTTGTTATTTAGCATTAAACATTAAACAGCCTTACTCAAACAGTGTTGCCATTGGCAAAGATTTCAAGCTACTTCAATATCCCCTTTTTAATTTCATCCTCAATATCCAATACCCATTTATACCCACATGCAATTATATTTCCTCCTGCATAAAACACACAATTTCACCACCAGCTGGCTATAACCCACCTCAAGAGTGGGAATAATTTGGAACTATAAAAATTGTTATTATAAAATAGTTCTTTCCTATTCTAGAATATTATCTAACCAGCCAAAGGTAGAAGTGTGATATTCTCAGATTGCATAGTATTTAGTTTTTCAAAATATCTAAGATCCTCATAACAATATATTGGAAAGTGAAGAAGTTAATCTTTCTGTAAAGTGATTAAAATCACAAAGAGTACTCTACTCATCTTCAACTACTCAAAAGCCATCACTATATTTGGCAGTTGTAACTACTCATTAACATTTTTTTTTTTAGTTATTTAACAGGAAATGAACAGATCTCTTACATTTCAGCTTGCCTCTCTTATGTCCATATAATGTTTGCTTAATGGATTATACATTTTATTGCATTATATTTAATATCCAGTTGACTCTTTAATCTTTAATATTCTTTGTTATTATGAAAGCCTCTGTATCTTAATACTTTCAACTGTAGAGCCTGAATTTGCCTGTGCCTTGTCATAATAGTGTTATTCCTTATTTGTCTTTAATTTCCTTTGTTTAATATGTTTTTATATCTCCTTGTACTCTCAAATTTTTCTTGATAATTTAAAAATGCATCATATTTATAACACATAGTTGTAAAATTGTACTAAATAATGGCTAAGTGCCTGAGATTCAAACCAGAATTCAAGGCAAACTGCCTTTGCTATTTACTAAGAAGTGTCATTGGATAACATTTAAACTAGTTATTTTTTAGTTTCTTCATAGGAAAAATGAGAAGGATAATAGTCCCTCTCTCATTGGTAGCTGTGAAGATTAAGTGGGATATTAAGTATTAATCACTCAGATGCTTTTTTAACATGTCTACATTTATATAAGTGATTTTGTATCACCTGAATTTATTAATTGCATTTCCATTCCATGTATAATTATTAAGTATTTATTTTATGTTATGGCATTTTCTAGACATTGAGGAAACTGAAAAATTATTAAATATGTTGCCTTAAATGCATTAAAAGCTAATTTTCCTGTCAATAATACAATATTAGGATGAATATGTACAATGAAAATATTAATCAAGAAACTAATAAGATGACTTCAGATCATGATAAATGCTATGAACATTTAATGCCATACTACGGTCATGAAACAAAGTTCAAGGAAGATGTCATTGAGGAGGTAAATTTTGAGCCGAGATCTAAAAACTGAAAGGATTCAAACACTAAGTGTATCAGAGAAGCTAATTACAGGCACTGCAACTTGCAGATTATATCCAAACAGTAAGATACAGCAAACTTTGGGCTCATATTTGTTTCTCGTGTATCAGGAATTATTACGTTGTGTATTATCCAATATGGAAAGCATGTTTATACTTTTTATGTTGTTTAAGGTGAAAGGTATATTTAGTTCCTTTAGGTTTTGAATCCTCATTTAAATGAAAGTTTTTTTTTTTTTTTTTTTGAGCTTATTTCCAAATTACGGAAGCATTGAAAATAGTACAAAAATTCACATATATCTTTTACCAAGAACTACTAATTAGGTAACTATATCCTTTACCCAGAATCAGCTATTATTAAAATTTATAATTTGTGTGTCTTTTTTTTCCTTTACACACTCAGTCTTCTGAATCAACAAATAATAATTTACGGCCGGGCGTGGTGGCTCACGACTGTAATTCCAGTACTTTGGGAGGCTGAGTGAAGCGGATCACAAGGTCAGGAATTTGAGACCAGTCTGGCCAACGTAGTGAAACCCCATCTCTACTAAAAATACAAAAAATTAGATGGATGTGTGCCTGTTCTCCCAGCTACTCAGGAGGTTGAGGCAGGAGAATTGCATGAACCCAGGAGGCAGAGGTTACAGTGAACCGAGATCGCACCATAGAACTCCAGCCAGGGCACAATGTGAGACTCCATCTCAAAAAAAAAAAAAAAAAAAGAAAAGAAAAAAGAAAAAAGAAAAGAAGAATGTACATACTTCATGACCCTTTACTACTAACTACTTCACAACTATATTTCTAAGCAAAAAGACAATCTTATTCACAACACCTCCAAAATTTTCAACTTCAGGAAATGTAATATTGATACAATATTATAATCTAGTGTACAAACCATATTCTAGTTTCATGTAGTACCCAAAAATGTATTGTATAGTAATAGTTCCTCTGATCCAGAATTCAATCCAGGATAATTCATCACATTTAATTATCTTGTCACTTGTTTTCTTTTATCTGGAAAATTTTGTGTCTTTCTCTTTCTTTTATGGTTAACATTTCCTTGGACAGGTGATACGTTTTGTAGTATGACCCTTCATCTAGATTTGCTTACTGTTTTGACATGATTAAATTGAAGTCATTTATATGGGACAGAAATATTATATAAGTGACATTTTATCTTTCTCAATGAATTATGTTTGGAAACACAATGTCTCTTTATCCCACTATTTCTTATGTTAATTTTGGTCACTTGGCTGAGGTGATATTTACCAAAATTCTCCACTGAAAAGTTATACTTTTCCCCTCTGTAATCAACTATAATGTTTTATTAGGAAGCTAATTTGAAATTCTGCAAACAGGCTGTTCATTCTTTCACCTAATATTTTTGCATTAATTGATAATTCTTACTTGAGTCTTCTTTTTTTACTAATTTTATTGATTTTCTAAACCTAGCATTTTTCTGCATTCATTAGTGTCATTATACTATATATTTTGATATTTTACTGCTTCTCTCCTCCTTCCTTCCTTTCTTCCTCTCTATTTTTATGCTTTCTTTTTTATTTTCTATAATTGCAGACTGTATATACATATGTTATTCAATGGAATGTAATACTTTATCTATGTTATTCTTTTGGTGTTCAAAATGTGCCATATTTGTCTAGTCCTTGCAAGAGAGCTTGTCTTTTGAAATGGTCTCTTATTTTTTAGCATTTATTATTTTATGGCACTAGATATTACAGTTTCAACTAGTACTTTTCTTGTCATAGCCCAAGAATTGTCTATTTCTCCACGGTCTCCAATTTCTTGTGGCAAAATCAAAGTCAAAATGCAAGGGGTTCTTATTACTATTATAATGTCGTTGTTTCTAGGCCAAATTAAAAAGAAAAGAAGACACCAAAATGACTCTTTATGTTGTATGTTTACTATTTTTCTTGTTTTGTTTTTGCATTAGCTTCATGAATGATAGAGATATAATTTATTATATAAAGATGATTTAAGTAGGAAAATGTTTTGATAGAATATTTTTTGAGATGGAGAATTAGTAGTGTTGATTTGATCCTGTTAAATTTGTGATACCTATCAGATATCTAGATAAAGATAGCAAGACATTAGTCAGATGTAAATATTTGAAGTTAGTGGATATGTTAGAATCAAGTAATTCATTTTAGAATTAGTGACATATACACAGTATTTAAGGGAATGATATTGGATGAGATCACTTAGGAAATGCATACAGAAATAAAAGGGAAGCAGTGCTAAGATACTGTAATAATTAGAAATCAAATAGAGACCACAGTCAACATCCTCTGTGACATCATATTTTATACCTCTCCTTCTCCTTTAGCTTCAGTCAAACTGGCACTATTTTTTTCTTGAACATAGCATGCAGCTCTGGAACAGGGTTTTAATATTTCCAGAACTTACTATCTGAAAGATATTTAGACCAAATCTAATTTTTCATTCTTCCTCAACTGTACATCTTTGAGCAATTGCCATTTTCTCTCTAAAGACATCTCTAACTTATTTTATGTGTCAGTCCTCACTCCTCTTTCTTAGTTATTTTCTATTATTTCCCTTAACATTATCCAATTTACTATATAATTGACGTATTTATTTTTCTTAGTTTCTGTCTTTCTTGAATGTAAGCCAATTAAGATAAAGAATTTAGTATGTTTTGTTTATTGTTATATTACCAGTACCTTAAAAAGTATATAGCATATAATTATTGCAAAATAAATAATTGAACAAAGATATATAGATTTCAAATCAATTGTAAAAACAAAACCATATAAAGAAGCATATTTGTTGTTATCATTTAAAAACTTACCAACATTTTTAATGTCAGTAGCAGAACAAAGATATTTTTGTATTTAATATTATTTTTCATTTCAGTAGTACAACATTCTAAGTAGGCATTAAAAGTGAAACCACCTTTAAAAATGTGTTTCAGTTTTTAAATTTATTTTTCTTTCTTTCCTTTTTTTTTTTTTTTTTGAGACAAAGTCTTGCTCTGTCTCCCACGCTGGAGTGCAGTGGCATGATCTCGGCCCACTGCAAGCTCCGCCTCCCAGGTTCACGCCATTCTCCTGCCTCAGCCTCCTGAGTAGCTGGGACTACAGGCACCCACCACCACACTCGGCTAATTTTTTGTATTTTTAGTAGAGACGGGGTTTCACTGTGTTAGTCAGGATGGTCTTGATCACCTGACCTCATGAAACGCCTGCCTTGGCCTACCAAAGTGCTGGGATTACAGACGTGAGCCACCACACCCAGCCTAGTTTTAAAATTTCTAAAATACAGACCTAATTGCCTTTGATTCTGTTAATTTTTTTTTTTTTTTTTAAATTTTTGAGAGGGAGTCTTGCTCTGTCACCCAGGTTGGAGTGCAGTGGTGGCATCTTGGCTCAAGGCAACCCCCGTTTCCCAGGTTCAAGCAATTCTCCTGACATACTGGTCTTTTATTAACATGAACTTATTTTAGCATTTTTCTATTTCAAAGTACAAAATATTCAAAAGAGAATTTTTTAAGTGACAGTTAATGTGCTTTCTTTAATTTAGTGATCAAACTGTTTGAGTGCAAATTGTTTAAATGTTTATTTTTTACAAGAATCAGATCATAAATTATATTTACTTCTCACTTGATTTGTTCTTTGCTTAGCTAATTTTTATTAAGGTTCACATTTATAGACAAGAAGAGCATGCTATTTTTTAAGTATTTAAACACTTTTTAGGGAAAATTCTTTCATTAACATTTTAATATTTATCTTCAAATAATGCTTCAACACCTTACCATGAAATTTAATTATATGAGGTAAATAGAGATACAATTTGACATCTAATGCTCACATTGAATTCATATCTTGTTCTCATAGAGAACTATACACCTTTATAATGTATTATTTTGCAAAAACATTAACAACGGAAACATATTCAAGTTGCTTAAAATATTCAACATGTATATACTAACCTGAATTTTTATTAATATGTCAAATGAAATAAAATTGTCTCAAAAACAATTTAATATGTATCTTAAGTCTTACATTGTATGTGTCACAGAATGGTGCAGTAAGGTATGAAAAATATATTGAGCTGCTTGCTCTCCAGGAGACTAGAATAATTAAATAGTCCTGTGTCCTAAATAATCCAACTTCTCTGAAAGCATACTTATTTTTCATTAGTGTCATATTTCTGAGTAATATTTAAATTTCCTCAAAATCAAAGTAAATAATTTAAAGTATATCCTAATTAAAACATAAAATTGAACAATGTCAAGGAATAATTTAAACATTTAGAACAGATTTCAAATAACAATTGTGGCTATTAACAGAAATGCAGAATCAGTTACCTTTAATATTAGGCTTTTAATTTTACATATTTTTCCTTGAGTTCAAAGTAGTAAATATAATGGAAGTGTCACAGGATCCTTAGCATGTCACTTTTCCAGCTCAAAACCAGCCACTTTTTCATCTGTGGCCAGTGGCACCTTTGCCTGAGTTCTTTTCAGGCTGCTGGGCTGGTTCCACCCACTCGGCCCAGTAGGCTGTGCTTGGCTTGCACTACTGGCTGGGACCCCATGCCTGCCAAGGGTCAACAAGGCATGGAGCAGTAAGGGATGTGTAAGCGAGTATGGGGTCTGGCCACTGCTCATAGCCAGGCGTGCCGGCTGCGGCAGGGTGAACAGCTCTAAGCCCTGGTACAGGCGTCGGCTCCCTGCCAGGCTGCGGCTGGACCAGGTGTATCACAAGTAGTTTCCATTGTGGGTGTCAGAAAAATGCAGTGGTGCCTGGAAGCTTGGAGACACCAGGAACCGCAGAGCCCCAAGGGAGTGTCACAACCCTTGCTTGGGGAGCTCCTAGGTCTGAGCTCCCGAAAGTGCTGTAGCTCTTCTCTCTTTCTCTCTTCTAGTGGAGAGTTGGGGGCATGTTTCAGCCCTGTTTGTGTTTCACCTCTCTCAGTCCAAGCATTTGGCAGGTCCTGGGTAATTGTCCAATGTCCAGGAAGAATGAGGTATGTGGACAACTGGAAGGTGAGCAAGGCAGGGAGGAGCTTCACTGAGCAATAGACCAGCTCGACAGAGATCCGAAGTGGGTAGCTCCTTCCTGCAGTTGGTAGTCCCAATGTCTGTGTGAGACGGGCTAAGTCTGGGGTTTTTATGGGCTCAGAAGGGAGGAACTGTATGCTGATTGATCCATGGGTGGTCATGGGTGAGCCCAAAAAAAGCACCATACGTTCTCACTCCAAGCCACAGACTTTACCGGGAACTGGTAGTCAACCCCCAGGCTTCAGGCCATCCCTTGCTTGAAGGTGGGGTTTCACCAGGGACCCACCCCTTTCTGCCCAGGAACCTGTCTGCCTCCCACCGTCTACATGAAGACCAAGGCGTTCAGTCTGTTTGCTCTGAGGAGCAGTTGCAGGCCTGTGCTGAGCTGCCATTAGCCCTCTCCAGCATCCCTCCTATGCTCCTTGGCACCTAAAGTCTGGAGGAGGCCGAGGCGGTGTTGGGCATAATATGTCAGTGCCGTCCTGAGCGGCTGCACAACCAGCTCAGTTGCAACAGCACCCAGGCTTGGCCACAACTTTGCTCCAAAATTGGAGCAGGCACCAGGATCAAGGGAGAGGCCAGGGAGTAACAGCAGAGACATCTGAGCCATTAGGGCCGGGGGGTTTCCTGGTCCCCAAGTGGAGTGCAGGCATGCCTGGGGCTGGAGCTGCAGCTATCCAGCTATGCCCCAGAGCCTGGCTCCTGCCCCCCCCCAACTCAGTAGTGGGCAGGGCTCCCATCTGTTCCTGCCTCCCGCTGGCTCCATGGAGTGTGCAGCCCTGGCCGCGCCTCCTGGTTGTAGCTGGCATCCCTACAGTGTCTGCTCTAGATGGGCCACCACTGCCATTAGAAGCACTTCTTTTAAAAACTCTATTTAATTTAATAAATAATATTACAGTCAAATACATCATTTTAGAAATATTGTGTTTGCCATGATGCAGTTACGGAGTGACTATGGAAATTAAATATGTATTACACACAGAAAGTACGAAAATCATGACATGGCCAGGCGCAGTGGCTCAAGTCTGTAATCCCAGCACTTTGGAAGGCTGAGGCAGGCGGATCACCTGAGGTCGGGAGTTCAAGACCAGCCTGACCAACATGGAGAAACCCTGTCTCTACTAAAAACACAAAATTAGCCAGGCGTGGTGGTGCATGCCTGTAATCTCAGCTACTCGGGAGGCTGAGGCAGGAGAATCACTTGAACCCCGGAGGCAGAGTTTGCAGTCAGCTAAGATCGCACCATTGCACTCCAGTCCAGGTAAGAAGAGTGAAACTCTGTCTCAAAAAAAAAAAAAAAAAAAAAAAAGAAGGCTGGGCACAGTCCACAGTCATTCACACTTGTAATCCCAGTACTTTGGAAAGCCAAGGCGGGTGAATCACCTGAGGTAAGGAGTTCAAGACCAGCCTGGCCAACATGGAGAAACCTCATCTCTACTAAAAATACAAAAATTTTGTATTTTTACAAATACAAATGTGCATGGTGGCACATGCCTGTAATCCCAGTGACTCGGGAGGCTGAGGCAGGAGAATTGCTTTAATCCTGGAGTCAAAAGTTGGAGTGAGCCAAGATCACATCACGCACTGCAGCCTAGGTGGCAGAGTGATAAAGAAAATCATGACATAAAATTTTATTTATTTAGCACATTGCAAATGTAAAATTTAGAATATGATTAATTAAATAAGGCTACTTGTGAATTAAAAAAACAGAATTATCATAACAATCTATTATGATTCCTACAAGTGACAATAATTCATGCTCTTGAGCTAATGATTTTATTTTTGCTCAGAGAATAATTATAAGCATATATATTCATAGCCAAGTTAAATATATTTGAGATGCTAAGTAGAACATGGGATCAATGATGAGACCAATAAGAAATTAAAATATAGCGTGTTATTTTAAAAGTTGCTGTTTATAAAAATGTTGTATTATTGGTAGAGAATTTGCCTTTTTTTTTCTCTACATGTCTGCTATGATCATGAAGACAGACAGCACTATAGCTATATCTAAGAGAAAGATATTTAAGAAAGGAATTTAGAAACAGCTCTTATAAAACAACTGGAAAAGATGAGGAAGCAAAAGTCAAGAAAACTTGCCAGTGGCTTTTGGGAGATCAAAATATGGGAATTAGTCATTGATTTTCTCAGACTTCTGCAGCACTAGTGAGAGTATTTTGATAGACAATGCCCACGGCCACTGGCAAAACCTTATGTCTGCCATATGCATGTCCTGGCCTGTGTGATTTTTAGCCACATTCACATGAACAAGAATGGCATTTGCTTCTCTTAACCCCTCCAAAGCTTTTGTTAGTGCTTTTTCTTGGTGCAAAACAATCCAAAATTCTGCTGGTGGGAATTATGTAGAAATATATGTTCTGGGTTTCTAGCTTCTACTACACTGGGAAAATCATGCAAGGAAAATTTATTATTGAGTTGCTAAAAGATAGCATAAAACAAGCTCAAAATCATATTTAAGGTTTATATCTTTTAAAACAATTACATGGGACCATAAAGATACTCTATCTAGGCAATACAATCTCCATTACAGAGTATTAATCGCCACACTTAACTATGTAGTCTCTTCAAAGAAGCTAAACTATAACTGAAAAAGAAATAATTATAGGCCATACATATAATTTTCATTAGAGAACCAGCATTTGTGTTCTTAAGGAAAATATGAGAATGCTCTCTTCTCTGTTATTCTTAGATATTATGGCATCAGTTTATATTTAAGTCTCTATTTTTATATGCGTACTAGTAGTAGAGTTAGAGGTATAAAAGCGTTTTTTTTATTTTTTATATTTTTAAGAGGAAAAATTTTATAAGGCATATATGTTAGTTATACTTATCAACCACTACCAATGTTTAAGTCTTATTTTATCTTCACTATTATCATAAATTGCACTAAATCCTATATGAAAACAAGTAAGGTATATCAACCACTACCAATGTTTAAGTCTTATTTTATCTTCACTATTATCATAAATTGCACTAAATCCTATATGAAAACAAGTAAGGTATAAGACTGAACATATACGTGTGTATGAGTGCATATGTGTATGCATTGTACATCTATGCACATAGATCTTATACAGAATATAAATAAAAATGTGTATTCTCTGTGCTTTGGAGTGTATCCAAACACAGATGAGGTATTTCTTGGTATAATTTTACATCCATACTTAAGACCGTGTTTGTGCCCATGTAATTTAGTGACAGTTTCATGCATGTTAAAAATAAAACTCTGGCCAGGTGTGGTGGCTCACATTTATAATCCCAGCATTTTGGGAGGCCGAGGTGGGTGGATCACCTGAGGTCTGGGATTCGAGATGAGCCTGACCAACATGGGGAAACCCCATCTCTATTAAAAATACAAAAATGATCTGAGTACGGTGGTGCACACCTGTAATACCAGCTACTCGGGAGGCTGAGGCAGGAGAATCACTTGAACCCGGGAGGGAGAGGTTGAGATCGCATCCCTGCACTCCAGCCTGGATGACAGAGTGAGACTCCATCTCAATAAATAAATAAATAAATAAATAAATAAATAGTCATAATTTTTTCAACTATATCTGAGGATATTTACATAAAATTTTAATTCCTAAGAGTACATACCTTGCAAATTCTCATTTTTATGATAGGTTTGTTACTTGGTTAAAATGTGTAAAATTTTAGTGTGTGGTTGATAATCTAGATTCGTGTAAAAAATGACATTTCTTGGCAGTTCTACATTTTCAAAAAAATACTCATAATCTGAGAATAGAGTAGCTTTCTGCAGCTTGCATTGGAGTACTTATATTTTAAACGTCTTCTCTGTACCTGGGGACAAGATCCTCTACGATATAGGCCAATTGTTAATGAAAACATGTTTTTTAAAGTATCAGTATCCTGTTGGTTCACAGTGATATTCATTTGGATTAATGAGGCACTCTGGTAGTTTATAGGATACAGGCTAAACTCATTTGATTTATGTATAATAAATAGCTCTGCTTCAACAGTGTTGACTGTTAAAGTACTTCAAGTGAACAAATCATTTTAGTCTTGAAGAATAAATCACACTGGTTCAACTAACCTGAATAATTAAAAACTCCTGGTAAAATATGTAAGTTGATTAAATGAGGTAGAAGCATCTCTACTTTCCATGGAGAATTCTGTTACTTGTAGATCTTAAAAATCCCTGAATAAAAACAAATAAGTTCTCAGTGGGGTAAGAAAAATGCACCAAAGGCAAAAAAAAAAAAAAAAAAAAAAAAAATCTTTTACTTTTACATAGTCATTGTTGCCAGTCAAGACCACCCGATCTTTGACAAAGTGGACAAAAGTAAGAATTGGGGAAATGACTCCTTATTCAGAAGTAGTGCTAGGATAACTAGCTAGCCATATACAGAAGACTGAAACTGGATGCCTTCTTTCTTCAGTTTATAGAAAAATGAACTGAAGATGAACAACTTAAAGGTACAAGCCAAAACTGTAAAAACTATAAACTATAAAACCCTGGAAGACAACCTAGGCAATACAATCCTGGACATAGGAACAAGCAAAAATTTCATGACAAAGATACCAAAAGCAATCACAACAAAAGCAAAGATTGACAAGTGAGATCTAATTTAATTTAAGAATTTCTACACAGTAAAAGAGACTATCAACAGAGTAAACAGACAACCTACAGAATGGGAGAAAATATTTGCAAATTATGCATTTGACAAAGGTCTAATATCCAGCATCTATAAAGAACTTAAATTCACAAGAGAAAAACAAACAATCTCAATAAGTAAGCAAAGGTTATGAATAAACCATTTTCAAAAGAAGACATACCTGTGGCCAATAAGCATATGAAAAAATGCTCAACATCACTAATCATTAGAAAATTGCAAATTAAAACCACAATGAGATACCATCTCACATCAGTTAGGATTACTATTATACTAGTAAAAAGTAAAAAAAAAAAATAACAGATGCTGGTGAGGTTGCAGAGAAAAGGGAACACTTATACACTGTTGGTGGAAGTGTTGACTGGTTAAGTCATTGTGGAAAGCAGTGTGGCTATTTGTCAAACAGCTAGGAGCACAACTGCCATTTGACCCAGCAATCCCATTACTGGGTATATACCCAGAGGAACATACATCATTCTGTCATAAAGACACATGCAAGCGAATGTTCATTGCAGCACTATTCACAGTAACAATGACATGAAATCACCCTAAATGCCCATCAATAACAGATTGGATAAGGAAAATGCAGTGCATATATACCGTGGAATACCATGCAGCAATAAAAAGAACAAGAGCATGCCTTTTGTGGGAACGTGGATAAAGCTGGAGGCTATTTCCTTAGCAAACTAACACCAGAACAGAAAATCAAATACTGAATGTTCTCATAAGTGGGAGCTAAATGATAAGAATTTATGAACAGAAAGGGAAGAAACAACAGACACTGCAGTCTACTCAAGGGTGGAGAGTGGGAGGAGAGAGAAGAGCAGAAAATATAACTATTGGGTACTGGGCTTAATTCCTGGATGATGAAATAATCTGTACAACAAATCCCCGTGACATGAGTTTACATATGTAACATACTTTCACAGGTGCCTCCAAATCTAAAATAAAAGTTAAAAGAGAAGAAGTAGATGAGATTGAAAAAAAAAAAAAGAATGAAAAGGAGGAATAAAAAACAACAGAGATGTGGTTTGCACTTCATACAGTCTAAACTTCTTGGAAATACTTGTATAACAAATTCATCTGCTCTGCAAAATGCCAAATAACTCTCTTTAATTAGACCATTTAAATTCAGTTGAATACTTTATTGAAAGTTCAAGCTCCAATATGTTCAAAAGCTTAGCTGATTATTGAAATAAAAAAGCCCAAAGATATTTCTCTTCTCATTATCTTTTAAACAGAAGAAATAAAAAATGATTAATAACCCTGAGGTACTGAATTAAAGTAAACTTGAAGATGCAAGGGGAGGAGGAAATGAAATGAAAAAATGCTCTGTGCTTCCACAGCTTCCACTTTCAACATGTGAGTGAAAAATAAAAAAGAAAGAGAATAAAATAAAGCAAAATTACAAAACACAATTACTGGTTTCATTCTAAGTGTGGAGCTTTTTTTGTTTTTGGGTTTTTTTTTTTTTTGAGACAGTCTCACTGTGTTACTCAGGCCATAGTGCAGTGGCACAATTCAGGCTTACCCCGGCCTCAATCTCCCAGGCTCAGGTGATCCTCGCACCTCAGCACTGTTTGTAGCTGGGACTACAGGCGACCATCACCATACCTGGGTAACTTTTGCGTTTTTTGTAGAGACTGGTTTTGCCACGTTGCTGGGTTGGTCTCAAACACCTGGACTCACAAGGTCTTTCCCCTTCCAGAGTGCTAGGATTACAGGAATTAGTCACCGCACCTGGCCCTATCTACTTTTTAAAAAAATTCACTTTAAATATAAAATTTAGCCTTAGCAGCAGAGAACTGGAAATGCCTGGCTTAAAACCATATAGTTGGTTTTTTTTGTTTGTTTGTTTTGTTTTGCATTTCTCTAAAATAAGTTCAAGGTTAAGCAACCTGGAACTTGTGTGCAAACAATGTCTGAGCAATTTATCCCCCCTTCTTAGCTTGTCATTCCATACAGTAATATCTTGTTCTTGAGTACAAGATGATCACTGCATCTCCTGGCCTATTTTCTGTATTCACATGATAAAGGAGAAAAAGCAAACAGCCTGTAAAAATACCTACCTATGGAGTCAGGTCACTTTGAAAAGCTTTTTCCATAAAAAATAATCCAAAAACTTACCTTTCCAATCGTTAGCCATTCTTAAGTGCATGAAGCCAATCCAATCACTTCCATCTTTCCCAGGGATGGAGTATCAGGTTACGCATGACCTCATCTGAAAAAATAAAAATAAAAAAACATTTTATACTAAACTCAAATTAAAGGAAATGTTAGAGATGTTCAAACTTCATTTTTTTCCTCAGCGTAAGAGGGTGGGTGACCTTGTGGTAATAGCATGATATCAGACACTAAAATGAAATATATAGAGAGTGTACATGCAAACACACCTTTTAATATCTTATTTTTCTCAAGATTTTACAGAAATTGTTTTTATGCTTTCATGTGCCATGTCTATGGATCCCACAGTGAAGCCTGTTAAACAGCATTATGGCAACCAGGTCAGCTGTTTCCTTTCCTGGACATAAAGATATTTGTTATATTTAACATGCCAAAGTAAATGGAAACAACTATTGCATAATTATTGCTTGTATAAATATTCAATTATATGTATTGTTTATGTATTTTTTGGATAGATGTTAGAGTGAGCATTTGCTATTCATTACCACGCAAAATCTTTTTAAACAAATGATTATGAGTATCAGTATGATATTTTGTTTCAGAGGGAAGCAATAAGAAATGAAAAATAGGGTAACTGCACAAGTAGCGATAGAAGAGGCAGGGTTCTTTTTTTTTTTTTTTTTTTTTTTTTTTTTTGAGATGGAGTCTCGCTCTGTCGCCCAGGCTGGAGTGCAGTGGCGCGATCTCGGCTCACTGCAAGCTCCGCCTCCCGGGTTCACGCCATTCTCCTGCCTCAGCCTCCCGAGTAGCTGGGACTACAGGCGCCCACAACCGCGCCTGGCTAATTTTTTGTATTTTTAGTAGAGACGGGGTTTCACCGTGGTCTCGATCTCCTGACCTTGTGATCCGCCCGCCTCGGCCTCCCAAAGTGCTGGGATTACAGGCGTGAGCCACCGCGCCCGGCTGAAGAGGCAGGGTTCTTGATTAACGGAAGTAACAGCAGCCTCCTGACTCTGGTAAGGTAAAGTGATTCTGTCTATAAATATCTCAAGCATTAAACAACAGCTTAACCTTCAATGGCACCCTAGAAATGCAGCCGGGTACTTTCTTTAAGCTCTGCCAAAAGTTTTGTGAATTAGTTTATACTTCGTTTTAATCTCATTTTAGAAAATTCCTTCCTGCTTAAAACAGCTAATTTTAGTATCTGAAACCAATTATGTTGGCAAATAAAACATACCAACACTGGTTTCAGACAAAAAGACTTTGAGAAAAGTAGAAATCTGGTTAATTTTGGAAGAAGTTATATCCAAATTAGCATCAAAAGATATAATTCTTATAGTTTTTACCACACGGTAAGTGAAGTATTTTTCCATCTGTTTTAAATTTTCACAGATAAAAGATCACCCGTCCTGATGTTTCTACTGAAAGCAAGGCAATCCATTTTGTAGAATGAACATTCGCTGTTATAAATTATGACTATGGTCATAAAGATTATAAGAATGAATAAGCTGGTTAAGTACATATAACTGCTATGAAAAGCTTAAAGAAAGACAATTTCAAGCCTGCTGTTTTATGTTCTTATATGAAAGGAGAATCAAAGAACCACGCAATCTCTAGACTGCCTCGGAAGAATTACAGTTTTGTTTGTAGCCATGAAAAGATGTAGAAAGAAATAAGATTATGGTCCTATAAAGAACTGAATTACAATAAATCTATAGCAGAGAAAGTTATGCTAAATGTATACACATATCCAGAGATAGCTGAAACAGATGGGAATTATAGCATATGTTCATTTGATTGGTAGACAATGTTGATTGGTACTCAATGTTGGCTTATTCTAAAATATTTGAGATGTCATAAATTATGATAAATTATTTGGAGAAGTAATCCAAATGCCAGGAGGTATGTAAGTTGAAAGAATGTGTGAATCATTCACTATGCTTTAATTATATCGCCGGAGATGTGCCTGAGAACATTCCCTTCAGGAAAGGAAAGGGAAGGAAAATTGCACTAGTGAGGAAAACAGCGACAATCTGGAAAACCTCTGTATCAGCTGTCCTCAGGAAGATAGGGATGGAGGTGAGAGATTCTGCAATGGCCCCCCAAATGCATGGAGTAAAACCAGATAGAGTCACTTAGCAAACAGATACAAGAAGGTACTGTATGCTTGTCAGATTAGACAGCAGGTCAGAAGTGGCAAGCCAAACAGCTGCACTCTCAGAACTCGTTGCTAGTAGTTGATTATTCATTTATCCCAGGGATCAACTTCACAAAGAACCTAGCAGATCTTTGTTAACTAGGGGGAAAGAAGAGCTCTATTGTGGAGAGCATGTCTGATATGGTATCCTTCTTGTAGGAGCAGTCAGATTTAGACCAGCTTCTTTAGGCTTGTTCAGTGCTGGTAAAAAATGTTTCTTTGGTGTCAAATATAAAGTATATGCAGGGGCTTGGTAACCTAAGTTTTCTTTCACCACAGGTCACCTGACACCTAATGTTCATAGGTAAAAACTTCCCAGAAATTTTATTGCTCCTGCCCATCCAAATAATCTGTGAACTTCCTAGCATTGCTCAACAAACCCTTTACTGCTTAAACTACTGGGTGTGCATTTGTTGTCTGAAAATAAAAACTTTGACTCAGAAGTCAATCTTTCAATAAAAGCTATTGGAAAGCAGTTAAACATAGTTAAATGATTTTATTACATTTTATATGGTAAATTCTATTGACATTGCACACTTTAGATAGGATCCAACTATGCAGATGTTATTCTTTTATCTTAATGATCATCACTCTCAGGTAGTGAACCACTGGTTAAAAGATTTGAGATTTTAAAAACCATTTCAGGTGAAAATTGTGAAAACACAAGATAATGAAAATATAACACCTTACATTTTCCCATAAAGATTTTAAAGTCAATGCCAAACAAGAAAATTGCATTCAGGCTTTAGTTATTTATTTATTTAGAGACGGAGTCTCACTCTGTCACCTGGGCTGGAATGCAGTGGTGCGATCTCAGCTCACTGCAGCCACTGTCTCCTGGGTTTAAGCGATTCTCCTGCCTCAGCCTCCTGAGTAGCTGGAGACTACAGGTGCACATCATCACACCTAGCTAATTTTTTTGTATTTTTAGTAGACATGGGGTTTCACCGTGTTGGCCAGGATGGTCTCTATCCCTTGCCCTGCATTCAGGATTTATTAACAAACAAACCAAACCAACGTAACATAGGCACATAATGTTCTTGGCTTATTCCTCTATGACGTTTAGATAAAATGAAGACACAAGTAGTTACCAATAATAGGCTTTTATAAGGTGTCTTAAGCTGTATCACTTTTAAAGATTGAAACCCCCTTCTCAGGAAGTACCTCATAAGATTATCAATAGCCTGAAACTCAGAACTGCTTTCTACCTGAGATACACCTCCTCCATGGATGCTTGCTAAATAAGATCATATCAAATACTTTTGACAACTCGCTCTACTAATAGGTGCTAGAATCTGTGAACTTTAATAAAATGTATCTTGCAAGGAATTCCTTGTTTCAGCTGATTAAGAAGATATATAAGGCCCTTCTCCAATCATTACTCCCTGTTGGAATTATGCAAAGGAATTTAAATTGTTTACAAGGGATCTCATGGCTCCATGGGAGGACGGGATTTAAAATAGTTGTGCAACTGAAACATGTTTGACATATATTAAGCTAAACTTGTGCACGAGCGGTTGAAACTGTATTTTCAAGTAGAAAAGAAGAAAAAAAGGTAGGCATTGGAAGTTTGTAGAACAGTAGTACTGTCTATCTTGGGTTTCTAATCTATTACATCTACTCTATTAGCTCTCAAAGACACCTCCAGAAAAGGGAGTATTTCCCTAAATGACAGAAACTCAAGTTTTTTAATGTAGTATTAAGTCATTTAATCTCATTCTAAAACTTCCCGCATGAGTAATCTCTTCAAGATCATAATAAGTAGATATTTGATAAAGCAAGCTATTTGCAATTCTAAATTTTCCCTTATGAGGAAAATGCCTTATATGACAACAGAATATAGCTATGCATCACCAATAGCGCTTGTTAAAACTATCAGAAATCTTGATAAAAGCCTTAGTCAAAATATAATGCAAATTAAATTATGGCAACATAAGTTCTCATGCTGTCTTTAATGTAGG